>NW_024467119.1:55491250-56115000 GCF_017591425.1 Ochotona curzoniae
CAGGATGCCAGCAAGTTAACTGCTGCACCAAGTGCCCACTCTGCCCTGTATCTTTAAATAATATCACCTTCTTTCATACCATCCAGTCCCTAGACTTTCAGTAAATTTCTCTTCTGCTCTTTTCCTAAGTTCTCAACTTCTGTATCAGTTACAGCTCTGCAGTGAACTTTAAGCTTATGCTGTTCTCTGCCTTCCTGGGTGGGTGGTGGTGCTGCCTTGCAGTTCTAGCCCTGACTGTGAGAACTACTTGCTAGCCTTTCTCATCTGTGCTAGTTTGCTAGCATTATCATAACAACATAACCATTGGCTGGGTGACTGTTTGGAGACTGCACATTTAGCATCAGGTATTGACACGATTTCTTTCTTTCTGGATTTGCAAATGACTGCTTTCTTGAGTTTTTGTTTTTCTGCGATGCAGAGAGCCAGAGAGCTCACATTGCAACTGCAAGGATGGGCTGAGGCTGACCTTTGGGAGCCAGGAGCTCAAGACAGGCTGCCTACCTGGTGGCAGAAAGCCATTTCCCTGAGCTAACACCACTGTTTCCGAGAGTCTGCATTGGCAGGAAGCTGGGGACCTGAGCCAAGGCTGGGAATCAAATCTAGACACTCTTGCGTAGGATGTGTCTTAACTGCTGTCATAACCGTTAGACTAAATACCTGCTCCCTCTTGTCTCTTGACAAGTTCTTTCTGCTAGCTTGTGCCCCTCGTGTCTCTTTGTAGGTGCCTATATCTTCCTGTAAGGGGACACCAATCTGATTGGTTTAGGGCCCACCCTAGAGGTCTCATTTTAATGTAACTATCTCTTGAATACAGTCAGATGCATTATTGCTGACTTACAATTGAACTGTGAGTTCAAGGGAAACGCCACCTAGCTCGTGACATCATCTAATCAATCAACTGAATGTTGTTCCTTTCCAGAGTAATTATTCAACACCTGGAGATTGTTTCTTTGAAGAACAGCTTTGTTCACCTACTGCACTCCTCAGAAAAATGCAGTACAGACTTGAGATAATTCCCCATGCACAGTGTCCTTGGGGCTTACAGATGTGAGTCCTTGAAAAACTGTATGGTTCACAAAGAAGAATAACCAGCAATGGTGATAGTCCTGGATGGGTAAAAGTGAAATAATGATGTGTTTGGGTATCATAGATAGCAAGTAAGTAATAATATTCTAGGAAGGTTGAGAAGACCGAGGAGAAGAAGAAAACAGAGCAAGTTATAAGCAGATAATTTTAATGAAGGATAGTAATGAAAATAGATGTAATATGTTGATTTTGATGGAATATTTGACTGCTTTCATCATAGTATCATTTTGTAAGGAACTGTTTTCATCAGGAGGGAGCCTAGAGTTTTTCATATTTGGCTTCTTAGGCCAGGATCTAAGCACTAAAGTCTGCCTGCAGCCGATTTTGTAATTGGTTTTATTGAAACACTCCTACCTTCACTTTTTATTTATCGACTGTGACTGCTTCCATACTACAACGGCAGATACCTCTCCACGCCTCAAATATGTAGTGAGGCTTGCTTTTGCCATTCCTTTTAAAAATTTATTTATTTTTATTAGAAAGTCAAATTTACATAGAAGGGAAGATAGATCTTTCATCTGCTGGTTCACCCCCAGTGGCTTCAACAGCTGGGGCTAAGCTGATTCGAAGGCAGGAGATTCCTCCCATGTAGGTGCAGTGTCCTCAGACCCTGGGCCATCCTCTACTGATTTCCCAGGCCACAAGCAGGGATGGATGGGAAGTGGAGCAACCAGGATTCCAGCACATGCAAGGCAAGGACTTTAGCCACTAGGCCACCGTGCTGGCCTGCTTTGGCCATTCCCTTTTACGAGAAGCAGATACTTCTTGGTCATAGCATTTCTGTTATACCCACTGTTGAATTTAATATACTTTTCTGACACCTTTTCTAAGAAACTATGTAATATTCCTGAACTTTTGAATCTGTGGTCAGAAATTTTTTTTCTCTAGCTCATCTCTTGTTTAAAACTGTATTTTTTACCTAATGTTACTTTTAGTAAACTGGGAGTATATTGGTGATAAAAATTTATCATAAACTAAAAGCATTTTAAATAGCTGATCTTGTTGTGGAATTACCAACAGGTGTCATGTTTTAGGTTATTATTCTAAATCAAAGTTATAATTTTTGTTAGACCCGCCATCTAGTTTTAAATAGAATAGTTGTTATCCTCACAGAGCAGAATTCTTGAGTTATTTACATACACATTTTTGTACCTGAACTACTTTTTCTTGGAAGATTCTGCAGGAAGTTACATTGCCCAAAGTTATATATGTTCTTAGGGTTTTAGTGAAAAAAAAATTTAATGGGCAATTGGCATATCTGGTTGGTTATACCTACTTTGAATATTTTCCAGACTTAATTATTTTTGGCCTTGCTTTATGGTATAGGAATATAGAGCTTTTTTGTTGTAGAATTTTGATTTTAACTGAGCATATCCTCTCTAGAATTGAGTGAATGTACCTCTTGAGTGTCTCCTGGCTTTTCTAGGATGAGCCTAATGTGCACCACGGCTGGCAGTTAAAGCACAGGGCTCAGCTGACTAGCTAGACCAGGGAGCAGAGACTTTGGAAGGTCCTGGTAGGAGAAAATGTTTGGTACATCATTTCTGCAGATTTGGCATCCCACGATCCCTTGCAAATAAATTCCAAATGTTAGGGGTCAAGTTGCTTTTCTTGGAGGAAGGATACTTAGTTTGTCTGAATCTATAAGTTATCCATGGTATAGAATATATATTGAGAACAGAATCACTGGGTTAAAAAAAACACACATGTTCTGACCAATCTAGCCATCAGTGAGAGAACTACGTTGAGCCACATGTGTGAAAATGTGTTTACCAAAGCGTGTGTCAGCATGAACCTTTACTTTATGATGACTGATTGTGACAAACGTCTCTGTGAAACCTGTCTGTGTTAATGATGAAAAATATCTAAGGTGATTGTTTATCTCATTGCATAGTGTCCAGTCTGAGATCCCTTGGCATAAATTGTTCCTTGGTGTCCACATAGAATGAGCTTGGGCTTTCCTTCAGCCCCTGGTTTATTTGTACTTGATGGGCTCTGGGAAGCTTGTTCATGCTCCTGGCTACTTAGAAACCAAACCTTAGACCTGTTTCTAGCACGTGTAATATTCCCACTTTTTATCTCACCAGTTTTCAACCTGAATTTCTCTTTGCTTTATTTAAAAGTTATTTTTATTTTTTTGTATTTGTGAAGACCTTTTTAGCTCATGATAAAAATATGTATTCATTCATTAGTTATTTTTTCTAAAAAGTATCCATGGCATTGGATTCCAGGGGCTAAAAAACCAAATGAAATATGGTCTCTGTTCCTATGTTATCTGATTAGAAAAGACAGAAATGAAACCAGTAAGAGTGGCAAAGTGTTAGGACTGCTTAGTTTAGGGTTATCCTGTGGTACTATTGGGTCATACCAAGGGGAGCTGGAAAGTCTAGAAGAGAAAGTCAGAAGAGGCTTCTAACCTGAGCGACCGCTGAGAAGGGTGCTGGAGTCAAGAGAATGTTTGCCAGACTGGAAGGGCAGTAGGGGCCCGTGGGCCAGGAAGGCAGTGCCAGGGTTGATATGTTTTGGGAACTACAAGAGGTTTGAAATGACCTGAGTGTAAGTTATGGTGAGAGGTAAGCCCCAGCCAGGCAAAGGGCTGCAATTTGATGGACCTTGTCAGCCAAACTTTGGTTGATAAAAACCACTTTGTTCTATTCTGGGAGGAATGAGGGTGTCCATGAAGACTTCTTATTTGAGTTGGTATAAGAATTTTATATTTTGTGAGATCATTCAGAGGAGTGGAGTTATGGATTGGAGAGATTTAAGCTTGGAACACGGAGTACAGTTAGGAAATATAAAGCTCATAGACCTTTGCCCAGCACACAGTACATGATTCACATATACTAGAATGGAAGGATCTCTTATGTGTCAAGGGAAAACAGGAAATTGTTAAATTGAAAATATTACCCTGTCTATGATAATATACATAAATACTAACTAGTGTAGTAAATATGTGTAGTCATGTCTGAAAATTATCCTAACTGCTAACAAGCATCTTTTAGATTTGGAGGGAGAAATTAGATTGGGGAAGAGGAGAATAAAGGATTGCTTTGTTCTTTACCCATGTGTTTGTGATTTATGTAAAGATTGATTTATGTGAAAGGTAGCATGAGAGGTGGGATTGGGAAGGAGAGAGAAGGGAGAAAGGGAGAGGTAGCAACCATTTTTTCATCTCTTGACTCACTCCCCAAATGTCCACAAACCAGGAGGTCCATCCAGGTCCCTTTCATGGGTAGCAAGGACTCAGATACTCAAACCAGCATGTTAACCACTGTGCCAAATCCTACTTTCAGATGGGGTCTGTGACTGTTTGGCACAGGATGGGCTGGCACAGATGTGGATATGAATATCTTATGCATGTTATTTTCTAAGGTAAGAAAATGGCAACTGGGTACATTAGGAAATTCCCAAGCTAATGGAACAGTGACTTGGGAGAGATAGAAAGGGACTGGGTCAGAACCGAGAGGAAGTGACGTAAGGTAGCTATGGAAGTGGGAAGGAGGCACATTTGGACTGGGGTGCACACTAGATTTGGTGTGCAACCTGGCTTTGGAGTCTTGTCACAGGTGACAGCTCCGCCATGTAGAGGATGTGACTGGGTCTCGGAGGGAGCAGATGCTGATTATCTGATAACTGGCAATCTACTTTCTGGAAGGCCTGCTTCATAAGGGTTCTCAGAGAATCCGAGCCAGGTGGAAATGTGCCTGTGGAGGCTATGCCTGCCGGGATTCTGTAGATTAGGCTGCAGACTGGAGAATTGAGGTTGTGATTCAAGTTCTGAGGCCATTTGCAGCTGAATTCCTTCTTTAATTTGTTATTTCACTTAGACCTTCAGCTGGGGGATGAGGTCCATCCACATTAGGGAAGGGAAGGTAATTGGCTTACTTCTCCAACAATTCATGGATTGAAATGCAGATCTTATTTAAAAATTTCCTTATGGCAACATCCAGAATAGTGACTTACCAGTTACCTGGGTACCATGGCTCAGCCAGGTTGACATCTGATTTTAACCTTCATAAGGCTCCCATTGAAAGAAAGCCTAGACTCAGTGCCAAAGAAGGGAGGAAGCCATGGCTTGAATAGGACCCACTTGCTCAGTGTAATGTTCCTAGGATGCATGCGGCAAAGGGACAGCCCGGATGGCTTCCTCTGAATCCCCACAGGTTTAGCTTTGCTTGGTCCCCAGCTCACCAGGGAGGCCTTGAGGGCAGCTTCTTTCCCAGCCCATGCTTGCCTGCTTGGAGAATGTGGTGTCTCAAGTTTCTTCTAGTTTGTCTTTTCCTTTCCCCTAAGGTGTGTGCGTTAATTTTGCTCCTCCGGAACTTCTGAAAACAAAAGTAAGGACCGTATTTCAGAAGGAAAAGTATTGTTAGACTAAACCAACAAGCAAAAAGGATTCCAGCAAGATCACAGGGATCCTTATTTGAGGAGCTGTTGTAGAGTGTAGTGGCTAGTATTTGAAGACCTCTGGTCTTGGCAGGACAAGAGGACTGCTGGCTTTGGTCTCTATCAGCTGCTGCTTGCCCCAGCATTTCCCCTGTTCTTCCCTCCTCACAGAGCAGAACTGACTTTAGAGTCTTGTTTCTGAGGCCCTGGAAGCTGAGACTACAGTCTGATCAGGTAGCACAAGTGAAGCTTTTTTAAAAAAAAAAAAAAAATAGTATTTATTTTTTATTTTATTTGAAAATCTGCTGGCTTATTCCCCAAATGCCCACCATAGCCACAGCAGTGCCAAACAAAAGCCAGGAATCCAAAGCTGAATCTGGATCTTCACATGGTGGCAGGAACCCAAATACTTGGAGCTCTCAGAGTGTGCATTGGCAGGAAGCTGGAATCAGAAACAGCTGAGACTTGAATGAGGCACTGCAGTATAGGATGCAGGCATTCCAAGTAACATTTTATTTTTATTTTTATTTTTATTTTTACTGAAAAGGCAGATTTATGGAGAAAAAGAGGAACAGAAAGATCTTATGTCCATAGGTTCACTCCCCAAGTGACTGCAGCAGCTAGAGATGAGCTGGTCTGAAGCCAGGAAACAGGAGCCTCTTCCAGCTCTCCGATGTGGGTGTAGGCTCTCCAGGCTTTGGGCCATCCTCCGTTGCTTTCTCAGGCCACCAGCAGGGAGCTGGATGGGAAGTGGAACAGCTGGGACCAGTACCCATATAGAATCCTGGTGTACAAGGTAAGGATTTAGGTACTGGGTCAATACATTGGGCCTACCAAGCAACATCTTAACCACTATACCAAATACTTCTTCCATCGTGCTAGTTTCTTCAGCATCACATTCTGTTCTGTGATTGGACATGCCGGCTGCTTTGGTCACAACATCCTTTTCCTTTTCTTGTGGAGGAAAACTGCCATTGATGAGAAGCAGGGTATCAGGGTAAATTAATACACTCTTGGAAGGGTTGTCTGAACCTCCAGGATAACACTGAGTTCATCAAATGTTTGGCTAGTTTTTCACGCTTTAACAGTGACACAACTGTCAGAGTGAGCTTAGGCAGGGAGCCAGGAGCAGGGAAGTACAACTGAATCTCTTTGGTGGATGTATGGCTTATCTTTATATCCTCAGTGTCATGTGCCTTCCTACTTATAAACTAAAAATCATGCCAGAATTCCACCAAATGTAGAAACTGCATCATCTAAATTTTGTAGCAATATGGTACAAAATGACGAACTCTCGATGGAGTAGCTGCTGTACAATAAATATTCCCCTAACGGATGACCTGAACTTGGATAGCATATTGTGAAATGGTTTTTGTAAAGGAACATTGAGGACTATCTTGATGTGTACTTGTTTTCTTTGAAAAAGGAAGGCATGCTCTCAGAAGAGGAGGTGTGGTTATTGTAAAGAAGATGGGAGGGGTGCTGGGAAAGAGCCACAGTTGCCAGACTTTTGCTGATGACCCCTTGAGGCTGGAGATCCCACATTCACAGTAATCCTGGTGTAGACAAATGTGTGATTTCTGTTGTGTAAGTTCCATGGTGCAAGTTCAGGAATGAAAAAACCTTATTGATCCAGAATTACAGCTCAATAATGAGGTATGGCAGGAAAAGTCATCAGGGGTCTAACTGATGGAGCACAGAGTTTATACTGACAGTGAAGACCGAGAAGCTAAGAGTCAAGTTCAGTAAAGCCAGTAAGGCTGAAAAACCTGCAGAGAGAGGTAGGGCTGCACCTTGCCGGAGTTCAAGATGAAGCGGCTCCCAAATGGTGGCATGCCCTTGAGAGTGGTGGATGCAACTTGCTGGGGTTTTTTGGTCTAAATTTTTTTTTTAAAGATTTATTTTCATTTTTTTTTTATTGGAAAGGCGGATATACAGAGAGGAGAGACAGAGAGGAAGATCTTCCGTCCAATGATTCACTCCCCAAGTGAGCGCAACGGGCCGATACTATGCCGATCAGAAGCCAGGAGACTCTTTCCAGGTCTCCCACGCAGGTGCAGGGTCCCAAAGCTTTGGGCCGTCCTCGACTGCCTTCCCAGGCCACAGGCAGGGAGCTGGAAGGGAAGCGGGGCTGCCGGGATTAGAACCGGCACCCATATGGGATCCCGGGCGTGCAAGGCGAGGACCTTTAACCACTTGCGCCACCGCGCCGGGCCCGGTCTAAATTATTTTTAAAAATTGTAGCTCTGAGTTATTTTATTATAAAAAGTTATTGCTCATACACACTAATGTGAACTGAAAATTCATGTTTACTTTATTTTTTAGTTTGACCTTCCAGTAAATCTTTAGCTTCATTAATTTTGCCTGTGATACAAGGAGAACCTTCCTTGTCTGAGTGATTTAAGAGCATAATTCATCTATGTGCATTTCTTATTCTTCCTTTATTGAGAGTTAAGTGTTTTAGCATTTTGGGTTAAAATTCACCCCTGTAATAGCCACCACTGAAGGTGGATTTTGGTAGACTTTGGAAAACTTGTTTTACTGGAGGCTGCATTTACTTGATAGCTTGTAACATATAATGACCTGCAAAACCTGCAGCAATGGTCAGTCCAAGTGCTACCATTGTTCTGACCATGGCTTGGACTTGGTTCCCCTGCCTTCGGTGAGAGTCAGTACATCCCAATCCAGAGGCCATGGCCACCAACCAGAGAGATGCCTTACCCAAAGCTGGCACTGCCAGCAGCAAGCCCAACCTGCTCAATCACAGCTTCCTTCAGCTTGCTGGATTTGATAGTACAAGTATTTTGAGGCAAGGTTTTGGTAGGTAGGTTTTCTTTGTGAAAGCTACTGTTTTTCAGGAAGATGACAAGAAATGTAGGGAAACCGTATTGTGAAGTTGTCAGGGCCACATTAATGGATGGCATTGATATAAAAGACGTGTGGGTGTCATGCCCACCTAACATGAACCTTCAAGGAGAGAGGACTTTCACTTCATATAGTAGTGGAAAGTAGTTGCCAGGAAAGGCTAACTATGCTAAGAGGGGAGGCCTCAACCCTGGGGAAAAAAGGCCAGGCTGAAGAACTAACTGGTTAAGAGCCCTCGGGACACAGGGCCTCAATTGGTATTGCAGTTGCCTGGGATGATCAAAAGGGGGAGCACTCTAGGAATAGGTAGGAAGAAGTAGCTAGTAGACAGCCTGATAGCTATTTTTAAAAGCACCAGTGAAACAACATGGAAAGCTTCTGGTCTAAAAGGTCCTCACCTGAATTGGGGACGGGGGCGGGGGGGGGGGGGAGGCAAAACCTTGAGCCTTTGCATCGACCAACCTGAAGAACATGCATGGAATCATGTGGAGAATTACCATTACTTGGGTGATATCAATACTTATGAAATTCATGGGAAACAGATCCAGTAAAAGGTAGGAGTTGAACAAAATGGAGAATATTTTTACGTCTGGGCTTAGAAGTAGATACTTGAGAGGGCCAGCTTGAGGTAATATTTCAGTTCAGAGCATCTCAACCACAATTACTGTCTAGCCCTGAAATAATTCCTTATTCCTCCAGAAAATAACATTGAGACAATGGTGAGTGATGATGAGTGACAGATAATGGAAGTGTTTTTTTTTTTTTCCCCCTCTTAACACAGCATCATATGCCTTCTGGAGGAAGCAGAAAGAATAAAGGAACAGGCGGGGGAGGGAAAGTGAAAAGTAGAAGAGAGAAGGGAGGAAAAGGGGTGGAGGAAAGAACCCCAAACCAAGAACAAGCATGAAAAGGTTTAGGATGGAGCACACATTTCTGGTCAGTACTCCTGGTAATTGGTGGCATCGGGCTCTTGGCACTATGTTCACAGGGTGGTTCCAAATATGACAAGAGGGAAGGAGCAAAAGAAAACAAAGTGACTCGCTTCTATGGCACAGGCGAAGGAAATATATCCAGTCGTTGTGATTTTAGGCTCCTTTTTTGGGATGGAATTGTAAGTTATGGAGCCAGAAGCTATTTCCTTTTACTACTTCAGTGTCTTTTAAATGACTTTTAAAAAATTATAGGAATTAACTGTTTGTCCTTATTACAAAGAAGAAGACACAGTATAAGCAGATGGTTTGGGGAAAGAGAAGACCCCCTCACTTGTTTTCATTCAGCCCCCTGCACCCACATTCCATGTCTCAACACAGATAAGTCCTGCGGTTGAGCAAGGTTTCAACATTGCTTCAGCCAACTAGCATTTGATGATCAGTAAGTGGGGAAATGATGCAAAGACCAGCTTCAAAGGGGATAGTATGGTTGAGTACCTGGCAGTGGAAGAAGATTGACACCTGCTGATACCTGGTGCTTGGTTAAGGGGCTGACCCAGCATCCAGCCTCACTAAGCTTAACTGAAAATTCTGAACTGGATGATTTCTCAGGCCAAGTGTTAAAGATTTGCTACTAAACTTTGAACTTTCTGCTGGAGGTTCAAAGATTCAGTTTTGAGGAAGGGCTGATGATATCCTTAGAAACAGTCATGGTTAGAAGCAGCCAGTCTCTGGAGCTGGTTAGAGAGCATTAACAGCCCTTTCATCTGAAAGCAGGTAGACACATGAGGCTAGAATCCTTATCTGCCAAGATGTGGCTTAACTGCAGCTCTAAAAGGCAGCTGTTATCAGAGTTGAAATGCAGAGGCAGAGTTGGAATGGAGGTGGAGCAGGAACTGGCTTTCAAACTAAGGGCTAGAATTGGTGCCTTACTAGGATCTGTTGAGCAGCTGTCCTTAGGATGAAGAAATGTGGTGCTTTAATCAAGGGAGTGCGCTTCCTGGCCCTCGCCCTCGCCTCAGGCTTGCTCTTCTCATTTTTCTGCTGATGTCATTATCAGTTTCATTTCCACATCTGTGAGGTGACAGGCTGACCTGGGTTAATTTCTGGACTTACTAAACCTTACCAGTTTAGTGAGTAAGTTAACTTTATTTGGTTTAATTACTTAATTTTTAAAAACACCATTTTTCTCTTCTATCAATTTGGGATCCCAGCTAATAATAGCTACTATATTGATATTGTAATAACAAACTGGCAAGTGGTAACTAGGTATTATACTGCTGTTTATTGTTCCTGAATCACATTTCCATTTTAGAATCTTTTTTGCTTGTTTTGTTTTGTTTGAGAGAAGAGAGAGAGAGCATGCTACCTCCCATTCGTTCATTACCCAGTGTCTGCAAAGGCTAGGGCTGGGCTGAGTTTGGAACCAGGAGCCAAGTTTGCCCATGAGTGGTAGGAACCTGACAAATCACTCCTGCTTCGAGGATCTGCAGTCAGAAGCCCAAGGCAGTTATCCGCTCCAGGTGCTGTATGTGGGGTGTGAACATCTTCATCTTAAGCAACTTCTTACGTGGTGTGCCAAATGCCTGGCCTCCACTCTAGACTTGTATATCTCATCTGCCCTCCTTTGTTTCTGTTGCCTATTGCTGTATAGCAAGTATTATGAAAATCTGTGGCCTAAAATAACCATCTTATTATTTCTTACAATTTTGTGGGTTATATGGAGTACAGTGACATAGTTAATTTGGGATTTCTTAGAGAATGACAGTCAAATGGTGACTGGGACAGGAAACTCAGAAACTGCTTTGTTGAACTTTCTGGTGCTTGGCAGGGCTGAGTGGACCCAAGGATCTCTCTCTCCACGTGGTCTCTTGCTGAGGCTGGCTTAGACTGCTTCACATGGTGGCTGGATCTCCATAGCAAATTCTGAGTGTAAGCAGCAGTGTCCCTTAGCAAAATTCAGTCAACACAGGCAAGACTAGATTGAGTATGGGAGGGGCCAGACAGGGTGTAAATATTAGCAGGTGTGGTTCATTCCGTTTCAAAATACCTGCTGTCTGGAAACCTGGCATGATGTCATCTTGAACCTAACTTCACTTCCAATCAAGTAAGTAATTGTTCTCTTTGATGAACATATGCTGGATCATAAGCTGGATATCTTCATTTTTATCAGCCTTCCAGCCAGATCATTCTGCATCACTTTTCATATTCCAAAATTGAAGACCTGAATTATATCCCCCCACTCAACTTGTTGCTTTTTATCAAAATCCAGACTTCATACAACCCTGGCTTTCTGTTCTGTTGTCAGTCTTCTCTGAGCAAAGGCCTCATCCTTACAGCTTTTCAGTGCTGCTTCTTTAAACACTTCCTAAACACCTTCAGTGTAAAACATTTTGTCTTAAGAACATGTGGTATATTTATAAATACGATTGTATTACACTATACAATAGATGTATTTTTTTGAGGCCATCATTTACCTCACCCAACTCCATTTATGTAACTTATTTTGTTTCATCTACCTTCTGGAATCCGGAAATGAAGAAGGAAATTATTTAATGAGAGTTCAAATTCATTATTATTGTATTAGTCCACTTTTTGTTACTTTAGCTAGAATGCCTAAGAGGAGCCTCTTGGAAATGAAGATTTATCTCAATTTACAGTTTGGAGGTTACAGTACAGGATCTAGCAACCCTTTAGCATTAAGATATCGGCGTGGGAACCAGTGTTGTGGCACAGCAAGTTAAACCATTGCATGGGACACAGGGCATCTCATAAAGGTGTTGGTTTGAAACCTGACATCTCTGCTTTGGACCCGGCTCCCTGCTAATGCACCTGAGAAGGGAAAATGACATTGGTCCAAGTCCCGGGACCCCTGCTACCCACATGGGATCCTTGGATGGAATTCCTGGTTCCTGGCTTCGGCCTGGTCCAGACTTAGCCATTGTAGCCATCTGGGAGTGCGCCAGAGGATGGAAGATCTCTTTAGTTCCTTCTCCCTCTTCTTTTGTAACTCTGCCTTTCAAATAAATAATACATTTTTAAAATTAGAAACAACTTAAAGATGTATTTATTAATTTGACGGGCAGTTACAGAGAAAGAGAGGAAGAAACAGTTCTTCCGTCCACTGGCCTGCTCCCCAAATGGTTGTAACAGGTGGAGCTGAGTCCATCTGAAGCCAGTATCCAAGAGCTTCTCCTGGGTCTCCCACATAGAAGTAGGGGTCCAAGCATTTGAGTAGTCCTCCACTGCTTTCCAAGGTGTTAGCAAGGAATTTGATCATAAGTGGAGCAGCCAGGACTCAAATCCATGCCCCATAATGGATACTGGCACTGTAAACAGTGGCTTAACTTGCTGTGGCCCCATAAATAATCTAAAGCAAAGACATCAGAGTTTAAAGAGGTATCAATTTTAGGGAAACAGATCCTACCATACCCACAGCAATTATAAACCTAGAATGGAGGAGCGAATACGGAAGCAGAGTAAATACCCTGAAAGTGTCAGGAGGAGGGGCCCAGATTGTGTCATGCAGGTAGAGCCAAGCTGCTTGTGCCACTGGTATCCCACATCTAATCCAGCTCCCTACTAATGGCCTGGGAAAAGCAGTGAAGATGGCCCAAATGTTTGGGTCCCTGTTGTCCACTCATGTGATAGAGTTCTTGGCTTCAGCCTGGCTCAACTCTGGCTGTTGCAACCATCTGTGAAGTGAACCGGTGGATGGCAGATCCCTTGCTCTCTGTAACTCTTACTTTCAAATAAGTAAAGTCTTAACAAAATGTAGAGGGAAGTATTTTGTTGTTATTTTACTTTTAAGAATTAGAAATGGGGCCTGGCATGGTAGTGTAATGACTAAAGTCCTCCCTTCCATGTACCAGGATCCCATATAGGCACCATTTGTATCTTGACTGCTCTACTCCCCTTCCAGCTCCCTGCTTGTGATCTGGGAAGGCAGTAGAGGATGGCCCAAAGCCTTGGGACCCTGTACTTGCATGGGAGATCCAGAAGAATCTCCTGACTCCTGTCTTTGGATCAGCTCTGCTCCAGCCATTGTGACCACTTGGAGAGTGAACCAGTGGATGGAAGATCTTTTTGTCAATCTCTTCTCTCTGTAAATCTGCCTTTCCAATAAAAAGTAAATGAATCTTAAAAAAAAAAAAAATAGAAAGGAAGAAACCAAGAACCCTAAACTATTTCAGGCTAGAAATTTGTTTCCCTTTAACGGAATTCCTTCATGTTAAAATCCTGGGTTTCCATCTGTTCATTGCATCACTCTGAGCTAACGTGATCCACACAGCTTTATTCACCTGGTTTTACTTTGTAGTGATCACGGCTAGGAGGGATGGTGCCAAAGACTTTGTACTAGTGCTCTCCTAGGCGTGTGAGTCTTTGCGAATGTTTGCTGGATGAAAAATATAAGCAAAACTTCATTAATTTTAACCTTTTATATTGATGAAAAAGAGGAATATGTTTTAAATGGAGAGGGATATGGAATCACAGTTTCATTAGTTATATTCAGCATTAAAAGCAGTTGTTAGGTACTCAGTGGGTGTACCAGAGGTGCTGGGATGAATGGGGGCTTGGCTGAGCGTGCGGCACCATGAGAGTACCTGTGTCTTTGGTAGCTGGAGCAGCTAGCCTGTGCTAGAACCAAGGGAGGAAAAAGCCATTGTACTGTCTGTTTTTTTCCAAGTCTGCAAGCCTTTTGGATCATGCATGCTCCATTACACGGTCACATGATTTCTGGAGGCATAATATTTTTGTGAAACCAGTGATAGTCAAGTCGGTGCTAGAGATTGTGTGACACAATACTCAGCATTTTTGTGCAGTGGGTGTTTTGGCTGAGCTGTTTCTAAGAATCAGCTCTGGGCTGGTCTACCTATTTCTTTCCACTTCTTAGTGGGGAAACCCTTCTCTTCTTTTACTGCAATCCTGTGTTATGCCTTTAAATTTCAGCAAAGCTAAAGAAGGGTCCCATTTCTTCTTGGAAAGCTGCAGCCAAGGAGCTGCTTCCAACACTCTGCTAAGCCCACCCAGTGTAGGTCGTGCAGGGGATGCAGGACACATTTTCCTTGCGATGGCCTCCTGGTTTTGGAAATGGGCCTTGAGCTCTTGGCTGGAAACAGAGTTTTCCAGAGTAGAGGCTGCTGAAATGCTCCTTGGTGATGGAGAGACGTACTTCCCCAGGGGCTATTTTCATGCGAGTCAAATAAAACTCTCCTGTCTCAAGCCTGCTTTGAAAGGTGTTTTCCTAATGATTTTACCAGTCCAACAGAATGACTGTGTGGGAGAGAGTAGTTAAAGAAAACTGCAACACTCTGGTGGGCAGCTTCCCTTCCCCACCCTGTGCCTCTGCTTGCCCTCCTCCCACCCCCAGAAAAATCTCCGTCTTTGCCTGGGCACACACATGCTACTCTGTTTTCTGTTCTGGAGCTGCTTGAATTATGTGATTTTTGTAGATGAATGTGAACTCTTCAAACCAGAAAGAAGTGCCAAGAACACAAACATCCCCAGCTAATTGGCATCCACCCCTAGGGGAGGTACAAGGGCCAGCCAAATGGGTTGCAGTATCTCCATGGGGCACTTACTTAACTTTGAGAAAAACCTCAGACTCTCAAGTCGTCCAAGAAGCATTTTGAAAAGGAAGAAAGCATTGCCAAGAAAAGGATGGAAACAAGAGGTACTCCACCTCGGATAAGTTGGATTGGTTGCAAAAATACTTACTTGAAGAAGCTTATATTTTGTGTGATTTTTTTTCCCTGTTGTCTATGATTTTAGGGCCACCCTAAGGCAAGCTAATGAATGCTAACACACGATTTCAGATTGGTGATCCACCAGCTAAATTCTAGGCATGGGCTTGTATATACATGCGTCTATTACATTTTTCTCTTATTTATTTAAAAGGCTAAGTGATGGGGCAAGTAGGGAGGGAGAGAAGGTAGGGAGCTAGAAAAGTGGGGGTGTACAGAAAGAGAGAATGAATCTTCACCTGCTGGTTTACTCCCCACAAGGCTACAATGACTGGCACCGGGTTGAAGCCAAGAGCCCTGCACTCTTGCCTGATCTCCCACGTGGGTGGCAGGGACCTAAGTACTTGAGCTGTCTCCTAGGCTTTAGCATTAGCAGGGAGCTGGACAGGAAGCACAGCAGCCAGGGTTGAACTGACACCCTGATATGGGATGCAGGCCTTGAAAACATCAGTTTAAACCTGGTGTAATGCAACAGCAGTCTCCAGAGCTTTAAAACCTTTCCTGGCACTGAATAGCGGGGGTATGTCCTCGACAATTTGTCAAGGCTTATTATTATTTACCTATCACCAATCTGTGTCACGCTTATGTGTAACCTGCATGGTTGCTGTGGGTCTGAGTGTTCGTTTAACTACTTTTCAAGGTGGCTCCTGCGCAGGCATATCATCCTCACCAGAGTAGTACATTTGTCACAACTGGTGAGCCTACACTGTTACACCATTGCCACCCACAATCCACCGTGTATGTCTAGGCCTTGTATGTTGTACTGAATTGGACAACTATTGAATAATACTTCTCTCATGATAGTTAGTCACTTACTGCCCTCAAACTCTTGTCCTCTCTGCTCTCCCTCTATGCTACCTGTTCATTCCCTCTAGCCCTTGGCAAATTCTCTTTTTTTTTTTACTATCTCCATAGTTTTGCCTTTTCTAGAATGCCATATCAGTGGAATCATACACTATGACCCCCTTTTTAGAGTGGTTTCTCTCCTTATTTTCATGCATTTAAGTTTCCTCTGTTTTGTTCTTTTTTTTACAGACCGCAGCTCTTTTTGTCGTTTTTGTTGCGGAGTGCTTTCTGTTGTCTGCAGGTGTCATCTGTGTATCTGTTCCCTTACTGAAGTGTGCCTTGGTCGCAGCCAGGCTTGGGCAGTCAGGAATTAAGTTACCATACACATTTGAATGTACTGTGCAGATTTTCTTGTGTGGGCACAAGCTTTTTAACTCCTTTGGGGTGCTACCCCAATTTTAGTACAGATATTTTGAAAACATTTATTTTTATTTATTTGAAATGTGGAGTTACAAATAGAAAAAGAGAGAGAGATCCTCTGACAGTCTCCTCTCCAAATGGCCACAACAGCCAGGGCTGGGCCAGGCCGAAGCAGGAGCCGGGAACTTTTCCTGAGTCAAGCACGAGGGACCAGGGGCCATTCTCCAGCACAGTGCTAGGTGCATTGGCAGAGAACTGGATCACAAACACAGCAGTGAGGACTTGGACTGGCCCCTACACGGGATGCCCGCACTGCAGCGCTTCAGGCAGTGGCTTAACCTGCTGCTTGACAGTGCCAGCCCTGGGGTTGTTATAGTGATCTCTGAATGCTGAAATCCACTTTCACTAAGTGACAAACCCAAGAGACTCCTGAGGAATTGACAAGATTTCATTTGTATCATAGAACTAAAATGTAGGAGTGCAAGCAGTTGGTTTTCGTGAAGTTATTTCTCAGCTTACAGCAATTGCCAGCCCTGCCTGAAGGCCCGACTTTCAAGTCTGTGCCGTATTAGGATTGTTGACTTCCCGAAGGCATGCATGCTGCTCTCTTAGGAAACACAGCAGCCCTTTGGAAGCCTGGACTGCTGTCCGGCTGAGTGAGGCCGATGGAAGCAGACTGTTTGGTGAGTGTGGATGACTGCTTCAGAGGCCACCAGGCTTCCTGTTGCTCGGTAAACATCGCAGGAAAGACAGGGGAAGCTGAGGGGAATCGGAAGTTTCAAGTACACCAGAGCAGTTCTTGGAGTTACTTTACTAGTATAAAATAGGGAAAACTAGTTGTGTGTGACCTTAAGGAGTCTTTTACTCTTGTCGTCTTGCCCTTATATAATCTTCCGTCTTCTAATTGGAAGTACTGCAACAATGAGGTAGTAAAAGTAAAATGTCTTTGAACTTCATCCTTTTTCCGCCCCTGTATCTTTATTTTCAGTGAAAGAACTCCAAATCTTTGGAGAATGGAAGAAATGAGAGCCAGGGTAGCAGAACAGTCTGCAGAGAAGATTAAACCATCAGTAACTCCATTTGATAAGTAGAATAAACCTTAAGGAAAAAGTAAATTTTCAAATGATTTCTCTTTAAATTATTTTATGTTTTCAGTAGGTATTGACAAAATCATTGCTATTTAGTCTGTGGGATGTTCTGCTCCTGGATTCTCAGTGTCTTCCACTTTCCAATCCACTGTGGAAACTGAAATTACAGTGAAAATGACATTTAAAGGCATCTGTAGTCTGTATTTTTCTATGAGAGAGCAAAGATCTTCCATATGCTGTTTTACTCCCCAAAAGGCCGCAACAGCCAGAGCTGGGCCAGGCGGAAGCTGGAAGCCTGGGACTCCATCCATGTCTCCCATATGGGTGGCAGGGACCTAAGTATTTGAGCCATCTTCTTCTGCCTTCACACAGTGCTTGTTTGCAGGATCTTGGGTTGGAAGCAGAGCCAGGACTTGAACCAGGCACTTGATATGGGATGTGAGGTCTTCACTGTTATGCCCATGCCTGCTCCTTCTTTACATTATTTATTTCTTTTCTTCTCAAGTGATTTTGCAGGTATTAAAGCACAGATTTAAATGTTGTTTATTGGGCCCGGCACGATGGCTCAGCAGGTAAATCTTTACCTTGCATGTGACACGACTCTTTTTGGACACCAGTTTGTGTCCTGGCTGCCCAACTTCCCATTCAGCTCCCTGTTTGTGGCCTGGGAAAGCAGTCAAAGATGACCTAAAGCTTTGGGACTCTGCATCCACATGGGAGACCTGGAAGAAGTTCCTGGCTCCTGGCTTTGGCTCAGCTTGGCTCCAGTCATTGCGGCCATTTGGGGAGTGAACCAGTGAATGAAGGACCTCTCTCTGTCTCTCCTTCTTTCTGTAAATCCACCTTTCCAATAAAAATTTAAAAATGAAACATTACTTACTAAAAGGTGGAGATTTTGAACTAGTTGGCTGACAATTAGATAATAATCTTGAGCTGGTTCATAAACAGTTCATTCATATGCAGTTGTAAGAAACAGTAGATTCCCTATGCCTCCTACCCAGTTTTACCCATTGTAATATCTTGCAAAACTAGGGCAAAGCCTCATCACAGCCAGGGCCTTGTCAGACAAGAGACAGAACATTTCCAGTCCAAGGGTCCTTCAGGGCGCCCCCTGCTGGCTGTGCTCCCTCTCCCACCTCACCTCTGACCCTGGACAGTCTGCTCTCCATTTCTTTCATTTGGTTTTAGAAATATGTCTCAAAAACAAACAAACAAAATAAAAAACAAAGACTCCAACAGTTGACCTCTGGCAAGAAAATACTATTTAAGACGCAAAGGACTGATGGCTTCTGAGGGGCCGAGGGGCAGAGATGAAGCCAGGTATGTATTTATTGGTGCCTATGTTTAATGTTTGGCGTTGTTTGCTGTTGCCTTGTGTTGCTGTGCCCTGAGACTCTGTGGAGTCCTGAAATCCGGATTACTGCAACAAGGCTTGCCAGGAAATGGGCCTGCCAAAAGCTGACGGATTTTTCCTGCCTGAATTACACTGCCTGCACAAGGCAGGCTGGGATGAGAGAGCCCTGAGTGGCAGAGGCTCTCTGGCCTTGCTCATTTCTAGTGGAATCAGGGGCTGTCTGTAGCTGCTGGGAGCTGTGGCACAGGTGAGGGCCAGGAAATTCTGTTACTGCCTGTCACTGCTGATGAGCACGGAAGCTATGAGCTGCTATTTTTTCCATCCCTGAAACTTCTCTGTGCTGTTGCAATGCTGCTTTTCCTTGGTCTTGCAACTAGGAGCTTCTAGAATGCCCCCAGACACTAGAGTTTAATTTTTGCTTCTTCTTTGCTTTTAGTGTAACTTAATTATCTGACACCACTATGGATAGAAAAGCCATAGCCATCATTAACTAAGCAGCTGTACTCTTGGAAGTTAGGAATCATCTGATGTTGACAGCTTCTTTGGGGTATTATGTTAACACTTGCTGTTATGTGTGTGAGGCTAGCCCAAGCATGTCTGTATTAGAACCCTAGGTAATAAATGTAGTAGAGAAGATATAGGAGGGAATTGCTTTTAAAAAATATTGAGTGACAGCCAGAGTTCATGCCCAAATGCCACCAGTGGCAAGGACTGGGCTGACTGAAGCTGTTATCTGGGAGCCTGGTCCAGGTTTCTCATGTAGGGGACAGGACCCAGTTATTCTAGCTGTTACCACTGCTTTCCAGGTCTGTACTAACAGCAAGCTAGAGTCAGGAGCATGAGCTAGGTCTTGAACCTAAATCATCTTAGAATATGTGTATTTTAATTGGCTTACCTAAAAGTTGATTTTTATATATTTGTATGGATTGAAATTCCTTATAATAGCCTTTCTTTGGCAATTCTTTATTACATTTCTTATGAAGAATTATTTATTTACTTGAGTTACAGAGATGTCTTCCGTTCATTGGTACACTCACCAGATGGTCACAATGACCAGGATTGGGTTGGGCCAAAACCAGGAACCAAAAGCTTCACATAGGTCTCCCATGTGGGTGTCGGGGGCCCAAACATTTGTGCCTCCTTCTGCTGCTTTTCCCGTGTCAGTAACAGGGAGCTGGATTGGAACTAGAGCAGCCAGGACATAAGCCACTGCCTGTGTTGGATGCCAGCAACAGGAACAGCAACTTTATCCCTTATACCACAATGCCAACTCTATTGCATAAATTAAAAATAAATTAGAGGGGCCCGGTGCGGTGGCGCAGTGGTTAAGGTCCTCGCCTTGCACGCCCGGGATCCCATATGGGTGCCGGTTCTATCCCTGTGGCCCCGCTTCCCTTCCAGCTCCCTGCCTGTGGCCCGGGAAAGCAGTCGAGGACAGCCCAGAGCTTTGGGACCCTGCACCTGTGTGGGAGACCCGGAAGAGGCTCCTGGCTTCGGATCGGCATAGGATCGGCCGTTGTGCTCACTTTGGGAGTAAATCATTGGACAGAAGAGCTTCTTCTCTGTCTCTCCTCTCTGTATATCCGCCTTTCCAATAAAAAAAATAATAATAAAAATAAATCTTTTTAAAAAATAAATAAATTAGAAATAAAATATCTATGGCAAGAAAATCAGTGTTTCAAAATAATATATAGCACCTGTTTAAAACATTTTATTTTCATTTCGTCTGAGATCTTCATATGCTGGTTTACTGCATAAGTTTCCACAGCAGCCAGAACTGGGCCACACTGAAGCCAGGAGCTTGGAACTCAGTCCAGATCTCCCAGATGGGTGTGACAGGTACCCAGGTGCTTGAATCATCATTTGTTGCCTTCTAGAACACACATTAGCAGGAGGCTGGAATCAGAAGTTGAGGTGGAACCCAAACCTAGGTACTCTGATAAGATATGAAATGTCCTAAGTGACGTCTCAGTGCTGTTCCAAATGTCCATCCCTAATTGTACTGTTGTAAATATTTTGTTATAAATGGTGATCTCAAGTTTCATAATAAAAACACTTGCTTCTTTGTGGATGTAAGCATTGATAAACACTGAGTCCTTGTTCTGCTTCCAGACCAGCTATTGCAGACCCTGGATGATGGCATAAGAACCTGGATCCTTTCCACTGAGGCGGGAGACCCGAGTAGAGTTCCTGGCTCCTGGCTTTGACCTGGTCCAGCCCCAACTATTGCAAGCATTTGAAGGGTATATTTGCAGATGGAAGATCTCTCTCAGTCTGTGCCTTCCCCATTTTTGTTCTGTTCATATTATGCCAATTTAAAATTAACAAGCTGATGAGTTGCCAAAACTTTCCGTGAACTATCTGAAATTTACTTAGCCAATTGAGCTGTGAAGAGAGTGGCACATAAGATTTTTGGTTTCTGGGAAATTTTTTTGTTTTTGATTTGTAATAAGGGGAACTATGTAAAGCTTGTTAGGATGGTAGGATTCCAATCTTTGTTATTTAATTATTATCATGTATACTGCGTGTGTGTGTGTGTGTATTTGAAGTTTTTCATTTTCAGTAAATGAGTTGCTTTTTTGTGATCTAGGCTCCTTCAACAGTTTCCCCTATGACAGGACTTCCAGCACCTGATCTTCAGCATTGTGTTGGATGATTCTTTATGCAAAAAAAAAAAAAAAAAAGGAAAACAGCTATGCTTTGGATTTTAGTTATTAAGCTACTGAGATGTTGTTATAAATTTTATTTATTATGCTTCAATAGAAACTGAAATTATTGTGCTTTTTTTAAAAAAAGCAGAGAGATCTTCCATATGCTACTTTACTCCCCAAATGCCCACAAGGACCCGATCTGCGCCTAGCTGAAGTTAGGAGCCTGTAACTCAGTCCAGGTCTCTGTGGGGCCGGACTCCAACTGTTTGAGCCAGTACCTGCTATCTCCTGGAGTCAACATGAGCAGGCAGCTGGATCAGCAGCCAGGCCTCAGCCTCATGTACTCTGCTGAGGAGTGTGGGTGTCTTAACCCCTCGGCCCATGCTGCTGAATAGTGCTGAAGAGACTACTAATCCTGGATGTGTTCTTTTTTGACTCAGAAACCTAATTATGTTGGAAAGGTAACACACCATCACTCAGTTTTAAATATAATAGGTTGTTTTGTCTAAGTAAAATGTATGTGCTGTTCTTAGATGAGGATGACAGGTACTATGTGGAGTTCTAGAATGAACCTTGAAATATAGTGTTACAGGACAGCTGCTGTTAATCTCTGAGGGAAGATGATGAGGTTGATTCTTGAAGTCAAGCAAAAAGTGGAAACTGGAAATTACACCACAGTTTAGAGAAACTCTGCTGGGGAAGCAGGGTCCCTGCAATCCTCCCTGACAGCAGAATCTGAAAGCAGAGAAACAGGATATTTGGGGCTGGGAGTCAGTAGACTAGTGACCAACACATGGAGAGGAAATGAGGTAGAGGCAAATTTTGACACTGAGTATTGAGCAAGGTGGCATGATTAAAATTTTGATCCAGCTCTACCACTAGCTAGAAAGTAAAATGAAGGAAATAAGTTGCTTAATGTCTCTGCATTTAGCTTTGATTTGTTTACTTCCACTTTGGGATCTGTCTAAAGAGTTCATAAGATAAATGTAAATCTTCTATCCAAATGTGCAACATCATTGTTAGCATAATTCTGAATGGTGGTATGCCAGAGGCCAGCTCCAGCTGAATTCGGAGCTCGGGAAGGGTGCGTGGTGTCGCCAATAAAGACAGACACGGGCACTGTCACTTGGTGCCCTCTTGTAACAACTCAAAAAGAAGCTGTCATTTTTATTTACTCAGACACATTACAAGCCTCTGCACAATCGTTTGATTGTTCTATTTTTACTTCGTGACTAAGTAGGTGTGCACAGATGTTTGATTATGTTATTTTTTACTTCATGATTGACCAGGTGCTCTTAAAGATAATTCTGTAAGTTACTATAATCAGTTTCTTTAAAGCAAGCCATTATTAATTCTTCAGAAGTAGCCGTTAGGTGACAGCCAGAACTCCAAGGCCAAGGCACAGATGGTTGCCTACTAGTCAGTAAAATATTTCTACTACATTTTATTTTCACAACTTATCTATCACTTGATGGGAGAAATACAACAAAAGAGAAATAAGCATAAAGTTCTAAGACAAAAGTTTCAAACATTAAATCCCCTTACTACTGCAGCCTCTACAACCTCATAAACAATCAAACAATAGTCCAAAATATATCTCTATAATGTTAATAAAATTTCCCTACATTTCCTCTAGTTAAAGAAAAATGAAAGCAGCTAAAACAACTACATTTTCTATGAGTAAAAAATCTAAAGAGTTGCAAGGACAGGCTAACCTTTAAGGTTGCTGTAACTATATTTTTTGCCATAGCAGTTTCTGCTCATATTCCCATCACTTCCATTAGTTTGTAAAATTCTTAGGAAGCCATTTCCCAGAAGATGTGCTGTATGTCTGGGCCAGATTTCAGGCAATTGGTAGGCACACAATAAGTTGTCCAGAAACGGCATGGGCTTAATTGTACTCCTGTGTGTTAATTGTCGAAGGCCCACTCACCAAGACATTATCAACAGCATTAACTCCCAAGCTCAAGTTGGTTGCAAAAGCCATCTCACAAGGGCAAACAACAATGCCTCAATAGATTACAGAATTCTTAGTGGGGTGCTTGAGTGTCCATGCAAAAAAGAGGTGAGACTGCATCAAAGTGGTCAGGGAGACATCCGCCAAGGCCTGCCGTGCAGCTGGAAGCTCCCCCAGGCCCTGCCAAACAGGGGAGCTGTTCTCTTCACACCTTTGTGTCATCCACACCTACTGCACGGACCCCAGCAGTGGTAGGTAGGCACTAAGCTGGGGTTGCGGGGGAAAGCAAATTTGAAAAAAAAGAAATATAGTGTTAGAAAATTGCTTTCTGATTTCTTAGTATCTTAAGTAGAAAGCTTCTGTTTGGGTTTTGAATTACTTGGGAAATAGCATTAATGCTGGTCCATCTAAAGAGAATCATGCAGCTGCCACCGAAAATCTAAACGCCACAAGGGAAAGACTTTGCAGGTTTTCAGTCATGGCTATTTCTAGTTCCTGGAATAGTTCCTGAAACAGAAAAGATATCCAGTACCTTTGTCATGAATGAATAGAGTGAATTGTAATCATGGAATAATAGACTGAGCAATTGTATGGGCCTTTTGACTTTTTTTGCAATATTTTCCTTGGGAATAGTGAGATTATGAATTTATTAGTTCTGCAAGTAAACAACTGACCTCACTATGGTGTCAGCTTTTCCTTTTTTAACTAAAATACCGGAGTATATCATAGAAAGAAGGTTTATTTGGCTTCATATTTGGAGGGTTGTGGTATGAGATGATTCAGCCCTGTTAGCATCTCCGAGAGGCTGGCAGTGGCAGAGCCTGTGGGACTGGTCACCTGCCATGGCAGGAGGCAGGGAGGGAGAGAGGCTGATGACAGACAGGGAACACGCTCCTCCTCTGCTCTGTATGGGATTTCTCCTCGTAATGTTGTAGCCTTGCAACCTGATCCAATCCAGTCACGGCCCAGAGGCCTCACCTGCATCAGTCATCTACTTACCCAGCCACCGTTCACATAAGACTTCGGGGTTTAAACAAACGTGTGTTTGGAGAGCCAAGTCCTGTTGAAAGCGAACATTCTGCCCCTGGCTGCTCAAAACTCAAATCCTTTTCACATACAAGATATAACTAGATGTCATTACAGTGTAAGTGACATTTTAAAATTATGTCCAGCTGCATTTCCCAGGTCATACACACACACACACACACACACATATATATATATAAACATACAGATGTGTATATGTAGGTATGTATTATTTAAAAAGGCATTTACTTGAAAGGCACGGTGACACAGAAGAAGATAATAGGGTAGAGAGAGAGAGATAGCTTCCATTCCCTGCTTCAATCCCCAAATGGCTGCAATAGCCAGAGCTGGGTCAGGCCCAAGCTGGGAGCCTGGAACTCTACATGGGTCTTCAACATGGTGGCTGGGGCCCAAGTGCTTGAGCCTTCTCTGCCTCCTTCCCAGGTGCATTAGCTGGGACCTGGATAAGCAGCAGAGCAGCCAGGGCTTGAACTGATGCTCCAACATGGATGCTGGCTTTGTAAACTGTAGCTTAACCGGTTGTGCCACAATGCTGGCCCCAGTTTTTGTGCTTTGTTTTGTTTTTTAAGGATTTCTTTTTATTTTTCTTGGAAAGGTAGATTTACAGAGAGAGGGGACAGACAGAAAAATCTCACATCTGTTGGTTCACTCCCCAAGTTGCTGCAATGGCCAGAGCTGCACTGATCTGAAGCCAGGAGCCAGGTGCTTCTTCTGGATCTCCCACATTGTTGAGGAGTCCCAAGGCCTTGGGCCATCATCTACTGCTTTCCCAGGCCACAAGCAGGGAGCTGGATGGGAAGTGTAGCAGCCAGGACACAAACTGGTGCCCATATAGGATCCCAGTGTGCTCTAGGCAAGGATTTAGCCACTTGGCCATCGTGCTGGATCCCCCAGATTTTGTGTATTTATAGATTAATGAGGTGCTGAGGAGGAGCCCAAATTGTAACACTCCTTTTTTTTTTAGGAGTTAGCTCCTTAGAATACTATAAGCAGGGTTTGGATGACAATTCATGGCTGGAGATTGGCACTGGGCAGGCTGGCAGGTGATCAGTGCCCTTCTGAGAGTGCGTGAGGCTGGGGAATGGGGAGGTTAGACCCACAATCACATTATAGTGGTGCTGCCACATATTTTATCTGTTCTCTGTTAACTTTTGCTGATTTCTTCTGTCCTGATTCAGTTGCCACTGCCTCCAGGACTTCTCTAATCTCTGAGCCTGGGGCTACGCATTGCCTCTGAGTGCTTTCAAGTCGATTCTGTAGTTATTTCCCTCATGGCACTGGCTATTGACCTTAAAAAAAATCCATTTTGAAAGGCAGAGGGAAAGAGGAGGACGGTAAGAAGGAGAGACAGGAAGATCTTCATCTGGTGGCTCATTCTCTGTCACAGTCAGGGCTGGGCCGCACCAGGCCACACCAAGCCAGGATCCCGCGTGGTGGCACAGATCTAAATTGAGTCACACACCTCCCGGAATATGCAGTAGCAGGAGGCTGGATTTGAGGGTGAGTATCCAGTACTCAAACCAGGCACTATGAGATGGGATGTCAAATCGAGACCTAACAGCTGTGACAAATGCCCACTTCCACAGTATTGATCTTTAGTGGTTTTTTTATATTTATCAGAAATGCCTTGTTAGCTCAACAATGCTGTGTGTTCTTCAGGGTCAAAAACTAGTGCTATATTTGCCTCTGCACTTCATATAGACAAGCATAGTGCTGACAAACAGCTGCTATTAATACATGCTGAATGAATGAATGAATGTATGGTTATGTTCACCATTCTTCAGTATATCGACTTGACTGGTTCTAAAACCATGTTGGTTCACCAGGGACAGACCTCTTTAGGGATCAGCCTCCTTGGTTATTCATGGGCAGGGTACACTCGGATATCCTGCACATTGCTGGCAGCTTTAATATTTTCCAATATTTGAGCATATTCAGAAGAAAATGATGAGGATTCTGGAGGAAATTCTAAAGTATGAGTCCAAAATATTTTGACTAGTGGTGGTAATACTGAAAGAATAATTTGGCCTTTTGTTTATACTATTTGTTGCCTGCTAATTTTCTGAACACTCAGCCATTTGAGTGGCTTACTTATGGTGCTTGCAGTTTCTGGTTCTTTTGCTTACATGTCTAAATCATTTTAGGACTGTGTTAATTCCCCTTTTATGGTGATTTTCAAGCAGTTGTTTATCGTGGATATTGTAGATGTGACCTAAGAGATAATTGTGTGATGATAGGACTAAGTGACCACTGAAGTTTTTGCCAAATGCTAATATTCTTCAATTTTGTGGTTAATAGCTTTTACTTTTACAACAACAAAAAAGTTGAAATTTAAGTTTGGATAGCACAATATTTATTTTTCTAAGCCCAGCTCTTCCCGTATTTAATGTCAGCACTGGAAAGCCACCAGAAATCTGTGTTTACCAAAACAATTGCCTTCCGTGCATGCAAAACTGGCTCTAGTAGGTGGCATGGACACTTGTTGAAACGGCTTGGGTGAAATCAATGTCTAAATGAGAAGAATGTCCAATTTAGAAGACTCGTTAATATCTTTTTTTAAATAACTGAAAAATCCTTTAACAATGTGAAATAGAATGTAGATGCAGAAAAATCACACAAAACAAGTTTGTGCTTTATGGAGTTAGCTGAGCATTGTTGAAACTGCTCTCGTATCAAAGTTCAGCCTTGCGGATCACCCCACAAGCTTCCCTAGGCCTCGGACCTATGATAGCCTCCCTTCCACAAACAAAGTGTACAGACTTTTATTTTAGTATTTTAAAAATAGTTATGGTACTTGAATAAGTATCTAAATATTCTACTTTCGTTTTGCCTTTAAACTATTGGAATTTGTAGCCCTCTTTTAGTCTCAGGCCTTCCATGCCTTTTTGCTCCTTGCAATAATGTGTTGAGCGTGTTGGTGTGTCTCTGACCCGTGGAGTTTCTGAGTGCAGACTTCACTGGTACTTCCGGCATTCGAGGCCTTGGCTGTGAAGAGCATGGCTCTTCAGGCCTCAGTCCTAAATGCTGCCCCTCCCTTTTACTCCCTTTTGTCCTTACCACACCTAGGTTAGGGATTATCTCCTTCTTATCTTTCAAAGCCTACCTGGAACATTCCTCCTAGAAATACCATGCCTTCTTTGGCAGATACATCCTTTTTTTTTTTTTTTTTTTTTTAATTATTTTTTCATTGGAAAGGCGGATATACAGAGAGAGGAGAGAGAGAGAGGAAGATCTTCCGTCCGATGATTCACTCCCCAAGTGAGCGCAACGGGCCGATACTATGCCGATCCGAAGCCAGGAGCCTCTTCCGGGTCTCCCGCACGGGTGCAGGTTCCCAAAGCTTTGGGCCGTCCTCCACTGCTTTCCCAGGCCACAAGCAGGGAGCTGGAAGGGAAGCGGGGCTGCCGGGATTAGAACCGGCGCCCATATGGGATCCCGGGGTTGCAAGGCGAGGACTTAACCACTTGCGCCACGGCGCCGGGCCCTGGCAGATACATCCTTTTCTGTAGTCTCCTGGTGCCTCTGCAAAGGCAAATGTGACATTCAGCACATTGCTGAAATTTTGCTGTCTTAAATACATGCGCGCACAAACACACACACACACACTTTTCTTTCGGGGTGAGAATTGCGCTCATACTGGAGTTTCAGCAAGGCGTTGGGAAACTGCAGAAAAGGACATATCTGTGGATGGGCTCAGGCATGGGTGGAAGCCTCCACCCACAGGTCCACCTTCCTCCTCTGGGAAGCCTCAGTGTGTGGTCAGGCAAGATTATCAAGAATAACCTTTTTAATGTTAACTGCAAAATAACCTTCACTGCGCCACCTGGGACTTGTAGCCTAGCCAGGAGGACCTTTTACAACTTTATCACAGTGCATTTTTTGCTCTTACCTCTGAGCTCCCTCCACCCTGTTTTTAGCCTTTGAGAATCTTCTCTCTCCCCTCTCCACCCCCTGCCATGTTAGCATTCCTGAGAGTTTAGTAAATTGTTCAGAATAGTTGTTCTGTCTACTACAACCTTTTTTCCTCCAGCATTCAGTTTGTCAGTTTGCTATGTGATTTTATTTTCTGAAATGTGTGGAAAATTCTGTTTTGCACTAGTCATGTGTAAATTGAATATAAACATTTCATTTCCCAGCTTGAAGCATTTTGTACGTAGAATCACTTTAAGAATACTGTCCCAAATCATAGAAAATTGATTTTGTCTTGAGCTTATGCCTTTGTTATGTTCTGAGAGCCAGTGGCCTTTTACAAATATCAAGTTTTACAAATAAGAGTTTTACAAATATCGAGTGTGGTCATTTTCTCATATCTTTCCTCTAACATGGAACAGTGATGATAGAACTCACGTGAATGTAACTAGGTTTAATTTCACTGTTTTAGACTGTCCAGGTGCCTAGACACTGCCTGAGATTTCACGTTGTGTAGAATCAGCAAAGTGGAACTCTGGATGTTAACATGACTTTTATACCCTTCACTACATTGCTACCAACACCTGATGAACTTTGATTAGCTTTGTGATTTCATAATAAAAAATAACTTTTATTAAGGAAGGTTTCAAAAACCTTCAAAAATAAGGTCTACAGACATGTGTCAACAAGATTCACACTTTGCTTTGCTTGATATTGTCCCTTTTCATTGAGAAATTCCCTTTCTTTCCTTGAATTCATGAATGTGATTATTTTCATGGTCATGTTTAATATGGCACAAAAACAGTGCTTTATTTTTTTATATGCAATTTTTATTTTTTTATTACATCTGATTTTATAACAGTTTCATAGGCTCTGGGATTCCCCCAACCCCTTCCTGTACCCCCCCCATGGTGGATTTCTCTACCTTGTTGCAGTATTACAGTTCAAATCCAATCTTCATTCTTTCATTGCAAGCATGTACCATGCATAGAGTCCAGCATCTTATTGTCCAGATTAGTTCAATAGTTTCTTGGGGAGACGATCTCTGGTCTGAAGGCAGAGCTGGTAGACTATCATCCCGACCAATTAAAAGCCACAACATAACACCAACAACTGAAAAACAATGCTTTATTATAGATTGTTTTAAAGTTCTGGAAATGCTAATATTATGTTCTTATTGTAAAAGTTATATACCAAGAAAAAAAACTTTAGAAACCAGAAAGTGGATGAAAGTCAAAGACCACTTTTATTCCATCATTACCAAATTACTGTCAACTCTTTAGAAATATTTCCTGCCCTTACATATATATATTCAAACATACAAATTTTATATATTTTTATAAACTTTTTAAGAGATTTACTTTTTAATTGGAAAGTCAGATTTACAGAGAAGGAGAGACAAAGATCCTCCTTGTGCTTGTTCATTCGCCAAGTGGCCACAACAGAGCTGAGCTGATGTGGAATCAGGAGCCTCTTTCAGGTCTTCCATGCAGGTGCCGGATCCCAAGGCTTTGGGCCATCCTTGCCTGCTTTTCCAGGCCACAAGCAGGGAGCTGGATGGGAAGTGGAGCTGCTGGGATTAGAACCGGCACCCATATAGGATCCTGGCGCGTTCAAGGCGAGGACTTTAGCCACTAGGCCAGTGTGCCGGGCCTAAAGTCCCAAATTTCCAATCCTGCAAATATTTAAATAATACTTAACTGAAAAATACTGGTATATGTATTACTTAATTTAAGTCTTTATAAGTGCCTATATAGAAGGATGGGATGTTGTTGTGCCAGTTTTTTGAAACCCCCAGATAATCATCAAGTCTGAAGTTGGTGCTGAGGCAAAAAGGTGGTTTATTCAGGTTAGCCTAGGTCTCCCAGCCACCTCCCCCAGCCCAGCATGGCTGGGCGGGGGAGGGGCAGCCGCAGCCGAGGCTGCAAGGATCCACAAGGAGGACCAAAGAAGCGCGAGCCAGAAGAGCCAAGGGAGCCCAAGCCCCCCAGTTCTTATACATTTCAGGCTATTAATTATACAGTCATGACTTAGCAGGCTTCTATTGGTGGGTTTGAAACAAGCAACTTTCAAAAAGTACAAATTGATAAGCTATAGGGCTGTGAATCTTATCAAACACCAGGTACCTCCTTCCTGAGGAGTGGTCTGCCTACGTGACCTGCCAGGTGTCCTGCACGTAGGTGTCACGTAGACTATCAGGCCTGGAGTTCACACAGCCCCCAGCCAAGCCATTAAGGCAGAATCACAAAAGGCAGAAAACGCCTAGGTTCTTCAATGTAATGGGCAATGGATGTAATGACAAGGTTTTGAGAAGTCTGGCAACAATTATCTTGACATAACAAAGAATTGCCTAAATGTATGTGACCTCAGTGCTTATTTTCTCTGTGACATCTGTTAGCCAATATACAGTTGGGGAACGTTGTACTAGGCTGGTGAATGCAGCCCTCTGTGGAGCACAATAGAACTATGACTTCATTTTTCTTTCAGTGAGTTAAATAATTATTTGTCCATATTGCATTAGTATCATAATCAAGTAATAGCTTTGTTTAATTTTCATCTGATCTGCTTAATGTTGGTAGTGTTGGGCACCAGGTCATTCTCCTCAGGAACATATATTTCTGAGAACATTTCACCGTGTTGTATAAACAAAGTAAGTGTAAGAGCACATGTGTTCATGCGGCATAGATCATTTCACTAAAATTGATTATACATAAAAAAGGAGGATAAATGTAGTGGTATTGTATTGAACCAAACCTAGAGATAAGGTATATAAAAGTCAAGGAAATGCAGCCCAAAGATCATCATGAACAATTAGATTGTAACTAATTTGTGAGCAGTTGATTAAAGATGACTTTGGGAGAATTTAAAACTAACGTGGCAACATTGTGGGTATTCTTATAAAAGGCTTACATTACTGTGTATTTTTAAAATATGTCCATTTTTCAAGAAATATAAACAGTTAACACATCTTAGGGGAGGCTAACTGTCTGACAAAGGAAATGATTTTGCTCCCCTTACCGTGGGGCATGGCATGATGAGGGAGCCCGGGCAGTGATGTTCCACAGCTGTTTAGCGGACACCTGCCCTAGCCTTTGTCCCCACGGCCTCGCCCGTCCACCAGAATGGATTAGCTGGTTGGCCTTGCATCTGGTCTTTACACATATATGTGCTTCAGAAAGTTTATGGAAATTTTAATTAAGTTTATTTTGGTTCAAAATATCTTGAAATCTGTGCATCATGTTTTCTATATTATGAGTTTTCCATAAACTTAAAAAAAAATGTTTGAAAGAAAAAAAAAATACAGAGAGCTCTCAACTGCAAGTTTACCCCAAAGGCCAACAACTAAGGCTGGGAGTTGGGGTCTCAATGGAAGTCTCTGGGGTGGAGGGTAGGAGCCAGCTGCTAAAGATATTGCTGGTACATTCCATGGTGCCCTTTAGCAGGAAGCTAGGATCGGGAGTGAACCTTACACCCAGGAAGGGTAGTCCATTGTGCCTGTCTCAAAGAACTTCACTGCTAGACCAAATTCTTGCCCACTTGGACTTTTAAAAGTCCTCTTGTGTTGCATAGGTACTTGGGAGATGACTCTTTTTCTCTCTGGAATTACCAAGGTAATTTTTCCTGTATTGCTTACAGTCAAATTGCAACTTCAGGCGGAAGAGAGAGGAGTTGTGTCCATCAAAGGAGTGTGTGCAAACCGTTACCTTGCTATGAAGGAAGATGGAAGATTGCTGGCTTCCGTAAGTAATGCTTTCTTTTTTGTAGTTTTTTTTCTGTTAGCTTCTAACACCAACATTGGCATTTATTAAATCTTTATCAAGGATTTTTACATGTTATATTAATGAAATTCCAAAATCATCCTATAAAACAAAGTATTCTCTTTATTTCACAGATGCAAAAACTAAACTTTTGAGAGAGTAAAATAGCCCAGAAAATATATTTGATATGAGATACAGACTAGATTGGATATGGGATAGTGTTAATTTGAAATATTAGTTTCAAATCACTGCATTTTAACAATTTATTTATTCATTTTTTGTTTTTAAGATTTATTTGTTTCACTTGAAAGAGATACAGAGAGAGGGAGAGACAGATCTTCCATCCAATGGTTCACTCCTCAAATGGCTGCGATAGTCAGAATTGGGCTGATCCAAAACTGGGAGCCAGGAGCTTCTTCCAGGTCTTCCACATGAGTGCAGGGTTCCAAGGTCTTGGGCCATTTTTCACTGTTCTCCCTGGCCATTAGCTGGGAGCTGGATCAGAAGTAGACCAGCAAGGATTTAAACTGGTACATGGACCACAGGCAGATGTTAGCCTTCTCTACCAGCATCTGGTTCCTTGAAGATGCAGGACAAGCATCACATTGATACCTTTTTATATATGTTTTGTCAACCTCATGTGGATGAAGGTTCACTATTTTTTATTTTTTGTTTTTACCCCTATGGTGGACTGTACCTAAGGGGATACATAATGGAAGTGTAGCGGACATTAATATGTTCATAGGTGGAAATAAAGAGAAGTGTGTCCTCTTGTATGCAGTATAAGGATGGACTCACAGTGAAATGGCTGATAATCTCCTGCATTGTTGGGAGACACCTCAGTGGTAGCATGATGGACTGGTGAGAACTCACGAAAGACACCCATTGTAAGATTGGAGGGGAGAAGGGTGGGGAGGAGAGGGAACTTGGGGAGTGGGAAGGGAGACCCCGTGCCTATTAAAAAATAAATGCATAATAACTATAGCAACTCAAAAAATTGTTTATAAATTTTTTATTTGAAAGGCAGAGTGACATAGGGAAGGAGAAAAAGCGACATCTTCCCTATGCTGGTTCACTCCCCAAGTGACTGCAAAGTCAGGTCTGGGCCAGGCTGAACCCAGGAGCCAGAAATTTCATGCTGGTTTCACACATGGGCAGCAGGGGCTCTATTACCTGAGGTTCTGCTGCTACCTTTTCAAGTGCTTAAACACGTAACTGGCTGGAAAGCAGAGTAACTGGGATGGGAACTAGCCCTCATTGTGAGATACTGGCTAAACTAGCTTACTTCTCTGGACCACAGTAGTGCCCCCCATCACTGCATTTTACCATACAAAATTAATTGCTTATAATTTATATTTATTTGAGGGGCAGAGAGATAAAGACAAACATATACCTCTATGTCTATCTCTGTCTCATATTTGAAATTGGCAGGAATCTTGAGTCAGGGAGCAGAGTTGTATATAAAGCCAGATATTCTGATTCCAGAGTTGAACATCTTAACTCCTAGACTAAATTCCTGTCTGATTGCCAAACTATTAACTGCCTTTTAAAAAAATGGATTATTATGTTTTCAGAATTGTGGAGAGATCAGTGAGGATCGAAGCATTAAGTTTGGATGATGCATTTTAAAATTTCTCCTTTAGGATTTGACATGTGAACATGGTTGAGAATGTGGGCTTTTAACCTCGATGCAGATGCTGGCTTTACCATTTATTTAGCTTTCTCAGACAAATTATTTTGAATTGATTCTCTTACCTGTATATTAGAAACTAGTGATCTTATCTCATTGGCTGTTATATCAAGTGTCCTTGTGAATGTCCCACACATAATGGACCCATGTTGGTATGCACAAATTCATTGTAGAAAGGGATCTTTTTTTTTTTACATTTTGTTGTGGTGAATCAAGGCTGTAGTTCCTGGCTAATAGTCTCTCTACTAGTACATGCTTCCTGCCAACTTCATGCCTGTCCAGCATGCACAGTGTAGAACGTAAAAAGGGATAGAAGACACAGTTCCTGTCCCTGTCTACTTGGGGGAGGTGTGTGTGTGTACTGCCTGGTACTGCAGTGCCAGGGACCAGTTCTATCCTCTCTCAAACAGTTCCCACAGAAAGAGTCTTCAGTAGTGTTTTGAGTTATTTAAATAATTTTTGAGTTTAATTTTTCTGAATCAAGGCTTTTGACTTTCTGAAGATGCTGAAACAGAAAACAAAATGACATTTCAGCCATTCTTTTTCTTTTTTAAAAATTTTTTTTACATTTTATTATTATTATTATCATTTTATGATACAGTTCCATAGGCTTCTGGTATTTCCTTTATCCCAGGTCCAATACCTTCCCCCCCCAATTCCTCTATATCATTACTAAAGTATAGTTCTTCATACACAGTCATATGTCCATCATTGCGGGCATGGACAATGGCAGAGAGTCCAGCATCCTATTGTCAAGATATAGTGAACAGTTTCACTGGAAGTCCATTTTTGTCTGGAAGTAGAAATGCAAACTACATTGTATCCTCACATCTGGATGTAAGTCTTTGTTTCACAGCTACTGTGCATCCCCTCAAATGAAAAGTCATAATACAAAATCAACAATAGAAAGAAAAATAGAAACTTACAATTGATTCTGTGACAGATTTGTGTATTTTTATATTATCAATTTACACTGATTTTGTAGGATAAATAACAAGTCTGGGTATGGTGACTCTCAAAAATAGCTTCAAGAATCCTCTTCAGCAACAGCCAGTGGAGCTAGCGTTGTAGAATTAAGCCACCATCTCTGATGTCTGTATCCCGATACATGGGTGCCAGTCCACGTCCTGGCTGCTCTACTTCTGACCCGGGTTTCTGCTAATGGCCTGGGAAAAGCAGCAGAAGATGGCCCAAGGGCTTGAGCCCCTGCAGCCATGTGGGAGATCCTGATGAAACTCCTGGCTTTGGTCTGGCTCAGCTCTGGCCATTGTGGCCATTTGGAGAATGAACCAGCAGATGTTAGATCTCTCTATCTCTATTCTGTAACTTTGACTTGCAAATAAATCATCGAAAAAGAAAAGCCAGTAGTTACATCAGGTTTATTCAACTGAATGTCAAAGGATTTCTTCTGTTAATGAGTCATAATTCTGGGAAACAGAATAATGTTTTGATATTTATAATAACATGTAAAGGTTTTGAGAAATTAGTTTTAAATTTTGTGTTTGTTTATAGCAGTAAGAAATGTTCAGTAAGAGCATTGTGGTGTAGAAAGGGAAGTGATTAATCTAGAACTGAGGGAGATGACCCATGAAAGTAGGGTTTTAAATTTTTGCTTGCTTACTTCAGAGAGACAGAAATACTGCATCAGCTGCTTCACTCAATGCCTACAACACCCAGAGCTGGGCCGGGCTAACAGGTGTGGGAAACTCAACCCAGGTCTCCTAGAGCGGACACAGAGGTGCAAGTACTTGAGCCATTACCGTTATCTCCTAGGGGCACATTGGCAGGAATCTGGAACCTAAGACCAGCCCTTGAACCCAGACACTCCACTCTGGGGTGCGGCTGTGCCACGTGTCATCTTGAGGGTTGATTATTTCATGTGAAAGACATTGTGACAGGGAGAGAAAGACAGCAGGGAGTCTTGCATCCTCTGCTTTGGTCCTCAAATGGTTGCCATTTTAATCCACAAAGAGGAAGTAGTTCATCAGGCAGTTAGGGAATGTAAGAAATGGAGCGAAAGTGTATATAATTCTAGACATAGAATATTCGAAGGCTTGGCTGCAGAAAACTGCTTGAGGTGTCTGGAGATGAGTTCTGGCAATGACTGCTAGGATAGAAAGGACCTAGCAGAGTGCTGTTATTTGCAATTAAATAGTTTTAGAAGTGAAGTCAAGGGCCTAGCACAGTAGCCTAGTGGCTAAAGGCCTCGCCTTGCATATACCAAGATCCCACATAGGCGCCAGTTCGTATGCTAGCTGCTCCACTCCCTTCCAGTTCCGTGCTTTTGGCCAGGGAAAGCAGTCAAGAATGGTCCAAAGCTTTGGGAACCTGTACCTGTGTAGGAGACCTGGAAGACATACCTGGCTTCAGATCAACTCAGCTCTGGCTGTTGCAGCCACTTGAGGAGTGAACCAGCAGGTGGGAGATCTCTGTATGTGTCTGTTCTCTCTCGGCAAATCTGACTTTCTAATGAAAAAAAAAAACACTTAAAAAAAATGGAAGTGAAGTCTAGGGTAAGGTCAAAGATGGCTCCTAGTTTTCTGGTTTTGATGAGAAGATAGAGAAGGGGCTGTGGGGAAAGAGCAAGTTTTGGGGAAGGTGAGAAGTGCTAAGTTGTCTGTCTTTAGTTTGTCTCAGGGAAAGTCAGGTGAGGATGATGACTAAGCAGTTGGGATTATAAATTTGGCACTTAGCAAAGAATTCTTTGCTGCTTTATAGATTTGGCTATCAGCAGCCTTTGGGTGATAGTTAGTAAGGGGAATGGCTGAGTTTTCCTGGGTAAAAAATACAACTCTAGAAGACTCTTCATGACTTTCATTTCAACTCTGCTGTTTTCCTTGTTTTCTAGCAGTGTGTTGTCACATCCAGAAGTGAGGTAATACTTTGGGAATATACCAGAGTAGTATTTAAAATATTTCCCAGAACGATAATTCAAGAGGTAGTTTTGGATGACCTTGATATTGTGGTGGAATGAAGAAGAAGGGTTTCCAGCTTTGCCCTTTTCACCCTGGAATGTGACAAATCACTATGATTTTTCTAGCAACAGTGGGAGTGCTAGGAGGAAAAAGAAAGGAGATGCACAAGTGTGCTTGTTACAGTTAAGGACAACATTGGTAAAATGGTCCTAAAGCTCCAGACTTTTCTGTACCTGATTTATCTGGCTCAGTGAGTGCCGCACATCTGAAAATCAGCAGAGCATCTGAAAACTGAACCATTGTCTTACTCTTTTTTGTTCTTTTTTTTAAAGACATATTTATTTATTTGAAAGAGTTAGAGAAAGGGAGAGGTAGAGATAGATAGAGAGAAAGAGAGTGAGTGAGTGCATGCGTCTGCCTCCCATCTCCACCTGCTGGTTCACTCACCAGATGGCTGCAGTGACTGGGCACAATCAGGAGCTTCTTCCTGATCTCCCAGGGGGTGCAGGGGACCAACCACTTGCTTCATTTTTCACAGCTTTCCCAGGTACATTAACAGTGAGTTGAGTTGGAATTAGAGCAGCTCGGACTTGAACTGACACCCATATGGGATAGGGTTCCCGTTGACTCATTTTTGCAGAATTCTCTGCCCATTAGAATTCAGAGTTACAACTTTTTTTCCCCCTGCAAACAGGTATTACACCTCTAAAGGATTTTATCTGTACCATCACAAACAAAAAATGCTCAAAAATAATGTTTTCTAGTTCCTTCAAAAAGCAACTTTTGTAAGATTACTGTCATAGCATTTTATTTACTCCAACATATGTTTCTGCCTTTAAGATGTATGTTAACTTGCTTGATGCAATAAGAATTAATTTAGCAATCTTAGAAACTTATCACAGCTCTCTGTAGAACAAAGCCACAGCTGTTAAGCATAAATTACAAATTAAGGGTCAGTCTGCTTTGTAAAATGGGACTGGCCAAGATACAGTGGTTGTAACTATGTATGTATGCTCCAGCTCCCATCCTGGACCTCACTCCTGCCAAGTGCATGAATTAGTCTGTAGTTTTGCAATCCAGTGTGTGTGGCTTGCTGCCATGCATCTTTGGCAGCCATCCTGCCTCTTTTAACCTGGTGGTTGGAGGAGGGACTCCGGGGAGGAGGGGAACTGTATTAATCTCAAAGAAGGTAGTGCCCCCAACTCAGAGCTTGAAGATGTAGGGTGTTTCAGGGAGTTATGTATTTCCGACCCAGAGCCATCCACGTCTCTGTCAGCAGTAACTGACAAGTCCAGGAATCTGATCAGTAGCTATCATTGAGGATGCAGTTGTGCCCTGTTACCTGGAGAAACTGGACTTTATGAAGTTGCACTTGCTAAAGTCATAAAACTTCTCACGCCTTTTCTGCCTTGCCCCATTTCAGGCTGGTATATTAATGGCACATCCCTGGGTACCTCTGCATCTGAATCTGTCATTTCTGCAGTGATTTGAAAACATGCCACTTTCCTCTCAGAAAGAATGCCTTGGCTCCATGAAATATTTTGTGTCTAACAGTCATGTTAGATTGATTATTTCCAGAGTATAAAACTAATCTATGTACTTTTCTTTCCTGTGCATATAGTAGTGGCAAGAGCTAGGAAATATGCAAGCTCAAGCAGTAACTATATTTATGTGCCAAAGTCTATATTTGGAGGTTGAAATAGAGTAGTTCTTTAATACACAACAGATTCCCTGCTCAGTTCCATAGCAGGACAAGTCTTGTTGCTATGAGCAACAGAAGCCCAGGACAAATATTAGGATTTATGATTTCTTAAGGGCTCTAAAATTGTAGATTTTTTAAAAGTTACATAAAGTGAATCTAATTGTGGTTTTAAGTTTAAAACCTCAAACTGTTAAAAAGTGGTAAAACAGAATTTAGTCTTTATTAGGTAATTGCATGTTTTATCTATAATGGTATAGATTGTGTTAGCCTGAACAAAACAGCTCGGAATTAGAAGGTAACTTGTGTTCATCTGCAGTAGCGAAATATGAAAAAAAATTGTGGTCTGTGGATATACAGTTAAAGTTAAAAGTATATGACTGTTTACTCACAGAATAACAATGGTTTGGGAGCTACAATAAGTTAAGTAAAACATGTTGAGGGCTCAGTTATCTGCATTGACAAGCTATACTGATCAGACATGTTATAAAAATATAATATTGAAGGCCTGGCACAGTAGCCCAGTGGTTAAAGTCCTCAGCTTGCATGTACCAGAATGTCATATAATCACTGGTTTAAATCCCAGCAACCCACTTCCATCCAGCTCCCTGATTATGGCTTGAGAAAGCAGTTGAGGACAGCCCAAAGCCTTGGGACCCTGCACCCACGTGGGAGACCTGGAGGAGGCTTCTGACTCCTGGCTTCAGATCAGCACAGCTCCGGAATAGGAATATGTATCATTTTTTAAAGATAAAATGCTAACTAAATGTAAAACTTACTGCTTAATAAGAATTACTGTTTTTATAATCCAACATTAAAAATTTTATACAACCTATTTATAAGATTTAGAAAAGAATTACTTTTAACTTTTTATAATTTCTGTGTTTTATTTGTTCTGAAATACTCAGCCTTGATACTTACATCATGCCTGTTTTTAATTCTCAGAAGTGGTGTAAGCAAAAGCATTTTTGGATTACTATTGAGCAAACTCCTCTATGAGCCAAAACTACAAAATCAAAGTACTGTAAAAGAATAAACAACCCAGAAAACAGACCAAGGGGAAGTGGCCATAAGGTTCAGATCTAAAATTGAGCACTGGGCTGGGACTCTGGAACCAATACAGAGAGGATAGTCAGGGTGGTGGGCAGGGGAGAAATGAGGGAAGTGAAAAGACCCGTACTTATTTTTAGTGTAAGAAAAAGTGGTGGGGGAAGGGATGGCAGGGGAAATCGCCCAGCTAACTCAGTCTTAGTTTACATATGAGGAAAGCAAAGCCAGAGAAGTGAAGCACTCGGTACAGGATAGTTAGGGATCAAAGCAAGCTTGCATCCAGACTTCCTGACCTACAAGAGATTTGTCAAGATGCCCAGTAAGGATAGTCAAACTTTGGGATGGGCCATCTGGTCTAGTTTTCTCCAGGATTAAACAGTCCCACAAAATTAAACCATTTTCTATATTTAATTTCCTATCTGGATTTTCTCTGGTCCTAGTTCTCTGAGTAATATTTACATTGTCTACTATCACTGCATTGTATTTTTGTTGTCAGCTATTTGAAGTAGTTTCATTGTTTATTAAATTAATGAATTTTGATTGACCACTTATTATACATCAGGCCTGGATACAGCAGTCGATACAATAGATGAAAATACTCACATGGCCAGTTGCTAGCTGGTGAACTAAAGAGATCTGCGTGGAGTGTCCATCTGCCCAGCTATCTATAACTAACCTGTACTGGGCGTGACTGAGAGAGCACAAAAATGAATGAGGTGTTTATAGTTCATAGGATAGCTGGAGTTACTTGAGAAATCTGTTTTTGTCTGGAAGTACTGGTTGCTAATTATGGGATGAGGTTTTCTTTTTTTTTTTTTAAGATTTATTTATTTTTATTACAAAGTCAGATATACAGAGAAGAGGAGAAACAGAGAGAAAAATCTTCTGTCTGATCATTCACTCCCCAAGTGAATGCAATGGCCAGTACTGTGTCAGCCTGAAGCCAGGAGCATGGAACTTCCTCCGGGTCTCCCGTGCGGGTACAGGGTTCCAAGACTTTGGGCCATCCTTGACTGCTTTCCCAGGCCGCTATCAGGGAACTGGATGGGAAGTGGAGCTGCTGGGATTAGAACCAGCAACTATATGGGATCCCAGCGCGTTGAGGGCGAGGACTTTAGCTGCTAGGCCACCACATCAGGCCCAGGATGATGTTTTCAAAAAAAACTTGAATTGGCATATTAAGTAATGTTTGATAATTGGTATATATTTATAATGTGCAATGAACAAATCAGGTTATTATATTTAGTTTTTTTCAATAGATTTTAGTTTTTGAGTAGGTTTAGGTTTTTAGAAAGCTGTGAAGATAGTATAGTTTATATAAACTCCATACAATTTCTCCAATTAGAGTGATGTTCTGATGTTCCAATTAGAGTTAGTTATGATGTTTTATAACTAATGAAAAAATGATAAAACAATCTTTTTTTAAAATAATGTATTTGTTTATTTTTAAAGATGTATTTATTTTTATTGGAAAGGCATATTTACAGAGAGAAGGAGAGACAGAGAAAAAGTTATTCGATCTGCTGGTTCAGTACCCAAGTGGCTGCAACAGCCAGAGCTGAGCCGGTCCAAACCTAGGAGCCAGGAGCTCTTCTGGGCCTCCCATATGGGTGCAGGGTCCCAAGACTTTGTGCCATCTGTGACTGCTTTCCCAGGCCACATGTAGGGAGCTGAAGGGGAAGTGTAGCAGCTGGGGTATGAGCCAGCATTCATATGGGACCCTCGCACATGCAAGGCAAGGATTTAGCCACTAGGCTACTGCGCTGTGCTGTGCCCTATTTATTTATTCTTATTAGAAAGGCAGAATTGCAGAGAGAAAAAGAAGTAGCTAGAAAGATCCTCCATCTGCTGGTTTACTCCCCAGATGGCCTCAATGACCAGAGTTAAGCTGATCTGAAGCCACATACCAGGAGCTCCCTCTGGGTCTCCCACATTGGTGCAGGGTTCCAAGGCTTTGGTCCATCCCTCACTGCTTTTCCAGGCAAGAAGCAGGGAGCTGGATAGTAAGTGGAACATCTAGGACATGAACTTGTACCCATGTGGGATCCTGGTGCTTCCAAGGGGAGGATTAGCCAATTAAACCATCACACCAGGCCCAATAGTTTATTCTTACTGCCCATGTTTACTCGTATTTCCTTAGTTTTATTAAAGACTTACTTATTCTTGTAAGAATGACAGATTTACAGAGAGAGAAAGAGAAAGATATTTCATCTGCCGGTTCACTCTCTAAATGGTTGAAATGGCCACAGCTGAACCAATATGAAGCAAGGAGCCTCTTATGGGCCTCCCATGCAGGTCCAGGATCTCAAGACTTTGGGCCACTGCTTTCCCAAGCCGTAAGCAGGGAGCTGGATCAGAAGTGATGATGCCTATGCACAAAGTGGCACCTGTGTATGGGATGTTGGCACCACAAGTGGAGGATTAGCCAGTTGAGCTGTTGTACCAGCCCTGAGCATATTCATTTTTTTTTAAGATTTATTTTTATTATTTTTTTATTGGAAAGGCTGATATACAGAGAGGAGGAGAGACAGAGTGGAACATCTTCCGTCCAATGATTCACTCCCCAAGTGAGCGCAACGGCCGATGCTATGCCGATCAGAAGCCAGGAGCCTCTTCCAGGTCTCCCACACGGGTGCAGGGTCCCAAAGCTTTGGGCCGTCCTTGACTGCCTTCCCAGGCCACAGGCAGGGAGCTGGAAGGGAAGTGGGGCTGCTGGGATAGAACTGGCGCCCATATGGGATCCCAGGCGTGTAAGGCGAGGACCTTAACCACTGCGCCACCGCGCCACTGCACCGGGCCCGAGCATATTCATTTTTAAAAACCAAATGTCTTCTTTTGTTCCAGGAGCTAATCCAGGATACAATATTTAATTATCATGTCTCTTTAGTTTCCTCTAGACTGAGACATATCTTACATTTTGGTGACTTTGACAGTTTGAGGAGCGTTAGTTAGGTATTTTGAGAATGTCATTCAAGTTGGGCTTGCCTGATGTTTTTCTCATACTCAAACTAGGGTGGTAAGTGGGTGATCGCAGAAGCAATGCACCATTTTCCTGATGTCATGTATGGGAATACATTGTCCTCATGACTTTCTCTGATGATGGTAAGCTTGCTCACCTGGCTGAGATGGTGTTACTTCTCTGTAAAGTCGCTCTTTCCTTCTCTTCAGTACTAGTCACTGTGGAAGGCAGTCCTTCTGCCTAGTCTGTGCTGACCAGGTAGGAGTATGCTGGTGCTCCGGCTCCTTAGGGGCTAGAGGCTGCTTACAGGATCTGGAATCCTTCAGGGGAAGTTTGTCTCTTCTCCACCAGTTTTATACTCAATAATTTATATTGGTATATAAAATTTATTTTATATTTTGGATTACAATCTAGACTGGTTACAAATAGTTCTGGCCTTGATCACTGGAAGTTCTTTCAGTTGGCTCCTATATACTTTATATACCCCTATCAATGTTCATTTTGAGCACTTCATTCTCTGGGACCTACAAGGTATCCTGGGTTTTCTGGGTGTGACCCCGGCTCTAGCCTGGAATGAGCCACTTCTCCCTGGAGCTTTGGTTCTTTTTATTGGAGATTGGCATTAGAAGCGCTGATCTAGATGCTTAGTGTGCTTGTTGCTACTGACGTGTCTTTGCTTCTAAAACCCTCTTGGCTGACAGTCAGACATCTGAGCAAAGCCTAAGCTGGGTGTATACGCATGCCTGTACATATTTGTACATTTAACTCTCCGATCCTGTATGTTAAGTATGAGTTAGTACATGCTGATGTCTTCAGTTCTAATCCCTCAGTGCTTTAGCCTTCCCTCGTGTGTCTATAACATCTCCTCAGAAACCTGGTTCCCTCCATCCATTAAGATCAAGTTTTCAGTACATATTGAAATCAATTAAGTTCAAAGAAATTGATTATCCAGACAGAAACAAAATCAGACTATTTAGAAAGCGTTGATTATACTTTTTACTATTAAATTATCTTCTTCACTATTTAAATGGTCCCTACAGGGTGGACTCCGCACCACCTTAAATCATTAGCATCCACATGAGTAGTTATGGGATTCTTACTGTATCCTGAGCTAAGCTAGTCTGTGTGGGCAACCCCGAGCAAAACATTTCTTTTTAAGACTTATTTGAAAGGCAAAATGACAGAGGGAGAGACAAAAAATGATCTTCTTTTGGCTGGTACACTTTCCAAATGCCTGAAGCAGCCAAGTCTGGGCCAAGCAGGATCCCAGAACTCCATCCGGGTCTCCAGCGTGGGTGGCAGGAGCCCAGGCGCTTGGGCCATTTTCAGCTGCCTTCCCAGGTGCATGCGCAGATGGCACGGTGGATAAAGCCATCACCTGAGATGCTGGAAATCCCACGTTATAGTCATTTTTCATCCCGTCTGGCTTCCTGTGTGAGCCTCTAGGTCCCACGCTAGCCCCTGAGTGTTGTCCCTTCATGAAAACGTGGTGGATTTTTATCACTTAAAATAAAAGAAGATTGATTTATTTATTTGAAAATCACAATTACCCAGAGAGGGAGAGAGAGAGAGATCTTCTGTACACAGGTTCACTTCCCAAATGGCCATAGCAGTTGGGATTGGGCCAAACACTTGGGCCACCCTTCACCGTTTACCCTAGGCCATTAGTAAGGAACTGAATCAGAAATGGAGCTGCCAGGACTTGAAGTAGCAACCATAAGGGATGCTAGTGTCATAGGTGGTGGCTTAACTTGCTACATCACAATGCTAGCCCCAGATACACACTCACACATTTATTCTTATAGGAGTAAGGATATTTCGCAAGGTTTAAGGAAAGTTGAATTGAAAGCTAAGTTTTATTCTGGTGTAAATATGTCTTAAATAGATGCGTAGCATTTATTAAGATGCATTTTCCATGAGCGAAGTCATCTCATATGAATGGATTTTAAATTTTTGCACTAAAATCAACTTACCTTTTAATTCCATTTCCCCACAACTTTTTCTGGTACTCTTGCGCATCCTTAGTCCTTTATTATGTTGCATACCTGTTAGAATTGAGAACAGTGTGCTTATCGTTGTGCATAATGCATTTTCCAAAAATTTCAAATAAATTGGCACTTTCCAACTTCCAGACTCTTTTATTTGCAAGGGATAAAGAAGGTAAAGTGTCATTTATGTGCCTTATTTGGTGCTCAAGAAGTATTCCTCTCAAACTCAGCACGTGCAAGACAGAATTTCCAGTCTTTCCCTGTAAATTCTGTTTCTACGTATAGCCAACAACATGCATTTCAGTGGAAGCTGGGCAGGTCCTTCTAGATCATGAACTTCAGGACTACCCTTGATCCCTGTTTCTCACATACAAGCCATCCAGTTTGTCAGGAAATCCTGTTGGTTTTACCTTTGGAGTCCCCAGAAGCGGACAGCTTCTTACATCTCCATGGCCACCACTGTGATCTGAACTTTCATGCCCACTGCCTCAGAGCAAGCCTGGAACTGTTGTTTTTGCGTCTGCTTTGGTCCTCTGTCATCTTGGCAACCAGGGTCATCCTGGAAATCTGTGCTGGGTTGTCTGGCTTTGCTACTCAGAAGCCTGCAGTGCCTCTCCGTCTTCTCAGGACGAGCCCGAATGTCTCCAGCTGCCTGCACAGCTGCAGGGAGTCTGTCCCCGATTCCATCATGTTGTCCCTGTGACTCCATTTCTTATTTTCCCATGGTGGTCCTCTGCATCATGCACACTGACTTGTTACCTCTAGACACTCCAGATGGGATCCTGGTACACTCTTCCCTGCTACTCTGCATGGTTAGTTGGTTAGTCCTTCACCTCTTGAAGTCTTCCAGCATCAGTTGCTTAATGGAGCCTGCTATGGCCAAGCTGGTTAACACTGCAACCTCACCTGTGACCTATTACTGTGTCCTTTCTTTTTTTTTTTTTTAAGATCTATTTATTTTTATTACAAAGTAGATATACAGAGAGGAGGAAAGATAGAAAGGAAGATCCTCTGTCCAATGATTCACTCCCCAAGTGACAGCAACAGCCAGTGCTGCGCCGATCCAAGGCCGGGAACCAGGAACCTTCTCCAGGTCTCCCATGCGGGTGCAGCGTCCCAAGGCTTTGGGCCGTCCTCCACTGCTTTCCCAGGCCACAAGCAGGGAGTTGGATGGGAAGTGGAGTTGGATGGGAAGTGGAGCTGCTGGGATTAGAACCAGCGCCCATATGGGATCCCAGCACGTTCAAGGCGAGGACTTTAGCCACTAGGCCACCGCGCCAGGCCTACTGTGTCTCCTTTCTAGCACTTTCTCTGCAGGATTTGTGTGTGTGTGTGTGTGTGTGTGTGTATACATCCATATGGGAGACTTGCAAGGAGCTCCTGGTTCCTGGCTTCAGATTGGCTCAGCTCCAGCTGTTGCAACCATACACACACACACATATTTCAAATATATAAATATATATATTTCAAAGGCAGATTTACAGAGAGGAGAGACAGAGAGAAAGAGAGAGAGACTGATTTTGGTTAGAGCTGAGCTGACCCCAAAGCCAGGACTCAGGAGCTTCCCTGGGTCTCCCATGTGGGTTCAGGGGCCATCCTCCTCTGCTTTCCCAGGCTATAAGCAAGGAGCTGGATTACAAGTGGAGCAGCTGGGACATAAACTGGTACCCATACAACCCCTCTCATAATATATTTTATTTATTTGTTTGTTTACTTATATTTAGAAAGGTAGATTTACAAAATGAAGGAGAGACAGAGAAAGATCTTCCATACACTGGTTTACTCTTCATATGGTGGCAACAGCTGGAGCTGAGCCAATCTGAAGCCAGGAACCAGGAGCTTCTTCCAGGTCTCCCATGTGAGTGCAGAGTCCCAAGGCTTTGTGCCATCCTCCACTGCTTTCCCAGGCCACAAGCAGGGAGCTGGATGGGAAGTGGAGCCGCCAGGACATGAACCAGTGTCAATATAGGATCCTGATGCTTGCAAGGGTGGATGAGCCAATTGAGCCATTGCTCTAATTTTTTTCCCTCTCATGTTTAGCATAGAATGTGATTTATTGCATATTGATTCTTCCCCAGCTAGAATACAAGTATAGAGGCAGGGATCTTTATCTAGTTTTGTCCACTAGTGTGTTCTGGGTTATCTGGAGAAGAAAATACCTCGAATGAACAAATGCATTTTTTTTAAGATTTATTTTATTTTTATTGCAAAGTCAGATATACAGAGAGGAGTAGAGATAGAGAGGAAGTGGAGCTGCCAGGATAAGAACCGGTGACCGTCTGGGATTCTGGCTCATTCAAGGTGAGGATCTTAGCCACTAGGCCATGCTGCCGGGCCCCAAATGCATTTTTTAAACTGAGCTTTCTGTCAATAAAATGAAGGAAAACGTAAGATTGTATCAAGTGAGGAAGGGGGGGATCCACATTCTGAAATGTCCTGAGAATTGTGATGCTTAAATGTCCATTTGTTATTGAGTACAATACTTGTGTTAAAACAATGTGAATTTAAGTGAACTGTGTGTGAAAGCAGTCAATTACTGTGAATTCATGGGTTTCCTAGCTCTTTGGCCTGTATAAATTCAGGCTTTACAAGCAAGGTACAAGTTGCCTTGAGTGCTTAAAAGCCACTTAATTCACTTCCTCTGAAGGCTCTGAGTAAACACTGAGAATAGGGAAAGAGTTTTGTACATGTACCTATACAGGTTAATAAAAATTATATTGCACCAACTTGAATAGGAACACTGAGATCATAGACACTGAAGATGATTTGTGAGCTCAGAATGGGGAGAACTGGACATTTTATTTACAATGGGCTGTTAAATGTTTTTCTTGAGAACTGAATGTTGGCCCAATTACTCAAAAAAAAAAAAAAAATGCAGGGGAAAGAAGGTGTCTTAGTAAATTGATGTGGCTGAAGATTCAACACAGACCTAAGGTTTCCTTCCACTGTTTTGAGTTACAAGTAATTTTTTGTAAAAGGAAAAAGTTTGTGGGTTCCATGATGTATTCTCTTAGTGCCTGGTATAACTTCGTTTTTCTTAAATATTAGGAACTGGCTGGAAAGGTGAACAATATTGGCATGGGAAGTGTCCCATTAGGCCAGACATTTGTGGAGAGTGCCAACTTAGCAAGGTGGGGCATCCTGGAAGCTGAGAGAACTCCCAGAAAGGAGCATGCTCCTGGGGAGTCAGCTTGTAAAATGCAGTGTCTGCTTTCCCCAGCATCTGCGTGAATGCTACACCTTGTCTATTTCCTCTCCATTTGTGTTCCCAACCGTGGGCCTGAGACAGGAAAAGAAGCAGTGTTTTTTTTTTTTTCTCAGTGGCACCGAAAGTGGCAAGGTAAATAAAGCAACACGGATTAACTGGAGTTCCTATAGGAAGAGTACTTTGGTCCATTTTATGTTGCTGTAACAAAACACATGAGACTGAGTACTTTGGGGGAAAAAAAGAGGCTTATTCGACTCAGTGTTTGGAAGCTGCAAGTCCAAGATCAGGTGGCTGCATAGATTGGGCCTCTGGTGAGAGCACCCTTGGCCACGTAATGTTATGGCAGATGGTACTATGATGGGAGGATGTATGAGAGAGAGCGTGACCGACCAAGTGGTAAAACAGGAAGCTAGGAGAGGACAGTGCTGTTCTTTACAACGTTCTCAAGAGAATTAACCAGAATTGTTTTAATTTTTTCCATGGACTATACTCAAAATGACCTAACGATTTTCCCCACTTCTTTATCACACAAGGGACCAAACTTTGAAGACATGAACTCTTGGAGGGGTACACTTAAGCTGCATGTCTAAACCCTAGCAAAGAGTGATAAATTTCACCAAAGGTAGAGAAAGCACTGGATTTGCAATATGTTACTTTAAGTATTCAGCATATGAATCTTCATGAGCAAGCAAAGATATTCCTGTATATCATAGTTAATACCCTCTGGAATGCTTTTTTTCTGTAAGTGTATCTATGATTCATGTGCAACAACAGATTTATACTTTACCACTTCAGTTAGCAGTATGGAACATTCATTTTTCTAGAAGCAGAGGGAGGGACATGTGCGATGCTGTGATGCTGATGTGCTGGGTTGCAGGCCTGCAGTTTTCCGCAGGGCGACTCAGCATCATATTTGGCCTATTGAGTGTTGTCTGACTGTCCTGTTGAACCCAAGTCCACTGCTGCTGGTTGAGCCAGGCAGGTGTTGTGCTGTCCTAAGTGCTGAATATGAAAAATACACTAACAATTCTTCCTTCATTTTTCAGAAATGTGTTACAGACGAGTGTTTCTTTTTTGAACGATTGGAGGCTAATAACTACAATACTTACCGCTCAAGGAAATACTCCAGCTGGTATGTGGCACTGAAACGAACTGGGCAGTACAAACTTGGATCGAAAACAGGACCTGGGCAGAAGGCTATACTTTTTCTTCCAATGTCTGCTAAGAGCTGATTTTAATGACAGCATCTAATCTCATTTCACATGAAGGAAGAATACATAAATTTGTTAACGAGAGGAAAAATATATACAGGCCTGTTTCATTAAATAGTTAGACAACTTTTTACCCCAATAGTAAAATGTTAAGCCCTTTTGCTTCAGCAAAGAAAAAAAATCCTTGGAGAATGTACACCTTTTATATAACAACTTCTGTTATTCAGTAAAGGTTACCCAGAGCTACACACTTTTTCACATATTTTGCTTTATTTGAAAAGCTTTTAAAATATGCACATTTACAAGTTTTCTTCATGGAAATCACATTAGAAAATTAGAATTGTATTTAATCCCAAAGGTCCATTATGTCTTATACCATGCACTTATCTGCATGTACAATTTAAAGAAAAACATGTAGATGTGAGTTTAATCCATCCCTGTCATATGTTTGTAACTCTCTGGCAGTTCCTTGTGATACAGCTTGTAGAATAGGCCCGTGTGAACCGCTGGCAGCTTTTCCATGGTCAGATCAATCTTGTCAAACCCTTCTCTGTAGCCGTAGAGCAGCAGCCTCGCAACTCTGCGGGTGATGGGAGTTGTATTTTCAGTCCTGACCAGCTCACTGAGGTCCATCCATTCACACCTTAAGCACTCATCCTGGCAACAGTTGATGGTGAATGAGGATGGCTTCAGGCGGCAGACTATATACATATCTGACTTTCCAAAGGCTCCCGGACTGGCGTGCTGCTGCCGGACACTCAAGAGGGACTGGAATTCTGAGTTTATACCAGTCTCTTCAAAAACTTCTCGGACTGCTGTGTCCCCTATGTGAAAGACAGATGCACAGATCAGCAAGGAGCACATTTTTAAAAACATCCTTATTGAAGATGTCCAGTGAGGAGAGGGCAATCTAAAGGCTCTGAAGCAAACCTGACTGCAAGAGTTTTCAACACAAACTCTGCCTTTTGGATGTCCTGAAATACCAGGGTATGTTCTTGCCATCCTACGTTTCAGAAGCTTCTGGAAGAATGGCTGCTTCTCCAGCTGCGACTCGGAGGCTCATTCAATCAGTATGTTTGTGGGGGTGGGGGAGAGTCATAGCTTTTTAACCTCTCTGATCGTATCTCCTAAAAGGTAAAAACATAGCTTGCAGATGTTATGTTGCAAAGCTGCAATGAATACTCATGTTCTTATATATTTCCTGATTATTATCCTATACTTTATCATATTTTAGAATTGACTAAATTGATAAATAACAGCTTTGAGGAAAAAAAAAACTATTCAGCCTATATATGAAATGCTGCAACAATCTGTGGAAAATGGAATTAAGATGTTTAAAATTTTGAAATTAATGTATACGAGGGATCAGGTTAACCAGGGCTGTGCTTGGTGTAGCAGTTTCAGTGCCTCTTTGGGGGCCTGCCTCACATGCCGGAATGCCTGTGTGTGGGTCTAATCTCAGCTTTCTAGCCCAGCTTCCTGCAGGTGCACACCTGGGCAGAGAGCAGGTGATGGTGGAGCAAGGAGCTGGGTGGGTTCCTGCACCCAGGGAGGAGCTCCCATCTTTGGCGTAGTCCAGCCCAGACTTTTGAGGCATTTGGGAAGTGAACTGGTGGATGGGTTCTCCGTCTTCTCTTTTTGCCTTGTAGATATATAACCTTTAAAATGTATAAAAACATTGTCTCCTTTTAAAAAAAAAATTTAATGCAGCATGTTATGACCAAAAAAAAAAATCTGCACGGATTCTCAAAAAAACAACAACAACAACAACAATAACTTTCTCCTGAATAAGCTTATGTTTTAATTCCATTTTCCATGTACATGTGGAGTGCCCTCTTGTTGGTGAGCTGCAGCCTGCGCTATACCCTAAGCTCTACTGGCATGCTCGGTGGGCAGCCTCCAGGCCAGACCGCAGAGCCCTTAAGGGGGATTTCCTTTGATCCTTGAGGTAAGGTACAGATTATCCAGATATATTACTTCAACACCAAAATGCTGCAGTCATGTCAGCTGTAGTTTTTAAAGTGGGAATAAATAGAATTTTCTAACACAACAAAGGTTTTCATATTTTATATGGTTGACTTTTCAGTTAAGTGCAGATTTCTGTTGCAAGACTTTTATTGCCATGTGGTTAATTTTTTAAAACATGCACATGGGCCCACTAAATGGAATTGCTTGGATTTTTTTTTAAGGCTCTGCATTTTGGGGAAGCCCCTAAAGTTGCCTTCTTTGACCACTCTGCTGGGGAAACGTCACTGTTGCTCTGTCATGTCATATTCTTTAATGCTTCCAGTGTTCTCATTTGCCAAATACCAAAGGGTTTTGCCTTCTCAGTAATCCTACTGATGAGGAACAGACAAGGAAGGGGAAAGCACAGAAAAATGTCTCAATGCCTTTGTGTTCTGACTGCAGACTTCTATACCAGGCCCCTTGTTTCTGTGTCTAGGAAACAGTTTTGGAAAGATGGATAGGAGAAGTGAAGTGTTCTAAATATTAGACATTTGTCTGCCATTCTTAATACACACTTCTGTTATACGTAAGATTTACCCTTAAGTTTAAAATGATTAGGAATCATATTTTTAAACTGAAAGCATAAAAGAATTTAGGTTAAGAGAAAACTTGCTTAATAAAATAATTTTTATCTAATACCCATTTTATATTAAACAAGGACTGTTTCAAAATTTCCTGTGATATAATTTAACTGCTGTTTAAATGTTTAATTCTATGCTTTAGAAATTACTGAGAGTGGGAGGTAGCCTTATTTTGCCCTCAGTACCACTAATCAATAGTTCAGCATTTTGTTTATGAGTCTGTATGTTCTTGAAGCCTGGGACAGGGCCCTGTGAGCTGAGCTTCTCTGATCAACAGTTCACATCCCTAATAGCAGATACAGAATCAGCACCACCTGCAGAGTTCTGATCTGCTTAACTTGAACATGATTGAGTAGACTGAAGATCGATTAGACAAAGGACCACCCTTCCACCTCCAGAAGAAACTTCATTCCCAAGGATTTCAATATCAATTTACATTTAAAACTCCAGATAAAATGTTTTTCTATTATACTTTAACTAAGATAATATTTACTGTTTTATACTATTTGTAGCATATAGGAAGAACAAAAAGGTTTCAGCTTTTGGTGATGAAGGGATATGCTTACAGTAGGCCACACTTTTGTTATAGGACAATAATGAAGTGGAGTTTATGTGACTTCTATCTTGTACTATGTAATGACAAGATTAGGCTGAAAGAAAACAATGGGAAATGTTTTACAGAGTGTGGGTTTTCTTGGTGTTCCCCTCTGACCCTAAAGCATTGCCAGGCTGCCCTGCAGGACACTCTTCCTGTAGTGGTGATGAGGTGGTCTCTTCCTTTATGCCTTCCTTCCTTCCTTCCTGTCTGTCCCTCCCTCTCTCTCTCTCTTTTCTCCCTCCCTTCCTTCCTTTCTCTCTCTCTCACGCTCTCTCTCTCCCTTCTTCCCTCCCTCCCTCCTTTTCTTTTTTAGAAGGCAGTCTGTCCTTCAGCCTTCAGGATTGCATTCTGTTTTGTGTGTGATTTGCTTATCATTTTTTAAACACTACAGATAATGTTTCATCTACCCATGTTATAAAAAAAATGAAGGGTCCCTAATAAGTTCCATTCTCAGTGCTTAGTTTTTGGGACACGAGTGCCAAGAGCCATATGAACTATTTGAGAAGACAGTAGTCCTCAGATATACTAATGCTGTCCCAAATATCCGGTTTAAAGAAAACAATGTACTGTCTGGGTGATTTGACTTCATCGTGAAGCATATCTATTATCTTGTATAGAGTTACATTATGGAAATGCCCATCTGTCACCACAGCCTTTCAGACTTGTAGCAGTTACCATTTTCAGCTGCTCTGCCAATTCTAAGGCAGTCTTCACTCACACTTCACCTTGTAAACACAGGGAATGCCACGTGCTGCCCCGTTCTGTTACTCCACTTGAGGGGCATATATGTGATCTCTGCATAGGTGAATCACTGTGACAACCACAGAAACTGAACAAAGAATTTTGTCTCTGTCTGGGCTAAGAAATGTTCTGGAGTATATATTTCAATCTAGAATTATACCCATGTGTTCATTTACATCTACTACAAGAATATTTGATATTTGGTAACAACATCTATCTGAGGAGGCATGGTGCAGGAGAAGACACTACACAAATCTCTTGCTACTGCCTTTTGCCCAACATGAGTTGGGCCAGAATGCCAAACCTAACCTAACTAGTTTCTGTGAGTTCACAAATAAATTGTGGTTAGTGTGATACAGTTGGTGGTTCTGGGATCTATGCAAAAAGCTGAAACCAGGATCTGCTAAAAGTATAACTTAACATGATCAATTTAATTATTGTAATCAGTCATGGATTGTTAGCATTGTTAGAGTTGGCTATGTGATATAGAGAGGGCATTTTATATGTGCAGTATTTCAAAAGCCAAGTTTAAAGTATATTTGCATTTTAAAATGAAATGTTGAAAAAGAACTTAAGAAACTGCCTTAATTTAATCATGGGTGAAATACAATAAGGTACATACATTTTGAAGTTACGGTCATGGATCATAATATTGGTATCACATCATCTATTAATTTTTTAGGAAGGAAATTGAGTTTGACCCACTGGCTTAAAGAATTGGTAAGAAAACTCAGTTTTGCATCTAGTATTTCCTATAAGTCAGAGATGTGAAGAGTTCTTGGCTTACTTTACACGTCTTTATCTTAAATGTTGACATTAGTATGTTGTCTTAGGGTTTGAGACTTTCTCATATGATATTTCACTATGTTTTGACTTCCTGAATGTTCAAAATAATTATTAGATATAATTTTCTTTTAGAGAAGAATGTTATCATTGCTGACTCTATTTTACTTATTTTTAAGTTCATCTGATACTTATTTTTCATTCTTCTGTAATAGAATGGTTAGGAGTTTGTGTTTCTCATAGTTTAATTCCAACAACAATTTTGATCATAATTATTAATGCTAACGTTTATAATTAATAACTAAAGCTTCTCTTTATCTTACAAATTAATGTAGAAGTAGATCTAACCAGAAGAGGCCATGTGTTTCTAATGGTTTTATTTATGCTAATGAAATAAATTGTAAAGTTAGATGTTTTGCTACTAATTTTACATCAGCCCTGAAACAACCTCTTAGAAATTGTGTTAATCTGAACAAGTTAAAAAATTTGAATTCCTAGTTATGAAGCAGGAAAGTAAACATGTAATTCCTCCATATTTTAAAGCTACTTAAAAATACGTAAGATACGTACCAATATCTTCTCCTGGCTCTGACAGGCCTCCTGGAAACTTCCACATGTTCTTTAACTGTAGTAGAAAATCAGAAGGTTAACACAACAGTTATTCACTAACATACACACAGATTCCACAAAACCCACGCGTAATGGGCCATGGTATTACCGAAGTTAGGATTGGATTATTGCATGCGTGTTTTTTCCAGCTTCCTTCCCTGATTTTTTTTCTTTTTTGGAGGAAGTTAGTGACTGATGAAATCTTTTCCCATCTTTTTCTTTTGGAAGTAAAAATAGTTCTGTTTTATTAATGTGATAAAATCTGTATAAGTCAAGCCTTGATGGAAGTATCTACTGAATTTATACAATTAAAAAAAATTGCTGCTAGTTAACTATGACCAAATCAATATAATCTTACAGATGCTGCTATAAAGTAGAAAGTAGTATAAATGTAACCACCAAAATATGCTGTTTTAAATTTTACATCTATTTTCTGTATTGTTTCTAATCAGATATAATACTCTGAAGATTTCTGTTCTATGTGTTTATATGTTAATAAAATTGGATACTTTGTATTTTCTTGTCTCATTTGTGTTTTTTCAACTTTTTTCTTGGTGCAAAGATGCACATGGGAAGATGTGATTGCAATAGGGGTAAGCTGAGGGAAGCAGATTATTTTGGGAATATGTGAGACAGTAGATGGTGGTATTCTGCTTGACGGGATTATTTCTGCTGTCAAAGTTTTGTCAGGTGTATGTCCATCATTACGACCCAAACTGCAGGATGTCTGGGAAATGATAACAAGGGAGATAAACCATTAGCCAGTACACCTTATACTCTTCATTCATAAAACAAGTTTGTGGACCTTCTACTGGTGTGCTTTGTCACCCACTCATTTCTTGGATGAGACCTTCTTGAAGAATGTGTCACTTCTCAACGACATTAGACTGGAAACCAGTGGCCTGGTTCCCAGAATTTCCACAGACTGTTCATTATGTGGGTACGATGTTCAGGTTTTCCACCCTTCTATGCCTGGTTCAGGCTGGACATTAATTTATAGTGCACATTATTTATGCTTTTGTTAACATAGAAATATATCTCTACTGCAATACATTCATTGTCTATTGAGTTCCATAGTGAAAGTGTTCCAGAGGCTTTGCTCCTGCAGAAACTATGCTGTCTTTTTACATAGTAAAATGTTGAATGCCATACCATAAATTATATGTGACAAAAGAAATACAATAGGGCATGCAGACTTCCTAAAAACAGTAAAAAGCAACTTTAAAACCTTTATCTAGACTTTATTTTAAATGACTGGATATTACTGGTTATATTGGTATGTAAGAACTTAATAGGAAGGAGAAAATGTTAAGATATAAACATTGAAGAGCTCACATAAATTTTATACTTTTTAAAGCAAAGCTCAGATCTGGAAAGATTTGGTATATTTCTATACTGGGAAGTAGTCTGTGATGTTTTCTGGTACCACACATGTTTAAAGAGCTGATTTTGTAAACACTTCCTCATCCCCTATTTAGTTGGAGGTTGAGTTTTAAATGTTAAGAGGCCTCAATTTCCTGTTTGTTTTTAAGATTTATTTTTATTATTTTTCTATTGGAAAGGCGGATATACAGAGAGGAGAGACAGACAGGAAGATCTTCCGTCCGATGATTCACTCCTCAAGTGAGCGCAACGGCCGATACCCTGCCGGTCCGAAGCCAGGAGCCTCTTCCAGGTCTCCCGTGCAGTGCAGGGTCCCAAAGCTTTGGGCCGTCCTTGACTGCTTTCCCGGGCCACAGGCAGGGAGCTGGAAGGGAAGTGGGGCTGCTGGGATAGAACCGGCACCCATATGGGATCCCAGGCGTGCAAGGCGAGGACCTTAACCACTGTGCCACCGCGCCGGGCCCCTGTTTGTTTTTAAAAACTACTCCAATTGGACCAGGCAGGCCACTGCTAAAGTCCTCACCTTGAACACCCAGGATCCCATTAGGATTAGACGCCCAGTTCTAACCCCAGCAGCTCCACTTCCCATCCAGATCCCTGCTTGTGGCCTGGGAAAGCAGTCAAGGACGGCCCAAAGCCTTGGGATACTGCACCTGCGTGGGAGACCTGGAGGAGGTTCCTGGCTCCTGGCCTTGGATCGGCACAGCACCAGCCGTTGCGGTCACTTGGGGAGTGAATCATTGGACGGAAGATCTTCCTTTCTATCTCTCCTCTCTGTATATCTGACTTTGTAATAAAAATAAATATATCCCATTAACTGGGATAGCAATATATGAACAATATTAAAATATACATAAAATATGTTGAATGCCTACTACATTTCAGGCCCCAGCAAAATTGCGCACATCTAAACTGAACAGCAATCCCATAAGCAGCTACTGTTCCCATTGTGAAGGTGATGAAATGGATGGCACACAGATGGTAACTTGCTTTAGGTCTCAAAGCTAGTGTGTGATACACTCAGATAAAATAGCCATCGTTAAGGAAATATGACAAGTTGATATTCTTGTACTGATTCTTGCCACCATGCTTTTTCATAAGCCTTTTCATCTTTTCCTCAAATCTAACTGGAATGTCCTATAAAAATCCAATCAGAATTTGCATTCTGGATAAAATATTCCTGTAAAGCTTCTAAATTTTTATTAAAATATTTTACTCAGAGTGCAGCAGTGTGAATAGAAGATTTGGCCTCTGCCAGCAACACTGACGTCCCATGTGAGTGCCAGTTCACCCAATCTGCTCCCATTCCAACTTAACTCTGTGCTGATACGCCTAGGAAAACATCGGAAGTTGACTCAAGTGCTTGGGGAGACCCAGAAGAATCTCCAGGATCCTAGTTTTGGCTTGGCTCAGCCTTAGCCAATTCAGCCATTTGGGGAAGTCAACCAGTGGATGGAAGATTATCTGTCTCTTTTTGTAGTTCTGCCTTTCAAATAAATAAAATATTAAATCTTTTTAAATATTCCACTCAGTAAATTCCTTTTTTACATTCTGGTTAGTTTTGATTATTTGAAAGCACCTGAAGGTGATTGTTCATATGTGTGTGTATACTTCACATACAGACACACCCCCAAGGCCTTATTTTTCTTGCCCATCTATGTGCTGTTATACTTCTGGCAACAGAAATAAAGGCAATAGTGCTCCTTTCCATTTAGGAAGTGTCAGCAGCACTGTTCACTTCTGCCATGAGTCACAGACAAAACTGGCAGTTTCTAATTCAGCTCCTGTTACTGATAAGTCAGTGCCCAAGTTGCCCAACACAGGTGGGTATCTGATCTCTAGAGTCTCTGAATCCTATAGCACATATTGAGAAGCTAAACCTGGACACACTGGTCAATCAAGATGAACGGGGTGGGCGTCTGGCACACTGGCTCGGTGCCATTCGGAATACCCACATCGAGTCCCCGCTGTGCTTTCAGTGTCAGCCTCCTGCTAGTCCATATCCTGGGGGGCAGCTGTGGCCACTCAAATATTTGAAGTTCCTGCTACGCACTTGGGAGACTTGGACTGCGTTTCTGGCTCTCAACTTTGGCCTGGCTCAGTCCTAGCTGTTGCCGACTTTTTGGGAAATGTCCCAGCACAGGGAGATTTATTGTTCTCACTGTCGTGCAGTGTTCTCATCCCTCTCTGCCTTTCAAAGGAAGGAAAGAAGGAAGAAAGAGATAAAGGAGAACAAGGGAAAAGAGAAAGAACAAAGGGAAATAAAGGACGGCCAGGAAGTAGAAGGCTTCCTTCTCTGCTCACAAATGTTTCATGACATGCAAGAAGATAAAATGCAGCATCTGGTGAATGCTGTGGTGCAGTGGGACACGCGCATCTCTTATTAGGGTGCCAGTTAGAGTCCTAACACCTCTGCTTCCAATCCAGCTTCCTGCTAATACACCTGGGAGGCAGTGGATGATAGCTCAAGTATTTGGGTCCCTGTCCTCTTTGCGGAGAGACCTGGATGGAGCTTCTGCCTCCTGGGCTGGGCCCACCCCTGGCTGTTGTGTGCATCTGTGGAGTGACCAGCAGATTGAAGATTTCTCTCTCTTGCTGTGCTTTTCACATATATAAATCATCTTAAAATATATATGAGGCAGCATACTGAATCACTTATGAGTATGCACCTTGTACTCTGATATCCACAAGCTGATTGGTGCTTTTCTTACATTTATTTTCATGCTCTAGTTAATACTTCTCAGGACGTTACTACCTTGTGGGAATTATTTTAAATTTATTTTTTGAGGGCTCAACAATGCTAATCAATTATGTACTATATATATACATAACCCACCCCAGGGCACCCAAACCAAAAGGATTATTTTAGGTAAAGATGTACTATTTTTTTTTTTTAAAGATTTATTTTTATTATTTTTTCATTGGAAAGGCGGATATACAGAGAGGAGAGACAGAGAGGAAGATCTTCCGTCCGATGATTCACTCCCCAAGTGAGCGCAACGGGCCGATACTATGCCGATCCGAAGCCAGGAGCCTCTTCCGGGTCTCCCACACGGGTGCAGGTTCCCAAAGCGTTGGGCCGTCCTCGACTGCTTTCCCAGGCCACAGGCAGGGAGCTGGAAGGGAAGCGGGGCTGCCGGGATTAGAACCGGCGCCCATATGGGATCCCGGGCGTGCAAGGCGAGGACCTTTAACCACTTGCGCCACGGCGCCGGGCCCAAAGATGTACTATTTTTAAAGATTTATTTCAAAGACGGGGCCCGGTGGCATGGCCTAGATGCTAAAGTCCTCGCCTTGAACACTCCGGAATCCCATATGAGCGCCGGTTCTAATCCCAGCAGCCCCACTTCCCATCCAGATCCCTGCTGTGGCCTGGGAAGGCAGTCAAGGACAGCCCAAAGCTTTGGGACCCTGCACCCGTGTAGAAGACCTGGAAGAAGTTCCTGGCTCCTGGCTTCAGATCAGATAGCACTGGCCATTGCGCTCACTTGAGGAGTGAATCATCAGATGGAAGATCTTCTTCTCTGTCTCTCCTCCTCTCTATATATCTGACTTTGTAGTAAGAATAAAATAAATCTATAAGAAAAAGATTTATTTCAAAGACACAGTGACAGACACAGTGGGAGAGAGAGAGATTTTCCACCCACTGGTTCACTTCTGAATGGCTACAATGGCTGGGCTGGGATCATACTGAAGTCAAGACCCTAGAAACTCTAGATCTCCCTCATGGGTGGCAGGGACTTTGGTACTTAGACCATATTTTGCTGCTTTCTTGGGTGCATGAACAGGGTTAAGCAGAGGACCCAGGAGTCGGACTGGCATTCTGATAAAGAATGCTAGAGTCCCAACAAGTGGTAAAACCCACTGTGTCACAAATCAGCTCCCGAAAGGATTCTTAATAAAGACTTCTCTGTTTCCTATTCAGTCTCTGTTTCCTATTTAGGTCTTCTAGAAACTGTAGATATAGATCATTGCTCTAGGTTTTGAGAAGTGAGAATACTCTGTCTCCCTCTTTAACCCTTAATCACCTTTCTTTATTTCATAATATATTTATCTTTCTGTTCTTATTTCCAGCTGTTTTTCAGGCCCCGAAACTTAGTATCATTAGTACTGAAGGAAACTGATCCCAGCAGTAAACCACCACTTGTACTAAATGTTAGAGACAAAAGACAAAACTACTACTCCAAAAGCAAAACCCTGCTCATGTGAAGCCTTTCATATCCGGTGCAGTAACATATATGGCTTTGTCATCTAATTATTTACTCCTTTATATCTAGGAATGAATTCATTTTATGTTTTAATTTGCTCTGGTTTAATGAAAATAAACTTTAATCTTCACTAAGTTCATTACTAAGTATATGCTGTTGAGTAACACTGTAACCTCTATAAATCTCAGTTTTTCTTAAAAATGGGATAATAAGGATTATTAAAGCAACATTTTTTTTCATGTAAACATTTTCTGGCCTTGCCAGAGCTGCCTCTGCACTGCAGGCTATTGGTACCCGCCGTTACTCAAGTTTTAAGGCTCTTTAGACAGGACTGTTGGTTCTATGAGCCACGAAAAAAAAACATCATTGAAGATGCTTTCTAAGGTTAATCTTCAAAAGACCCCAGCCAATAGATAAGGGAAACTGGAAAAATCTCCATTCAAATCCTTATAGGTTAATAATAGTTAGATCTTGAGTTACTTTAGATGGCTAAAACATGCCACCTTGTGAGGAAATGTGGCCCAACAGCTATAACTGCCATTTGGGTCTCTAGCTACTCTCATGGGAGAGTTTGCTTCTGACCAGTGCCTGCTAATGGACCTGGAAGGGAGGGGATGATGGCTCGAATGGGAGGGTCCCTGCCATCCAGGCAGAAGACCAGGGTGGGCTTCTTGACTTCTGGCTTAGGACTGGTTGAGTGCCAGCTATTGTGGCCATTTGGGAGGAGTGATGCAGTGAATGGAAGATCTCTGTCACTCTGCTTTCCAAATAAATAAATAAATAAAGTTTGAAGTAATTCTTGAGGTTCATAAAAATGAGAAGTTCTGAATAACAGAAAAAATTTATACTGTGAAAAACCTGTGTAGAGATTTCAAAAGTTTCTGCAGCAACATCAACATCTATTTTATATGAACTTTTTGAACACTCTAGTGTTTGTTTGTTTGGTTTTTATTTCTTGAATCTTCCTTTCCTCACTACCTTGGAAACCATTAAAAACATTCCAGGAAACACTAGAAATCATTTATTTGAAACTAAATGACCAAAATTTAGAGAATATTAAATGCCACCATGTTTAACACAGAAATATGAAAAATATGAAGGTTCAGAGATTTTTATGCTGGAGTTCAGATAAATTCAGTAGACATCATTTTGACTATTGTTTTGTTTTTAAAAATATAGCTCAAGTGAGTGTTATGCTTTTCTTTTGTTTTTAATAAAATTTTTATTTTTTTATTAGAAAGGCAGCTTTAGATACAGGAGAGACAGAAAGATCTTCCATCTGCTGGTTCACTCCCCAGATGGCTGCCAATTGCTGGAGCTGAGCTGATCCAAAGCCAGGGGGAGCAAGGAGCCTCTTCAAGGTCTCCTGTGTGGGTGAGGGTTCCCAAAACTCAGGACATGCTCCACTGCCCTCCCAGGTCATAAGCAGGCAACTGAATCAGAAGTGGGTCAACTAGGAGACTAATTGGCATCCACATGGGAGGCCAGCACTTGCAGCCAGAGGGTTAGCCTGCTGAGCCACACAGTACTGGCCCTGCTACTGGAAGTTTTTATGCATTATGAAGGCGATAGCTGAACTTAAGCAGCTAAATAAGACTCTGATTCTATTCTTGTCTTTAGCCACTTCTGTAAAGAAAGTATCTTTACTTTGTAATTGAATTTTATAACCAAAAAATAAACAGGTATTTTGTGGCTTTTTGTTGTTACACACACAAAATATGAAAATTATGTACACATCCTGCGAAGTTTCTCTACAAATGGAAATTGCATTTAAACACTGACAGAGCTAGGCACAGCATGACTTCAGGTATTCCATAACTTAAACGGATAAAAAGCTTAGTTTGGGACCAGAGATCTTGTCTTAACCAAAACCTTCAACGTTACTTATAACCATAAAAATGCTTTTAGATGTCATTTCTGAAAAATAGATGCTGCTGCTGTCAGCTATATTTACACCAACATTAATTTAAACTTTGAAAGCACACGATGGTGGGAGGAATGTTTGACCCTGACTGCTAACAATTACTGAAGTCTCAGATAGTTACCAAAATGATCGTTCTCTTTCATTTTCACTTGTGACTCGCGAGTATGAAGATATCTCTAAATGGCATAGTTGTTTTTTTTTTTTTTTAAATTTCACTTGTTGCTTCAAGTTGCCTGCATTCTTTCTTTCGGTATGCAAAGCTCTTCCTGTTGTGTTCTCAGTCTAATTCGCAGTTATTATTCCTTGTACCCCTGGCCACAACACGTTTGACCACTTCTACACTATGGCAGCTCTGCCTGAACTCTGTGCTTCACAGAGGCAATTCTAACAGTCTCAGCTTATTTTGACTTTTCCTATTCAGTCTTTCTGACACAGTTTTAAATATCACCTCTTAAGCTTCTTAAGGCAAAGTTAATAGTTGCCATCTATTATTACATGGCTGCTTTCCACTGCCTTTCCAGGTGCATCAGCAGAAAGCCAAGTCAGAAGAGGAGCCAGGACTGAACTGATGCCCATGTAGGATGCTAGCGCTTCAGGCTGTGGCTTAACCCACAATGGCCTAATGCTGGCCTCGAATGGAAGAATATCTTAGCAATGCGTTTGAGACAGAGTTGTCCTCCCAATTAAAGAGTCATGTCAAGTTTTTCTGTAGTCATAAAGTAATAGATTGTGAACAACACAAGGTATTACTTTGACATTTTCCAAGCCTAAATAAACTAACTGTTCTACAACTCCTTAGAAATGACTTAAAGTTTCTATAATTCCATAAACACATCCATATTTGTACATTCTGTTTTTCTTTGGAGAGAACTTTATAAACATTTGAAAAGTATAAAGCAGAAACAACTTACTTTATTCCGATCTTGTACAACCAGTACTTTTCTGGTATTTTCATCAAAAACAGCTCCTGTTTGGGGAAAAAAATAACTGAGAATTATGAACTGGAACTGCATTCCCCTCTAAGATGCCTCCCGTAGTCTTATCTGTGGTCATCCAACTCCCATGCTGGAATGTATATTGCAACTACGACTTTATCCATGAGGACTGGTAAAACCCCTACAATGCAAGGACATGATTGCTCCACTGTTGAGATTTGTTTCACAACATGAAATGCCAGTCACAGTTCTAGCTGTGCTCATAGGAAAACCATCTGCATAAAATGTGACCCTAGATGGTCTATTCCCGATGAGACACTTAACAAATCAATGTTTTTATCCTCTTAAATCTTTTTCTTCAGTGTTCAGACAATTCTGAGTTCTTTTCTTAACCCATTTGAGAAGTAGGACAAAACATCATAGACTGGGGCACTTACACACAGCACGCTTCCAGTTCTTGTTCTAGAAATGGGAGCACAGTGTTAAGGTGCTGGTGGACTAGGTATCCAGTGAGGGCCACTTCCTCACTGACAGCACCTTTCAGCTGTGTCCTGTTGGAAAAGCCATACATGCTCCCTCAGACTTCCCGAGTCCTGACTGTGAAAGTTCTGACCTCACAGAGTTGCCACCGCAAGGCCCCAGATCTCTGGAGTTCTACACATGAATTGGGGGAGCAGGTATACAACTCTTCAGACCACAGCAATGCTTTAATGTAGTTATTAAATAAATGAACTGACTCCTTTAGTCTTGCATTTATTCCTTTCATCACTGTGTAGAATACAGGCTGTGTCTGACAACTCAAATCCCAAGCTATCACACAATCCAATTTAAAATCTCTCTTAAGCACATTAAATCTCCTTGTCATATGTGTACACAACATAGAAACAGACTCCTTAAGAAGACCCCTTTATTTGGTTATATTTTAAGCTCTAGTCTATATCTTCCATATATTCATATTCAATGCTTAGAAAACTATGAATTGGGCCCAGCACATAGCGTAGTGGTTAAAGTCCTCGCCTTGCACATGCCAGTATCCATATGGGCACTGGTTCTAGTCCCGGCAGCTCTGCTTTTCATCCAGCTCCCTGCTTGTGGCCTGGGATAGCAGTCGAGGACGGCCCAAATCCTTGGGACCTGCACCCACGTGGGAGACCCAGAAATGCTCCAGGTTCCTGGCTTTAGATTGGCTCAGCACCAGCAGTTGCAGTCACTTGGGGAGTGAATCACTGGACAGAAGATCTTCCTCTTTGTATATCTGCCTTTCCAAAAAAAATAAATAAATCTTAAAAAAAAAAAAAACTATGACTTCTTGTGGCTGTCAGAATTCAAAAACAAGGTATCATGCACATTCTCTTTCTCTTTTGATTTCCCTTTGATAATTCTGGATAAAAAAAATATAACACCTCAATAGTTTATATGAGATTTCTTTAAATGGTATAATTTACCTAAATTTGTAGTTATTTTTTCATATGGAAATTTTTAAAAGAAAATATTTTCTAAGGCACTGGTGTGGTGGCTAAACAGCTTAAGCTGCTGCCTGTGACACTGGAATCCCATATGGGCACTAATGGGAAGACCTGGCCACCCTGCTTCTGATCTGGTTCTCTGCTAATGTGCCTGAGAAAGCAGTGGGCCCAAGTACTTGGATCCCTGCATCCACGTGGGAGATCCAGATGAAGCTCCTGGTTACTGCCTTCTCCCAGGCCTAACCTAGCTGTCATCGTGGCCATCTGGTGAATGAGCCAGTGGATGGAAGATCTGTCTCTCCCTCATCTCTATCATTCTTTCAGATCAATGAAAAAAAGTCTTAAGATATTTCTTTTTTTTTTTTAAAGATTTATTTTTATTATTTTTTATTGGAAAGGCGGATATACAGAGAGGAGATACAGAGAGGAAGATCTTCCGTCCGATGATTCACTCCCCAAGTGAGCCGCAACGGCCCAATACTATGCCGATCCGAAGCCAGGAGCCTCTTCCAGGTCTCCCACGCGGGTGCAGGTTCCCAAAGCTTTGGGCCGTCCTCAACTGCTTTCCCGGGCTACAGGCAGGGAGCTGGAAGGGAAGCGGGGCTGCCGGGATTAGAACCGGCGCCCATATGGGATCCCGGGCGTGCAAGGCGAGGACTTAACCACTTGCGCCACTGCGCTGAGTCCAAGATATTTCTATATAAACCTTATTTTTTCAATATCAATTGGTTTTTTGGTATAATGTATATTAATGTCTTTTTCTGGGAAAAGATTCATTCATTTGAAAGGCAGAGTGACAGAGTTGGGGGTTGGAGAGAATAAGAGGGAAAGAGGGAGAATCAGAGAAAGAGGCATATTAATGGGCAACTGGAGCAGCAGTGGAGCAGCTGGCATTCTCCCTGGGCTCTGACAGGGCATGTGGGCTCTTTACCCGCTGTGCCCCAGGGCCCACCCTTTATCTGCTACTCAGGCTCCTTTCATGTGTCAGGTACTTTTCTAGGTGAATACTGTGGGAAGCAGAACAAACAAAGCTCACTGCTCTTGTGGGACTCACATTCTGCCATGTATGTTTGCAGAAAAATAAAACACAAATCACATGGGCCATCTGAATGTGGTGTCGTGTCTAGAGAAAAACAGATGGAGAGAATAGGGATGTGTAATACATGGAAAAGCAAATGCAATGAAAGTGAAATGAATACACTACACTTAGCATTTTAAAGAAAAAAGGAAAAGCACAAAGTGAGATAAAATTAGCATTAACGTAACTTCCCTCAGAAAATGCTAAGTATAATCTAACTGGAGTCTAAAAGTGATAGACTGCAAATAAATGCCAGGGAAACCTATAAAATTTTAAACTTTTGTGACTGCTCAAATTGGTCTTTACAGAATTTGTCACCAACCTGAGCACAAAGCTGGCAGTGCTAGCATATTTGAAGCGACCTCTGGTGGTAATGATATAAAAGGCAGCGATATCCAAGAACTTGGGGGATGAAGTGAAGTATCAAATGAGCAGGATTAGTTAAGCGCAGTGCTGAGTGCATCCGGTATGTAACATCAGGCGTTCATCACAAAACCCCCCGTGAATACCCCGATGAAAGCCTGAGTCCACACAGCCTTGCGTGACGCGCCTGGGACTGTCAGGACCTTGGGGAAGTGCTCTTCTGGCTGTGCGACACTGCCCTTTGTGACACCATACCTGCTCTCTCAGAGCCACCATCTCCTGGAAGATCTACCCTACCATTCAATAGAGAAATACTCAGTACCTACTTTATGCCAGGCTATAGGGTGGACAGGGCATCCTTCCTGGAATTCCTCCGATGTGGGACAGACTACTACAGAATATAACTTGTGCATGTGACAGTAAGTGTTATAAACCTCTGGGCAAAAGGATGGAAATGGTATGGAGGAAGACACTGCTTCAGACAGGAGGATCAGGATCTTGTCTGAGAAACAGATATTTGAGGAAAACCTTGACCAAGCCGTACAGATTCTGATAAAGGATGATCAAGTGAAGTGCACTACAGGAAGAGGAACCAGAAGGTGGCAAGGATCAAAGTCAAACACAAATGCAGCAAGTCTGGAGAACAGACAAAAAAATTTTTTTATATATATAGTGCCTTATACTCTAGTCATATCTACCTCCTGTTGCTTGTAACAATAAACTTATTAAACATCTTTTTCTGTTAAAGATTTTTAAAATTTTTTGCTTTGGGCCATTCTCCACTGATTTCCCAGGCCACAAACAGGGAGCTGGATCAGAAGTGGAACAGCTAGGATACAAACCATAGCCCATATGGGATGCTGATGCCACAGATGGAGGCATAGCCTGTTATGCTATGATAATCACCCAACAAATCTTTTTTTCTTTAATAAAGATTTATTTAGTAATTTGAAAGAGTTACAGAGAAAGACAGAGGGATAGAGGAGGGAGAAAGAGGGTGAGAGGAAATGATTAGAAGGGCAGACTCTCAGCTCCCCGTTCCCCAAAACCTATGGTCAGAAATTTGGGGATGGGGTCCAGTGGCTTGTGCTCACGTCTCCCAGGTGGATCTAATGCACTGGGAGTGATGCAAGAACCCTTGTCTTAATCTGAAGGAGAGTTCTCTTTCAACTTTCCTGTGTATCTGAACTGATAAGTTACTTTGAAATGTCTTTAACAGGTAATATTCAAATCCCTGAAAAAATGCTTTGCTTGGGCCCAGCGAGTGGCTAAATCCTGCCTTGCAACTACCAGGATCCCATTTAGGTGCCGGTGCATATCCCAGCTGCCCCACTTTCCATCCAGCTCCCTGCTTGTGGCCTGGGAAAGCAGTAGAAGATGGCCCAACGCATTGGGAAACTGTACCCACGTGGGAGAACAGGAGGATGCTCCTGGCTCCTGGCTTCAGATCAGTTCAGCTCTAGCCATTGCAGCCACTTGGGGAGTGAACCAGCAGATGGATCTTTCTGTATATCTGCCTTTCCAATAAAAGTAAAGGCAAATAAAAATAAAATAAAATAAATCTTTAAAAAATGCTTTGCTTTACCTTGAATTCAACCTAAAAGCTATTATCTATCCATATAATTAGTACTAACATGCTACAGTAGAACAAATCTATTCAATAGTCCCAATTCAGTGCCACCATTTGAGTCATAAAGTTAAAATATCTGTGTAAAACACATTCAAACACATGTGAAAACTCCTCTAAACTTGCTCATACTTGGTGCTGCCCTCTGCTGATATATAAGGCATAACTACTCCCAAGATGTTTTTTCAAATTAACTCATTTCAGAGAGTAAACTACCTGCTCTGCTGGGAGAACCAAGCCACGCAGTGAACCTATACAGTGTCAATTCTGTTACGAGTTTGGAACTGACCTGCAACTCCCACTTGATGGGTAGCGTATCCGGGTAGTCTGCTGGCACCTTGCCCCAGCCAGAGAGTCAGCGTGGCGGAATCATGCTCCGCATGGTGGAAGTGGAAGCCCAGGGACGCAGCAGGCGTGATAAGTCGGCTTTGAAGAATGGGAACGTGCAGCCACACGGCGATTCTACCTTCTGATTGCCACTGCTTTATCGCTGCTGAAAAGCAGAAGGTAAAACTGTGTAAGGAATCTCCGCTAAGATGAATGGAACAAACTTCATGTTGATTTCCATCTGCTTAAGAGGCAATGGCTGAAAGATTGAAATTTTCCATTCACTGACAGTGAAAGATAGAATCTTAGTCCAGTGTAAGCTTGCTAGATTTGAAGAACAGTTAAAAGAACAACAAGAACCCCGAAGTTGATTGCATTCCAGTTCTGCCAACCTGGTTCACACCCTAACTGCACACAGTTGCTAGGCTGGGCCAGCTTAAAGCCTGGACCTTCATCTGGGAGTCCCATGTGAGTTGCAGGGGCCCAACCACTTGAGCCGTCAACTGCTCCATGCCAGGACACACCAGCAGGAATGCTGATCAGAGGCAAGAGTTGCTGGGATTTGAAACAACTCCCAGCATGGGCTACAGGTGTCCTAAGTAGGAGCTTAACCACTGTACCACAATGTGCAACAACGGTAAATGCAGGTTAGGGTATCCAGACAGCCATTTTAAACAAAATATATATGCATATATTTATAAATATTAAATTTTAAAAGTATTAAATATATATTATAATATATACATACCTTACATATATACCATACATATATATACCATGCATATATATATACCTTTTGTTAGAAAGGTAGATAAGATTTACTGAGAGGAGAAACAAAGAGAAAGATCTTCATTCAGTCTGTTGTTTCACTCCCCACATGGCTGCCAATACCTGGAGCTGAGTTGATCTGAAGCCAGGAGCCAGGAGTTTCTTTGGGGTCTCCCATGTGGGTACAGAGTCCCCAGGCACTGGGTCATCCTCCCCTGCTTTCCCAGGTCACAAGCAGGGAGCTGGATGGGAACTGTAATAGCTGGGCACGAGCCGCATCTATATGGGATCCTTGTGCTCTTAAGGTGAGGATTCAGCCACTGACCCACTGTGCCAGGCTCTGGAAGCCAGATTCAAGCATGGACTTTCCTCACTGGTTAGCTCTCTGGAGAAGGATTCCAAAATGTCCTGTTCACATCAGCAGCACGAATACTGCCATGGTTTATCATAACTATGATTTTCCCTGCAAACAAAATTCCTTGCAAATACAGTGAGTCCAGAGTCGATCGTTAAAAACACATCACATAAGACATGCATGGTACGCAACAGGTGCTCAACAGTGCTAAAATGGACAAATAGACTTGAACAAATTATCATGTTAATGTGGTTCCTTTATACATCCTAAGTTTTAATCTTTATAAATGACGCTTAGGTATTTATATTTGTTCTTCCTTTAGTTTTATAGTTTTTGGAGGGTTTATACTTTTTTTTTCTTGTGTTAATGATTAATTTAAATTATGAGTTACAGAGAGCACAGCAGGGACAAGGAAAGGGATCTTCCATCCACTGATTGACTCTGGCGAGGGCTAGGCCAGGCTTTACCTGCTACATGGCAATGCTGGTTTATCAATTTAAAAGTGGGTAAAAATGTATTTAATTGTTTTTAAAAATAATGTATGTTGGCTCTAAAATTTTTTGAAAATCAAGTATAATGAAGAAATTGGCCTTCATATTTTACTAGCATGAAAAAATTAAAAATTGTGTTACTTTCCCATGCTTTTTGGAATTCACATGTAATTTATACATTCTCACTACAAATATTTAAAATATTCTGCTGTATCCTTAAAATTCTTTTAATGAATATGAATTTTAAGGGACTGCATACGGGGCTGGCTTTGTGGTACAGTGCAGCCTGCACTGCCTCAGATCCAGCTTCCTGCCAGCGAGCCCCCAGTGGCAGCCGATGACAGTGCCCCAGGTGGCTGGGCCCTGCCACCCTCGTGGCAGACCCAGAGGAGTCCCAGGTTCTTGTCCTGGCCCAGCGGATTGCTGCCTTTATCTGAAGGAGTAAACCAGGAGATACAAGGTTTGCTTGTTACTCCTATTAAATGAGCGCACACTTTTTCCTCTGGTTGGTATGCTACAAGCAAGCCTTCTATTTGTGGACAAATTATTTTTGACTTTTCTTTATTACAAATAATACCAAGATGAACATAAAGATAGGTTTTGTTTGCTTTTGATTTCTTCAGATTCTGTTATCTTAACATATAAGATAGAATGAGATGAGAAGGTCCTAAATTTATCTGCACCTTACTAAGGTCTAGACGCTCTACACATTTCATTAAGTGCTCACAACTGTGAAATACAGAGGTAAAGAAATGGATATGTGGCATTTTTAGGTTCTAGACTTTTTAGATAATTATCCATCATCACTTAATCTTTACAATAACTCTGCTTTTGTCTTGGGAGCTTTGATTACTTCTATAATGGTTAGTTTCCTTTCCCTAAACTCTTCCCCAACTGTGCCGTAAGCTACTCCCAGCAGAAGGCTGCATGTTCTGCCTCTCGGGCCCGTGCCTCACACAGTGCCAGCTCATTAGAGCCACTAAGGATTGGTTGTCATGCCTTCCCTCGCAAGGGGGCTACAGGATCATTTTGCTTTCTCTGTCTGCATTTTTTTAAACTGAAGCACAATTACACAGAGTGAAACATAAAATTCTTAAATGTGTGTCTGATGAATTTTTTTTAAAAAATGTACTTTTTCACATACTTGAAGGCACAATGGTGAAGAGGGAGGGAGGGTGAAACAGACAGAGATATGCCACATGGCATTCCTGCTGCCCTGCTCTGGGGTTCAGCCTGTTCCAGCCCTGGCTGTTGTTGACTTCCGGAGACATCCCACAGAGCTCTCACCTGTTCTTTTCCATCGAGTTACAAGGCTCAGGTTTCCAAAAACATCTTCATCTGCTTGCCTGGAAAACATAGCCACTGCCCCAGCTTCAGCTACCTGCCCAGCCATGCAATCACTGAACACCAAACTTTCTGCTTTCCAGCTGCTGGCAGGCATGGCCAGAAGTTTCTCGTTCAAATTCCTCAAAGTCCAACATGGAATTTTTACACTTCGCACTGCTTCCATTTACAAGCTATTTGGGGCAGTGATCCTTAAACCTTTTAAATTCCTTTTCTTTTTTCTATAGCAAACTTAAGTGTCTTTTTTCTCCCATGCTCATAGTTCAAATCCAGTTATACCACATTGAACTAAAAAAAATTACTTACCATGTATATATTATTTATTTTAACTGGCTGCATATTACCAACCTCTTTCACTATCTATTTTTTCTTCCCTTATTTAATACTGGTTAAGGTGATATTATGAAGTGGGGCTCAATTTGTATTTATTTTCATTTCTAAGGCAGAAAGAGACAGAATGAGAGTGAGTGTGAGGTCTTCCAACTGCTGGTTTACTCCTAGTATCTACAACAGCTGGGACTGGGCCAAGCTGAAGCCAGGAGCCCGGAGCTCAACCTGTGTCCCTTGTCAGTGGCAGGAATGCAAGTACTAGAGCAATTACTTGTTACCTGCAAGTTTACACATTTGCAGCCAGCATGAATTGGAAGGGCTTAAATTCCAGCCCCGGGCACTCTGACCCGTCATGTGGACATTCCAACCAGTGTCATAGGGCTGCCCATTTACTAACTGACAGGCTTGTCTGAAGTCACGTAGTCAGCGACACAGCAGGGACCAGAATCAAAGCTTCCCCTCACTGATGCAGACATGGGAAGCCAACTGCACATATCACCTGTTTATCTCTCTAATTTTACAGTCATCAGGAGCAAAATCAGAAGTCTGCGAGAGTTAAGTTCATGTGAAAACACCCCTAACAGTGTTAATATCATATACAAGGGATACACTTGAGAACAGAGAAAGCCTTCCCAACAGGGCTTCCTCTCTGATTAGTTTCTTCTCACAGGGACACTGGTGTTCAACGAGCTGTGTCACTCTGGAACCAGAGGAACACCCACTGTGCAGCAGCAGGAGAACCCGAGCTGGCTGGAGGAGGTTAGGTATTTGCTGAGTCTCACACCTTTACAATGGCAGAAGAACAGTTTCTACCGCTCAGAGATAGGTTGAGAATCAAATGAATATTTATAAAGCTTCTTAAAATAGTGTCCCAGTGTGATGGCTCAATTGTTTAATCCTCCTCTTCCAAGTGCCAGAATCCCATATAACTGTCAGTTCATGTCCTGGCTGCTCCACTTCTCATCCAGCTCCCGGTTTGTGGCCTGGGAAAGTGGTGGAGGATGGCCCAAAGCCTTGGGACCCTGCACCTGAGTGGGAAACCTGGAACAAGCTCCTGGCTCATGGCTTCGGATTGGCTCAGCTCTGGACATTGCAGCCATTTGGAGGAGTGAACCAGCAGAAGGAAGATCTTTCTATCTCTCCAAATCTGCCTTTCTAATAAAAAAAAAAACCACTAATATATAATACGTACAGTACTTTTGAGTTTTCTGATTAGATTCATCTAATTTGTCTTTGAGCATATAAGTCCAGTAAAATAATTAGAACCAGCATTACTCATGTAGGCCACGTACGGAGTAAAAGTAAATATTTTCAGTCAGCGACCTGCCTAATGCCTAGCAGAGTAAGCGGCAGAACCTTCAAAAGCTGACATACCTTTTGCCTTGCCATGCCCACTAATGCTGGTTCTTCCATCACCTGTTTGGCCCCTGGCAATTATGAGCCCGTGCCATAAATACCTACGTTTACCCACACAAAGGGACACAAACCAGAGGACTGACTTCCTTCTACCAGTGACATTGTTGGGACTTGTCAGAAATCACTCACCAGTAGGAGAGGGGATGGTGTGAAAACTCTTTTGGGAATGAGGATGATTAAATTATGAAATAACAATCTTGGTTACAGTCAGAATTGATGACTTTCCATACTGCTCGACAACGTGAAGATTGTTTGAACTTTCCTATTAATGTGATGGGACTATGCCATAGCTCAACTTTCATGCTAAGCCATGAGATCCTCAGGGGCATTTTGAAGAAAATAGGCTGCTGCATATTTCAAGGATTCCAACCCCCCCACCCCCCAGGGCCAGTGCCATTGTATATAATGAGTAAAGCCATTGTCTGGGATTCCAGCATCTCATATGGGCACCAATTCAAGTGAGGGTGGATCCACTTCCCATCCAGCTCTCTGCTAAGGCACCATGGCTTAAGTATGTGAGTCCTTGAACTGACCTTTGAAGCCTGAAAGAGGCTCCTGCTTCACTGGGCTCAGCCCTGGCACCTGCGGTCACTTGAGAAATGACCCAGCTGATGACAACTATCCCTCCCTTTCAATATCTGTAATTTTGCCGTTCAAATACATAACTCTTAAAAGAGGATATTTTCAAACATAAGGCTCCTGTGTTTAGGTATGTATGGGAGCTTGAAATCACTTGTCACGTGCCCTGGTTAATCAGGAAACCTGTTGCCCTTTTGAGTGGAAGCAAACTCCAGTTCTAACCCCAACAGTTCCCGACCTAGTCTGTAACCAGCCTGAAACACGGGACCACTCGGGACCTCTGTGGTCCTGGCGCTGCGATTACAACATGAGATCAGAGTTCTGTGTGGCGCAAAGCACTGGGCAGGAGGTAGTCTCGGCAAATCCTAGTACACAATGATGTTAGAACACCTGTCACAGATCCAATCCACGGCGGACACCACGCCAGGCACTTCTTGTTACCTGAACTAAGCACCTCCACCATCCCAAGAGCTCCCAGTAGTACCTGGGCTTGGAGGATGGGTAAATGGTGGCTCACAGAACTTTCCCAAAGTCACAGGCTAGGCGGTGGACCAGAACCCGGGGGCTGCTATGTCCACCATCAGGGCTCCTCCAGCCGTGAGAGTCCACCCAGCCAAGGGCCCAGGACGTAAATGAGGCAAATGAGCCGAGGTCACGCGTGCCCTCTCCCTAGCTAGCCCTCTGGCCTTCGCACTGGGGTGCAGAAACTGACCCTTGAGGGGGTGGCCGGTGCGGTTCCCGGGTTCCCCACACCCCAGGCGCACTTGCCCTGCAGGTCCCTCTGGAAGGCGGCGTCGTCCAGGGAGTCCCGCGCTCCGAGCCGCACCGAGACGCCCCCGAACCTGTCCGGCTCGCCTCGCAGCTCCAGGGCCCCGGCAGAAGGAGCTGCAAGGCCACCCGGCCCGCCAGAGGCCGCCCGGAGCCGGGCTGGAAGCCGGCGGACTCGCGCGAGCACCGCCCGCCAGGCGCTCCCGCACCGCAGCACCATGGCCCCGCGTCGCCGGCGTTCCTCGGCGTTGCTCGGCGTTCCACGGCGTTCTATCGTGTTCCACGGCGTTCCTCGGCGCTCCACGGCGCTTCCGCAAGGAGTCCCGCGCCGTAAGTCCTAGAAGAGTGCCACCCACGCCGCTCGGGCAGACTGCGGGCTGGGGTGGTCCTGCTTGCCAGCCCCGCTCAGACATTTGCCGGGGCTGCGGGACAGGAGCGAGACCCCTTCACACCCGTGGACTTTGCTAGTTGAACTCAACAGATGTTTATTGGTTTAGGCTTGGAGAAGGCGGAAGGAGATACAGGAAAATTCCGTCGGCGTCATTCACAAGGCAAAGGACGGTGCCTTAACACCCAAGCTTGCTTTTTGCGGAAGTCAGGACCTCGTCGGGTCGGTTCAAAAACCGCGGGGTCTGAGCACTCTCGCCCTAGCCCGCCCCTGCCCCCCAGCACTCCCTCGCTGCGCTCCACGTAGGGGAATACGGCGCGGGGGGTGGAGCCTCGCTGACCTTCCGCTCCGGAAGTTTTTTTCTCTCCGTGGCCCGTGCACGTTGTGCCGGCTTGGCGGTGTGTGGGCTCCGGCTGTCTTCCCGGTCATGTCTTCCAAAAAGAGCAGAAAGCGGCAGAACCACAGCGCGGAGAACGGTTCGTCCGCGTCCTCCACGGCCTCCTTTCGTCATGGAGCCCGTGCTATTCCGGACTCGGACCTTGCGGTGGCGGCCGGCTTACTGGTGGTGACCAACTTCCTAGAGAAGGGTAAAAGAGTTGTGGGAGAGAGCGCGGACGGAGGCCTCGGGGCGTCGTCAGGGGGAGAGACGGGGTGCGGGGTGTGAGGTGCAGGGTGTGGGGGGTGCGGGGTGTGAGGTGCAGGGTGTGGGGCGCCCAGGTGCGGGGAGGCCGGGAGTGGGGTGTGGAGCACGAGACACGGGGCGTGGGGTGCGGGGTGTGGGGCGCCCGGGTGTGGGATGTGGGGCGCCCAGGTGCATGGCACGCAGGTGCGGGGTGCCCGGGTGCGGGATGTGGGGCGCCGGGGTGTGGGCTTGGGGTGCCCGGCGCGGGGCGCACCTCCAAAGGGAGCTCCCTGGTTTGCGCTGGAGAAGTTGGCCGCTCACTGTTCCTCTGGCCTAACTCACTTGGGCTCTTTCCTACCTTGGAGGTCCAACCCTCCGCCATAAATTAAAAAAAAAGAAAAATAAATTCCGAGGTGCTTTACTTGTGAGGCGGGGAGTGCAAACACGGGAGGTCCCTCCGTGGCGAGCTGAAGCCAGGAGCCGGGCTGCTTCGTGGGTGGCGGGACACCAAGCATGGCCGCCCTGAGCACCGCCTCCGGGGCCCAAGTTCCTAGCAGGTGGGAATGAGGGGCCCTGTTAACCGCCAGTCCAGCGCCCTTTCCCTGGCTTGAGTTGTTTAATTGCACCCAAAACCACTTTGCTTCATGTAAGATGAATAACCGTTTCCTTTCAAACGTTGATTTACATTTTACTAGAAAAGTAGGCCCGTCCATGGAGCGAAGTCAAAGGCGCTCACCCCCAGGCCAGGGCCAGAGCCAGCAACTCTGGGCGCACCAACCGGTCCTCTGTCCTTGAATCATTCAAGGACATTTAAAGCTTCCTTCAGGAAACTTCTATCACCACTCTATCTCAGCCCCTCCCAGTCTTTTTTTTTTTTCTCCCAGCGAGACTTTTAAAAATGTTGTCTGCCTGCTTTTGTCTTCCACCTATGGCGTCACGAACCATCCCCTTTGCTGACATAGCCAGTGGATGGCTCTCCGTTGCTTTGCGCACGTGCCATCTCCTTCCAGAAGCAGGTTGCTTGTCTTGGGTGTCATCAGGCTTTCCTAGGTTTCTCCATTCTTTTGGTACTTTTTAGGTAATTTCGCAGGCTCATCCTCTTCACCACTTTTCATGCATGGTCTACATTCTATCTTGCAAGTTCATCCAATAATGGCAAGGTTTCCCTATCTGCACCTTCTTTTAATTTTCAGATTTGTATTTGTCGTTTGTGTGGTTCCAGAGTCTCCGTTTAGTTATCTTTTTGACTGAGCTTAATTCTGTTTTAAGCTTTACGTTAAATCACAGATTAGCACTTTTGCCAAATAAAAGACAAATACGTTTAAAAAAGCAAAAATAAACGTTTTTGTTAGATTCAACAGATATGTAAGATCACTCTGTGAAATTGTAATAAAAGCCTCTCAACATTTATCCCAATTTTCTGTGCGTCGTGCGCCATTGACAGGTGGCTTGCAGACGTGCTTTGAATAACATTAGAGTACTTCCCTGATTTCTCACACGTACCTCTGGACCAACTTGTAAGGCCTTCCAACAAAGAAAACTTCATCTCTTTTGCATGTTTGTTAATTACACAATTTAGATACTTATTAAACCTATTCCAGTTTGAGGACTTAGTGACGGAATGTGAGAGATGATGGAGTCCTAATTATCACTGGAATGTTCTAAATATTTTCCACATTCCTTTTTTTTTTTTTAAAGAGGCTTAGTTTTCTCTTTCTAGCATAAAACCCGTGATGTGGCCACTCTGGGGCTTGGGTCCTCTGCACATGGTCCTTGCAAGGTAGACTGGGTCGCTGACAGGGATTCTTGGCGAGTAGCATCCCATACTGTGGGTCGTGGAGACACGGCATCGCAGGTGGCCTTGGCAAGGCTGCCTACAGTGGCAGTGAGTCCCCTCGCCAGGGTCTAACAATCCCCCGTGCCAGGTGTCAGCAGCAGCTTCCTGGGGCTTCCAGGCCAGCGCCGCTGCAGGTGCCTCTGGCAGCAGAGGTGAGGTGAACTAGCATAGAGCCGAGGTGGCGGCTCCACCAGGAGGCGGCTTGTGGGGTGTGGTGCGCCAAGGAGATCGTGACCAGGATGGTGGGCCTCAGATGGCTCCCTCCCTGGAATGCTTCCCCTGGAGGCCGACTTGACCTTGGTTCTAAGTCCCCAGCATTAACAAATGTCTTGACCCCCCCCAGCCAGCCTGTGTCTGCTTTTGCACTGGCAGTGTTATCTTTATTTTTTAAAATTTTAAATATTTATTTATTTTTATTGGAAAGGTAGATATACAGAGAGGAAGATTTTCCGTGCGATGGTTCACTCCTCAAGTGGCCGCACCAGCTGGGGCTGAGCCAATCTAAAGCCAGAAGCCAGGAGCTGTTCCGGGTCTCCCAAAAGATGCAGGGTCCCAAGTCTTTGGGCTGTGCTCAACTGCTTTCCCAGGCCTCAAGCAGGGAGCTGGATGGGAAGTGGGCCACTGGGACTAGAACTGGCACCAATATGGTGCTCTTATGGGATCTGGGAGAATTCCAGGTGAGGGCTTTAACTGCTACGCTATCGTGCTGGGCCCCAGTATTATCTTTTTTTTTTTTTAAAGATTTATTTTTATTATTTTTTCATTGGAAAGGCGGATATACAGAGAGGAGAGACAGAGAGGAAGATCTTCCGTCCGATGATTCACTCCCCAAGTGAGCAAAACGGCCAATGCTATGCCGATCCGAAGCCAGGAGCCTCTTCCGGGTCTCCCACGCGGGTGCAGGGTCCCAAAGCTTTGGGCCATCCTCGACTGCTTTCCTGGGCCACAGGCAGGGAGCTGGATGGGAAGCGGGGCTGCTGGGATAGAACTGGCGCCCATATGGGATCCCGGGCGTGCAAGGCGAGGACCTTAACCACTGAGTCACCGCGCCGGGCCCCCCAGTATTATCTTTACAACTTTTACTCTGGAGAGACAATCCCAGGATAGAGACTCCATGTTGGGCCGGGAGAAGATGGATGGTTTTCCTGCAGGCACTTGATATTCGTGTTCTTTACCAGGCGTCTGCAGTGTGGTAACTAGGAGACACAGTTCTCAGCCTTGTCTCTGTGAGTTTCATGGTCGTAAAGTTTGCTGCCGTAAAGTTGCCGCAGATCTGCCGCGAATCTGCCGCGAATCTGCCGAAGTTGCTGCGAATGTGCGGCAGCGCCTTGGTTTGAGGCTGGGCTTCCGGGTCCTGCCGCCATTTCAGATTCCCCCCCGGGGAAGCAGCTGCTTTGTTCCTTCCTGGTTTAATCTAAGCCGCCATCTCTTTTGAGATGCTGCAACAGCCGTTTAAGTGATTTCTGCTTTGGACTGTTATCACTTTTGTTTTTACATTGTACATTTACTGTGGCCTTATTCTAATCAGGAAGTTATCCCTCTGGACTTCAGCTAGGTGTTCTGGAACACTCCTTTGGGTGTTCCTGAAGAGATTCCCATTAGGGTCTTCTGTTTGGTTATTGGTCATCCATTAATGGGTCTCCTCACAAAGTGTCCTTGTCAGCCTGTGTTTACTAGATTGTCTCGATGTCCTCTGGCCAGGTTTGGTCATTGGTGTGTGGAGATTGGTGGGGCTTGACGTCTGTCTCCTGCAAGCTGGCAGGCAGGCATGGAGCTCTTTCTGAACTAGCATTTTCAAGTTATTACAGCTGTAATTTTACTACTTTTTTCTTTCTAGCTTTTTCTAACATCCTCTCTGATGCTGTTTTCTCTGGATCCTAGCTGTCTCCCACCTCAGGCGTGGCTTAGGTGGCACCCAGCATCTCACCAGTCTGCTTGTCTTTGCCTTGTCTTTGCTTGCCTTGCCTTTTTCTTTTCCACCTCTACTTATTTCCTACTTGTTTTCTGTCTTCTTTCAGATGTACTCTCTGATTTTTCCAGATTTGATCATATGCTCTGCTACCCTTCTCATTCTTTCTTTGGGTTAATATTAGTTGGTAATCACAGTTTTTCAGAGATTGCTTGATAAATCTCTCCTACTAGAGGAAGGACTGAACAGAAGTCTGGCCGGTTGTCTGTCATCTAGTAGGTGCATTATGTATATTTGCTGCATGAATAAATGAAAGGGTAGTTGTTTAGAATTACCATCACCATCTTGTCAGTTAATCTCACTGAAGGTACTCAGTAAAGTGTCATTACAGTTAATAGGTAAAGTAGGTATTCAAATACATTTTTAACATGTTGGAGGGCTGAGGCATGGAGTGGAGAACTGGAGTGGATTTGTGTTAAGATGCTATAAACGGAGAACACTTGATGATGTACTGGGAAATGAGGTCAGTGGGTAGGAATTTGGATTAATATCGATTAATAGGTGTGGAAGTGTTTAGGGAAAATTGTGAATTGTTAGGAAATCCTAGGGCTTGGCACATGTGCAGCTCAGAATAGAGGGAAGAGAAAAGCTAGACTTGGAAGGACTGAGTATTACTGTGAGGTCATTGGACAGAGGGAAAGGGGATTCACTGGGTTAAAGGAGAGAGTGGCAGGAATGAAATATTAGGTCCTGCTGCAGTGAGTTTCTTAGCTGTTTTTGATTATTGTAAGAGAAATGTGTGCTCATAAGAAGGTTGAATTTGTGTTCAGCTTCTTGTGTCATGCACTGTGCTTTTTTGATTCTATTCTCTGGACAACTGTTAGCTCTGTGGGGTATGTTGGTTTTGTAGGAGAAAAGTGTTGGAGTTATTTTGTAGTATGAGATAGTAGTGTGAATGAGATATGCTCCTTAACTTTGCTTCCACTGATTGTTCTTCCTTCATTGCGAGAGATGCTTTTCTGATTATTCATAGCAGTGTTAGGTAGAACTCTGACTGCAGTATCTGTGTCTGGACTACATTTTATAGTAATGTGTGTGACTAGTTTAAATTCCATATTTGATAAATTTTGTGCTAAAAGGAAAGCCTCACAAGGTTTAACTTTAAGTCTGTTCTCCCCTCCCCCCACCAAAAGTGATTTGAAAAGGTAGAGTCACAGAGAGAGGGACAAACAGAATTTCCATTGCTAGCTCACTCCCCATATGGTTGAGACAAACAGGGCTGGGCTCAAACCAAACCAAAATCAGTACAGGAGGGACCCAAGCACTGAGGCCGTTTTCTGCTTGCCAGACGCAATCGCAGGGAACTGGATCAGAAATGGAGCAGCACCATGTTGCCAGCTCTTAAATGTTTGTTACAGTGAAGGTTGGAGTACTGTATTCATGTGGTTTTGTGGATTGAAAGTTTTTATTTACCCCCCTACCCTATAAATGCATACCTATAACTTCAGTTATAGAATTGTACAAAAATAATTTCTGTTTCTTCGTAGTGGATACCAAAGTTCCTAAAACATTCCAGAATTCGCTCGTTCATCTTGGACTCAACACTATGAAATCTACAAATATATGCATAGGTCGACCAGTGCTGCTTACCAGTTTGGATGGAAAGCAAGAGGTAAGAGTCCTTTATATTTTCTTAAGCATTTTTGTGATGTTTCTGATTTTAGTTCCAACATGGGCTGGAATAAATGCATAAGTATTTTAAAGGACATTTCAAATGTATACAGACTCTCTTTGAGTATCTGTATTGGATTATTAGCTCTAAAATGACAGGAGGTAGAAACACATAGATTTAGTGTTCCTCCCAGTGCGTTACATTTCACTACAGTAGTGTTATTTGTAAGGAGAAGGTCACCAGTTTGTATAAAAAAATACTTAACCACTCTCCCTGTTTTCATCTGGTCCTTGTTGTCATTCATCATAGTTGAGAAGATTTCAAGGCCAGAACCTTTCCTGGGTCACTACACACACACACACACACACTCACTCTCTCTCTCTCTCTCTCTCTGCATAATGGGGCCCGGCGTGGTGGCAAAGTGGTTAAAGGTCCTCGCCTTGCACGCCCGGGATCCCATATGGGCGCCGGTTCTATCCCAGCAGCCCCGCTTCCTTTCCAGCTCCCTGCCTGTGGCCCGGGAAAGCAGTCGAGGACGGCCCAAAACCTTGGGACCCTGCACCCACGTGGGAGACCCGGAAGAGGCTCCTGGCTTCGGATCGGCATAGCATTGGCCGTTTTGCTCACTTGGGGAGTGAATCATCGGACGGAAGATCTTCCTCTCTGTCTCTCCTCTCTGTATATCCGCCTTTCCAATAAAAACATAATAAAAACAAATCTTTAAAAAAATTTGCATAATGATATAAATGTAAAATACATAAAACTATATGCATATGCTATGTAATTGTTAGGAAAGATAGAATGACAGGAAAGAGAAGAGAGAGATCCATTGGTTTACAGAGTTTTTCCATCCACTAATTCACTCCCCAAATGGCCACAAGAGCCAGAGCTGACCTGAGCTGAAGCCAGGAACTTCGTCTGGGTCTCCCACATGGGTGCAGGGTGCCAAGGCCTTGGGCCAGCCTCTGCTGCTTTGTCGGGCAACAAGCAGGGAGCTGGACAGGAAGTGGAACAGCTGGGACATGAACTGGTGCCCACATGGGATCCTGGTGTCTGGACGTAGAGGACTAGCTAATTGAGCTGTCTTGTCAGTCCTATATTTTTGAAATATTTAAGATTTATTTGTTTTTATTGGAAAGGCAGCTTTACAGAGAGAAGGAGAGACAGAGAGAAAGATCCTCTATCTGCTGGTTCATTCCCAAAGTGGCCGCAACAGTTGGAGCTGAGCTGATCTGAAGCCAGGAGCCAGGAGATTCTTCTGGGTCTCCTGTGTGGGTGCAGGCTTTGGGCGTCCGCGATTGCTTTCCTAGGCCCCAAGCAGGGAGCTGGATGGGAAGTGGAACAGCTGGGTTACAAACTGGCACCCATATAGGATCCCAGTGGATACAAGGGGAGAATTTTAGCCACTAGGCTATTCACAGGGCACTTTGCTTTTTTGTTTTGCAAGAGAGTTGTAAACCTGTAAGCTTGAATACAAACTATTTGCTCTTTATTTTTTATGGTTTGTTTATTTGAAAGGTACCATTAGAGAAATGGAGAAAGCAGTTAAAGATCCACTGAAGAAATGGTGACAGCAGCAGGGCAGGTGCCCAAGCATTCGTACCATTTTCTGTTGCTTTTTCCAGGCTCGTTTCACAGTGAACTAGATTAGAAGCACAGCAGCCTGGCCTCAATACAGGTGCTCCAGTTAGGATGCTTGTGTCATAGGCAGCAAGGGCTTAACCCACTGCGCCACAAAGTCTTGGTCTTCCTCTTGAACGTTGCAGTTTGATGATATTCAGGTTTTGGTAAAGCTCTTCTGCAGTGTGTGACTGCTTCTTGGATGTACTGGAAGTTCTAGGTAGGATTACAACCTGGTTACTTTTAGTATTTTTCTCATTTTCTTGTCACATATTAGTACTTGTGTCTTTTTTCTTTTCAAGTCTTCTGCCATCATTCCTATTCTCAAAAGAACATGATGTTTATTAAAATATATTTTGTACACGCGTTGTGTTTCATCCTTTAAAAAAAATACTGTTAATGTTGTTGTGACTTGTGTCAGGTTGTGACTGTTGCTGTAAGGATTGTGCTTTGCAAAAGATGCATGCTCTCAGCTGTGCACTTCCGCTTCCAGTTGCTGCAGTATTGTGTATGTTTGTTTCCTCTGTCCGGGCAGATCTATACAGCCTGGCCTGTGGCAGGGTTTCCTGGCGGCAAGGTCGGCCTCAGTGACATGGCGCAGAAGAACATGGGCGTGAGGACCGGGGAGGCCATCCGCGTGCAGCCTCTGCTGGGCGCCGTGCTGCAGGCTGAAGAGATGGACGTGTTACTCAGGTAGGAGTCTTTCCTGTGACGGCATGAGTCCTGAGTGTACACTACGCATGCATTTTGAGTGACTTTCTAGGAGCCACATTATACAGTAAAGAGAAAGTGGTGAAAATAATTACGTATATTTGTCCACACATGTAAAATAATATTTTAATATAATGATTGTAAAAAAAAATAACCAGTAATATAGCACATAATCTCAAGCTTAAGTCTTTAAGATCCCATATGTTGTACTTGTCATTTTGGACCCGCAAGATAGTGTGCACTCTGCAGTGGCACTTGTGGAGGAGGGACTTCCATGTTATGCATGCTTTGATGTTTTAGGTGAGGGGAGTTATTTTTGAAGGTTATAGCAGTGTTTTTATTCTTGCGTTGCCATAGAACCTGTTACAGTTGTTTAGGAAGGAGTAAATTCTTGTGCTGTGAAAAAAGTTTTTATTAATACTGAAAGAGCATGATTGTGTAAATTAATTTGTGAAATTATTTCAATCAAACTATTAATACAGCTAAAGTAATAGAAATTTCCCTGCTAGTAGGGAAAAAAGAAAGTTTGCCTTAAGATTTCATTTTAAGATGCCACTTGAGATACTTTAATATCACCTTAGTTGTAATTTTTTATGCTTATGTTGTATGCCAGAATCACAAAACCTTTCTCTAGTGTTAATCTTCAGTTTAAAATGTTTTCTTTGTTACTTTTTTAGTTCTAGCCTGGAGGGTGGATGTGTATGTTGTGTGTTTTTATTTGTTGGTTTGTTTGTTTTTTGCTTAAAAACGGACGAAAATGTTTTCAGAGTATTTAATGCATTTAATGAACAATAAGCAGAAAGAAACTTTTCTGAATACCAGCTGTGTACAGATGCTTAATATATGTTGCATTACAATATCTGCATTTGAACGCTTGCACATTTACCCTTTTTCTTATCTTCTAATATTGTGTAGGGCATGGTAATTTATCATAAGATAGCTAAAAATACTGTGCAGCTTAAAACTCCATCTGTGTCTTAAAACATTACTGTAGCTGTGCTGATCTATTGGGCATTGGCCATTGTAGGTGAACAGTGATCACCTGTTACAGAGGCCTTTTTTTTAGACCGAGGGTTGTTTTTCAACACTTTATATAGAAATATTTTAGTTTTTAGCAGTAGGGTGTAGAGAAACTAGTTTCCAGTTAGGAAAATCAATAATTTTGATGCTGTCAAGTTATTTGGGTGCCCCTGAAAAAAATTTAATGTTAGAGCTCCTTCTAGTGGTTATGGTTTAGTCTGCACCCAACTTTTAAGAGGAAGACTGAATATTGTTGCTATTTATACATATCAAATACATTTCAAATGTAATAAATAAAAAAACAATGAAATGTAACAGTTCAGATCTATGTAGAAAGAAGTAAGTAATCAGCAGAAAGAGAGCACAGACAGAATGAACTCCCATCTACTGGTTTAGCCTCCAGATGCTAGTAACAACTTAGGGCTGTGCCAAGTCAGAGTGAAGAGCCATGAATCCAGTCCAGGTAAGCCAGAGTGAAGAGCCAGGAACCCAGTCCGGTACTCTGACATGGGTGGCAGGAGCTCAGTTACTCCAATTATTATTGCGTCCACATGTGTGCATTAGCAGGAAGCTGCAGTTGGGAGCAGAGGTGGAATTTAAACACAGCACTCTTGATACCTGAATGTGAGTTTCTCAAGTGGTGCTTTAGCCACAGGTCACATGCATGTCCCATAAGTAAATTGCAACATTTAAGGGGATGTAGATAGGTTCCAAACTGTTTTCACCCAAATAAAATTGCTTTAATTCCATAAACCAATTGAACTGTTCTTGTTCAATTTCCTTATTACTTATATTTATTTTCATGGAATTTGCTCTTTGCTTTTTTAAAAAATTTGAGTATGTAGTTGATTCTCCTGTTTTTGTGTTTTATATCCTGTTAAAGTATCCTTGAACACTGTTAACAAATCTTGGACTATTCTTCGTACATGTATATACAGGTAAAAAATCTCAGATGCTGTTCATTGTGGTAGATACTGTTTATTTTACAAAAGTGAAGAGAGAGTCAGAAATGATAAGGAATTTGGCTGAGGCTGCTGTACTGCAGCTTTCAAATTCTCTCACCTCGCTCCCGAGCCTGGAGCCTGTACAGCACTGCACTGTCTCCTCCTGTTTCATGCTCTGGTCGTCTCTGAATGAGAGTGGAAGCAAGGCAAGCTGCAGAATGTAGGTATTGCATGACCCAGATGTTTTACCACTTTGCTGTGTCTGTTATTAACTGAAAATGCTCATGAATACCAATTTTTAGAGCATAAATTTAATGAGTTGCTGAATTTGTAAATGTAGTGTCAGCAGGTAATGAGGACCAGTTGTGTTATTTTAGATAGTAATGAGAGAATAAGGTTTAGAGTTTGATCACATGAGAGGTGTTTTTTTTTTTTGTTTTTTTGTTTTTTTGTTTTTTTTTAGGTTTAGTTAATTAGTTATTTGAAGGAGTTAAAAGAGATAGGAGGAGAGAGAAAGAGAGATTTCCATCCATTGGTTTACTCCTCAAGTAGCCACATAGCTGCTGCTGGGCTAGGGCCTAGGGAAAAAGGCATTACATCTGGGTCCTTCCATATAGGTGACAAGGGCGCTAGGAGTTAGGCTGTCCTGGGTGTATTAAGTGGGGGCTTGGCCAGAAGTGGTGCAGCTTTAACTCACTGTAATATATTAGCTGCCTCCAAGATGAATTTTCTTATAAAGTCTTCCCTTGAGCCATGTACTGTTTTTCTCCTCCGTCTCATAACTGGTCATAGAGGCAAATGGGCAGCTGTAGGCCACCACTACTGATGCAGGCTTACGTATGGAAGAGGCAGAGAAAACACACTACTCTTGGAAGACTCTTCCAGGGGGAGATTTCTTTACAAACACAGTGACATTTAGACCTGCCTACTTCCTGTACTTGAATATAATAAGCAACTCCTTGGACAGTTGTTTCTCTCCTGGAGTGAAGGTTGTCTCTGTTTTTTGAAAATTAATTGATTAATTAATTAATTATTTATTTTGATTTCCATGTTAATATTTTATTTTTTCTGTATCCGGGGTAAGGGAAGAGATAAAGGGAAAAACCCACCCAGCCTCCCACCCATCCCAGGTCCCTGGTTTGAGACATGCTCCAAGGGTCCTGCTCATGCAGTTTTGATAGTTCAATAGTTTTGAATTGCTGCCAGTCTTGCCGTTCCAAGCACGATGAAATCTCTTCAGAATCCACTGGCTGACATAATCTCTTCATGGTTGGGGTTCTGAGATCAGCAGTTCAGTTGGAGGAATCCCCAGAGAAATTTCGTCTGAGGTGGTCCCAGATCTGATTCTTGTGTGTGCTTGTCAGAACAGGGTCCAGCACAGTCCATCGCCCCAGTCATCTTATGCACATGCTGGTGGTTGCAATTGCTGGGTCAGTTCTGTTTCCAGCCATGTCTTCCACTGGAACCAATGGGTGTTGCAGTCCAGCTTAATCCTGCCCACTTTATACTCGGCCCTCACACAAACCAGTGTGAGCCGCAGCCTAGTGGGGTAACTTCTAACCCTCCCAGACCTGTCCCCTACGCTGGTTCCCATGCTTGCCAGTATGTACCGCAGACTTGTTGAGTCTGTCCCACATCCCATTTAGCTATCCTGCATGTCAATGGGCATTGAAGCCTAGTGCAGCCCTATCTGCGCTACTGTCTAGCCCACACACATACTGGCAGGTGCTGTTCTGTCTAGCCACCCCTGCCCCTGTCCTGGTTTTCATGCTCTCTAGTGGGAGTGGTAACTCAAGAGGGAGAAGCCCACCATTTCCCTTCTAGGGCACTCCAACTCCCAGATTATGCACTCTCCAGGTGGTTCTGCAGTTTAACTTGACAGAATTAGCCCCCAGTGCCAGCCTCTGCCATCTGATGCTGCGGCTAAGCCCAAACAACCCTCACCCACTCCAATTTATGCTTGCACCAGTAGGAACAATCAACCCAGCCTGGTTTTTCCCTGATCTAGCTCACATGAGGCCCATGGGTGTTGTAGCCCTGCCTGGTCTGGCCTACCCCCTTCCTAGCTCAATCTCTCCAGTGGGAGTAGCTGTCCAGCAGGGGAGCCCTCCATATTCCCTTACCTGCTTTGCCCCCTCCCTCCCTGGTTCTCACGTGTGCTGATTGAACACTGCAGCTCAGTCTGGTATGACCACCTCACCTTGGCATTTGCCAGTGGGTGTTATAGCCTGGCCCAACCCGGCCCACCCCGAATTCCAGCTGATGCTGGTGAGGGTTATAGCCTAGCCAGCCCAGCAGGCATCCAGTCCCAGGCATAATGTGCACTGGTATGTGTTGCAACCATACCTGGCCTAGCCCATACTCTGTTCTGGTGCCTGGAATTGCCAGCAGGTGATTTGAACTGGTTCAGCCTGGTCTGTCTGTGACCTATGCAAATTTTTGCCAGTGGGTACCTTTCCCTGGCTTGGTCTGGGATGCTCCCTGTCATGGTTCTTGTACTCACCTGCAGGGACTGTGTCCTGACTGAGTAATTGCCCAGGCTCCTCTTTCAGAACCTCTCTCAGTGCCAGATCTCACACATACTGGTGGGTCCATGATCCAGCCCTACTTAGTTTACCTCCTGTCCTAGCAGGAACAGTGGCTTTTCCTGACTGGCCTTCAACCCATTCTGGTTCTTATTGTTGGATGTTTCAGCCCAGCCAAGGCTCATCCATACCCAGACAGGGTTCACACATGGCTCAGTAGGGGTAGAGACCTGGCCTAGTCCATCTTACATCTACCCTGGTCCTCCAGTGCACCAGATGATGCTGGAGTCTAGCCGGGCCTGGTGCATCCAGTCCCAGTTCACACTTGTGTCAAAGGAGACTGCAGCCATATCCAGACCAGAACGCAGCCCACACTCTGGCCCCCTCACTCACCAGTGGGAACCCCAACCCAGTTAGAGTGTCTTCTTAACTCACCAACCAGGCCTGTTCCCAATCATAAATCACGCGCATGCCAGTGGTTGCTCTGACCCAGCTTGGCATAGCCCCTCTCCTGTCTTAGCCTTTGCCTTCAGTACCGAAGTCTAGTATCCCTGGCTCATCCAGACCAGTCGGCATAAGAGCCTAGTTTGGCATGACCTGTGCTACATCCTGATTTCTGTTCTTCCTAGTGAGTTAAGGTTTGCTTGGCCCTGGCTGGTCCGCCCCCTTCCAGTTGCAGCTTGGCCCACCACACATCCTGTTTTAAGATGCACGTTTGAGTGCTGCTGCCTTGACCTGCCCGGACTGTTGTCGGTTCCTTTGCCCATAAGTAATGGCAGGTTCCATGGTCACACCTAGCTCAGCCCATCATCACCTCAACTCTTAAGCTAACCTGCGGGACTTGTATTTCCACAGGGTTGGGCCCTCACTTCCCCCAGAGAATCTACCCCTAAATGTGATTCTCGCATGTTGGTTAGTTTCCTGACCCTGCCAATTGTGACCCATCCCCTGATCTGCCACTCAGGTACTGGTACCTAGCCCTGCCAGACAGGCCCCCAGCCATAGCTTTCTTGAAGACTGGTGTGTGGCAGTCAGTGATGTTCTACACTAACAGCCCATCTCAGGATTCCCATGTGGATTGTGAATCAGTCTGGCCCAAATAAAACTTATGGACTCTCCCGTCCAAACACTCAGATCTCAGTCCCCATTTTTGCAAGCAAGTACTGAGATCTCATCGCTAGGAATCACACAGAATTCATCCCTCACCTGCACTCACACTGGGCTTATCCATGGATGTCCCTAGGCAGCAATTTCATACCCTAAAAACCCATGAGTTTGCCGTCTGTCAGCAGCCACCAGGCAGAGCCTGGCGCCAAATGGGTGCACTGGCCGTTCCAACATAGGACCTGGTCACTGTGTGGTGATGGTGCCCATGGGCCAAGTCCCGGGCATTGGGTCCAACCTGGCTTAGGTACTCTCCGCAAGCAGGTCGCCACCACTGCAGAGGGCTGCTGTCACCGAGGCCACCAAGGTCGAACTCCCACCTCCTAGTTTCCTGTGCCACAAGGTGGTAGTTGCAGGGCAGGGCTAGAGGCCTTAATTCTGTCCCAGGATTTCCTCATGGTGTACTCACCATGGGGGGGAAAAATCTCTCTCTCTCTGGCCTCCCAACAACCCAGACTCTCTCACTGTGTGGCAATTGTGCTCATGGACCAAGTCCATGACGTGGCTCGGGTACTCTCCACAAGCTGGTCACCACCACTGCAGAGGGCTGCTGTCACCTGAGCCGCCAAGGTAGAACTCCCTCTCTGTTTTCTTAAGCGTATCTTCCCTTTCTCCATAATGAACTGTAAACTGTCAGCTAGGTTTTTCTTTTGTCGTGCCTCTTCAGGTGATTGCAATTTAGAATCTTGTTGTTGTTTTTAAGGATTGTTTATTTGTTTGAAAGAATTATAGAAATTAATTTCCATCTTCTGACTTGCTCAGGTGGTCACAGTGATCAGGGCTGGATCAGCCTGGGGCTCCCATGTGGGTGGCAGCCCAAACACCTGGCTGGCTGCTGATTTTCTCAGGCCATTAACAAGGAGCTGGATTGGAAGCCGAGCACCTGCTGTATGTCCTGGCTCCCAGACGGGCTCTGCCTGCTACACGCCACACCACAGGCTCCAAGAATTAATTTTCTTGAAAAGATAATTTATGAATTTTATAAAAAGAATGAAGTAATCTATGAATAAAATTTTTCCTCCAAGTTAGACAAATGTGGAAATAGAATGATTAACTTAGGCCTGCATTTTTGTGCTATGCAATTAACCCAAGATTTGTTCTATGTATATAACCCTAGGTAGAGTTTGCATGCATATAAATGTGTATTTACATGTCCATAAAGATATGTACACATACTTGTATATATGCACATGTCTGTAAGAAATGAATTATAGCCTTTTGCAGTAATTACCTTTTTCTGTTCAATGTACCCAGATACTTGTTATTCTAATAATGAAAAGAGAAAATGCTAGATTAGAATAACTGTAAAGTTTCCTTGATCTACTAAAGAATAGTGTGCTGTACTTTGAAGAACACCAAAATGGTCCTTAGGGCACCAAACTGCAAATGTTGTTTTCGCTGGGTATGAGGTATCTGATGAGTGTGAGTTATTCCAAACATTTCTAAGATGTTGATTTCTAGGTTGGTTATACATTAGCTGTGTATATTTCATTTGTGCTACAGTTTAGTTTCTGGTGGACCTAATGCTGATTTTTATTCTCCACCCTGATTCCTTCCTCCCTTCCCCTGTCTCCCATTCTGCAGTGACAAAGATACAGAAATTAATGAGCAAGAACTGACTGGTTGTATTCTGAGAAAACTAGGTAAGGGATATTTTTAAATTAATCTTGCAGCAGTGAGGTATCAGTGGAGTGTCATTTAGTTTTTATGTTCTTCTAAATAGCTTAGAGTGTATTCCCTTCACTGAATTACTGTCCTAAGGCAGAAAGGTGTTTTTTGTCCTCTTAATTGATTGGCAGTTGAGCATGGAAAGAATAGGTGTATGTGGTGTGTCTGTGGACATATCCCTTAGTGAAATGAGAATTTTAGCCCTGTGCGTTTTCTTTTTTCAGTGAGAAGCATTATCTTGGAGTATTGGTTTAGGTGTGCTATTTTAGTTTTATTATTGAATTTGGGATACCTGGCTGTTTGTTGATATGTTTACTAAAATCTTGGCTTTTTTGGGTGTAGGGGATTTCAGAGTTATCCAGTGTTCATTTCTCCAGATAGTGTGTATATCATCAGGGAAAATAAGTTTCCATTTTTCAAGACAAGTATTTTCTAGTAATGTACTTTTGAGCTTTTGCAATTTAGTGGTTTTGTTTTCAGCAAAAGAATTCCTGTGCCAGCATTAAAATGGTAAAAAAAAAAATGGTGCTGATGTATATTTACTAAATTACTAAATTGTTTCCTAGATGGCAAGATTATTTTACCAGGCAACTTTTTGTATTGTACCTTTTATGGACGACTGTGCAAGCTGCAAGTTTTGCGGGTGAAAGGGGCAGATGGCATGGTACTGGGAAAACCTCAGAGTGACACTGAAACTGGTGCCCAAGGAGTGGCCTTGGAACAGTCCAGCATGGAAACCAGTAGCCTAGATCTGTCCTTCCAGCTAAACCAGTTAAATCTTGAAGTAGCCCAAAGCCCGGCATCAAAAAGTACTCCTTGTAAACCAGGAGATGATGGAAGTGTAAAAAAAGCCAGTGACACTTCATTGAATGTTACACAGAGCCCTGGAAATGGCAGTGAACTTGGCCTCAAGGAAGTGACAAGCCTTACATGGAACTTTGAGCCTGCCAGCGAAAGCAGTGAGCAACAGAACAGTGAGGAGAAACTGCTGCAGTCCATCTGCGTGGGAGCCAAGTGCAATACTGATACTTTTTATTTTATTTCTTCAACAACAAAAATCAATTTTACAAAGATTCGTACAAATGCAGAAGAACAAGACAACTCATTGAAAGTAACTTATGACATGATAGGTGGCTTAAGTAGTGAGCTGAAAGCAATCAGAGAAATGATTGAATTACCCCTGAAGCAGCCTGAACTTTTCAAGACTTATGGTATGTTTGCTTTATTGAACCCCAGTGTTCCAACCAAAAACAGTTGCACTTGTTCACTGTTTTTCTATTTCCAAAGCATTAGGCTTGGAAGATCCCATTAAAATCCATCCTCTGTACTGTAGTTTTAGGTTATAATGTTAGTGGGAGCTTTGTCTCTTCTAATAATGTGTTTTAACAGTTGTTTTGCATCTAGAATAGTGTTTTGCCATCTAAACCATCTGTAATGGCTGAAGAAATTAACCAAGTATTCACATAGATTAGATGAAACTTTTGTGTTGACAAATGTAGCTGTACTTAGATCTCTTTTGCATTGAAGCAAGTGGGTAAAGGATTAACTCTTAAGAAAGTCATGACTTCTCCTTGAGTGGGCATTGCCCAGATCCCTGGCCTATGGTTGGTCTGTGCTTCCTGGTCCTCTGCTTTTCCCTTCATCATGACTGTGACGTGAACCGTTGGATTGATACTTCACTAGTAGTGTCTGTACTCTCTAAGATGGTTAGTTGAAGGAAAATAGGGATAGGAAATGGCTTGTATTGTCTGTCCGTTTTGGACTTTTTCTTATCAGGGTAGTGTGCTTTGTGGGAAGAGGCATGGTATCATTATGGGCAATCAGGGATTTTTTTCCCCCTGTGATTCCCACCCTGATTTATCTTCTACAGAAAGAATAAATCACTACAAGGTGTCATTGTTAGGGCTCCTTAGTGAGGTGGAGAAACAGGAAGATCTCACTCTTGTTTCTGTTTTATGTTGCAAAGTAAATTTTGTTTTATAACTCTGGCTTGAAATTGCATTACATTGTTTATAAGAAATCAAATAATGCAGAATCTAACATTGTCTCTTTTTTTTTGGTATCTAGGAATTCCTGCCCCTAGAGGAGTGTTACTCTATGGCCCTCCTGGTACTGGAAAAACAATGATTGCCAAGGCTCTTGGAAATGAAATAGGAGCATTTGTTTCTGTAATCAATGGTCCTGAGATTATAAGCAAGTAGGTGCATGTTTTACTAAAGTTAATATTAAGTATACTTCTTAAAAATGGTTTTTAAGAATGAGTAAACAATGAAATATGTTAAGTTTGATTTTTAACATGTTAAAATCAAGTTTGAAACAATTTTGGAATGTAGTTTAAAATTTCTAGAAATACTTCGAAAGTCATTTTGGTTACTATAGAAAAATGTTAAGACATTAAGAAACACTCCGTGATTTTATTTATTACAGATTCTATGGTGAGACTGAAGCAAAATTACGTCATGTGTTTGCTGAAGCTACTCAGAGGTATTTATTTTTATGTATTTTGGAATCATTATAAAAGCATTAAAGTGAGAACTTGCATTGTATGCAAAACATAAAGAACAGTTAAGATGCGAAAGTTAAAAAGTGGTGGTACTAGAAATAGATTGTGGATTTACTGAAATTCTGTCTTAACCTACTACTGTGTAACATTGTTTTTAGAACTGACCAGGGAACTACTAAAGGACATTTAATACAGGCTATTGCTTGGGAAGTCATGTGACCTTGGTTGAACATGTAAATCTGTGACTACTCCTTGAGAGTATTTGGACATATCCTACAGTTCGCTCCCTTAGACTGTATGATCCTAGTTCTTTATACTTCAGGCTTTGTTGTACTATTCTGTTTTACTTTTGATGGAGCCAATATTTTGCTCTTTTAAAACTAGTATTGATTATTCCTGGCTTTAGGCTAGATTTTTTATACCATAATGAATATTTTATGTAAGTTGGCGTATGTAGCATTAATCATAATAGTGGCTGTGTCTTTACCAATGTTATGATATTTAACTTCTTATTACTACTCTTACCAAAATAAGTGGTATTTTAAAAGTAAGAGTAGATGAAATAAAGTTTTAGTTCTAGTACCAAACGTTTGATACTTAGTATGCATTATACCATATACTGTATTATGTTTTTGTTAATGGCGGTTGAGGTTTCCTCTTATGAGAAAATTCACATGTTTTTGTGAGAGAATTGGTCAACTTGAAAGCTCCCTTTTTAACAGGTTAAAAAGAAGAGTGCATTTCTGTTTTATATGTTTCTGACTTTAATCCTGCTTCAAGGGACATTTCTGACCTCAATTTCTGAATTGATCTGGTCATTATAGTATGCATTATGGGAGAGTTCTGCTCATCTCAGTAGCAATAGACTGCTCTCCATCTCAAGCAGATAGATTAGAATATAAGGTTGGTGAGTTAATTGGGCTAGACCTATTCTCTAAAGTTTTTCATCTTAATATTTTAATGCCTTTGTAATATTACAAAGTAAACTCTAAATGTGATTGTTGCATTTCAAGTATAAAACTAAGTAAAATTTAAAAGGAAATATGAATCAAATTACATTTTATCCTTTTCTTTTTAAGGCACCCATCACTTATTTTTATTGATGAGTTGGATGCACTTTGTCCTAAAAGAGAGGGCGCTCAGAATGAAGTGGAGAAGAGAGTTGTAGCTTCCCTCTTAACCCTGATGGATGGTATTGGTTCAGTAAGTATAGCACTGCTCTTTCTTCTGTGTAGGAAGGGATTGGTTCTTATTCACATAAATGAATATATCTGTAGTAGTAAAAATTAATTGATTTTGTCTGGGAAATTCTAGGATAAAAGGAAAATATTAACCATAGCAACTAGAGGAAAGACTAAAAATTTTTTTTTGCTTCAATTAATTGCTTTAGTGAAATTAGGGCATTATAACCTGGCTTGTTTTTCTAGCACATAAAATAACATGTCATGATGGATTTATTTTATAAATGGTATTTAAAAACCTAAAGCAAAAGCAGTGTAGAAGATTCAGTGATAGAATTTTAGGAAGTTTATGATGGAATTTTGTGAATCTTGATATAATGTAAAAATTGATTGTTTCAGCCCATGCTAGCCAGGCTTTAGCCAGGAGCCTAGAATTCCATTCAGGTTTTCCACAAGAGTGGCATGGGTCAGAATAGTTTAGCAGTGATCTGCTGCCTTCCAGTAACAGTATTCACTAGTAGAAAGCTGGATTGGAAGTAGAGTAACTGGGACTTGAATTAGAACTCTGATAAGGGTGTGGGTATCCCAAATGGCTTAACTACTGTACACAGTGCTTGATTCTATATAACATTTGTGAAGAATTTAGTCACTGTTCCCAGATTGCATGATAACATATACATTTTTTATAATAAAAGTTATATGTTGATAATGAAAGGAGGGCCATAATACTACATAACAGGAATGAAGAAAAGTTCTGATATCCTTTAGACAGAAAAATGTACTTCTTACACCACACGGTATATTATTGAAGTTTGTAGAATCAGAGTGTGGTGGGACCCAAAGATATTTTATAAATCATTTGTTCCTAAGTCCTCTTTTCCTACATTAAAAAATTGAATAATTAGAACTGTTTGGATAGAATGTGAATATGGGAGGAATATGAAAGTTTGATGTTGGGCCTGGCGCGATGGTGTAGTGGTTAAAGTCCTTACTTTCACGTGCCGGAATCACTTATGGGAGCCAGTACACATCCCAGCAGCTCCACTTCCCATCCAGCTCCCTGCTTGTGGCCTGGGAAAGCAATCAAGGATGGCCCAATGCTTTGGGATACTGCACCCATGTGGGAGACCTGGAGGAAGTTCCTGGCTCCTGGCTTTGGATCAGCATAGCAACGGCTGTTGCACTCACTTGGGTAGTGAATCATTGGATGGAAGATCTTCCTCTCTGTCTCTCCTCCTCTCTGTATATCTGACTTTATAATAAAAAAGAAATAAATCTTAAAAGTGATGTTAACTCTGTTATATACTCACATGTTACTAATTCTGAGGCAGTGTTAAAGAATTGTCATCTGGTATGTATTGGGTGACCTCCTGGTTTTCTGTCCTGGGAGATCACCTAGGTGTGATTGCTGTGTCCCAGGTTTTGTTTTCAGTTTATAAAGTTGGAGAATTGAGTGTTTTGTTGTGTTTGAGCTGCTTGTGTTTAAATGCTTATCTTTGTTCTGAGTTCGTATTTCACTATACACTTTTAATTGGCACAGCTAGAGTAATTGATCAGGTTTGAATTTCCTTAGGTGAACCACATTCTAGCTGTGTTTGTCTCTGAGATTCCGCCTGGGTCATCTGATGGATTATTGCATAGTTTCTACAACTGGCTGACCACGGTTGTGGTTCTATGTAAATTCCTGATGTCATTTTCAGAGTAGAAATCTGTATGTATTCAAGGGTGACTGACACTTGCATCTTGGTTTGTGATTTTAGGAGTTTAAAGCTTATCAAAAAGAAAAAAAGTCCATTTGTGAGGAAGGCTTTTCTACAGCTTCCTGATGGAGTTTTGTTTTAGTTGAATAATGTGTAATTCATTATCTTTGTTTCTGAGTAGAGGTATAGACAACCTGAAACAATTAAAAGGGCAAACTTTGAGGTAGAGTGTTACCTGTTTGTAACAATGATATCAAGGTGAGAAAAGATAGACATCACTTACACTAGGTGGTAAGTATTGGAAGACTTGGCATGGGAAGAAACATTGTAGTTCCTAAACGATAAAAGTACTAGCGATAGGAACCCATTGCCTCAACCACTGAAATCCATTTCATATGTGTGTAGCATTTATCTGCCTTTCCATTTCTGCATTTTTTGGACTTTGAGAAAAATAGGCAATTTCTGTTCATGTTATTTTATTAGGAAGGAACTGAAGGACGGGTCTTGGTGCTTGGAGCTACAAATCGTCCTCATGCTTTGGATGCTGCACTCCGAAGACCCGGACGTTTTGACAAAGAGTTTGAAATTGGTGTTCCTAAAGCTCAGGACCGGCTGGACATACTCCAGAAACTGCTTCGACGAATACCTCATTTGCTCAGTAAAGCTGAGTTGTTACAGGTGGCAAACAGTACCCATGGATATGTTGGAGCGGACTTGAAAGCTTTGTGTAATGAAGCAGGTGAGCATGATTTGTCTTGGTACATCTGTGTTTATGTACTTCAGTTTCTTGACATGCTGATAGTTTATATCTCTCTTCTTAATAGAAATTGTTTACATAGTCAAAGTATATGTTTATTTAAAACAACGGATGATTCAGAAAATTAAGAAATTTTTAAAACCCTTAATCCTACCCGATAATAGTAACCCTGTCTCCTTCCAGACTTCCTAATTTTACACACATGCACGTGCATACAGGTAACCTGTTGCATTGATGGCATTATCTGTGCTAGCAGTATTTTCCTTTTACACTGTGGAAATTAGGGAAAAGTGGCTGGAGGAGGATCACAGTTTTCTTTTTTTTTTTTTTAAAGATTTATTTTCATTGGAAAGGCGGATATACAGAGAGAAGGAGAGACAGAGAGGAAGATCTTCCGTCCAATGATTCACTCCCCAAGTGAGCACAACGACCGATACTATGCCGATCCGAAGCCAGGAGCCTCTTCCGGGACTCCTGCGCGGGTGCAGTGTCCCAAAGCTTTGGGCCGTCCTCGACTGCTTTCCCAGGCCACGGGCAGGGAGCTGGATGGGAAGCGGGGCTGCTGGGATTAGAACCAGCACCCATATGGGATCCCGGGCGTGCAAGGCGAGGGCCTTAACCACTTGCGCCACCGCGCCGTGCCCGATCACAGTTTTCTTTAAGGAACATCCTAGCCTTTGTTGGAGTACTGCAGAACACTCAGCAAAACTCAAGAATTGCACAGGTTATGTGACAATGATATTTTTACTGTGAAAGCTTTTTAGGGCTATTACTATTCATTTGCCTCCTTGTGCTTCCAAATATAGTTGTAGTTACTTTGGAAGTCCTTGAGGCCTGTTAGTGTTGGTTCAGTTCTTCCAAGTAGCTTTAAGCATAGAAAATGTGTTCATATCAGGGCAGTTGAAGTGCTTGATTCACCACAGTAATGTACTGGAAACAGCGTCTGGTGTGTGTGTGTCTGTGTGTGTGTATTTATGCCAAAGGAGATATGTTTATTTTCTAATAATTTTTAAAGGTTGACTATGCCTCAGAATTTGTGGTAATCTGAGATTTTCTTAATTTATTTCCCCTCTCCCTTTTTTGCATAGACATATGTTTCTAAATTGCTTTATAGTTTGGAGGATTTTTTTTTTTTTTTTTTAGTTATGGTGTTCCAGTTTGTATTTATAAGGCTCTTTGAAGAAAGATTTGATTATTTTAGAGGCTTTTTTGTTTTTTAAGTTTTTCAAGTTGTGTTTATTCGAAGCCAGGGTTATAGAGGGAAAGATAGCTAGTGAGCAATAAAGACATGTTCAATTCACTGGTTCAATCTCCAAATGGCCGCAACAGCTAGGACTGAGCCAGGCTGATGCCAGGAGCCTGGGACTCTCTCTCTTGTAGGTGGCAAGGGCCCCATGCCTTGGGCCATCTCCTACTGCTTTCTCAGGTGCCTTAACAAGGAATGACTTGAACTGGCGCTAATGTGGGATGCTGTTGTCACAGGCTGTGGCTAAAAATACTGTGCTACAGTGCTAGGCTTTGCAAGGAATGTTTTGGAAAAGGCGTGATAATATAGGGAATAGGTATCTGAAGATGGGCAAACTTTCCAATTAGGTTTTTGGTCTTTGCTTCCTCTGAGCCTTAGTTTTCTTCATTTATAATTTGAGGAAATTGGGGTAAGTAGTCTTTTACTGGCCTCACAACTATGGCATATTCAGAATGTGAGGGAGAGCAAGGAGGAAATGAGAATAAAAGGGCAGGAAGAGTTAGAAAGAATAAGCAAGTATCTGCTGTCGCTGGTGTCACTGGTGACCTTCGTCCAGGAGGCCTTTCTTCCACAATCCTCGGAGTGCCTGTGTGAGTGACCTACACACAGGTGCTTCCTCAGTGCTTCCTCTAGGGTTCTTGCATTCTAAATGTTAGTGTGTGGGGGATACTCATACAAAATTTAAAAATCCAAGAGTTTGCGATCTATATCATAGTTTGTGAGAGTGATATTATAGTTTTGCACTGTGCTTGCTCTTGACTTTTCTAACCTTTGGAGTGTCACAAAATATTTCCGGTATCTTTTAACTTTGTTCCTGTAATGGATTAGAAAGTTGGAAATGTCATGGCCGTTTGTGTTGGTTTCAACGTTGTTGTCTTGTATTAACTGGTTAAAGATAATGCTCAGTACTGATGTTTGAATGTGGAACTTACTCTCACTTCCTAGGTTTTCTTCATAATTGATTTTTGAGCTGGAGTGTGGTTTGATATGCCTTGACTTGTTCAACCATGTAATGCTTTGTTGCTCACCTTTTTAAGCAAAAAGCAGCTGCATTTTGAAATGTTTTATCTCAAGTGGACACGCTGTTTACAGGAGACGTTCTGACATATCCTGATATTTAATGTCTATGCTTGTATTCCTCCTAGGATTAGACTGACTTTCTAATTAATTAGTTGCATGGCCTTTTATTAATTCCCTCAAAATTTATAATGTTTTAAATGAACAACATAGATAAGCATTCTGAACTCTTGGAAAACATGAAATGTTAATTATGTAGCAGTGACATGATTTATATAAACTCTGTTGAATGTTAGAAGATGCTTAGCAACAGTGTTTTCCAAATACAGGGATTTATTATAAACTTATCCTTCTAAGGCTGCCTGGGCCATTTCAGGAGGGAGAATATAAATAGAGCTTGATTTCTTCAAGAAGTGGTCTGTGTCGTTTTGTTTACAGTGAAAGGAAGTATTTGCTTCACATATCTAAGAATTTATCTTTAGCTTCCTGGTGGATTACACATCTTTTCAACATGTTCATACCAGATACTTGGACCTTGATAAGATAATCATCACAGAACAGGAAGAATTAAGACTCTTATTTAAACAATGATTTTTGTCATTATAGCACTTACGTAGGTCCCGTAACAATATGGGATTTAATTAGTATAACTTTTGTGGTGTGGAAAATTTAATCTTGGCCGGAGTTCTGAGATATACCTTGTTAGCTCTCTCTCTTACCTACCCTCAGCTTATTTTAATAGCAATTTGTGAAGCCTCTCCTATGCTTTTAACAGTGTAATATAGAACGCTTGTGCTTATAATATTGTCCACCAATTTTCGAATCGTAAGTTAGAATAAACGTATTGGTTCTATAAGAATTGAATATTTCTAAATAAAGTCCAGGAAACTAATGGGAGTATTGGAGAGCTTAGCTGAGAGATGTTGGTAAGCCGTTCACTGTCCTGTTCTGCTTCTGAGCACTGATATGAATAGAGTTCTCCGCAGCATAGCATGAGTGGTCATGGTGTGTAGTCTCTCAGTTAGTTTCACCAAATTGCACATTTCTGCCCTTTTCTTCTGGAAAGTATGTAGATTCCTTCTAAAAATATTCTTGGGCCTGGCGGCATGGCCTGGTGGCTAAAGTCCTCGCCTTGAATGCGCCTGGGATCCCATATGAGCGCTGGTTCTAATCCTGGCAGCTCCACTTCCCATCCAGCTCCCTGCTTGTGGCCTGGGAAAGCAGTGGAGGATGGCCCAAAGCCTTGGAACCCTGCACCCATGTGGGAGACCCGGAAGAAGTTCCTGGCTCCCGGCTTTGGATCCACATAGAATCTGCCATTGCGCTCACTTGGGGAATGAATCATTGGACGGAAAACCTTCCTCTGTCTCTCCTTCTCTCTGTATATCTTACTTTATATAAATCTTTAAAAGTAAATAAATAAATAAATTCTCACATTTGATGTATATTTTTACGCCATCTGGTAGAAGCATATTTGAATTTTGCCAATATTCCAGATAAATTATGATGTATTTTTTTATAAAAATTTGTTTATTTTATTGGAAATAAATAAATTGGAAAGGCACATTTATAGAGAGAAGGAAAGACAGACAGATCTTCCATCTGCTGTTTCATTCCCCAAGTGGCTGCAATGTCCAGAGCTGAGCCGATCCAAACTCAGGAGCTTCTTCTAGGTCTCACACACGGGTGCAGGATCCCAAGGCTGGACTGTCCGTTGTCTGCTGCTTTCTCAGGCCACAAGCAGGGAGCTGAATGGGAAGTGAAGCAGCTGGGATGTGAACCAGTGCCATATCGGATCCCTAGCATGTAAGGCCAGGACTTTAGCCACCAGGCTAACTTATCAGACCCTATGACATATTCTTGATTATCTAATGTGAGGAGTATCAGAAGCATGTGGTAGAGGTCTTTAGTACCTTACTCGGTTTTTTTTTTTATTGTAATTGGATCTGGGTGAAGAATTTTTCAAACATTGTTAAGAATTTTTCAGACTAGGGCCTGGTGCAATACCTGAACTGGTTAATCCTCCACGTCCAAGTGCCGGGATCCCATGTGCATGCCAGTTTGTGTACCAGCTGCTCCACTTCTCATCCATTTCCTAGCTTGTTGCCTAAGAAAGTAAAAGGATTGTCCAAAGCCTTGAGACCCTACTACCATATGGGAGACCCAGAAGAAGCTCCTGACTTTGGATTGGCCCAGCTCTGGCCATTGGGGCCACTTGGGGCGTGAACCAGTGGATGGAATATCTTTGTCTCTTCTCTTTTTAAATCTGTCTTTCCAATAGAAATAAAAATTCTTCAAAATTTTTTCTTCTACCTAGAAATATGTATGATTTGTTTTGGGATAGCCTCCTGGAAAGGTTTCCTGAACTTTGAGAACTATTGTGTCATACAGAGGCAAGCCTGAGTCTGCTCCCTCCCTCACCAACCTGATCTTGCCTTCAGAAATCACTGTATGCCTGCAGTACGGCAACAGAAGGCAGAAAAGAGATTTCATTGATGTGTACATGATGATAGTCATGTTTATTAAGGAACTTTGAAAGAGCCACATATTGTGAGTGGATATATATTCAGTACTTATGTCGCATGTTGTCTTGGAAGAATGACATTTCCTGTCTTTAAATTCTGAAATGTAATGATAGAATGTTATTGTTACGATTATGGAGTTTTTTTCTTTGTATAAATATTATAGATACTTTGGAGATGGTATATCATGATGTAGATGCTAAGTATTACTTTTCCAACTCATATGAAATGACTGGTGCTAAATGGTTCATTTCAGAAAAATGAGCAGTGTTTTGATTCTGTTTAAACTCCAAATGACATATACCATTTACTTTGCTAGTGGAAAAATTTCTGGATTGTTTTGTCAAGAATATGAAAGTATAAAATTTGAGGAAAAGCTTTCATCTTAATTAAAGCAATCAAAAATCAAACCAGTCTATTTAAATAAATTACTCCCAAGTTACTCTCTTGCTTCTCTTTTGTTCTTTCTTTACCTACCTTGTTAGCTCTATTTTCACTGTTTTCAGAATTGGAGTTCTTAAAAATTAAAAATAATTTATTGCTGCCAGTGTAGTTCATGCTGTCATCAGCACATGTCTGGGCTGTTGACGTGCCTTCTTTCTGCCTATTCTTTCTTTTCCCCCATCTCTCTATGTCTAGTGTGCAGGACTTTGCATCACAGGCTTTAGAGATGAGAGATCTATGTTAGAAATGTGGATTTAGGAGTTAGCAGTGGTTGCCTGGTGACTGAAGATGTAGAAGTGAATGAAATTTTAGGAGGGAGTGAGCGGAGTCCATTCATGTTTTCGTTGAGTGAGGCACTGCACTGGGTGCTGGAGGTACTGCATCCTGTGAGTCAGACTGGCAGATGATATTGATGCCTGAAGAAGCTATTAAAGCCACACATGATCTAATGATAGACATGGAATTAGTTGCATTAATGTTATTTGCTCCAGTGATCTTTAATGTATATATATTTGAAAGGTAGTGGGAGTGAGAAATTTTTTAAGATTTTTTTTTTTTTTTTGTATTTTTACTAGAAAGGCAGATTTTTACAAGGAGCAGGAGAGAGAGAGAGAGACAGGAAGATCTTCCATCTGCTGATTCACTTCCCAAATAAATAGCTGCACAGCTGAAGCTGAGCCAGTCTGAAGCCAGGAGCCAGGAGATTTTTTGTGGGTCTCCCACTTGGGTGCAGGATCCCAAGGGTTTGGGCCATCCTCTACTGCTTTCCCATGTCCTAAGCAAGGAGCTGGATGGGAAGTAGAATAGCTGGCATTTGAACTGAACTGGTGCCCAAGTGAAATGCTGGTGTTTACAGGTTGAGGATTAGCTTATTGAGCCATTGTGCCAGCTTAGAGAGGTATCTTTCATCCCCTGGCTCACCACCCAAATGCCTGCAACAACTAGGGTGGGGTGGGGCCTGGCTGAAGCCAAGAGGCAGGAAGTCCACCTGGAGTGGGAAGGAGGGTGTGAGCATCTGCTGCCAGCCAGGGCAGTTAAGAGGAGGAAGCTGGAATCACAAGTTCAGCCATTGCTGGGACCCAGGTGCTGCAGGGTCAGTCCCAGGCAGCAGCTGCAGGGATCATGCATGTCAGATTTAATTGATAAAATCTGTATTTTCATGTTACTTTCCAAGAGTATCATTTGTTCTGTGAAACAGGGTACGTGTATATAGACTCTAGAATTATTTTTGGAGTAGCAAAGAATATTAAGGACTGGGGAGGGAGTTTCTAGGATCGCTTGTTATATTTCAGTGGCATTTGGAAATGAGTGAATTTCCATGCTGTTGTTTTCTGAGTCTTTTGTACTTTGTCTTCTCATGTATGAACTCATAAATTGAGTTGGAGTTAGGCTTATTGGCTTATTTTATTTGAGAGAGACATAGAGAGTGAGACAAAATTCCTATTCTCCATCAGCTGATATTGAGCATCTTGTCAGTCTTTAGTGGAAAGTTAAAAGAAACTAAAATACAATTTAAAAAGGGAAGTTTAAGTTTTGTTTTTGCTTTTCAGCCTTTGTTTCTTAGAAAACTTTAAATGCTGAACATTACAGTTCAAGTCTGAGATCAGGGTGCCTAGGTCTCCAAATGTCTGCAAAGTCTGGGACTTGGGGCCTGGCCAGAAGGTTGCCTGGATTTCCGGTCTGCCTTTCATTGGGGTAGCAGGAACTTGAATACTTGATGTCATTACTGCCTCAGAGTGCGTGTTGTCAGGAACTGCAGTTGGGAAGCCAATCCAGAAACTCTTGTGTTGGATATGAGTGCCTTTTTTGTTGTTTGTTTTCGTGAAAGACAAACTTCCTTGGATTCACTCCCAGTGACCACATCCAGTGAGGCTGAGCCCTGCTGGACCCAGGAGCCTAAAGGGGGCTTCCATGTGGCTATAAGGGTCTTTGGATTTGGGCTATCTTCTGTTGCTTGGCCAGGCATATTAACAAGGAGCACATCAGAAATGGAGCAGTGGTTACCCAAATTGGCACACATATGGATTCCTGGCATTTTAGGGAGCAGACTGAACCCACTACACTCTTGTTCCACAGTGTCAGACTCAGCATGTCACTGTCTTAACCCTATGCTTCGATTGTTACCTTGAGATTTAGGTTTAAATAAAAACTGTCGGGCCCGGCGCGGTGGCGCAAGTGGTTAAGTCCTCGCCTTGCACGCCCGGGATCCCATATGGGCGCCGGTTCTAATCCCGGCAGCCCCGCTTCCCTTCCAGCTCCCTGCTTGTGGCCTGGGAAAGCAGTCGAGGACGGCCCAAAGCTTTGGGAACCTGCACCCGCGTGGGAGACCCGGAAGAGGCTCCTGGCTTCGGATCGGCATAGTATTGGGCCGTTGCGCTCACTTGGGGAGTGAATCATCGGATGGAAGATCTTCCTCTCTGTCTCTCCTCTCTGTATATCCGCCTTTCCAATGAAAAAATAATAAAAATAAATCTTTAAAAAAAAAAAATAAATAAAAACTGTCTCCTCCCCCCAGTATGTATAAGACTTTGTTGTAATTAATTTACGGGACTTCTTAATATCTAAAATGCTATGCTTTTTTTTTGTTCCTAGTTTTTTTTTCTAATGCTTTTATTGCTTTGTTTTGTTTTTCTCTAAAGTCTGAGTAGCAGAGGAGTTATCTTTCATCCACTAGTTGACTCCCCGGAAGGCCAGAGACAGTAGGACTGGGCCAGTCCAAACTCTGGAGCCAGGCATTTGATCGTGGGCCTCCCATTTTGGTGCAGGACTCAAAGACTGGAGCCACTGGCAAGGAGCTGGGTGGGAAGTGGGGCAGCCAGATCTCACATAGGATGTCTGTGTTGCTGGCAGTGACTTAATATCCATAGCACACCAGTCTCACTCCTTCTGCTTGGAATACATTGGCTTAAATGTCCATTTTATCAGGTTAATATCAACTAATTGTTGAGGTCTCACCAACCCTGTAACTCTCTTCATTTGTTTATTTTTTGTTAAAAGATTTATTTTATTTTTATTGGAAAGTAAGATATATAGAGAGGAGGGAGACAGAGAGGAAGATCTTCCATCCAATGACTCACTCCTCAAGTGACCGCAATGGCTGGAGCTGAGCCAGTCCGAAGCCAGGATAAAGGAACTTCCTCTGGGTCTCCCACACAAGTGCAGGGTCCCAAGGCTTTGGGGCTGTCCTTGACTGCTTTCCAGGCCACAAGCAGGGAGCTGGATGGGAAGTAGAGCTACCAGGATTGGAACCGGCCCCCATATGGGATCCCGGGATTCAAGGTGAGGACTTTAGCTTCTAGGCCACCGCGCTGGGCCCACTTTCTGTTCATTTGTAAAATAAAGGGATATGTTAAATGATTACTACTAACCTTATCTAGGTGCATTTAATAAAATAGCTTGACTAAGTCAATAAGTAAAAATTTACTTTTCCAGATATTTGCAAAAAATAATTACATGTGAATTTTCTTACTCATTCTGTGGTCAGGGAATTAAGAACAGTTTGATTTCAGTTCTTGAATTATATAGGGAGTTACTTTTGTCCCAGGATGTGATCAGATTTTAGACACTGTTTTTTTATGTATGTTAGTTCATTGTTCAGTTTTTATTTCTTCTAAACTTTTTTTTTTTTGGCTTCTATGGAATACATGTTAAAAACCAAAAGTATGATTGTAACATTGCCTAATTCTTTTTGTTCTAATTAATTTAGTTTTATCTATTTTGGGGGGTTTATTAGACATCTGCTAGTTTTTACTTTTAAGTATTGGGAGTCTAAAAGACCACCCTGAGATTTGATGCTTCGTTAGGCGGAGTTATGGAACTTAATACATAGTCATACTGGTAACCACAATTTATGATAAGGAACAAAAGTAAGTACTTGTATTTAAAGTAATCTATTGGGCCTGGTGTGGTAGCCTAGTGGTTAAATCCTTGCCTTGCATCTGCAAGGATCCTATATGGGTTCTGGTTTGTGTCCCAGCTGCTCCACTTCCCGTCCAGCTCCTTGCTTGTAGCCTAGGAAAGCAATAAAGGATGACCCAAAGCCTTGGGATCCTGTACCTGCTTGGAAGACCCGGAGGAAGTTCCTGGCTCCTAGATTTGGGTTGGCTCAAGTCCAGCCATTGCTGATGGAAGATCTTTCTCTCTGCCTCTCCTTCTATCTGTATATCTGTTTTTCCAATAAAAATTAAGATGATAAAATAAAATGAATTTTTAAAAAATAGTTTCTTATTTACTTGGCAAAAGCCTTTCCTTAAAATCTTTTATTTATGTTCTGAAACTGTGTCTTCAAAATAAGGGAACTGGTTTTGTAGTATAGCAAGTTAAGCCTCTGCCTGCGATGTCAGTAACCCACGTGGGTACCAGTTTAAGACCCAGCTGCTCTATTTGTAATCCAGCTCTCTGCTAGTGAGCCAGGAAAGGTAGCAGAAGAAAATCCAAGTATCACGGGGGAGACACAGAAGAATCTTCTGCCTGGCACAGCTGTGGCTTTTGTGGCCTCTTGAGGAGTAAGTCTTATGTAGAAGAGCTCTCTCGCTTTCTTTTGTCTCTGTAACTGCCTTTCAAATAAAATTAGGAAGAACCTTAGGAATAATTGTGCCATTGGTAATGCATGTGTATTTGCATATGCTCAGTTGTGCTATGTTCATCAGATAATCAGAATTTATATTTTATTATTGCTTAAATCTGAGAATTCTGTGCTGCTATATATCTCAGCTTTTTCCCCCCTCGTGTGAATTATTGGTATTTTATTGGTATTTATATCTGTCTTCATAGATGTGGGCATTTTTTCTGGTTCTAAATTTTGTCATTATTAGAAATCATGAGGTTTTGTTTTATCACTACATATTTATATTTTAATATTAGCACATTAAAAAAAGGTTTTGGCCTTCCTTTTTAAAACTTTCTCAAATGAAAACAGCTTTTTCCCTTGATTGTCATATTTTATGCTTGAATGATGTAACAAAAATGGCAGGAGAAATCTTTCAATTTTTGTTGAAGAAATCATGTATGTTTCGTTTTATTTGAAAGAGAAAGAAAGATCTCCTGTCTACTGACTGACTCTCCAGATGTCCTCAGGTGCTGGATGTGGGGCCAGGGTTGGCCCCAGGTGTTCTGAGATACGATGTGATACCCTAGGTAGTATCTTAGGCTGAGTGAAAAATGCTTATTTTTCCTTGGTTTTAATATCTCAGTCATCATAGGAGTTGAGTCATCTGGTTCAATTTAGAAATGCTCATGAGTATTGTCAGATAACCATTTGATATGTGCAGAAGAGTGGGATTAAACTGGTGTTTTGTTCACTTCTATTTGTGTTAGGATTTTGGGGAATGGTTTTAGTTCTTTTCAAACAGCCAAGACACTGTCAGATACAACATGCCAGTCCCCTATAGTTTTTTTAAAAATACTGTTGCACCATGTAACTAGTGAGAATATTGAAGCAACACTGAGTTTGTTTTCTGTTGCTGTTAACTGAATTCTACAGACAGGTAGTTTATAAAGAATAGTAATAAATTTCTAACAGTTCCTTTAGGGTGCTGACCGATTAGGGCCTGACCTGTCTGTTACCAGGATGGTGTTTTGAACATTATGTCCTGCAGACAGGAGGAGTGTTGTGTGCTTACAAGGCGGAAGAGGATGAATTCACTCCCAGAAGTCCTTACAACAACTCTGTTAAATGTGAACAACTCCCGTTTCTCTGAGCATGGAGTTCTTATCACCTAAGTGCTTTCCTTGAGATCCTGCTTCCTAATACATATATTGGAAATTAAGCTGCAATGTGAGTTTAGAGGGGACAAAAACATTCAAAGCATCAGAAAAGTAACAGTTGATTTTTATGTCAAGAAATCCAGAGAATCTGAGATTTACTCTATTTACCAGCTAGCAGATTTCATGAGTGCTTGCAGAAGACAGTATTTCCTGCATTAGTCAAAAGACAGAATATGTATCATTTTTCCTGCATATCATTTTCAGAGTAACACAGAATGGCTTGGTGACATCTGAGTCTGTGGATGATTACCTGTTAAAAGGAGAATCTTAAGACTATCGCTTGTATATCCTGTGCTTTGGAGGGAGTCCCTAATTTCCCTTATGCAAACATTCTGGGAAAGGTAGCTGTGAACTATCTCTTCTCTGCAGAATCAACATTTTGAGAGGCAAAAAAACAAGGTATTTGTAAGATAGTCCTAAGTAAATGACTTTGAGATCTTAGATAACACTATTAGACATTTCTCTTGTGGTATATTTGTTCTAGTTTCTGTTTTTTAGTAGTGGAAGATACCTAGCCAACCCTCTGTTTTTGTAACTCAGTGTCCACTTTTCTTGCATCAGTTTTTCTGTTTACAAATGAAATGAAGTGATAACTTAGTAAAAATTAATACCTAATGTTTTAGACAAATGAGGCTAAAAAGGACGAGCAAGTTACAATCTAGGGCAAATTCACATGCTCCAACTAGAAAGACATTTGAGACTAAAATTGTCCAGAGTGGGAACTTTGTGATGAACTTCATCCTGGGAGAATAGAGCATTGGGGGAAGACTTCAAGCAAAGGGGTAGAGCCAGGAAGAGTTTTGGGCTCTATCTAGGCTGAGGGTCCCTTGCATGTCCAGAACCTGGGAAGGTGCTGTAGCTATGCTCCCCTGCAAGTGCGTGTATGCCTGCACACGCATGCACAAACACACACACATGGAGTAATGCATGGATGGAAGTCATCACTGGAACATAGCTACTGGGGAGCCTAGTGTTGGGTTGGTCTGGGTGTCATCCTTCACAAGGTCTGTTAATTAAACCTGTGGTTCCTTGCTCTAATCCTTGGAGTGTTTAACTGAACTCCAAGACCAGATAGCCACACATCCCATTTCCTTCCAACCGAAGGCAGAGTGTCTGGATACCTGGAGTCTGGGTGGAGTGAGGTGGGGTGGGTGTTAAAGGAGCAGCCAAGAGCTCTAGCAGGTGTGATGAAGTGCAGTAGTGAATCTCATGCCATCCCCCTTCTCCTTGACCCAAAAGTGCAGCCCAACCTTTTTCACATCCTGGGCAAACTCCCTCAGTAGAGTGAGTACTAGGCAGTCCCATTCCCAGTAAGGAGGTCATGCCAGGGCGAGGCCCTCAGAGCCATGGGCAGCCCCCCACTGGGGGGCATGTCCTGCTCTTCCCAGATAGGCTGCCCCTTCTCTGTTCCTCTCCCTGTGGGTGGGAATGGGTTTCTAATCTTCATTCTTGCAAGAGAAGCTACGAGTCAGACCCAGGGCAGGAGGGAAATATTTCCCTCTTGCCCCGCTTCCAGGAAAGAGATCTTTGCTTGCTCTGTGACCAGGGCCCCACTTCCTCTCCCAGATAATGTACAATAATTTAAACACAGTTGCCCCCCCAAAAAACCCCTTTTTTTAAATTGGAAAGGTGGATATACAGAGAGGAAGATCTTCTGTCCAATGATTCACTCCCCAAGTGAGTACAACGGCTGATGCTATGCCGATCCAAAGCCAGGAGCCTCTTCTGGGTCTCCCGCGCAGGTGCAGGGTCCCAAAGCTTTGGGCCGTCCTTGACTGCTTTCCCGGGCCACAGACAGCGAGCTGGAAGGGAAGCGGGGCTGCTGGGATAGAACCGGCGCCCATATGGGATCCTGGGCGTGCAAGGCGAGGACCTTAACCACTTGCGCCACCGTGCCAGGCCCAAAAAAACCCCTTTTTTAAAGAAAATAAATCATCATAGTGAGAATTAAGGACAAAAAGGAGGTAGCACCTCCTTAAAAAGAACCCTAGCACAAAGAGCCTGTGGGGACTCTGTCTTGGAGGTCATTGTCACAGATCAAGAAGGTCTGTCTCACAGCCTAGTGGTAAGGTGAGGGCTAGATCTTTCAGGCTTGTCAGTGTATAAATGCCAAAGCAGCAACAGCAAAAAACACTTAGCCTTTTTGACTTTTCAGATCAGCGTGCTCTCTTAACTTATTTTGAATTTGACTTTGTTAAGCATCTTTTCGGTTTCCTTAGTGTATTATAATTCTGTGTTTATCCTCTATCTCCTCGTATTAATTTCTTCCTTCATTTCAGTGTTCTCAGCAGTTTCCTTATCTTTCCGTATAGATCTTTCCCCCTCTAAAACACAGTTTTCAGGTGTGTGCTTGTAATTCTGGAGAGTGCTTCTGACTCATTTTTTTTTTAAAGCACTTTTTCTCTTAACGATTAGATATTTCCTTTTAGCTTTTCTTTCAGTACCTCACAAGCATTGTTATTCTGGTTTGAAAGTATTCACCAAAACAGCAGGCTTCAAGTAAAATATATATATTTTTAAACATATATCTTTTTTTTTTAATTTAGCATTTTTTAAATTGTTTCCTTCATATATCTGATGTAAAAGGGGATTTTAAGGGAGAAGCCCCACCCAGTCTCCCACCTGCCCCAGGTCCCGGATGTGGGGCTTGCTCCGAGGGTCTTGCTCAAGTGGTCTTGATAATTCAACAGTTCTTAATTGCTGCCACTTTCGCCACTCCAAGCATGATGAGGTTGTTGAAGAATCCACTGATTGACATAGTCCATCGTAGGGTCTCCATTTACCCAGTTTTTCACTGCCAACATATAGATAAAGGTGGTTGATTGATTGATCCTATCTGTCTCTTCATGGTTAGGGTTCTGAGTCTGGCAGTTCAATTCCAAAGAGATTTTGTCTTAGGTGTTCCCAGACCAGATTCTTGTATGTGCTAGCAAGCACAGGGCGCGGCACAGTCCGTCACCACAATCAGCTGGTGGTTATAATTGCTGGGTTGGTTCTGTTTCCAGCCTCCAGCCCTGTCTTCCATAGGAACCAATGGGTGCTGCAGTCCAGCCTGGTTCTGCCCAGCGCATGCTCGGCCCTCACCTAAACAGTGTGGGCTACAGGCTAGTCAGTGCAACCCTCAATAACACCCACCAGGCCTGCTCCCCCTGCCCTGGTTTGCCATTATGTGCCGCAGGCTAGTCCAGTCTGTCCTACATCCCATTTGGCTCTCATACATGTCAATGGGTATTAAAGCTTAGTTCCATCTAACCAGCTCAACTATCCAGCCTTCACAGATGTTGTTGGGTGTCTGTCTAGCCACCCCAGCCCCTGTCCTAGTTTTTGTGCCCTCCAGTGAGGGGTGGTAACCCAAGAGGGAGGTGCCCACTATGTCCCTCCCAGGCAACTCCCACTCCCAGATTATGCACTCTCCAGGTGGTTCTGTGGTTTGACTTGAGAGAATTAGCCCCCAGTGCCAGCTTCTGCCAGCTGATGCTGAGGCTAAGCCCAAACAACCCTCACCCACTTTAATTTTTGATTGCACCCTATGATCAATCAACCCATCCTGGCTTTTCCCTGATCTAGCTCACATGAGGTCCACGGGTGTTGTAGCCCTGCCTAGTCTGGCCTACCCGCATCCCAGCTCAATCTCTCCAGTGGGAGTAGCTGTCCAGCAGGGGAACCACCCCTTATTCCCTCTGCCGGCTCTGCCACCTCCCTTCCTGTTTCTCAAGTGTGCTGTTGGGAGCTGCAGTCACATCTGGCACAGGCAACCTCACCTTGGCATTCCGTATTGTGTACTGCTTTTGTCACAACTGAACCTGGCCCGACCCACACTCTGTTCCAGTGTTCAGATTTGCCAGTGGATGATGTGAACTGATTCAGCCTGGTCTGCTCCCAACCCGTGCCAAATCTATGCCAGTGGGACATTTTCCATGACCTGTTCTGGGCTGTTTCCTTTCATGATTCTTGCGCTTACTTGCCTGCCAGGTCTGTGTCCTGCCAGGGGAGTTGCCCAGGCTCCTCCATCGGAACCCCTCTGAATGCCAGATTTCACGCATACCAGTGGGTCCATGAGCCAGCACTACTCAGTTTACCTTCTGTCCTAGCAAGAGCCGAGGCTTTTCCTAACTGGCCTTCAGCCCAAGCTGGTCCTTCTATTGGATGTTTCAGCCCAGCCACGACTCGTCCATACACATGTGCAGCTTTTACATGGCCCAGTAGGGGTTAAGACCTAGCCTAGTCTGTCCCACATCTACCCTGGTCCTCCAGAACACCAGAAGGTGTTGCGGTCTGGCACAACCTGGTGCGTCTAGTCCCAGTCCATACTTGTGCCAAGGGAGATTACAACTGTATTCCAATCAGAATGCAGCCCCCAATTCAGGCCACATGCCCCTTGGTGGGAACCTCCACCCTGCTAGGGTGTCCCCTTAGCTCCCCAACCAGGCCTGTTCCCAGCCATAAATCGCGCATGCCAGTGGTTGTTCTGACTCAGCTTGGCACAGCCCCTCACCTGTCCGGACCTCTGCTTTAAATGCTGTGGCTTAGTGTCCCTGGCTCATGCAGACCAGTAGGTGCAAGATCCTAGCTCAGCATGTCTTGTGCTCCATCCTGGTTTCTAATTTTACTTATGGGCTAAGGTTTGCTCATTTCTGCCTGGTACACGCCTGTTCCATTGCCATTTCATACATTGACCAACCCATTGTAGCTACTTTGCCCAGCTTATCTGACCTCCAGATCTGGACCACATGTTCACCAGCGGGAGCTATGACTCGCCAGGGAAGTTTCTCCACTTGATCCTCTCCCCAACCTAGCTCTCATACATGCCATTGGGTTTTAGGCCAGTGCATGGCATTGTCTGGCCTTCCTTTTGGCCCTGCATGAACTGGTGGGAACGTGCAGCCCAGCCCACCCCACATCCTGTTCAGGATGCACATTTGGGTGCTGCTGCCTTGACCAGTCTAGACTGTTGTCGGTTCCTTTACTGGTGAGTGAGGGCAGGCTGCTTGGTCACACCTAGCTTAGTCCATCACCACTCCATCTCTTGAACAAACCCATGGGGCTAGAATTTTAATAGGGTTAGGCCCACACATCCCTCACAGAATCAAGTAAAGTATTTTAATGTTTATTCTTTGAAGTTTCCCAAATTGAGTATTTTTTTTAAACTTGTATGGTTTTGCAATACCTGTTTTATGAATTATGTTTCATGTCTGTAAAATGTTTTCCCATATATTTAATACCAGCTTTGCGTATATTCATTGCCAAAACTAAAGACATGGATTTTTAGCTTTCTTTTCCACATTGTTCTGTTGCCTTCCTCACTCACCTTGCACCCCCGCCCCCCCAGTCAAGCACAGAAAGTTTTCAGTTCTGTAATATGCATAGAATTGGGTATTTTGTTACGATTTTTGTTTGTGATGATTCATTCTGTGTTTGTGCAGTAAAAGATGAATCTTGCATTATTTCCTTTTTGCAGGTATGCAGGCATTTCGAAGAGTGTTCGATAAACATCCTAACTTCCCTGATAGCAAGATGGCTGCGTTGGTGAAGATCAGTGTAAATGATTTCTCACATGCAATGAATGAAATCCGGCCCAGTGCCATGAGGGAAGTAGCAGTCGATGTTCCAAATGTAAGTCATTTGCGTCTCACGTTAGCCGTACTGTTTGAATTAAACCCTGAAGGAGACTAAAATGTGACGGAGATTACTTCCTAGGTTAAGCTTCTTGTAAAAATGGTTTTAATTGGAATTTTTACTGAGATCATTGTAGACACCATGCAGTTATAAGTATATCCTGTGTTTCCTTTAGCCAGTTTTTGTTTGTTGGCGACATCTTATAAAACTATAGCATAATGATACAACCTATATTATATATTTTTAAAATTTATGCTGTTAAATACTTACCTGAAAGGAAGAGTTACAGAGCAAGAGGGAGAGACTGAAATATTTGATACCCCAAATGGCTACAATGACTGGGGACTGAAACCAGGAGCCAAGAACTCCATCTCAGTGTGCCATGTAGTGGCAGAGGCCCAAGTGCCTGGGCCATTTTCTTTTATAAACCTATTACCAGGAATTTGGATAGGAAATAGAGCAGCCACAATTTGAACTGGACCTTCTTGGGGATGTTGGCGCTGCATGTGAAGCTTAACTGCCTGCCCCATTTGTTCCTGGTTTGAGGTAGTCCTGTTGATCTTCTTTTCCCCTTGGCTTTATAGAGGCACAGGTTGACTGTCTTTGATTTGAAATGCCTAGAACCCAAAATGTTTCAGACTTTGGAGTTTTTTGAATTTGGGAATATTAGTGTAAACTTCACTAATTGGGCATTTCTAACCTGAAAACCAGACATCTGAAATTCTCCAAATTCTGAAATATTTTGAGCATTGTGTTGATGCTTACAAAGTTTTAGATTTTGTCAAATAAAAATAGTGTGTTTGTAGCAAACAGCATGATGTTTTGATAGCAGAGAGTTTAAAACAAATTATAGGAAAGTAGGTGTTTTTTTTCCAGAGATTTATTTATTTTTATTAGAAAGTCAAATATTCAGAGAGGAAGATCTTCCATCCGTTGTTTCACTCCCCAACTGGCCACAATGGCCAGAGCTGAGCCAGTCAAAAAGCTAGGATCCGGGAACCTCCTCTGGGTCTTCCATGCAGGCGCAGGGTCCAAGGCTTTGGGCTGTCCTCTACTGCTTTCCCAGGCCACAAGCAGGAAGCTGGATAGGAAGCGTGACTGCCAGATATGAACCGGCGCCCATATGGGATCCTAGCACAGCAAGGCAAGGGCTTTTGCGACTGGGCTACCACGCTGGGTCCCTTCTTTGTTTTTTTAAAGTCTTATTAATTTTTTTTGTTTGTTTGGAAGCCAGGTTTATAGAGAAAGGAGAGAGAGATTTACTGATACCTTCTATACACTGGTTCACTCAGTGGCCAGAGTTGAGCCAATCCAAAGCCAGGAGCCTGGAGCTATTCCTGGGTCTTCCCTATGGCTTCAGGGGCTCTAGGACTTGAGCTATCCTTTGTTGCTTTGTCAACCCACAAGCAGGGAACTGGTGGTAAATGGAACCTCTGGGACATGAACTGACGCCCCAGTGGGATTGCCTACAGGCAAAGGATTAGCTTGTTGAGCCACTGTGGCTGCCCTGGAAAAGTTGTCTTTAGAAACAGGGTACTAGAGCAGTTGCAAAACTTAATCCTCTACCCTAACGTGCCAGCATCCCATTTGGGCGTCAATTCATATCCCAGATGTTCCACTTCTGGTCCAGCTTCCTGTTTGTGGACTGGGAAAGCAGTGGAGGATGGCCCGAGCCCTCGAAACACTGTGCCTATGTGTGACACCTGAAAAGAAGCTCCTGGTTCCCAGTTTCAGGTCAGCTCAGCTCTGGCAGTTGTGGCTATTTGGGGAGAGAACAAGCAGTTGGAAGACCTTCTCTATCTCTGTTTCTCTCTATAAAAATCTGCCTTCCAAATAAAAATAAATTTCTTTTAAAGATAAAAAATTAAAAACAATTTTTCAACATAAATGCTGTCATGTTATAAAAACATGATGGTACCAGCTACTAGCTAGTTTATCCGTAGGATAGCAAAAGGTCTGGGGAATTTAACTGCATCAGTGTAGTGTTTCTTGGTTTTTTTACACTGCGTTTGTTGGGCCTAAGCTGAGTCAAAGCTCTGAGCTCGTGAGGACATTTGCCTGTCAGAGCCCTGTTGTTTTTCAGTATTTTCAATAGCAGGAAGCAGGAATTAGGAACTGGAGCTGGGACTCAGCCCAAGCACCCTGATGTGGGACATAAGCATCTGCATTGCTAGGAAAGTGCCTGTCCCCATGCACTTTTCAGTTGAATTGTGTTGACCTTTGCTTATGCTGTCAATTGTAGGAGACCTTCAAAGAGGACATGAGTAGGATTAAGTTAATGTGGATGTCTGAGTCTGTGGGCTTCCTCTTAAAAAAACCTAACTGTTGCTTTCTTTGGGGAACTGTCCTTTTAAACTCCTTTTAAAGCATCACTAATTTAAGTATTCTTTCACAGAAGTTTCACCATAAATTTCATGTTTAATTTTAGCAGAATTTATGGTGCTCATTTCAGACTGATTTTTTTGTCCTTAGTGCCTCACACTGGAGCTTGCTCTGGGAGGTATTAATAGGTTAGTATAGTGTTATCTGATTTCAAATTTTTGCATCAAAGAAAAATCTTTTTTCTTCACAGTGTGTTTTTCTTTGTGAACTTTTTATAAGATTCCTTGTATCTAATATTATCACAGTGAAGCTAGTTAACATATTCATCAGCTTCGTAGTGGTGATTTTTTACACGAAGCATTTAAATTCGACTATTTCGGGTATAAAGTACAGTATTAACTATAGTCAATATATACCCATTCTACATAACTGAAATTTTAAATCCTTTGACCAGGAACTCCCCATTACTTGCTGTTAGTTCCTAGAGACGACTTAAGACACAGAAAGGCAGTATGATTTATTCCTCCAGGTTTATTTTTGTTATCATAAGGGGCAGGATTTTCTTTGTAAAAGTCTAAGTAATATAGCACATTTTCCTTCTTTGCTTACATGTCCATGGACACGTAGGTTAATTCCATATCTTATCTATTGCAAGTTATGCTGCAGTGAACATAGGAGCACAGCTGTCTCTTTGACATGATTGCATTTCCCTTGGGTTTCTACTTTGAAATGAGATTGCTGCATCGGATGATAGTTTTGCTTTCAAATTTTTAACGACGATCCACACCGTTTTCCACAGAAAAGGGTTGCCTTTTCTCCGTGTTCTTCCCATACTTGTTACATTTTCTGCTTTTGGTTCTTACAGCAGATGTGAGGTGATACCTCATTGAGATTTTTAGTTTCATTTCTCTGATGTTTAGGGAGGTTGAACATTTTTGTCATAAAGCTTTTTGGACATTTCTTTTTTAAAAAAAGACTCACTTATTTTTACTGGAAAAGCAGATTAACAGAGAGGAGATACAGAGAAAAAGCAACTCCATCCGCTTGTCCACTCCGCAAGTGGCTGTGGTGGCCAGACCTGATCCGATGAGAAGCCAGGAGCCAGAAGTTTCTTCCAGGTCTCCCATGTGAGTGCATGTTCCCAGGGACTTGGGATGTGCTCTGCTCCTTTCCCAGGCCACACGCAGGGAGCTGGATGGGAGCAGCCAGGACATGAACCAGCACCCATAGGGGATACCAGCGATTACCAGGCTAGAATTTAGCTACTGAGCCATCACACTGGATGCTCCTTTGACACTGCTAATGCCATATTTTAAGAAATTTCTATTTAATCTCTGCCTGTTTTTTTTTTAATTAAAAACTTTCTTTAATGTTTATGTCTATTTGAAAGGTAGTATGGGAAGTCAGGAGAGAGAGCCCTATCGGGATGTGGATGGATAGATGGATGGATTGATCTGTTAGACAAGATGAGAACTTCTATTCATCGGTGTGTTACCCAGAGGCCAGCCATCATCCAGAGCTGAGCCAGGCTGTATTTTGTGCAGGCCTGTGTTTTGCAGGAGCCTCTACTTTCATCTGGGTCTCCCCTGTGAGTGGCCGGGACTTTGATAATTGAACTATCACCTGCTGGCTCTCAGGATTGCTCATTAGCTAGAAGTTAGCCCAAGTTGAAAGTATGATATGGAATTCTTATATTTAAATCTTTTGTTAGTTTTGATTGAGTGTTTGTATGTAGGATCGCTGGCTGGTTTGATTGATTGTTTTGCATTTGGGTAGTCAGTTTTCCCAAAACATTTTAAAGAGACTGCCTTTCTCTATTGTGTTTCCCCATTGACACCTTTATATAAAACCAATTAGGGCCTAGTACAGTAGCCTAGGAGGTTAAGTCCTCAACTTGCATGTGCCAGAATCCCTTATGGGTACCAGTTCTAATCCTGGCAGCCCCACTTCCCGTTCAGCTCCTTGCTTGTGGCCTGGGAAAGCAGTCGAGGATGGCCCAAAGCCTTGGGTCCCTGTACCTACATGGGAGACATGAGGGAAGCTGCTGGCTCCTGGCTTTGGATCAGCGCAGCTCCAGGCATTGTAGTCACTTGGGGAGTGAATCATGGTATGGAAGATGTTCCTCTCTTTCTCTCCTCTCTGTATATTTGCCTTTCCAGTAAAAATAAATAAAAAGATCTTTTTAAAAGTAAATATATACTTTTGGATTTCTGTGTTTTCCATTCTATTTAGTTAGTCTGTATATCTGTTTTATATGCCTGGGTTCTGTTTTGATTTATAGTGTGCTTTGAAATCAGATAGTGCGGTGCTTGTACTTATGATTGGCTACTTAGTGACTTTCCTGTTTCCATGTGGATTTTACTGTTTTTTTTCTGGAAATTTTGTAGGTTTGAATCTATAGATCAAGATGTAGATTTGGATGAGATGGACACTTTAAATAATGTTGCTTCTTCAGTACATGAACAGAGTATTGTTCATTCATTTGTGTTATCTTCAGTTTCTTTGATCAGTGTTATAATTTCTGATGTATAAAGCTTCCATCTCCTTGAGTAAATTTTTCCTAAGACTTTTTGTTACCTTGAGGATTTTTTCCTTTGTTTTTCAGATAGTTTCTTTCTAGTGCACATCAGCGCTGCCAATCTTTGTATGTTGATTTTTGTGACCTGCTGCTTTTCTGAAACTTTTGGGATAGACTCTTTAGAATTATCTCTGTATAAATGATATCAAGTGCAAACAAATATCTGTACTCGCATTTAGGTGCTTTTTCTTTGTTTTTCTTGCTGAGCTGCTGATTTGAGTGGTTGTCCTTGTTTTACTTCTGATTTTAGAGGGAAAACTTTCTGCTTCTTATAGATAGGAAATACTGACTGACCTTGTCGTATGTGACCTGTGTTATTTGAGATGCACTCGTTTCTAAAGTGTTGAGGATTTTTGTCATGAAAGGATGCTGAATTCTGTCATGCTTTTTCTGCTTCTGTGGAGATGATCGCATGATTTTTAGCATTCATCCCATAAACAGGGTGCATCATATTTATTTTATATTTCGAAACAGTGTTGTCACTGAAGAATAAATCCCATTGGATCATAATATATGTCATTTTTAGCTTGCTATTGAATTCATTTTGCAAATATGTTGTTGAAGATTTTTCCGGTTTTGTTTTTACTAGGAATACTGGCCTGAAATTTTCTTTTCTTGAAATGTCTTGTCTTGTTGAGTTATCAGGTTAATGTTGGCTTCATAAAATGAATTTGAAAATATCCGCTCCTCTGTAATCTTCGGGAAGAGCTTGGGATAGATTGTTGTTAATTCTTTAAATATTGGCAGAGGTCACCAGGGAAGGCGGGTCCTGGCTTTATATGTTTGGAGGTTTGGTTACTGATTTGATGTTTTGCTCTTTATTGGTCTGTTCAAGTTTTTCATTTTGTTTTTATTTTTTAAAAGAATTGTTTATTTACTTGGAGAGGGACAAACAGAAATGGAGATCTTTTTTGTCTGCTGATTCATTTTGTAAAATAGCTGCAGTGACCAGGACTGGCCCAAGCTCAAGCCACGAGTGTAGAACTCCGTTTGGATCTCCCACCTTTGACGTGGCAGCCCAGTGGTTTCGGTCATCTTGTGCTGCTTCCTCTGGCCCGTTGGAGGGAGCCTTGCTGGAATTGGAGTAACTGGGCTATGCTAAATTATGCTGATCAAAACTTTGCCTAGAGGAATCCTCCACTTAATCCTTAGAATTCTCAGAAATAATGAATTTTGCTTTTATTTATTTTTATTTATTTATGTAATTATTTTGTAAGATTTTATTCATTTCTGTTGGAAAGTCAGATATACATAGAGGAGGAGAGACAGAAAGGAAGATCTTCTGTAAGATGATAAAGTCCCCAAGTGAGCACAACAGCCAGTGCTGCGCTGATCTGAAGCCAGGAGCCAGGAACGTCTTCAGATCTTCCACACAGGTGCAGAGTCCCAAGGCTTTGGGCTGTCCTTAACTGCTTTCCCAGGACACAAGCAGGGAGCTGTATGGGAAGTGGAGCTGCTGGGATTAGAACTGGCTCCCTTATGGGATCCCAGTGTGTTCAAGGCAAGGACTTTAGCCACTAGGCCACACTGCTGGGCCCAAATTTTGCTTTTAGTCACTAAATTTTTTAACAATAGGATAACAAAAGTAATCTGCACATACTTCAATTCTTATGTAAAATGATGGTTTTGTGACTGTAGAGTGGAATGCAGAGCCCTAGACATATGAGCATACCCCAAAGATGTGCTGCTGGTTTATGCTAATTAATGTGGCTTTAAATTCTTTCTGAAAATTTTTGGAATTCATTATTGAACCTATAGCTTGATTTTATTTTATTTTTTTTAAAGATTTATTTATTTTTATAGGAAAGGCAGATATACAGAGAAAAGAGATAGAGAGGAAGATCTTCCATCTGATTGTTCACTCCCCAAGTGAACACATCGGCTGGAGCTGAGCTGATCCAAAGCCAGGAGCCAGCAGCTCTTCCCGGTCTCCCACGCAGGTGCAGGGTCTCAGGGATTTGGGCCATCCTCAACTGCTGTCCCAGGCCACAAGCAGGGAACTGGATGGGAAGCAAGGCCACCAGGATTAGAACTGGTACCCATATTGGATCCCGGCACATGCAGAGTGAGGGCTGTAACCACTACGCTATTGCACTGAACCTAGCTTGATTTTATTTTAACACTTTGTCATTGAGTATGCTAATTTAGTGTAAATAATTCGGTAAATTGAATTATTATGAAATAATGGGTAATTTGTTATATTAGTAGAAACTTACCGAGTTTATAATCTTAAACTTGTTGCACATTGGCATGAGTACTTAAACATTTTTTATTTAAGAAGCGTAGAAAGGGTGAGAGACAGAGGGGGTACTCTCCCGCCTACTGGTTTGGACCTTAACTGAGAGTTGGCTATCCTAATGTGGTTTCAGGAACACAGCTACTTGGCCTGTTACTGCTGTCTCCATTGATCTAGATGCATTAGGAGAAGCCAGTTAGGAGCAAGAGGTGGACTTCATACCTGCATATTTCTATATATTTCATTTTTATTTTAAAGATTTACTTATTTTTATTGGAAAGGCAGATTTACAGAGAGATGGAGATACAGAGAGAAAGATCTTTCCACTGGTTCAATCCCCATGTGGCCACAATGGCTAGAACTGAACCAAACCGAAGTCAGGTGTTGGGAGCTTCTTCCAAGTCTCCCACATAGGTGAAGGGTGCCAATAGTTTTGGCCATCCTCAGTTGCTTTCCCAGGCCACAGGCAGAACACTGGATGGGAAAGGGAACAGCCAGAACATGAACCAGCACCCATATAGGATGCTGGTGCATGCAAGTCAAGAATTTGTGCCACTAGGTTACCATTCCAGGCCCATAAATTCACATTTTGATTGCAGGAATTTTATTCTTTGGGACAGTCAGAGGATTTATCTCTTCATTTCTTTGGCTATTATTGTATAATATAATAGATTAAGTCATATAACAACATGTGGGACCCGGTGTAGTGGCCTAGATGCTAAAGTCCTCACCTTGAAGGCACTGGGATCCCATATGGGTGCTGGTTCTAATCCTGACAGCTTCACATCCCATCCAGCTTAATGCCATTGTGTTCTGTGATGTTACTCCTGATTAGCCGTTTAGTACTTTTTTATGCTTGCTTCAGATTACAAAAAGTTTCTTGAAGTCATATTTTGTGGTAGATTCCTAAAATTCATTCATCTGATTTCTGGCTATTGTAACTATAAAAGTATCTCCTGATATTTCTATACGCTTTTTTTGGTGTGTGTGTGCTATAGAAAACCCATTGTAAGTGGCTAGGTAGTTGGGTATTTTTGACACAATAAATTGGGCATTCAGCCCATTTTAGCAATGATTTAGCATGTGGAATTAAAACGTCTAATCATACTTGTCTACTTTTAATTTTTCCTGAAAAGTTTTAAGGCAGAAATGTTGCCAGTTATAATAATTTTAGGCAACCTTGCTATTAGCCACGTACATACATGCAATGTTTCTTTTCATTGTTTCTGAATTGCTGGTTATCATGTTAATGATTCCTGTTAGATTTTTTGTTTGTATTGATATTTTATATAAAGTACATAATTTGATATATTGCTCTTTAAATAGTTATGTATTATTTGAGAGTTAGAGAGGCAGAGAGTAACACAGACAGAGAGTGAGTGTCCATCTCATGGTCCATTCCCTAAATACTCCAAACAGCCAGGGGGCCGAAGCAGGAAGCCAGGAACTCAATCCAGGTCTCCCACATGGGTGACAGGAACCCAGACACTCAAGCTGTCATCGCTGCCTCCCAGGGTCTGCATGAGCAGGAAGCCGCAATCCCGAGCCAAAGCCAGGACTCACACCCAGGTACTTGGATGATGTGGGGTGTGGGGCGCTCCAGTTGGTCACTCACTGCCATGGCAAATGCCTGCTTCCTGTTTTCTAAACTTAAAATTATGTAGTAAATGTCTTCTTTTGAAATACAAATGCCAGATTCTTAAAATGATTGCATAATAATTTCTGTGTGAATAAACTATAATTGTTTTTCCTTCTGTTCTCAGTTGTTTAGGTTTGTTTTTGTTTTTACATGCTATTTGAAAGCAATAGGTGTGTCCAAATTTTTCCCTTTATAATTCCTAACAGTGGAAATACTACCTTGCACTATGTGGGCTTTTTTTCTGAATGCTAATGAACTTACCAGTGGGTTCATTTTTTTCCCTTCAGAAATGTTTTTCTAAATTGTACGATAAAAATTTTAAATTGCAAAAAGCTTAAGATGAAATTCATTTTAGCATCAATTTTAATAACATATTTTCCTTTTTATAAAATATTAAATATTGAGATACAAAATATATGTAGGTAATTACTTGTAATTCATTTTATGTTCTGTGAGAACAGAGGTTTTTCTTTTTAGTATTTAGCACATAAATAGAGCATAGCAAATAACTGAAACAGTATTTGTCAAATGAACAACTAACATTCATAAAGAACTACCCCATGATAAATGACAAGTTTTAGATTTGTGTGAACTTTGGGGAAGAGAGAGAAGAAAGAATGAGAAAGGAAAAGAGCAGGGAGAGAATGTTTCTTCCTCTGGTTCACTCCTAAAATTACCTGGAGAGCCCAGACTGGTGAAGTCAGGGCCGGGCGCTCTCCCGGTGGGCGCAGGGACCCATTGCTTGAGTCATCTCACTGTTTCCTATCATAGTGTGCTGTGCGCCAGCAGGAAGCTGAAGTCAGGAGCAGGAGCTGGTTCTCAAACCCGGCTGCTCTAACCACTAGGTAAAATCCCACCGAATTTACTAAATTTTTGTATTTGTTGAGTGAATTTAGGATTTTTAGAATGAAGATGCCTATTAAAATGCTATTGCAGAGTTGATAAAAAGACCTTTATGTTTTATGAGAAACTATGTTGCTTTGAGCCATTGTTACATTTTCTATTAAGGTAAAGTAAAAAAGTAAGCTAAAGTAAAAAGAAAGACATATGTCTTTAAATAATATCCTTGCAGTAAATCACTTATGTATAGTATAATGATTATAATTGGTAACTCAGCTTTCTTAGCCAGATATGTATAAACTGATAACCAATGGGCTTATTTATGTTTTTTCTAGTTTTGTGCAGAGTTCTAGATTATTCCTTTTATTTACAAATAATTTATTCTCATATTTTTATCTTACCTTTTGATTTCTAGATTTCCAAATGTGGACATTTGGTTCACAATAACCAGAAAGCCATTAAAAAGGTAGTGCTCCACTTCAACATGAACCTGATTTTATAGTTGCTGTAGCCAAGTGTCAGAACTGTCTGGAAGACCTCAAGCCGCTTAGTAAGCTTGAATTCATTGTAGAAGTAGCCAGTCATCAGATTGAGTGTCATTAGTGAAGTAAACATTTTTCAAGTATTCTTTTTGAAAGCAGAAAACTTCTTAGTTACATCAGTCTGTTTAATTACATATTCAAAATTTACTGCTGTATTTTCATCTGGCATCTTTTCAAGTGAGCCTGGATCATCACAATGTGACAGTCAGTTGAATTTCATAGGATGAGATCATTACTGGTACATTTCCATTGTAGAAGTGTAAGTAGAATAGCTTAATTGACGTTAATTATGTTTCATTCTTCATCTGTCGGTAGGATAATTAGAATTTAGTTTCTGTTATTTAAATACAGTACTGTATTCTGTATTTTCTCTCATTTTTACAGACACAAAGAGTTGAAAGCTTCTGTGATGCTTTACTACATAAAAAGTTACTTTTTTAGAATAGTAGGGCAACCTGTGGAAATTCTGTTAACTCCATGTTGGTTTTTGGTAGGGCCTTTGACTTGTTTTCTTTTGATTTTATTCTTGTTGTCCAGGCAGAACACCTTCTTTAATCACTCCCAGTATCCCACACTTGCTGGCCAGCTTGTCTTGTGCACTTTTATAGCTTGAAGTAATGACAATTGAACAGGAAAGTAATGACAATTGCACATTTGGCAAAGTATATTATTTTTAACCAGGAAATACTCACTGCCAAAATCAAGATTGTAATTTGAACTTCTTAAATATTTTAAAAGTTTAAACCCTTTGATTTTACTTTTCTTATTTTTAAAGAAATCTTTTGTAGGAGAAGCTCAGTGGCAGCTTTAGCAGTGTGTATTATAAATTCTGTTCCTCATGAGCTAATGAAAACATATCAGTCTTCCTCTCAGATTTTAGAAGGAAAATTTAATTTGTGGCGTTGTTTTAAATGTTTGCCTTATTTGTTATTTTTTTTAAATGTCAAGATTATAATAGAGGCATATACCAAACTTGTATGTGGCTGACCAAAACTGTGTGAATATTTGAGTATTTACTAAAAGTACCTACTTCCATTTAGGGTAAAGGAGCTAATTCACATAAACAGTGGTACTATTTGGTTGGTTTCTACATTTCTCTTGTGATAAGTCCACCTTATTCAGACCTGATTTAATTGCACATTCATGTCATCCTTCAAGAATGGATCCATCCGTTTCACTCGCTTTGTAGCACCATCGTTCCAAAAGGGATTAGTGATGCAGTTTAAAATTCAACTAGATAGGGCCCGGCACGATAGCATAGTGGCTAAAGTCCTCACCTTGAACATGCTGGGATCCCATATGGGCACCGGTTGTAATCCCAGTGGTCCCAGTTCCCATACAGCTCCCTGCTTGTGGCCTGGGAACACAGTTGAGGATGGCCCACAGCCTTGGGACCCTGACCTGCGTGGGAGATCTGGAAGAAGCTGCTCGCTTCTGGCTTCAGATCAGCTCAGCTCCGGCCATTGTGGTCACTTGTGGAGTGAATCATTGGACTGAAGATATTTCTGTACACACACACACACACACACACACACACACACATCTGACTTTGCAATAAAAAGAAACAAATCTTAAAAAAAAATTCATCCGTATAACTACCTGTCAGTCCTCTGTAGTATGATGTGCTTTCATAATTTGGCTTTGCCTCTTTCTCGCTATCTCTCTCTCTCTTTTTCGTTTTAACTGGTTTTATTTGAAAGGCAGAAGTGCAACAAGAGAATCAGAGATCTTCCATCTACTGGTTCACTCTACAGAAGGCCACAGTGGCTGGAACTGAACCAATTGGAAACCAGGAATCAAGAGCTGCTTGTGGGTCTCTTTCATGGGTACAGGGATCCAAGGACTTTGATCCCCTGAAGCTTTCCCTGGCTGTCAGTAGAGAGCTGGATCAGAAGTGGGATAGCCAGGGCTAGAGCCAGCATCCACACGGTGCCAGCACAGCAGAAGGGGATTTTGCCTACTGCTGAACCCTATCTCCTCTGCTTTTGTTTTACATTATTTTCTGGTTTTCTTAAACCACTTCATATTTTTCCATATGCTATCCCTTCTGTTTACCTGGTAGAGTATTTTGTCTTAGTTACCAAAATCCTATAATGTATGTATTGGATACCACCAGTACACTTGAGCTTATGTAGGCATATATCTTTTTTTTTTCTAGAGTTAACATAATCTATTTTTTTTAAGTGCCATTCATACATATCAGTTCTGGCAGTAACAATCCTAATGACACTTGGGGTATTTCTTTACAGCACTGAACAATTACAAAGAATGGGTGCCGTTTATCGTAGAGGCAAAATATGAAATCGTGTAATAGCAAAACTGTAGAAACATTAAAGCACTGTCCAACAGCAGTACAGAGAGCAGGTTGTGTCTGCACAAAAAGCCAATGCATTTTCGTCACATTTATAGAGATATATACATCACCCTCTGAATGAACAATATCAAAATACTCTGTTCCATTTGAAATTATTCCCGAATTGATTCCCTCCCACTTCAAAGGACATCTGAGCAACACATATTTACAAGAACACACATGAATACATTTACATTTCAAAAACTGCCACAAATGCCAGTCGGATTATTCTCCTGGACAGAGTGCCCCCATCAGATCGTTACATGCACTTACTATATTTTCCCAAATCTTTAGTCAATTTAGGCCCCGAACAGACCTTCCTCTGCATTAACCATCACCAACTGAGATGGCCACTGGAGGCTTGCAGAAGAAGCCTGTCCTGGGCACCTTGGGGCAGGGGGATGACAGGAGTGGGGAGTGTGTCTAGTTGGAGGGCTTGCTTCATAAAAATACCTACCACTGCAAATTAGTAAATGATTGACAATAGGCATATATCCTTTACAGATATTTCTTTTTGCTTATTTTTATATCCCAGTGGTTGTTAAATAGAAGCCACTAAGTGAAAGTTGAATTAATGAATATTTTGTGAAGCATTTTAAATTACGAAGGCTTTTATTTTCTGAAATGCTTCTGCTTTTCTAAATGTATTAGAATTCTCTAGAGTAGCAAAACCAGTAGAAAACAGACTGAATCTGTAACTAGACACATACATAAATGGATTGACGATGAACAGGGACTCACTATGGAACCTGAGAAGTCCCATTATTGACCATTAGTGTCCTGGACACCTAGGGAAGCCAGAAATGGGGCTCAAATTCAAAGCTCAAGAAGCCAATGTAGTAATTCAACCAGCAGCCAAAGACCTGAGCCATAGGTGGGAGTTGAGGGGCATCTGTTGCAAGTCTCAGAGTCTGATGGTGGGAGACCTGGACTTCCAGTGTCTATGGACAGAAGGTGACTCTGTGCCCCCCTTTCATGTGGAGGGAGAGAGCTGGGGAGAAGAAAGGCAGGGAATGAAAATTCACCTTTCTTGGCCTTTTTTGTCATATCTGGTAATACGGTATCCAGATCTCTGCGACTTAATCCATTGATACACAAGTAATACCCTTCCAAAGCACCCTTAAAGTCACAGCCACAAAGGCTGCTTCACCAGCTGTCCAGGTATCTCCTTCTATAATCAAATTGACGTTTTGGATAACAGTTTTATTCAGATGTAAAGAGCATACCAAATAGTTAGCTTTTTCAGAGGGTATGATTCACTGGTCCCTATGTCAATTTTAGAACAATTTCATCATCCTAAGGATAAAGAATCCTGTACTCTTTATCTGCCATCTCCTGACTGCAAGTTTTTTTGTTTGTTTGTTTGTTTTTGTTTTTTAAATCTGTAGTTTGGCCTTTTCTGGACATCTCATATAAATGGATTCATAGTTCATCTCTGTGTTGTCGTGTTTCTGTTGTTTGCCAAATAATATTTCATGTTATAGAATTAGCACATCTGATTTGTGCCTTCATTAGTTGATAGGTAATCTGTTTCTAGTTCAGAATGTTTTGAATTTATGCATAAGATTTTGTGTCTTCAATTCTTTTGGCTATGTCAGGAATTGCTAGATCATATGATTAACTCTGTGTTTAACCATTTGAGGAAATACCAAGCAGTTTTCCAAATTGACTGCCCCGTTCTACATTCCCACCTGTAGTGTCTGAAGTGTTCCTGCTTCTTCTCATTCTTGCTGACACTTGTTTTTATCTATATTGATAGTTATCTTAGTAGGTAGGGAGCGATGTCTCATTATGGGTTTAATTTTCCTTTCCTTAAGAGCTAACGTTGGCCAGTTTGTTTTCATGTATTAGTTTTTCATTACATACCACTGATACATATACACTCATTTTTCATTGTGTAATTTGTATTTTCATCCTTTAGCTGTGGGAATTTATTCTATATTCTAGATACCTGTCATTTTTCAGATAAGATTTGCAAATTTAGTTTTCCCATTGAATTGTCTTTCTCAACATCAGTTTTGTTGTGTGTATGTTACTTTTGGTATCACATTTGGAAACCAGTGTCAAATACAATGTCATGAATATTTACTGTATATTTCCTCATAAGGATTTAAACATTTTTAATTTCTATCATTTAGGTATTTGGTATTCTGCCCCACAAACAGGAACAGTCTTTTTTATTCTGCATATTAGTGACCCACTCTAGGCTTCACACTTGGGTTTTAGGGACCCATCTGCTTGAGTCATTACTGCTCTCTCGAAATGCCCAATAGTTAGAAATTGGAGTTGAGAATAGGGTCATGACTACAAGTCAGACACTTATGTACGTATAGTTTGCTTAATCTCTAGGCCAAGTGTGGGAAACCATTTATCTGCTAAGGATATCATCAACATAAAAATTAGCCTGCTATAGATTCATTGAATCTTGAATGCCACCTGTAGTTGCCTTGGCAGGACCAGGACAAATGTTGTGGACATTCCTTACACCTGCTAGATTGGAAGCAGAGCAGCATGGGCTTGAACTGATACTCCAGTACAGGATGCTGGTGTAGCTAGTCATGTCTCAACCGAAAGTGCCGCACTGCTGGCCCCTACACGCTTACTCTTCCTCTGCATTCTGTCTGATTGTTTTCTGCCTTTCAGAGTCCAGAGTAGTCTGGGATTTTTTTTTTTTTCTTTTTAATCAGTGTGAGGAAGATGGTTTGATCATACCATAGTGGAACTAGAACTTTGACTTGTTTTTTAAATATCTATAGAATATATATGTATATATTTAATGATTTATTTAATTTTACTGGAAAGTCAGATATACAGAGAGGAGGAGAGATAGAGAAGAAGATCTTCCATCTGCAGATTCACTCCCCAAGTGACTGCAATGGCTGGATCTGCGCTGATCCAAAGCCAGGAGCCAGGAGCCAGGAGCCAGGAGCCCCTTCCAGGTCTCCTATGCGGGTGCAGGGTCCCAAGGCCTTGGGTCACCCTTGACTTCTTTCCCAGGCCACAATCAGGGAGCTGGGTGGGAAGTGGGGCTGCCGGGATTAGAACCGGCGCCCATATGGGATCCTGGTGTGTGCAAGGTGAGGAGTATAGCTAGTGGGCTGTCATGTTGGGCCCCAGAATATATTTTGATAGCATATAGGGAAATACATTTTTTTCTCATTAAAATAAAGTGAATGGCTTGGAAGCAGCCTTGTAGCATAGTAGGTAAAGCCATCACCTTCAGCACCAACATGCTGTGTGAGTGCCAATTCATGTCTTATGTGCAGTGAACCCACATACCCTCTCCCCTGGCAACATATTCTGCCCCCAGACCTTATTCTCTCATGTACTGATTGTTGTTATGTCCCAGTCTAACGTTACCCACCCCTTGTTCCGGCTCTTAGTGTTCAGCACTGTGATCTACCCCTGCCATGTAGGCCCGCAGCCCTATCTTTAATGTGTGCCAGTGAGAGGTATTCAGTGGTGTTCACTGCTAACTGCTCTAATGCAGGTCTCCACTTGTATTACTTGTATTCACTCTCCCTGTTCCCCCTTCCAAACCGCTTGGTCTCAGCACCCTTGCTTACCTGCAAGTAAGCCGTGTCTATGGAGGTCCCTCAGTAGTCATTCCTCACCTGTACAGGAATCCTCCTGTCCCTGTTCGCCCTCTCTTGTGCCATCCCCCAGGCTGCCTGTAAACCCACAAATTTCCAACCCAAGTTTCCAGAATGTGCCGCCAAGCGGCCCAAAGGCCCTGCTTGGCAAAGAGAACTCTGCATGGCCCAATCTGAGTTTCCCCTAATTTTTTTTAAACCTTGTAGGGCTGGATTTTGTCAATGAAGTTATCTTTATTAATTTAGTGGTTTTATAATGTATAAATAAAGCAGTGCATTTTAAATGTTTTAAAGTGTTTGAACTGTTAAAGGAGAGTGTATGTCCTAGCAGAGAATTGGGAACAAATGCCAACCTACTTTCTGTTTGGCTTCATTTCATGTCTTTACACTGGAACATGTTACTATGAAGTGAAATGAAAAATACCTTTTATGACAATATTTTCTGCTACGTAAAACTTACAAACGACTTTTCCTCCTTATACCTTGCAATCAAGAGATTGTTTAGTCACAAATGTGCAAAAACATTGCTCAGTAGCTCTCTGTGCTATGAATCCCTCTCATAGTATCTGTTGCAATGTGTGCAATCCAGTTCATTAATTGTTATTTAATTCCCTAGGAGCCTGTCCATAAAAGGTAACTTTAACTTGATCATCAGGTTCCATAGATTTTTATTGAGGTGCAGTCTGAGTTTTAGTTGTTGTCTTCTAAGGTGGGCTCAAGGGTGCTTGTTCTAGGATTTTTAGGGGAATATGTTTCTTGAGAAATTTATTTCATCTCTTTGTGCTTGTTTGAGAGTTTCTTCACATCTTCATTATTATTACAAATAGTTATAAAAAATCATGTGAGCAAGTGTTCACTGCTTTACTTAGGGCAAGATAAGAAAGTACCTGAGTATTATCAGGAGTGATTTAGTTTAGATTGCAGTAATAATTTTCTGGAAGTATATTGACAACTTATTATAAAGCAAGTGAATATGAGATAATAAAGGTAGTTCAGTTTCACTTTAGGCATTTTGGTAGTACCCAAAATTATGAGGGATAGGACAAGGTTTGCTTCTGTTTGCTCCATTAAAAAAAAAAACTGTTAGTAATTTATAATATCAAAAGTGCTCATCTGTGTTTTTCTGAGAATTATAATTTAAGTATTTAATGTTTTATTTTCTGCTTTTTAACTTGTATATATGTTTGTGAATGGTAGCGTAAGGGAGAATGAGAACGAGAGATACTTGATCTGCTGGTTCACTTCAAAATTGACTATAAGAGCTGGAACTCAGTCATGCTAAAGCCACAAACACAGGACTCCAGCCAGGGCTCCCATAAGGATGACAGGGACCCGAGTATTGGAGCGGTTATCTTTGCTCTCCAGGTGCACAGAGTAAGGGGTTAGGATCAGAAATGGACCTGGCACCTGAATGCATGCACTTCAGTATGCAATAGGAGTGTCCAAGGAACATTTTGGTGGTTCATGTGAATGCCTGCCCCTAACCTACTTTAGAAAGCTTTAATAGAAGATTAAGACAGATAAAGCATGTGCATTTATGTGTGTTGTTAAAGCTTCAAGCTAACATTTAGAAATTAAAAAGAAAGGTACTGAAGACATCAGAGACAAAGCAGGTATTTAGCCTAAACATTCGGACCTTTGTTTTTTTCTTTGAAGTTGCATGGGTTCAATTCTTGGGTCCTGCTCCTGACTTCAGCTTCCTGCTGATGTCAACCTTGGGAGGAATCGAAGTAATTAGGTTCTTGCCAGTTGTGTGGGAGACTTGTATTGCTGTGTGTTTCCTGGCTGCAGCCCCCACATTTTGAGTATGACTCTGTCTCTGCCACTCGAAGAAAGAGGAAAAGAAAAGTAACAGAAGTAACTGATGAGAACAAGCAGGAAATAACAGAAGTACCCATCACCATCTGTTTGCTATTCTGTATTCCTTCCTACAACAGAACAAGATGTCCCAGTATGGGCTGAATGAATGATGGACAGTAACTCTGCCAGTGGTACCAAGGTATTTCTAAGAGCTTTTAGCTCACATACATTGAGCTTAAGTTTAATTTAATCTTTATTAATTGGTGAAGTCAGAACCAGGAATGCAAAACAAAATCCAAACCTGAGGTAACAGCAGAGAAAGCTTGGCAGTTACACACAGACACAGAGGACTGGAATTCTTACTTGTTCTCTTCCCCAATGCCTGTAAAAGCTAGGAGCTTGGAATTCAAATCTGGGTTTCTCCTGCAAGTAGCATATCCTCACCTGGGATGCATCATCAGAAAGCTGGAATAGAGCATGGAGCTGGGATTTAAAAACAGATACTCTGATATGGAATATGGGCATTTTAAGTGACATCTTGACTGCTAGGGCAGATATGTTCCCTTTTCTGATAATAAACAGTGAAGTCTCTTCTTGCTTGAATTTACAGATTGTTCGCTCTGCCTCTTAACATAGGTGGAGCCCAACAATCTGCTGTTGACCCGTATCTCCTCTTTTTCGGTAGTTTTAGTAAGCCTCCTGTCCTCTGCTGTGGTAGGCATCTGGATATCATTGATGTCTAAAATTCTAGTCCTACTCTCTTTTGTGCTCCATTTATTGCACTTATGTTCCATTTGGTCACTTTTAATGTTTTCCCTGTCCTATTTCATACATCCAAAAAAACCCCACTATCTTATTGATTTATATCTTCTGAGGATGCTCTTACATGTTCATATCTACTCTGGCAGTCTGTCTGAAACTCTGTGGTGTTACATTTTTGTTTATTTTCATTCTACCCTCAGCTGTAGCTGTGTTGTATCTTCATCATTTGCATGTGATGTGTGTGTGTTGTAAGGATATTTCTGATAGATTGTTAGCTCTCTTTCTGCTCTGTGTCTCCGTTCTAATAAATCTAAGAGAAATTGTACTGAAGCACAGATCAGATGGTATCCCTTTCTAGATTAAAACCTTCAACGATTTCTTAGTATGTGCAAAGAGTAGCTTGAACTCTGTTTGCTTCCCTCCTGCAAATTTTATTGTTTTATTTTACTTTTATCTCTCTTTATACTTTCTTCCTTCTGAGTCTTTTCTCATGTTTTAGCTTCTACCTGATCGTTCTCCTGTGGTTACATTTCCAAATCTCATCTATCCTGCCAGATTTGTCTTCCAGCTGGAAGTAATCTTTTCTTCATAGGGACTGCCAAAGGTTTTCTCGTTTTTTTGTTTGTTTGTTTTTTTGTTGTGTGTGTGTGTGTGTGTGTGTGTGTGTGTGTGTGGTTAATATCTTTTACTGTACTTTAGTTAATTATATGCATAACACTGGTTGTTGCCACTTCCTAAGTTACTTGAAGTCTGGATTAATGTCTCATTTCATCTATTTTCTATATAGCTAATCTGGTAGATACAATGTTCTTAAGATATGTTTTTTAGTAAAGGTGTTAAAAACTGTCTTGACTTTGGGTATTTCTTGGTTTAGGAAAGGAACACAACTTTTGGAAGAAACTTGTATGCTACAAGCTGGAAATTTGTTATGTTCCATAAAGATCTCGTAGAAGTAAATTTGCTCAAAAAAAGGGGGTGGGTGGGTGGAGGAAATTAAATAAGTAGGTGATTCAAAGCATTTTCAGACAGATGATACCTAACATTTAAAGCTCCCTAGGGGCAATCGAGGTGGCGTGAACAGCTAATCCTCTGCCTGCAAATGCTGGCATCCCTTATGGGTACCAATTCATGTCATGGCTCCTCCACTTTCAATCCAGTTCCCTGCTTGTGGTCTGAGAAGATGGTGGAGGATGGCCCAAGGCTTTGGGCCCCTCCGATTACGTGGGAGGCTTAGAAGAATTGTTGTACCTAAAAGAGGTGATACAGAGGCGCACCCACACTGAGATTTGAAAGTCTTTTATAGCCTGCAATGGAGAGGGGACTCATGCCCAATGACTTCTAGATGTTGAACTACAAATTAGAGAATTTTATAAAGGCAAAAGCCACAAACTGAAAGGCTTTAGCAGGATTGAGCTAATGCAGAACTGCTTTAGGAATGAAAAACTGTTAATCACTAACTTTGCAAACCTTTGTTGCTGTGCCCTTTATTGTCAAACCAATTGAAACCCATTTGCCTCCTAATCAAGCTCACACAGCCTAGCCAAGGATTCGAGAATTCTTGCCAAGCAGAACCTAGTTTTCTGTGGGTTACTGTCTAATGGGGATGGGGGTTGAAGGTAGGGTATGTCATCTTGAGATTGAGCCCAGCTCAACACGGAGTTCCTTATGGCAAATCTGTTATTTCAGAGTCTCCTGGCTTCCGGCTTTGCATCAGCTCAACTCTGGTTTTTGTGGCCATTTGGGAAGTGAACCAAGAAATGGAAGACTTCTCTCAGGCTTTCTTCTGGCTGTAAAAATCTGCCTTTCAAATAAAAATAAATTTTAAGGAAAAACTACCTAAACATATATTCATTTATGTAGTTATTTTTATGAACCTAATACACAGGAATATTGTTTTTATGTAGTATCTTTACAGTAAACAGCTCATTGTTTTATTGATTTCGTGATAACCTTGATTTGTTTTAAGCAAACTGCTTGATTCTTAGATGGTGTTTTCTCCTCATACTTCTTTTATTGTATGGTTTATTTTATTTTTATGTTATTTGTGTTGTTAAAATATAAATATAAAATATGCTCTGTTTTACAGGTATCCTGGTCGGATATAGGGGGACTGGAAAATGTCAAACTAAAACTGAAGCAGGCTGTGGAATGGCCTTTGCAACATCCAGAATGTTTTAGCCGATTGGGTATTGAGCCTCCTAAAGGAGTTCTTCTGTATGGACCCCCTGGATGCTCTAAAACAATGATAGCAAAGGCTGTGGCCAATGAAAGTGGCCTGAATTTTCTAGCAATAAAGGTAGGATTTTTGCTGCTTTAATGGCTCATTTCCTTCTGCTTTATTCTCCACCTTCCCTTCTTTCATTCCACCCCTTGAAATAAGAAGTAAAGGCATCTTTTAAGAAGTAGCTCACATTTATTATTATTTTTCGAAAGAAAGATTGGTTTAAGCTTGAATCTTCTATTTTTAAGATATGAGTAGTATTTTGTAAAACATACAAATTCCATTCTGTAGATACTGCATGGAAAACTAGAAAGATATTTTTCACGTACAGAATGTGTCAAGAGTTTCCTGGATTATAAATGAAGAGAATGAGAATTAAGTAGGTAAAGTCAGTTTTCTGTGTTTGCAGTTGGGACTGAAGGAACTGAAGGAAAGCTCAGAACTTTGAGATCTTAATCCTTGAAAGATTTTTGGTACAAAAAACCATTTTTTAAAATTTGTTTGTTTTTATTAGAAAATCAGATTTACGGAGAGAAGGAGAAAAAAAATCTTCCAACCACTGGTTCACTCCCCAAGTGGCCAGAGTGGCTGGGCCATCCTCTACTGCTTTCCAAGGCCAATAGCCGGGAGCTGGAAGGAAGTAGTGTAGCTGGGATATGAACTGGTACCCATATGGGATACAAACTGGCGCATACAAGGCATGTACTTTAGCCACTGGACTATCACTGCCAGGCCCAAAAAAGCATTTTTAACCCATGCATAATTTTTCATGTCTTTTTTAGGGATGCATTTAATTTTAAAATTAATTTCTTCCATTTGAGAGAAACAGAATGTTTTTATCTGTTTTCTAAGTGCCTCCAACAGCTAAAATCCCAGCAAGCCAATGAGTTCATGCAGGCCTTCCCAGGAGACAGCAGGGACTGGGGTACCAAGACATTGCCTACCATCTCCCAGGGTACACATCCTCAGGAAGCTGAAACAGAGTGGAGCTGGGACTTAATCCTAGGCACTTTGTTATGGGATGTGAATATTCCAAACTGCCTCTGCTGGAAATGCTTTGAAGACCTTTTGTAATATACTCATCTGTGTTGCTTCCCTTTTGTTAAAAAATAACAAAAGTTCAAGTTGATGATCAGTGCTTGTCGTCTCCCCCCTCCCCCCCCCCCCCCCCGGTTGGTTATAAAAGTAATTCAGGCAGTTTTGAGGAGGTGGAATGTATTGTGGAACCAGAATGAGCAAGAATTGTGTTCATCAAGAACAGAGGAAACTAAGAAAAATGGCATGATTTTTGCTAGGAGTGGAATTTGGTTGAGGCAACCAGGAAAGTGTAATCACTGCCAGAGAAAGTAATAAGCAAAACAGAAGTACCTTGGAAAGAATTGGTGCTTGAATATCCCTTAGCTGCCATATTTGGTACTAAAAGTGTTTCAGATTTTATTTATTTGTTTGTTTATTTTCAGATTTTGAAAAATTTGCAGAGAATTTAATAGTTGAGCATCCCTTTCTGAAAATCCAAAATGTTCCAAAAGCTGATAAGTTCTGTACGGTCATGATGTAATTCAGAAGGTTTTGGAGTTTGTAGCATTTTAGAGTCTTTAGGTTAGGAAAATTTAATTGTGGTATATATAATTTTTTTGCTTTAGGTTGAATTGGGCATAATTCTTATGGCTTTGGCTTGCTTTTTAACCTGAGCACTTATTTGCTTTGTACAAGTGCTCCAAGTCTGTGTATTCTCATATGAAAAGTAGGATGACATTTATATATTACTGTCTTTGGAGAGGATTATGTTTTGTTTTGTTTTTAAGATTTATTTATTTTTATTGGAAAGGCAGATCAGATTTGTAGAGAAAAGGAATGACAAAGATAAAGATCTTCCTCCCCAGTAGTTCACTCCCACGTGGCTGCAGTGGCTGGAGCTGAGCCAGTCCTAATTCAGGAGCCAGGTCTCTCACATGGGTGTGGGGTCCCAAGGCCTTGACCCATCCTCTCCTGCTTTCCTGGGCTTCAGACAGGAAACTGGATGGAAGCAGAGCAGCTATGACTCAAACTGGCACCCATATGGGATCCTGGCACATGCAAAGTGAGGATTTAGCCACTGAGTCATAACACCAGGTCCGGAGAGGATTATGTTTAAGAAAATGAGTGAAAATTTTGAGAAATGTAGCTCCCCAGCCCTCTAGTGTGGGCTTTGCATGGTGGCTTCCTCCCCAAGACGCCAGTGTGGGAAGAGGGGAGATAGAAGTACCTCCAGTGATAAGTCAGATTAAATTCTATGAGAATGACACTTCTGTAGCCTTCCTCTTGAATGGTAACTCAAAAAAATTTCATGCAAATTCAACTTGAAAGGTATTCTATAAAATAGCTGACCATTACTGCTCAAAAATGTGAAGGTTCATAGATGAACTTTGTAGCAGAGACTTAGCACATTATGAAGTAATTTAGGGGAATTAATTATTCCACATGTACCATGCTAATTATTTTACATGTTACACGTAACTACATATCAAAGTCTTCGTTACAGAAGTTTTGAGGTTAGTATCAGAGATTCAGGCATATTGTAGACCTGCAGTAAAGTAATTGAAGTTGAAAAGACTGAGTTCTTACTGTAACAAATAAGAGGAGAGCAAAGAAAAAAAAAATCTTGGAGAAGATTATAAATTCATGAGCAAGGACTTTGGTAAGAGGACACTTTTCTCGTGAATTCATCTTCCTGTCCCATAATCAGGAAAGAAACTGGGAAAAACCCAGTGTGCAGCTTGGCTGTGCAGTCCCGGGGGTTGGGGGGGTTGCCTGAGCCTGCCTGTTTCGTTGCTGTTCTAGATTGAAGCCTGTACAGGTGGATGTTAGTTCTGGCCCCAAACCCAGACCTCGCTACAAAGGATTCTTCTGTGTTTTGGTTGGTTCTTCTTTCACCTTGGAAAAATGTGTCCCTATCGGTGCCTTTTGTAGATCTTTACAGTGTTTCTCTCACAGGCTTATTGCCAATTGGGATTATCTGGAGTCTAAAATCTTTTGAATTTCGTTGTGATTCCTCTTAGATATTTGTTTTGCTTTAACTACAAAATTTCTCCAGAATTCTGCAGATATTGCTGTCATGTGTCTCATTTGCCTGACAGTTTTTATTATCAGTATTAAATAAAGACATGTACATCTGTCACTGAATGGTTGTTCAAGAATGTCTGATCATTCCCTTGAGTTTTAGGGCACTCTGTGGCCTGCTTCTCTGTGTTAGTGGAGTGATTATTCAGCTGGTTAAGCCTAGATATCATGTTTTTATGTTTCTGATAGAACTTTCCGACTGATTTTTCTATGTATTAGATATTTAAATCATTAATCTTCCTGTTATCAGTATGAAGCCATTGGCCTTTGCTCCATGAAGAAGAAATCATGTTTGGTATATATGCACCATCGAATGCTATTTAACCAGAAAAAAAAGTGAGACCTATCTTTTGCAACAAAATGGATGCAACATGAAGCCCTTATGCTTAGTGAAATAGGCCAGGCCCCAAAGCAATGATCTTATTTTCCCTGATCTATGGTAACCAATACACAGAGGAAAAAAAAGTGATCTTTATGAACAATGCTGACAATTTGAGATTCATTTGTATACAGCTTTTGTCCATAGTCTTGAGGAATAACAGGGGCTTTTTTTCCCCCTACATGCTACGTTTTAAAATCTTAAATCCTATGAATCCTATAGAATCTTATAGGATCCTATAGAATCTTAATCCTATGTTTATGAAATTATATGAATGTTTGCCATTGTTAAAAACTTTAAGAGGGTGGTAGGGAACATGGGCAGGAGAGAGGGTAGGTTTGGAAATATCGCTTTGTGAAATTTGTTCATTTTTCATTAATAAAATGATGTATAAGAAAATAGGTACCTTGACATTTAGTTTAGCTATCTTTTTAGAATCACGGTCAATGGAAGAGTAATGGCTGTTTCTTTCAGTTCTATGTTTTGTACTTCAGTTATTCCAGATAATTTAAAAGCCGTACATATGCATTGAATTATTGACTTTAAAAAATTGTCTTCATTCAGTGACTGTATTATGTCATAACCTTAAATTTTATGCAGAATTATTGTAAGGACAGCAACAATAAAAAAGTTGATGTAATAATTACAATAAAAATAGTGATACCAGCAATTTCCTTTCTGGTTATTGCTAGGCCAAAACTTGCTGAATTAATATGTAAAGCTTGCTTTACTGAGGATACCTTGATCCTCATTTTATTATTCCTATTCCTAATTTCCTGTCTACACTCATCTTTGTGTAAATATGTAATTCACCACATGTAAATGAAAGCATCTGTTTTGTTCTTTATATTATGAATGTCTTTGATGTGTGCAGTATAACATAAAAATGATCATATGAGGTGAAACTGTACAATGATGGTGATGAAGTTTCTGGAAAATTATGGCTATTGTGTAGCCTTTAATGATTTTGTTAGAATGTTAAGGATTCTCATTCCCGTTTTAAATTTGCATTTGGGTCTCCCTGCTTGCACTCTTTCTTTTGTCCAGCAGTGAGTCACATTTTGACAGCCTCTGGAGAAGCGTTTTATGGACATACAGTCATTTATTTACCCATTTCATGTTTTTCAACTTTAGATATTTCCAGGTTTTTTTTTTTAAGATTTATTTTTTTTTTTCTTAATTGGAAAGGAAGATATACAGATGAAGATGTACAGAGAGGAGGCGAAACAGAGAGGAAGATCTTCCTTCCAATAATTCACTCCCCAGGTGGCCGCAATGGCTGGAGCTGTGCCCATCCAAACCCAGGGGCCAGGCACTTCTTCCAGGTCTCCCACACGGGTGCAGGGCTCCAAGGCTTTGGGCCGATCTTGACTTCTTTCCCAGGCCACAAGCAGGGAACTGGATGGGAAGCAAGGCCACCGGGATTAGAACCAGCGCCCATATGGGAGCCCATATGGGATCCCGGCGTGTTCAAGGCGAGGACTTTAACCACTACGCAATTGCCCTGGGCTCATATTTGTTGTTGTAAATATTGGTTCTGTAATATTCTTAGGCATCCTCCCTTGTGTATATGTAGAGAACATTATTATATATTTTCAAACTGTCCTTTTTTGTTACATTTTTATTTTAGTATTCTTGAAATGATTCACTTTTGTAATAATTTCAAGTTCATATTTTTAATTTTTTAGCGGTCAAATCACTGACACGTGCACACACACATTTAAAGATTTGTTGATTTTCAGTCTACTGGTTCACTCCCTAAATGGTCCAAGTGGCCGCAGCTGGACCAGTCTGAACCTGGGAGCCAGGAGCATTCTCCAGGTCCCCCATGTGAACACAGGTGCCCTAAAGGGAGATCTTCCTCTCTGTATGCCTGACTCTCCAACAAATATATTTTGAAAAAAAGAATCGGGTAAATAAAACTGCCTCCTTTGTTAAAGAATTTTATGTTGGTGCTATTTAATGCTTCATTTTAACTCAGTATGATGTCTGTCGGTGGCTGCGAGGAAACTGGATTTTGCCAGTGTGAACTTTGAGCTCTTCTCATCTCTTCTCTCCTTTGCTTAACTGTGCTTATTACCGTGCATTCTAACCTGTTGATTTATTACCATGGTATCGACTTTCAGGATTATCTTTTCCAGTGTTTCAGAGCAACCTTTAAGGACCTGGTTGTCTTGGGTATCAGTGAGTTTGTAGCTCACACAGCAGAAGGCTACTTCTTATTGTTCCGGAGGATAGCAAGTCCAGGGTGCTGGCAGATCTGGTTTTCAGAGGGCCTGCTTCCTGGCTTTCAGCTGATAATCTTTCTTTGTATGCTCTTGGTGAAAAGCAGAGAGAAGGGCTTTGATCTGTGAATGCCACGCTCATTACCTAATTGCTACCAACTGCTTTACCTCCTTGTCCAATACATGATGGCTATGAATTTTATGTGGACATGTTCAACCAATAGTAGCAGTTGCACATCAGCATTGTTAATTAATTTGAAAGAGAGAGATGGACATCTCCCTTGCATCTTACTTGTTCACTCCCCAGGTGGCCATCATGGCCAGGATTCAGCTAGGACCTCTGCTGGGTCCCCCACAGGCATGGCAGGTCATGGCAGAGGAGATCACGTCTGTCCTGTGTGACCTTTGCTCTGTGCGTGGCCCATCAGGGACAGTAGGACAGTAAGATAATGTCATGAGCTTGCATGAGTCCTCTTCCTTTGCTTTATTACTTTGGGGCCTACCATAGAGTTGTGAGAATGTCCCTGTGGTGGCGATTCTTCTCAGATACAGCTTTGGTTATTGTGGACTTAAATTCAGAACACCTAAGAATGTTGTCTCTTAATGTTATCTTCTAAATTGGTCTGCTTTTACCTTTTGTGTCAAGCACCATTCCTGATATGTTGTAAAAACACAGAGGATTGGATAGACAGATGATATAGAAAGTACAATTATGTTTAGTCACAACCTTCTCTTTGTGTTCATATATACTTTTCGGACCATCGGATTGCTTTGTTAGAGACATAAATAATGCCCAGTGAAAATAAACATGCTAAAGGAAGTAGTTTAATTAAAACCAGCCTCCTGTGTTTGTTTTGGCTTGTTATGTTTTGTTTGCATTTTTCTTCTTTCATTCAAGGAAATATGCCTGGCACCATTTATAGAGTCACTGACTATTTATTTTCTTTTCCTGCAGGGGCCTGAATTAATGAATAAATACGTGGGGGAATCTGAGAGAGCAGTTAGAGAGGTAAGGTCTGGCCTTCTGTATGGGAGAACTGCACTTTCGTGTGGGTTTACATTTTGTGTTGGGTCACAGATTTTGATACTCTCAAATCCAGGTCCAAGTTTTTTATGTAGGCAAATATTGTTTTGTCATGTGAAAATACAATTTTAATCTAAGTTTTAAAAAAAATTTTAACATCTTCCCAAAGTTTTTTTTGTCAAAGGTATTGGAAAAGTTCGCAGCATTTGTGTTAACAGTACGTTTTATGTACAGAGAAGAGGATGCATGATCTCAGAATAGGATTTAAATCCTTTAACCTAAAAGTGCCCTTTGCATAGAATAGGCTGGGTGATGTATGAAAATTTCACTTTATGGCTCCTATTTACTTGTGCCTCAATAGTCATTTCCTCTGCTTGCCTTGTTTATTTCTGAATGTTCTTTCTTTCCTAAGGTTTTTAGTTATTTTTTCCTTATAATTTATTTGTTTTTCTTGGGCAGATTACCAGGCAGAGAGAAAGGTCTTTGATCCACTAATTCACTCCCCAAATGGTCAGTGTCCACAGCTGACCCTCTCCAAAGCAGGAGCTCTCTGCATCTGCCATGTGGGTGCAGTTGTCAAGGCTGTGGTGCACACTCCGCTGCCTGTGCAGGCCACTGCAGGGAGCTGGCTGGGGTCTGGACCGGCCCGGATGTACACCGGCATCCACGTGGATGCCATTGCTTGATGGTGAATGACTAGCCTATTAAGCCACAGCGCTGTCCCTTTTTCTTCTGTGTTCTAAAATCAAATCTTTAAATCCAGTGCCTGATTGATAATGTCCCCTTTCTGTCTCATACACACATATTTTTGAATTGAGAACTCTGAGTAGTCTTAAAAAAAATTTAACAGCCATGTTAAAATTATGCTCTTTGGTTGTTCTTCAGGCAGCTCCAGTAATTAGATATTTATTCTTTTCAGGCTTTCTAATGTTACCTTGAGCATTCTTCACTGCTTGATTCTGTGGGTTTTTTTTTTTTTTCCCTTGCAACTGTTTTCCAATAGTCTGTGTTTGAGGTCACTTACTCTTTGGGTTTTATATTGATGCCTTTGCTCATGTTCATAAATTTTAATTTTGTTCTTCTTTTGCCATGTCTCTATCAAGTCTGTCTTTTAGGATATTTAATCATTTCTGTGTTCTCTTGGAGTTAAGTTTCTTTAAAGCAGCGATTTGAAAATCTTGAAGCAGTGGAGAATTTCATTTTATACATGGTTGATTTCTGGCACTTTCTTAGGCATGGACATAATTCCCTTAAGTTCTTGATACTTGTTATATGACCATCTTTGCATTAAAAGATTAGTAGTAATCTGGCTTCATTTGTGGTTTCTAAGAATTCGAAGCCATCTGGTTTTTTTGATCCTATGGCTACATTCATTATTTGAACACCAGATGGCGCAATAGGTCAAGTTTTAGTAAGTCCTTTGTTGCTATCTTTGCACTGTTTCAGTCCTAATCTATGCCCCGTAGCCAGATTTGTCCGAATGTTGCTGTTGCTGTATTGTTCAAAACGACCCGGGGAAGTGTCTAAAAACGAGTTATCTGTCCCTAAAAATATCTTCCTGTGACTGAGCTAGGCCCAGACACCTGCACCCATTCCTGTGACCACTAACACCACAACGTTAGATTATGTCCAAAGCGCAGACCCACCCAGACCAGTTTTGCCTGGCTATAGGACTAAAGCCCACTTTGCTATGGTGTATCTACTGCTGAAGTAGACTGGCAGTGTGAGGCTGCTCCTGACAGCTACCAGTGATGCTAGGTAGTATGTATTCTGGCCATCATATAGCCCTGGTTTACTCTGTGTGGGTGCAGAGTCTCTGCAGGTGCTTACCTGGAGACAGGGACCATTATTCTCTGTTCAGTGTGGATTTTTACTAGCCTTGTACAATCCTGTGTATCCTCCCTTTCCCTCTGAGTTGGAGAATTAATAGATAAGGCTCCCTCACTGCGCAGATGCTGTGGGTCATACTTGGGACTCAGAGCCATAGATCCCATCCAGTCATAGAACACATGCTGGGTCTCTGAGCCTGATGCAGATACATGCTAAAAGAAGTCTGTCCCCCAGGGGTGCAGATCTATCCTGGGACCCTCTAGAGGGTTACAAACAGGAGTAGATAGGTTCTGTGGGAGGTTCAAGTCAAGAACTGGGTCTCATTGTCTCCCTAACACGTTGGTACATCTCACTCTGCTGCCCTCCTGTTATTTGTTAAGCTCTTACCATATCCCACCTTCTGCACTAGTGTTGTGTATTCTTTCTAAATTTCAGTACTAATTTATCAGTTTAGCCCTATGGAAAGCCATACATAAATGTGGGAATTGAGATTCTGGAAAGTAAAATTACCAACTGAAGGAAAGCAAACTGAGCAGGGTTTGCCTGAGTGTATTTGGTGGCTTAAATCGACCGGTATATGTGGCAGGCTCATCGTTAGAAGGACAGTCGAGGAAGGTTGTCTTACGTCTGTTACTGGGTCCTGGGCACCTGTTAGCAAGTGTACACAAAGTGAGTGTGCCAGCTGATGTATATGCCACCTAGATTTGATTTCAGATACAGTTTTTAAAAATGCAGACCAACTACAGAATTTTCTGGAGATTGACCGTTAGCTAATGTGTCGTATTTTCTACCAGATTTTCCGAAAAGCAAGAACCGTGGCTCCTTCCGTCATTTTCTTCGATGAACTTGATGCCTTGGCAGTTGAAAGGGGCAGGTAAGAAATACTTATATATACAATGAAATAATATGAGTTTTACTATAGTCCAAGTAACATTTTAATACACACTGTATTGGTAATATATTTGGGTAAAAGTTTTCAATTCATGTAGTTTTTTCTTTAGTACCCATTAAATTTTTTCTAGTTTCAAAATAACTGTAGTATCTATTTGGGACATTGGAGTTCATTTAAATAGCGTATCGTCTCTAGGGATACTATCAAAATTATGCTTCTAAACATGTAATTAAAACTGAACAATAAAAAACTGAACAAAGCTGGATTAAGCATAGTCACTTGACGTAGTAGAATACAGTTGCAGTAATACTTAATGCATACTTAATCGTGTATTCTGGAAGAAGCTATGTTTCCCAAAATATGATTAGAGAGAAGTGCTAATACTTTCATTGTTAAATCTTGTGGAATGGAAAGGATTACCTGTGATGTCATTCCAAAGAGACAGCTGTGTATATTTCAAAACTCTTTATAAATGTATGATTTTTTCCCCGATATAGATGTTTAATGCTTGTTGAAATCATACGTAATAGGGCCTCACACGATAGCATAGTGGTTAAAGTCCTGGCCTTGCATGCGCTAGGATCCCATGTGGGTGCCAGTTCTATCCTGGCGGCCCCTCTTCCCATCCAGCTGATTCTAGTCCCAGCAGCTCCATTTCCCATCCAGCTCCCTGCCTGTGGCCCAGAAAAGCAGTCGAGGACGGCTGTGGCCCTTGGGACCCTGCACTCACGTGGGAGACCCGGAAGAGCTCCTGGCTCCTGGCTCCTGGCATCGGATTGGCTCAGCTCCAGCTGGTGTGGCTGCTTGGGGAGTGAACCATCAGATGGAAGATCTTCCTCTCTGTCTCTCCTCCTTTCTGTATATCCGCCTTTCCAATAAAAATAAATAAATCTTTTTTTAAAAAAAGAAACACATAATAGAAATATTTCATGTTAGAAAATATTAACTTATTTATGTTCCATCAGATTCTTACAGTGACTAAAATTTTCATTCAATGTAAGTAGCAATTTGAATGGTGTTTTCTCTATAAAATTTACCACTGTCAGGCCACGCCGCCAGGGCCAAGAAACAACACTTGATAAAATGTACAGGAAGTATAAAATCTGAAGATCTCAAGCTTTTTTTTTTTTTTCCCTCTCATTTGTATTGCTAAAGAAATGTCATGGAGTGGTAAAACCTAGTGAAATTGTGCAGACTTGGAAGCATTTTCATGTCGTGTTGGCTGTTTTCTGCTGCCCTTATGTGATAGCGTTCTGCTGTGGTTTTCTCGTGACTAGTCCAAAAAATGGCACTGTGTAAGGGAGACCATTTCTTCTTCCCCAAATTTTAATGTATAAATTTTTACTATCTTTCATGTATTAATTTTTTTTTTTACTATTTAAGTTTTACTATTTAAAGTTACTCATAGACTAAAAATTTGCCCTGAAACTGAGAATGATAGCTAACACATTGTAAACTTCTATGTTTTCTGAAAGTGATATGCTCGTGCTTATAAGAATGTCTTTATCACAACTACTCTTGCCTTGTTTTCCCTGCCCTAAACATTTCTCCTCCCCTGTAAAAGCAGGAGGGCTCACTGACAGTTACTCCTCTTCACTCTGCTCTTCTAAGTCTGTTCTCAGTGTGTTTGAAAGACAGAGACATATTTTTCCTGTCTTCTGGTTTGTTCTCCAAAATGCCTACAACAAGGAGGGCTGAGCCGGGCTGCAGCTGGGTGCTGGCAACTCAGAGCAGGTCTGTGTGTTTGGGTCGTGGAGGCTCACTGACTCAGCTCGGCTCATGACCCACATCCGCACAGGATGGAGTCTGGAAGTCAGGGTTTGACTGGAGGCACTCTTATATGGAATGTGAGTGTCCAGAGAAGTGCCTTCACTCTAATTCTAGATACACTCTGTTCTGAAGAAACTTTCCTTCTTCTGTTTTTGTTTGTTTTTTGAGGATTGACATGGCATGATGGTTCGGTTGTCTAATCTTCCACCTGCAAGCAGCAGGATCCCATCTGTGCAGTTGCTCCATCCAGTTCCCTGCTTGTGGCCTGGGAAAAGCAGTAGAGGACAGCCCAAAGCCTTGGAATCCTGCACCTGCATGAGAGACTGAGAAGAAGCTCTTGGCTCCTGGCTTCGGATTGGCTCAGCTCCAGCTATTGCTGCCACTTGGGAGTAAACTAGTGGGTGGAAGATCTCGGTTTCTCCTTCTGTCTGTAAATCTGCCTTTTCAATAAAAGCAAATGATCCTTTTTTATTTTTAAAGATTTATTTATTTATTTATTTCTGGAAAGGCTGATGTGCAGAGAGAGACAGATACTGAGAAAGATTTCCTGCCTACTGATTCACTTCCTAAGTGGTCGCAATGGCCAGAGTTGAGTTGGTCTGAGCCAGAAACTTTTTCCAGGTCTGCCAAGTGGATGCAGGGTTCCAAGGCTTTGGGCCATTTTCTGCTGCTTTCCCAGGCCACTTGCAGGAAGTTGGGTAGGATATAGAGCAGCCAGGACACAAAGCAGCACCCATATGGGATCCCAGTGGATGCAAGATGAGGAATTAGCCTTATTTTTAAAAGACCTTTTTTATTGAAAGAATAACAGAGAGAGATGGAGATGTCTTCTATATGGGTGCAGAGAGCAGTGGCTTGGTCTGCCCTCTACATTTCTAGGCCATTAGCTGGGGGTTGTATTGGAAATGGAGGTGCTGGGATATAAACCGGCACCCGTACGGGTTTGCAGCACCACAGGTGGAGGATTAGCCTGTCATGCAGTTATTTCCCTTCTTTCTTACTGCGAGCTTGAGAGAAGGTAAGATTCTGGTGGCACTTTTTTTGTTTGTTTGTTTTTTTAGTTTAGTGTGTTATAATAGGAAGCTTATAGGAGCAAAACAGAAAAGAGAGAACAATAAAAACATGAAATTACATGTAGAACAACTCAGAAAACTGTGGTCAGTGGATAGAATCTGATACAAGTGTAGACATCATGCAGGTGGCGATTGTAAGACATGTAGTTGTTTCTGAGAAATCTACTTGCTGGTACTGTCAAATTTTTTTAATAGGTTTATTTATAATTTAAAAAAGTTGAACTGTTAAAACTTGTGCAGTGTAACATTTGACTTACATTAATGGTTTATATCCCTGAATTTGTACTTAGAATTCACACAAATGAAATGAGAAAACTGCCAGTAGGTGATTTGTGTACTTGGGTATCTTTTGACACTACGAGAGGGAAAATTATCTGTCGTCAGACCTACTACCTAAACATTGAAGAATCAAGAGTGGCTGGTATTGTGGTACATTGCTTGCCATACAGGCATCCATGTTGGATCTGTTTTGAGCTGTCTGGTAATACACTTAACGAAAGCAATGGAAAACAACTCAAATAAGTAGCCTGTGTCACTCACATACGAAAGCCAAATGCAGTTCCTTTGTCCCGGCTTGGACCTTGCCAACCCCTGCCGCTGTGATCGTTTAAGCAGTGAACCAACCAGCAGTTAGAGCTCTTTCTCTTTTTCTCTTAACATTTCAAATAAATAAAATAAATCTCTTTTTTTGGCGGGGGCGGGGGTATTAAGTAAACAGATAATAAAGAAAAGTGGAGCAACAGAGGAAATAATGTGTTACAAATTTTGACGAAGAATGTTCTGCATTTGTTGTGGCTAAGTACAGTAGCATGTATTAAATCTGAGTTTTTAAAACAGTATTTTATTCTGAACATTTACTAGAAATTAGGAAATTTTGGATTGGTTTTGCAGAACATACAGTTTCCTTTTTGCAGCTACTTTGGCATTAAAATGTGAGTTTACCTGCACGCCGCATGTACTGTGGACGTTTTCGTGGGTAATGTTCATTCCAAGCACTGTATGTTTCCCCAGCCTTCTCTGGTATTTTTGGGTCTCTCCCAAACCTTAGTGTTGACATGAATATACAATTGGAAGAAAATAAGGAAGTGTAGACATAGATGGTGGAAATTAAAACTTTAACTGACACTTAAAATACACTAAAATATATAAATTAAAAATGGATAATTAAGATACTGCTATAATAGAGGAATCATTCAAGAGGATAGAGGGCATTTTATTTTATTGGAGGAGTTGAAAAATACATTTTTCTGTGAAATAGGTGCATGTTCTATGAAAATTCTTACCATTGATACAAACGTACTAGGGTTGGTATCATTGTGCTGTGCTTTCCGGTACAGTATGTTCAAGGCAAGGACTTTTAACTGCTAGGCTACTGCGATGGACTCTATTTTTTCCAAGATTTGTTTTATTGATTTAAAAAGCAGAGTACAGAGAGAGCTCTTTCATCCACTGCTTCACCTCCTAACGGCCACGATGGCCAGGGCTGTTTGAGGCTGAAGGCAGGAGGAAAGCGCTTCTTCTTGGTCTCGTGAGGATGACGGGGCTGCAGGCAACTGTGGGTCATTTACCGTAAATTTCCAAAGTACATTAGCAGGATCTGGACAGGAAGCATCTTCATGTATTCTAACTGATGCCCACATGGGGTGGAATTTAATGACAAGTTTTATTTTGATGTAAAAATATTTTGAAATTTGAGCCATGTGCTTTTCACAGTGAACATCGTCCACCAGTTGTGGAAGACCTCTTACAATTACAGTCCTGGTGGTGGAGTTTCTGTCGGACCAGAGAAAGAATCTGTTTTCTCTATTAGCTGTGATTGCTGCACGTTCTCTGTGACAGCTGCTTATCTCTGTACTAGTATAAAAGTAGCCTGGAAAACAGGTGATCAAAAATAAAGTATTTCCCTAGTCAGAATTTGGTCTGGCTGTAGTATCTTCTGTTGTTTGGAGGTACGTGACGGACCTTTGGTGATGGCACTGACTGGCTTGGGAGTGGGAATAGTTTGGGCGGGATGAGGAATTCTTAAAAGAACAGAGAAATTATGTCTGGCTTTGATAGTTACTATAGATAAACTGGTTTTCAGTGACTATGCTGCCTATCTTTTGCAGATAGTAAAGCTTTATGAAATCATTTCACTATGTTACCAATAAAACATTTGTATTTGAAGTATCTGCTTATAGTTGGTTTTGATTTCCTTGGTTGTTAGTTTTTACTGGTTCTTGTTTTCTGTTAAAGCTTTGAAAGTCGGCCAAGATTATTGCTCAGTCCATAAAACATTTTCCCTGCGCTATGCTCGAGCTAGTTCTCAGTGATCCATAGAAATAAAGGGCAAAGACAGTACAAGTAACGCAAATCCAAAGAATTCCCTTCACTTAATCATCAGTATTAATCACAGCTTCCATTTCTGTATAAAATAAAGTCCATATCAGACAAGCTTGACTTTGATTTTTCTCTGTGTAGAAGTGTTCAATTAGAATTCTATCTAATTTCTAAGTATGAACCCTTTTAATAGAATTAATATTTTAAGTATATTCGTTTAAGTACCAGATTATTATATAATACAGTCACAGGGCTTTTAACCTGGAGTGATCTGTGTATATATATTATCAAATTTAGGGCCTTAAATTACAGATAGCAACATTACAAAACATTGAATAGAATGATAATGTTTTCATCCTCTGTCAACCATCCAGTGCAGTCCCTACTAAAGAATCATGCAGTTATTTGGATATGAATCACTGAACAGAGGAGACTGAGAAAGTAAAGATTATGATCACATGTTGTGTTTTAGTATGAATTGTGAAGAAACTCCATTTTCAGATTAAATACCGAGAGTACCTTATAGACGTGTATTTGGTACCCATTATCTCATGTTCTGTTCTCCCTGCCAGTTTTTCTTAGCCTCTAGTAATCACTACTGCAAGTTAGTATAGATGTTTTTTTCTATCTGCTTATGACGTTAAACATGCAGTATTTGTCTTTCTGTGTCTGGTTTATTTCACTTAACATAATGATCTCCAGTTCCTTCCATTCTGTACCAGATAGTAGAACATCATTCTTTTTTATGGCCAAAAAGTATTTGTGGGTGTGTTTGTGTATGTCATACTTTCTTTATCTGTGTGATTCTGCGTCTGGCTAGTGTGTATTGTGGCGGCAGTGCGTGGAGAGTGCAGTTGTGTCGCCATGCATGAGGAGTGCAGCATTTAGGTTGGAAGCTCTAAGGTGTATTCTTTGAGGTAGCTTCTATTACTATCTATACTTTATCCTCCTTGAGCAAAAACGAACAAACAAGCACATAATTTCCATAAATTTGCAGGGAGGTACAGAAATCCAGTCTTAACAGGACAGAATGTGTCACAGGACAGAAGGCACCAACAGTGCTGGTCAGTGGTGCCTTCTCCTTGGTAGCTGTGCTGTTTTGTGGCTGTAGTTTCTTCCTGCTGATCCAGTTGTAGCTGTCAGGTCCCTCCCATACGGGCCTCAGTTATTTGCCTCTGTAGTGCTGGAGGGCTGTCAAGTCTGAAGGTTAGGAAGACTCTCTTAAAGGGAGGAAGTACCATTCTAGAGATGATAAATCCTAGGTGATTATGGTGAGGATTTCTTAAGTGGCTTCCTTAGAGTTTATCCCCAGGAGAGAGACATTGGCCCGCTTCGTTTTTTTTATGCCTTTCCTAGTAGCTTTCCTTTTCTCAAGGCCTTTTGAAACATCACTTATGTGGCTGTTACATAAGGTTTGCTGTTCCAGGAACCAGGCCCTTTCCTTAATCATAGCTTCACCTCTGAGAACTGTAACTTTTCCAACAGCTGCTGTTAGAAGGCTTTTGCTGAACCTGCCAAGTTTCTAATGGCAAGGTTGAGCGCTTGTGCTGTACTGCTGTGGTGCTAGGCTCTCTCCAGAACTGCCACATTGTCCTGAAACTAGTCCAGTAGGGTTGCTGTCTGAGTTTTACTCAACTTCTGCTGCCATGACTTGCAGTTGACTGTAAGAACGGTTGATAGTCTTGAGCTCTTCCTTTGATTTGTTACTCAGTGGTTTCTAACTATCCCTCACATTCCTTCTCATCTGCCCATTCATTCTCTCTTGTTAATCTGATGCTTTTTGCTGCAGCAATTTTCTAAACCTCCTAAATAATCTGCAAACGTTGACGTCTTTAGCCTTAACAAATACGAAATTCTTAGTGGGTTGTCACTAAGGACTGGCTGCTGCTCACCAGTGGGGTATTGCAGGCTAGATATGGTCTTAACCATTCTGATTTTTATAAGGAAATGGGGCTGGACCCCAAGTATCTACCTTACCAACCTGCATTTGCCAGAAATTTAGCAGCAACCTCCATGCCACTGCCTGGACCAAGGCCTCAGTTTCCCGTTTTATTTTTCTTTTTTGAAATATTTATTTATTTTTATTGGAAAGTTAGTTATACAGAGAGGAAGAGAGGCAGAGAGGAAGATCTTCTGTCTGATGATTCTCCCTGAGCAGCCACAGTAGCTGGAGAGAGAAGGAGATACAGAGAGAAATCTCTTCCATATACTGGTTCACTCCCCAAGTGGCTTCAGCAGCCAGAGCTGAGCAGCAGTAATGGCTGGAGCTATGCCTGAAGCCAGGAGCCAGGAGCCCCTTTCGGTCTCCCACATGAGTGCAAGGTTCCAATGATTTGGGCTGTCGTCGACTGCTTTTCCAGGCCACAAACGGAGCTGGATGGGAAGTGAGGCCGCTGGGATTAGAACCGGCTCCCATATGGGATCTTGGCGCATGCAAGGCGAGGACTCTAACCACTATGCTACCGTGCTGGACCAAACTAAAGTTTTTTTTCCCTAGTTCTAGAATGTCATATGTCATATGTTAATGGAGATATGTAAATTGCTTTTAGTGGCAGTAGCATTTTAGTAATTTAATTCTTTCAATACATAAATATGTGAAGTCTGATTTTGGGGATATTCCTTTTATTAATGATTGATTTATATGGGCAAACCATGGTAGCCTTAGCCTAGTGACTGAAGCCATCGCTTTGCATGCGTCTGGATAATTTATAGGCACAGGTTCTAATCCCAGCAGCCCCACTTCCCATCCAGTTCCCTGCTTGTGGCCTCAAAAAGCTGTCGAAGAGAGCCCACAGCCTTGGAACCCTGCACCAATGTGGGAGACCCAAAGGGGCTCCTGGCTCCTAGCTTCAGATCAGCACAGCTCCGGCCACTATGGCTACTTGGGGAGTGAATCAGTGAATGGAAGATCTGCCTCTCTGTCTTAACTGCTCTGTGTATATCTGGCTTTCCAGTAAAAAATTATTTTTAAATAAAAATGATTCATTTATGTGAAATGTAGGGTTTGACAGAGAGGTCTTAGTGTGAGAGAAAGTAAAGAAAGAAAGGAGCGTTTTTTCGTTCACTCCCCAAAAGCTGTAATAGCCATGGCTGGCCGGGCTGAGGTTAAGAACCTGGAGCTCTGACCGGAGACTCTGAGTTAGTGTGAGCTAAAATGCCAACCCTTTGGAGAACTTTGTCCTTGAGTTCTTCTGTTAGTGGCGTGTGATCTTTGACAGTCACCCTCTGCCTCAGATGGTTCATGCACCTGTCAGTGGTATCTGCCTCACGATGCTGTTATTGGGACTAGTCAGCTAATACGATTCATGGGACAAAGAAGGCTGAAGGTATTGCCTTTTATTAATGCTGTACTTACATTATTTTCTCATTGGGATGTTGTCCTGGGCCAGTAAATCCATCAGTTTGAGAGTAGTGTAAGTCAATGCATTTTGTAGACCTAATCTTTTTTTTTTTTTTTTTTTTTTGGGAAGGAGGCTATACAGAAAAGAGGAGAGGCAGAGGGGAAGATCTTCCATCCAATGGGTCACTCCCCAGGCAGGTGCAACAGCTAGAGCTGAGCCAATCCGAAGTCAGGAGCCAGGGGCTTCTCAGTCTCCCATGCAGGTGCAGGGTCCCAAGGCTTTGGCTGTCCTCTACTGCATTCCCAGGCCACAAGCAGGAAGCTGGATGGGAAGTGAAGCTGCCAGGATTAGAACCGGGGTGCATATGGGATCCCAGCGTGTTCAAGGCGAGGAATTTAGCTGCACTGCTATCGCACTGGACCCTAGTAGACTTAATCTAATGAACATATTGTAGTGTTATCTACCTTATATGTGGTTAGAATAACCGTTCTGGAAGACCTAGAAGAGTGTTCTGACCCCTGGCTTCAAGCAGACTGGATTCCATGCATTGCCTCCATTTTGGATATAAAGCAATAGGTGGAACCTATCACTCTGTGTCTCCTCTTTGTAACTCTGCCTTTCACACAAAAATAAAATCTTTTTTTTAAAAGTCTGTTCTGTAAACCATCCTTAGTTGTTTGAATGGCTATGTCATGTCTGGGAGGTAGATACTTAATAAAGTATAGTTACTTTCTCAATTACTCATTTCCCTTCACAGCTATGTAGAGTCAATTTAATTCTTTATTTTGGGCCCAGTGGCGTGGGGCATGACATCGTAGGTGTAAGCCGTGGTGGAGTCCAGTGTTTCATTGTCTAAGTGTATTTAGAAGTCTTGTTGGGGGCCTCATTTTATTCAGGAGTAGAGCTATATGTTGTCCATCTTTGATTCTGGCCCTGTGGTCTTCGTTACATCCTTCGTTTGTGAGAGTGTGAGTGTTCGCTTATTTACTTTTTTATCTTTTGATATTTTCTGTTACTTAGAGGCTCTGTGCACATTCAGCCCCTTGTGTGGCACTATCCCTTTGCCTGGTTGTCCTTCATTTTGCTATCAACTTTAGTGTGTTCCCCCACCCCCACCCAAATTCCTAACAGACAACCCTTTAGGAAGTAATTTTTTAAAAGATGTATTAATTTTTGTTAGAAAGATTTACAGAGAGGAGAGACAGATCTTCCATATGCTGGTTCACTCCTGAAGCAGCCACAATGGCTGGAGCTGAGTTAATCCAAAGCTAGGAGCCCGGAGCAGCTTCTGGACCTCGGACGGGGACATGGGAGCAAGAGTGTGCAGACTCTAAAGCTTTGGGCCATCCTCTACCAGGCCACAGGTAAGGAACTGGAAGGGAAGAGGAGCAGCTGTTACACAACCAGCACCCATATGGGATCCTAGTGCATGGAAGGCAAGGATTAAGCCACTAGGCTACCACACTGGGCCCATTTAGGAGATAATTGATAGAGATGAGCTGGAAAAAAATGTAGCTTTATGGTGAAATTTGTACTTTTATGAGAAGCGCCACCAGAAAGCTAGGCCATCATATCCGTCCTCCCTCTCTGTGCCTCTGCCACTTTGAACAGAACCAGAAGGCAGCAGTCTACAATCCAGAAAGAACCCTCAGCATTACATTCTGGCACATTAATCTTGGACCTGTAGCCTCCAGAATGCGGGACATTTTTGTTCTAGCCATGCAGTATAGCATTTTGTTCCAGCAGCAGTCCATACTGACTAATATATTCTCCTGCTCCTTTGCAGTTTTCTGTGTCACTTCTTTATATCTAAAATGTTGCGGTTAGCTTTCTGTTCATCAACCATGTCCTTCACTGTCTACGAACAGGGCATCTGTTCCACTTCTCTCTAGATCTGTCTGTATGACAAGGATTCCAGTCTGTTTTGTACGTCTCTCATGCCTTGTCCCACAAGTGCTTCGAAGTCTACATGTTTATGTTTGAGACTCTTTCCTCCAGGGACTTGATGGAAATATTAGTTTCATAGTTCTATTGATTGTGTCTCATTAACATTTCTGTGTATATCTGAATCTTTCCTGTCTTGCCAAGCTTTTAGTATCTATATGCTGAGTTCTAGATTTTTCTAGTTAACTGAATTTCATTTTGTCCTTAGAACATCATTTTTATTTGTAATATTTCTCAGTAGAAATTTTGGTCATTTGTTTTTAAGAGTACCCTCAGGTTCAGAGTAAAATTGAGCAGAAGTACAGAGAGTTCTCATCTCTTCCCTGCCTCAGGTCATCTAGTGTTACATCCTGCACCTTTGTTACAATTAATTAATCTGCATTGTCACATTATTATCACTTAAACTTTTTGATTTGGAGAAGGATATGGAATTATATTTGAAATATTCCGAGTTCTCTCTTGGAGTCAGATCAACACTTACTTGTGTCTTTTGGCTTAGTTACCTATGAGAATGATTAACTAGAAAGGACAACTTGAGTTAACTAACACTGTGGTTTATGTAGCAACATTATTGATGGTTTGTTAGGTGATTTAAAGAATTTCTTTCACTTGGGTATATTAAGTTAGATTTCTGCACTTGTAACGCATGTGATGTCTAAATGCTGTAATTTAGAAATCTTGATTCCTAAAGGAAGGTTTTGCTGGGCTTCTCTGGCTGTGTCACGGATGTTTAGGCAAAGGCGTGGAGTGTGTCTGCTGTGCTTTTCCGCCCTCAAGTACACATGCTTGAATGTATACGTTTTCAATAGTTTTAGTTATACTTGTGCTGTTTTACTTTCTAATTGTCCATTCAAAAGTTTGTTTTACGCTTTTGAATACATCTCAGGAAATCCAAGCAACAATTAAAGATAGCTATGTCTCTGAAGATTTTGATTGTGTAATACTAGGGTTAAGTTTCAATAGCAACTTTTGACTATTTCATAATAATCAACATTCACATATTTAATCAATAGAAACAGATTCAAATGAAAAACTAGTGTAATATAGTCTGTATTTAGGCATAAACATAAAGCAACAGTGAAATGCTTTCTTTTCTTGTTTCTGCAGATAGTGTTTTTCCAGCCTACTTTGCTGATATGTTTTTATCACTCTTAATAGTAGCAAAACATCAAAAATATCACTTTGTCTATGATTGTGATTGACTTTCTTAATAAAATCTTACTGCTTTCATGTAGGTGCTTTTCATATCTGATACTCATTTAGTATTTCAGTATTGGATAAAACAAGTATGCTTGATGATGGAATGGAAAAATCTCAATATAGATTTTGCATATGATAGTAAAATAAGTAATTCCCAAATATGTATTTAATTCTTTGATGTATATATTTTTCTTAGAATATAAACTAATAGAATGCAGAGCCTTAGAAATAATACAGTTTTAGGGAATATGTAAACATATGTTTAAAATTATATTTTGTAACATCAGTTCCTCAGGTGCTGGGAATGTTGCCGACCGTGTTTTGGCTCAGCTCCTAATAGAAATGGATGGGATTCAACAACTAAAGGATGTGACTATTTTGGCAGCTACTAATCGCCCAGATAGAATAGACAAGGTAAGAAAGAATTGTGGACTGTAAAATCAAGAACTGGTTCATCAGATTCTAATTTTTTTCAGTTGATTAGATTACTTCCTAGTCGTTTTCTCGTTTAGACAATATTGGAGGTTGTGAAGCAAGTTCACTGTGCATTGGTTACCAGTGGTCTTGTCAATGAGATAGAATCTCTCCCTAACAAGCTATAGGGAATGGTTTTATTACTTACAGATAATAAGTATGGAACAACAGTGGACTAGGATACATTGCAAGCTATTCACACAAGATTCAGAAAAGCTGCATGAGGCAGTTTGGACTCTGGTTTGCCATGCAGCTGAGGGATCGTGGAACACAGCCCATCCTTCAGTTGTTACTTTGAGGCAAACAGCAGACACTGGGCTAAAGCTGTGAAGGCTGTTCTGTTCCAAGGGATGGATTAGAAGAACCTAGGCTGTTCACACTGTTCCTTCCCTGTCTCAGGCTGTTACATTCAACTCATGTTCTTCAGTCCTTTTCTGAAAACAAAACAAACACACATAAAGCCAAACAAACAAATGCAAAGACATCCATGAGCATTGTGGTGTAGTTCAGCTACTCCTTGGGATGCCCATTTTCGCCATCAGAGCACCTGGGATTCAGTCCTGTGTCTGCGTCTGATCCAGTTAGCGCAAGATGTGCATACGGAGGCAGCAGATAATGGGTCAAGTACTTGAGTTATTGCCATCTACTTGGAAAACTGTGGATGAAATTCAGAGTTTAGCTCTTGCCTGAGCCAGTTGCAGTTGTTAAGAGAATTTGGGGAGTGAATCTGCAGATGGAAGAGAGCTTGCTCTGTCTCTATCCTATCTCTCTGTCTTCCAAATAAATAAAAACAAGCTTTTGAAAATAACATTTTTAAAAAATGTGAGATAAAACAGACAAATAGTAAACTTACATCTACTGATTCATTCCAAATATCAGCAACAGCATGGGCCAGGCTAGGCCTCAACCAGGAGCAGGAGCTAGGAGTCTAGACTAGGAGTCCTAGTCTCCTGCATACATGGCATGGATTCAACCCTTCAGCCATTATCACTTGCTGTCTCTAGGCTGCCCATTTGCAGGAAGCTGGAATCAGGAATGGAGCTGCTGGAGTTTTGAGCATTTTTCTGTATATATTCTTTTTGTGAAAAGTTGCTTGTAGGTGGTGTCTGCATCTCCATATGCCTTTTAGCTGCCTCCAGTTCCGTGAGTATGACAAGAAGTTGGATCAAGTGTCCTTTGTTCTGTGAATGGCAGGATGTGATAAGACAAATCAAAATTAAATAGATTATGTGATGTAAATAATTAGAGTGATGACAATTGGAATTTTCTCAATGTGTAGTAGTAGGCTTCAGAACAGTAAGCACATGGTTGATTATGTGTGCCCAGTAATTGTGAAATGCCCATGTTTTTGGAGTATATGTTAAATTTTTTTGTTAGGCTGTTGCTTAGAAGGGTTGAATTCATACATGTGTTGAATCTTATGTGGAAAAGTGATCTTTTCTTAGGTGTAAAATGTTCCTCAGGATAGTGTAAAGTTTTCTTACAAAAGCAAGTTCCTAGTTACTTTCAGCTATCTTTAAAAAAGGTATCTTGACTTAAGCTGAATATGAAAGTTAGGCAGAAGACTTGAGTAAATCGGTGTTCAGAATTGTTTTTGGTCATTGTATTTTAGAGGCAAAGAAGAAATAAATGGATACTTTGCTTTCTGTTTTCCCTAGAAAAGAAATAGTAGTTGATGGGTTAATTAAGACCTGACCTTTTTTTGCTGACATCCTTTGTTAGAAGTTGCCTTAACATTATGTTTTTAACTTGCAAAAGTTTAAATACAAATGTCTGGAAAAGTAAGCATGTAAGTATGCTTATTTTCCATTTTCAATTGAATTTTGTTTCAAAATAAGTACCTGAAAAGATAGGTACTTATGTGTGATTTTTCTCTCTAGCCATACTGCTTTTTAAGCTCTGTTCATCTAATGATGCTAGTCACAGCTCTGACAGTATGGGAAAAAAAAAGACTGAATGAATTTTATTTATTTTTCCAGAATTTAAGAATGCCTGTTCATTTTTAATATTGCTTATCAAAATGTCTTTTCATTGTGATCAGACCTGAAAGGTTTCTTTCTAGATCATCTTCCAGTTTCACCTTTATCATCTTTCCACAAGGAGGTTGGAAAAGGAGTTTTGATATTGTTGCTGGACTTTTTTTGTGTGTTCTTTGAAACTTCTAAGTGTTTTTGCTATGTGTTGTGAGATGGCAGCTGACACATTTCAGCTTTGTCGAGGGCACTAGGAGATGTGTGAGAAGAGACGCTGGTTGGTCATAGGTTGAGTGCTTCAGTAGTTATGAGATTGTCTATTCTGGTGGTCGGCAATTCTGGCTTCTTGGCCAGATGTCATTTACTATCTGTTTTGGTACGTTCCATGATTGACGAATCATTTTTACTTATTTGAGTAGTTGCAAAACAGTTCTTAAATGTTTTTTGACATTTGAAATTGATATGTAATTGATTTTTCAGTCCCTTCAAATAAAGCACTGTTACAGTAGCATGTTTATGTCTTGTCCATTTCTCTTTTTGCACTATTGTAATAGAGTTTAGTAGTTACAGGAGAGAGTTAATGACTTTAATGGTCTAAATTATTTATTATCTAGATCATTACAGAAAAGCTTATTAGTCATATGTATTCCTGTATGCTTTTACTATCTTTATTGTTTTTAAAGATGTATTTACTTGAATGGCAGATTTGCAAAAACAGAGAGCTCTTCCATCTGCCCACTTCACTTCCCAAATGTAGCAATGGCTGAGTCTGCCAGCCTGAAGCCAGGAGTTTGCACCTTCATCCCATGTGATCCCTAGGCCCAGGTGCTTGGAGCCATTTTCCACTGATTTTCCTGGTGCGCTATCAGGAAGCAAGATCAGAAGCAGAGCATCCGAAACTTGAAACCTACGGACACATGGAATGCCTTCTTTACATAGTGTACCACAATACTGGCCTGGCCACTGCAGTCTTTAAAAATAGTGTATTACTCATCCATGCAAGAATTTATTCTCACTAAAATTTTTAAATTCAGTTTCTGACAAAAGCTATATATATATTTGTGTGTGTGTCTGTGTGTGTGTGTGTCCTTTATGTCAATAGGTTGCATGTCCAGTCAGAAATATCTGTGCTGTGGGGCAGGGGAATTGCATCTGTACTGAACATATACAGACTTCTTTGTGATTATTCCTTTAACAAAACACAACAGTTGATAAGGACAGTGTGCAGTGTGTGGGATGGTGTGCATTGGTTATAAATACGATACTCTTATATACAGAGTGTTGAGCATTCACAGATTTCATTGTCTTTCCATCTGGGAATCATTATCATCATTATCGTGCATGGATACTGATAGACAGCTGCATTGAGTAGAACATTGTATTTTCATAAATGTATCCATGTGGGATGGGTAAATCAAGGCCTTTAACACTGACCATCTTACATAGTTATTATATTTAGTTGATAAAAGCTTCTTTGTTAAATATATGCACATTTGTAGTACATTGTCATTAACTGTAGTCACCAGGTTTTACAATAAATGATTTGATCTTATTCCTCCTTTGGAACTGAAACTTTGTATTCTGTGACCAATCCTCTTTCCATCCATGGGAGTCACCAGACTGCTGTGGTTTTTGTGAATTTCCCTTTTTAGATTCCACATGTTAGGTGTGACATGCTGTATTTGTCATTCTTTGTTTGGCTTATTTTAGTTAAAATTGTATTTTCCATTTTCATTGTGTTGTCATAAAAGACAGGAATTCATCATTCATCTTTTTAAAAGATTTAATAATGTCTTGTGTGTTGTATCTCCTTTTAAAAAAAATATTTGTTTTTACAGAAGAGGCAGATTTACAGGGAGAAAGAGAAATAGAAATAAAGATTCTTGCATCTGCTAGTTTACTCACCGCAATGGCAGGAGCTGAGTTGATGTAAAACAAGGAGCCAGGTGCTTCTTTCATGGCTGCCGGGTCCCAAGAATGTTAGTCATCTTCCACTTGTTTCCCAGACTACAAGCAGGGGACTGCATGGGAAGTAGAGCAGCTGGGACATTATCAGAGCATTTACAGGATGCTGATGCTTGCAGAGAATTACCAATGAACCTTTGTGCTGGTCCTGTTGTATCTCCTTTATCTGTTCCTCTGTTGCTGAACATTGGAGTTCTTTCCACAGCTTGGCCATTGGGAGTAGTGTTGCAGTGAACGTGCATTTCCTGTGGATTGTTGGTTCATACAGTAGTTCTATTTTAAATTTTTGGTGAACTTTCATACTGTTTTCCGCCAACATTATGCACATATTCCTTATATGGATTCATACAATCACTTAACTTTCATAGTTTTAGTAACTTTACTCCACAAGTTTGTTGTGATGTCTCTCTGTGACTTTGATGATTAATGACATGTTTATCTTTCAGAGTGCCTATTGGCTGCTTGTACAGCTTCATGTTCTTTGCCTGTTTTGTTTGGGTTATTTGTATTGCTGCCTTTAAGTAGTTTGAATTCCTTAAATGTCATGTTTTGAGTATGACTCACTAATCATTGCCTCTTCACTGGTGGTTGCTTCCTCTTCTGCTCAGATGTTTCGTTAGTTTGATGCACCTTCTTTTTTGCTTGCTTTGGGGATCATATACCAAAAAATCATTGCACAAACTCGTGTCACGGAGTTTTTCCCCGACAGTTTCTTTTAAAGGTTTTACAGGTTCAGGTCTTCTCTTCAAGTCTAATCCATTTTGACCTGAGTAAGCCAGATTTTTTTCCCTACATTTTAAGTATATTTATTGTATAAAAATTATGAAAACATATTATATCATAGGTTATTCATTAAATAGTCATCAATGTACTTTATTGAACTTAACAGTAGTAAATTGTTAGATTTTTAGATTGGTGTATTAACATCTTTTGGGGACTGGCAGTGTGGCATAACAGGTAAAGCCACATTTAAAACCAAAAGATGATTTGTATGAGAAATGGACAACAGATCTAAATAGACATTGGTTGGACTGGCACTGTGGAGTAACAGGTTAGGTGACTGCATGCACCCTTATGGGTGCCAGTTTGAGAAGCTGCTATTCCACTCCCATTCCAGCTCCCTGGAAAGCAGTAGAATATGGCCCAAGTGGTTGGACTCCTGCACCCACATGGGAGCCCTGGACAGAGTACCTGGTTTCTGCTTGGTCCTGCTCTGGCTGTTGTAACCATTTGAGAGGTTAACTAGTGGATGGAGGATTCTTTGTGTCTATCTGTCTCTCTGAGTCTATGTCTGTCTCTGTGTTTTTTCTCTCCTGTAATTTTGCTTTACTTCTAATCAAAATAAATCTTACTATATAACATAATAAAATGGTTTCATTTAAATAACGTTTCATTTTTTCTGAAAATTTATCTGAATTTTTCTAAGTGGTATTTTCTTAGACTAAGTAGTTATTACTTTTAAAAAGTAGTTATTTATTTATTTGAGAGGAAAAGAGAGAGCAAGCCCCTGGCCAGAAGCCTAGAATTCAATCCAAATTTCTTACACGGTTAGCAGGAACCCGGTTATTGGAAACATTACGACCGTATTTCAATTACTTCATTCGTAGGAAGCTGGAATTGGGAACCAGGAACTGGCATCAGACTCTGGTATCAATATGGGATACTGGCATATTAATTGACATGTTAGCTGCTGTGGTAAATTCTAGTGCCTAAATAATTTTTTGAACAAAATGATTCCTTTAAATCCAGAAATCTTTTACTTATATCATGAATAAAAAGCTTTCACTCATGACATCTGAAGCTAAAAGATCTTTTGGTTTTAGACTTGATAAAATGTGTGGAATATACTGTTTCATGTTTTCATTCTTGGAATTTTCAGGCATAAAAAAATTTCGAGATGCGAAGATCCTTTAAATATTGAAAGAATTTGGTAAAATTTGATGTTGTCAAGATGTGACTAGGAATATGTTTAGTCTTCTAGTAATCATTCTAATAAACAAGGTTTTTAAAGATTGAAAAGGCTTATTTTCTTAGATGGCCATATATTCTCGTTAATGTTTTAATACCCCTGTTAGAAGATTTCTACAGATTATTTCTTTATTCTTTGCTCATTCACCAACACTGATGGCGAGCTATGAATTTATTAAATTTTGCGTTCCATCTTTTTCTTTCATTGCATTAGTATGTGAAATTTCTGCACATCAGCTTGATTTTCTTCTAAAGTGTTTATCTTTAATATGTTTCCTTTTGTGCAAATTGCTTGTGTTTTTTTTTTCTCTTTATTTAATTGTATTATTTCAGTGACATTCTACCATCGGCATTTACTATTTTCCTAAAATGTAACATCCTCTGATAGTTTGTGATCTCTTCAGGAGAGGGTTTAATGAGATTCCTCCTACCTTATGAGAAGGCTCTGCTAATGCTTATGCATTCCAGGTTTTTTTTACCAGCTGTCCACTGTTGACTTCTAATTGAATTTAATATTAATATTGGTTACTGGCCTCAAAAGTAGAAGCTTAACCCAGCACCACAGCAGCATCTTAATTTTCTTTTAGCTTTAAAACACTGCTGAATTATCAGTCTCCTGATTTATTACCTCTCATTGAAAAGAATGAAATTGACAGTGCACTACAAACAATGAAATAATTCACAAAGGGAGAGGAATGTGAGGTTCTTATTTTCTATATCTAAATTTGTTGCTAAAATAATCTTTGTGGTTGGGTTGTGTGTGTGTGTTTATGTGTGTTGAAGGTCTGCAGTTGTGTTACATTGAATTTTTCTTCATGCACGTGTGTGTGTGTGTGTTTGTGTGTTTTCAAAGTATGCAGTTGTCTGATTTTGTGACCCATTGCTGTATAATCATATAGATTCCAAATACTTTAAAATGATGTGTTATGTATTAAGTAGTTTTCTGAGGTTTTTGTTTTCTGCTGTTGTTGTTTTCAGAAACCACCTTTCCTAACTTGTTATTGAAAAGTTCCTTCAAACAGATCATAAGCAAGTATTCCCTAGGTGTGGAAAGTGACTTTTGTTTTTAATCATATGATTTTCAAAAAAGAGGACAAAAGCTATAAATCAGCCTTAAGACATTATATGCAGTAAAGATCCTGGTTGACAGTTAAACAACACCATAGCATTTAATTTAAAATATATTAGTCTTTAAAAAACTTGTCAAGCTGCATATATTCTCCATGTACACATGTCTAATCAGACTATAAAAATGTGTACTATTTAATAATCTTGCTGCTGCAAATGTGAATGTAATTTTGGATAACTGAAATATCTTAACAATTGACTAGTACAGTGGAAACTTAAAGTGGAAAGTTTCTTCCATTGATGTTAATTAACATTCCTAGGGTTTCAATTGATTCATTGTAGCTAAGACCTAAACTCAAAGCCATATATTGAATAATGGGGTGATATTAATACAATGGTTAATTTGATAATATTTTTATAAAGTATATAGAATATATTCACAATTTTCTGCCTAATGAAAAATTTGATTTCTTTGTTTAATAGGTATAATCCAGTTTGAAATATCTGTAAGTTTTAATGCTTCATGATCATAAATCATGGACAGTTTAAACCTGTCTTCAATCTTCAGCTCTTCATTGACGCACACATTGGTGTGTATTGGAAAAAATAATTGATCTTGCATCTTTAAAAAATATTTTAGTATTGTTTATATAGTTGAGAGGGATACATGCCCACGAGGGTGTTTGATTAGGATGGGCAAGTTCAGGCATGGATGAAGGGGTTTGGGATAAATGTTTCAATTGTTTTTTTCCTTTCGTGTCCCCTGAGGGGATAGGGAAAATGACCACTCCTTGCTGTCCTACTGCATCTGCACTTGTGGATGGAGGACAGTCATTTGATGACGCCTTAGAGACTCCGATGTAGAGAAGAGTATTCCTAGGGTGGTCCTTTAGTAGTTTTGACAGTTCTGAGACATCATCAGCTTCTTTGCACCAGGATTGAGAGAATCTTTGCATGGTTCATTGGTGGCTAACCATGTCCTCCTTCATGCATCCACAGGCCCAGGAACATGTTTAAAAGCTTGGCCAGGAGAGTGGTCTAACCTGTTGTTTCCGTCCTCTTACAAGCCACTCAATGTCCTCTGTTAACCTAGATAATCTGGTTTCCAGGACCTCATGTGCATCTGGGCATGCTGTCCACTGGCTCACCAATCAGTGGCTGCAGCCTAGCAGGGAAGTCTTCAAAGTTCCCATACCAGGTCTGTTCTCCAGCTCTGGATCCTTCACATACTGGCAGGGGCTTCAACCCAGCCTGGCGTGGCCAGCACTCAGTCTCAGCTCTTGTTGGCAGGTGTTGGAGCCATCATAGCTGAGCATGGCACATATCCAGTTCTGGCACTCCTATGTGCCAGTGGATACTGAGGCCCGTTCTAGCCTGGTCCACTCCCAGTCCTAGCTCTTGTGCTTCCTAGTGGGAAATATGACCTTGTAGAGAAGTTCCTAGAATTCTCGTACCTGCTCCCAGTCCCAGATGACACATGTACCAGCAGGTGTCACATCCTTGCTTGGCATGGTCTGCTCTCTTTTCTGTCCTTTCCATGTACAAGTGGGTGCTTCAGCCTGGCCCACCCCAGCCCTGTCCCAGCCTTGGCTCCCAGAAATGTCAGTTCCAAAGTCCTACCTTTCTTGTTCTGTCATCCCTTCTCCAGCCCTTTGTGCAAGCCACAATAGTCCCACAGTGGTAAGTCCACAATTCCCCCAAAAATCTGCCCACCAAATCCAGTTCTTTTGTGTTCTGATGGGTGTGGCCACCTAGCCTGATATGACCCACTCCTGCTCCAACACCCATGTGCAGGTACTGCAGCCTACTTCAGCCAGACATGCCTTCCAGCCCCAGCTTTTGCTTATGCCAGCTGGTAGTGTACACTACTGCTTAGCCTAGCCTGGGTTTCCAACATCAAGGGTACCTTTGCCTGCCCTAGACATGCCCTCTGGATCCCTCTCTCTAAACCACTCTGTGTGAGGCAGGCTGCCTGCGAGTACAGTGAAGACCCCCGAAGTCATTTCTTCCCTGTCACACATACCCTTAGTTGTTCCTACTCCAATATGTCCCCAGACCACCTCCCCAGGCAATCTGCTGCCCACACCTTACCCCTCTCCCCCTGTATGGAGGTCAGCATGGTGTACCAGTGTGGTGCTCCCCGCCTCCCTCACATATGTTAAAAAAAAAAAAAAAGGAAAAGAAAAAAATAGGACAGAATAGACAATTATACTGGTACACTGGTTTAGGTAATCAACTTTGACATTAACTGGGCCCAGAATTCCCATCCGTTACTGGCTGCTTTTCTTCCAACAGCATAATTCTTGGCTAGGTACAAGACAACTTAGGCCGAGGTGGTTACCTACAGCAGAGGTTGGATCTTAGATCTTACACTTTTGTTATCTGCGCTCTGTATTTGACAGTAAATTTGGTATTGCAGTTGCTTCATTTTGACACAAGATGGTGATGCTTACTACTTAAAATGTTTCCTGAGTTCAGGCTCTCCTTTAAGGTTCTCCTCCATTCAGAGAAAGTAGTTTAAGGAAATAAATGGAATTGTTTATGTCTCAAGAATAATAGCTGGGGTTTGAATAAGTGCATGTGCGTGTGCATATGTGTGTATGACAATTGTACAATGTATTTAACAAATAGGGATTTAGTTTATCCAAGTCAGAAGTGGAGGCCTGGATGCATTCAAGGAAACAAAGTTAAATAGTAGACAACTAGCAATAATTATGCACCAGGCCCTGAGTTTGTAAAATAAGCACAAAAGGTATTCCTTTCGCAAAAGGTATTCCTAAGTACATTAACCACATAATCAGTAGCATTCTTCTTTCTTAAAAATCAGAATTAGCAGTACCAGTCAGTGTAGTAATTTTATTCACTGATCAGTCTGCATTTCTTTTAAGTAATTTTTTATATAACTGTATATATTGACTCTACTTACTAGCAGTATTAGGTTTTAATCTTAAAAATGAAGGCATTTGTCCAAGCAGAGACAGTATGTAAATTTTTTTATAATCATCTAACTCAGATGTTTGTATTTTGGAAGATCAATAAACAAGTGGTTCATCTTCCTATACTGGAATATTATTCACTGTAAAGATTAGCAGCTATGGTCCTCTATAGAGAATGGGTGCCTCTCAAAGATACACTGATTGAAAAGCCAGATAAGAATGGCTGCACGATACACCCATTTCACTTATGAGACATTCTACAAACAGTAGGGCAATGGAGATCAAAATAATACCTGGGAATGTGACGGATTATTTTGGATGATAACAATGGTCTGTGTCCTGTTTGTTGATTAGCTGTTTATGTAGATGTGGAAACACTTCTGATTCCAAATTAAAATTCACTTCATAGTATAAAAATAATACCCCAATAAATCTGACCATGGGGAAGAAAATTAACTGAAGATATAAGGTAAAATGTGAGCTTTATTTTGGCAGTTATTCTACCCTGAAGATAAGACCCGCTATTCTCAGCTCTGCTACCAGCCTTTGGTGATGGTTTGTTAATACATTTACAGACTTCACATTATTGCAGGGTCTGTGGGTTCAGAACTCTCAGCTCGTTTATTTACTGTTTGGTGATGTCTGTCTCCTCTTGCTCCATTGTAAGGTTCACGAGTGCAAGGATTTTTGTCTGTTCACTGATATGTGCATGTCACTACTTGAAGCACATAGTACCAGTTACTATGAAAGAGACCTACCATACAGGGTTCTTGCTTATTCTGCTGCCTTAGGAGATCATAAGAGGTTTCATACCAGGAATAATTTTGCTGATTCTTAAGGCAAAAAGTTTGTTTTATGTTTTTTTCTTGAGAAAACGGATTTTTCTAATTTTAATTCCTCATTGATTAGCCAGTTTTATGTTATACATGCAGATTTTTCTAGGGGGTTATGTGTGACTAATATTGCCATGGGTAATTCAGAAATAAAAGTATATTGCGTAGAAGACTGTACTATTGCAACAGATTAGCTGTTGTTACAGGTTTAAGGAAACCATATGATTTGGAAGGCTAACCATCATTAAACAATCAAGAATAATTTCTCATTAACCTGTTCCTTCAGTTGCATCCAGGATTGTATTTTGGGAATAGTTGATTATCCTGTATATATTGTTTCAAAATTGTAAAGGGCACACTATCATGTAATTACGTTTCTATTACTTCAAATTTAACATTAAAGTTTCTCACCTCAAACTCTATTATCAAGATGGTAAGAAAAGCTACATTTTCTGGTTAAATACTAAGAATTTTCTTCATGGAACCAAAGATGAAAGATAAAACTATAGTGTCTATATTTAATCCTGTTAAGTAGATGTACAAAAATTAACATATTCTTCACACTTCATTACAAATTTTCTTTCAATTAGTCTATATCATGTTAAATATAATGCACAAAAATTGAAGGAATAAGAAAAATCTAAATATTATTCTGACAAAGTAATGATTAATAATTTTGTGCATTTTGCAAAATTGAATATATGTTGGGAATCATATATCCTGAAATATTATTGTAAGATAGCTATTATTACCACATCGAATATTTACCAAAAAATTGCTAATCAGAGAGATTGAGATACTTGTCTACCTGGTAACTAATGAACAATTTAGGCAATATTGAAAGGCAGAGTTTGCTGTCTTTGAGCACCACCTATCTTTTTTTTCTATAGCATTATGTTTCATGTGTTGTTGGTTTGCTAATCAGATGTCCATCCTTTGTGTTCATAACTTCACATTATATAAAATTTACACCATGTAGTTTTTAAAAATCTTATATATATTTATTTTTATTATTTGTATTTGAAAGATATATGGTGAAAGGAGAGGTAGAAAGTTCGTGTATCTGTGTTGTCATGACAGGATTTCACCTTTTAAAAAAATTAGATTTGTGTGTTCTGTTTTGTGTATGTTGTATATCCTTTTTTTATATGTATATAAGATTATTTTTTATGAAAAAGAGAGACTTACAGAGTTAAGGAAAGACAGAGAGATATTTCTACCCACTGGTTCACTCCCCAGATAACCACAATGGCAAGAGCTGAGCTGAACCAAAACAAGGAACCAGGTACTTTTTCCAGCTCTCCCTTGCGGGTGTGGGGTTCCAAGGATGTAAACCATCTTCCACTGCTTTCCCAGATCATAAGCAGGGTATGTGCAGAGCATCAACTAGTGCCCACATGGATTGCTAAGTCTGGAGGCAGAAAATTAGCTGAGTAACACTGTGCTGATTCATATGCTATGTAGTTTTAAATTTTCATAATTCCTGTGATTCTGGATAGCCTAATGAAATATATGGCAAAGGTAACTCCAGAATATGATAAATAATACTTTGTCATTTTGAAATTAAAACATCGAATCATAATCACATATACTTTCATTTTACTTTTCTCATTTCCATAACATTAAGTCTTACATAGCCATATATAATTGCAGCTGTTTCCATTTCTTTGTTTTATGCGTCTTCCAATGTACTTTTCGTCTCCCACACTACAATATATAACCAGAAACAAAGAGAAAGTTTAATGATGATAATGTAGTAAAGATATTGAATGTATAATGAATATTTTAGATAAGTTTTTTGTTATCATGTAGGGAGGACCTTATCCATATTTTAGTACCTTCAGTTATCCAAGGAATGTGAAAGTCTTTCTTTGAATTACAAGTAGAGTCTATCTTTTTCAACAGAAATATAACCAAAAAGTTAAAAAGCTTTTTTCTATTGCTTTATTCTTCAGATGTTTCCTCTTTACTCAATGATTTTTGCATTTACTTTTGGTGAAACTAATTATCTGTTAAGTCTTCAGATTCTAATTTCTTGGAGAATAATTTGAACATCAGATTTTAAATCCTTGTATTAGTAGTCAGATCTTGTTTATAATAAATTATAATTAGATACTAATTAATAATTATTATTATTAATAAATGAATAAGTAATTCATTTTCCTTTTTTGCCTATTTATAAATATTTGATTGTCCTTGGCTTTTCACCTATATATTTGAAAGTGGAGTTCTGTATGAATATATAATTTTTACTTATGTATTACTGCTTTTTTGTTCGGTTTTGAATTGGACTTAATATATACTTAAATGTGCGTTCACCAGAATGATCTTTGAAGCTTTTCTTGGGGTGGATCTTTGCTAGGGTGTTGATTTAGACATGGAAAGGGTTGCTTGCTTTATTATTTATCATTTTCCCAGACAAATCCGTGGAGACAAGTGACCCATATGAGAGCAGAAAAACAACAGAAACAAATACAGCTCTCTGGCCTACAACTGAATTGTGTTATCTGTGCTGTCAGCGAGAGCCTTTGCTCACTTACCCAGTCTCCCGAGGGATTAGAACGTCCCCATGCGTTAGTGGTAGACTTTAGTAAGCTGTAGCCTTGCATCCAGGTTTTTGGATTTTTTTTTAAATACTGTCTATAAACTGGTTTTATTAGCTTGCAAAATCTCCACCAGGTCAGTCTTTGGTAAGAGTAATTGTGCTGATGAATCAAACCGGAATATTGCTAGTGAAAGGAATGCACATTAGTTAGATTTTCTTTTTGGTTTCCATACTGCTCCCTCAACCTTTAGTATTCAAACTAATTGGATAGATTTTCATTTTGTCCTCCTTGTTATAAGTGAGAAGCAAAGCAAAATCATGTACAGGAATGCATATGCTGGCAGTTCAAGCATTGCTTGGAAGATATTTCTTTCTTTGAAAATGTTTTCTTCTTTTTCTTCTTTCTCCTTCTTCTTTTTTTAATTTTGCTAACCCTACATAGTTGATTAGGGTAGAGAGGGTCCAGGGCCACAGGAAAGTGGGTAAGACCATTGTTTCCACACTAACATCATTTTTTTTCTTCTGTATCTTGAGTCAGGGGAGAAACTAACACAGAAACCCCATCCAGCCTCTCACCACTAACAGGTCCCTGATGTGTTTATATTGCAAATGTTGAATCTGCACAGATTATAGGGTAGAGTTACAGAAATGAACAGCAACAGCCAAAAACCTCAAAAAGCTTCCTCACCCAAGTGAAAACTACTGGAATCAACTTTTACCTGAAACATGAATATCAGAGCTGTTCTAAATAATTCTGTTAATATTTTCTAACAATGGTGGTTGTTCGCACTCTGTATCTTCAATTCTGCAGGGTTTTGTTTGTCACAATTGAAGGCATCCATAAAATATATACTGTAGGATGTTGTTAAATACCTTATGATAATTCTCCACAGTCAAGATCTTGGGAGACCTGAAAGAAGTTCCTGGTTCCCGACTTCGAATCAGCTCACCTTGAGCTTTTGCAGCATTTTGGGGAGTGAACCAGCGGATGGAGACTCTTTCAGTAAATTTAATCTGCCTTTCCAATTAAAAAAATTTTTCCAACTGTATTTGATGGCTGAACCTACGTCTAGGAAATAGGTATGGATATTTCATTCTTTTATTTACAGATGGAGGCATTGAACGTCCATTTTTAGCATTGTTGGCTCACTGCTTTGTCACAGAATGATACATATATAACCATTCATTAAGCAGAAAACTTTATGACTTAAGGCATTGAAATTAGAGGAAGATGGAGTATTTACCTTGCTTCACAAATACGCTTTAGTTTTCGGGAATGCTCATTCACTGTTCCTGTACTTAGTAAATGAAGCCAATCTTATAACCTTTAAACAGATTTAGTGATGTTCTATTCATTGTGCCAAAACAAAGCACACTGGACAGTAAAAGTAAATGATCTTATTCCCACTGCATTGATGTATGCAGTTGATCCTTGTTTAAACAACGATGTTGTCTACCATTATATCCTTACTCCATGAATTTAGTGAGAGCTTGTTGTGAAAAGTCTGCTTCCTATAAAGGAAGAAAGGATGAAAAAAATTGAAGTTTGCAGTCACAAATCATAGTAAGTCACTCAACTTTCGTTTACATGCTTCAGAAATTATCTCCGGTGGATACAGACAGGAGATCTGTTTTCTGTCACAGCCAAAAGTGTTCTCAGGTTTTTGTGCCTTGTAGTGATGAGACTAGCTAGAGTTACAAAGCTAGTTTAGAGAAAAATGCAGGCAGTAAATTCAATTTCAGATCGGAAAAATGAAATTTTATGTTCTTGTAGAGGATATTGTATGAATTCTTTCACTGATAAGCATAGTAATATAAATTTCATATAGTAAATACTATTGTAGAGGGGTTTTTTATTAAAAATGTTTTGAGTAGATGTATATTATATGATTCAAAGATCAAAGCACTACATACTGTAGAAAAATATAGTGATAATTCTCACTTTGGATCTCCAAACTTGTCCTTTCTACCTTCTTTTTATTATCTTGTTTATTTTACTAATGTTGGCTTTTATTGATCAGTGTTGATTGGATTTATTTGCAAGGGAGACAACTGATCTGTGTCCCTGTTGACACAACCTGCAGCAGCCAAGGCTGCACAAGGCCAAAGCCAAAAGCCAGGACTTTAGCATCTAGCCCTCCAAGTTGGCAGAGATCCAGGTATTGGACCCAGAGTCTGCTGCTTCTCTGGGTCCTCATAGCAGGAAACCTGGGTTAGAATAGATCTGGGATCTAACCTGGGCATTTAGACTTGGGTCATGAGTGTGTGTGAGAAGCAATGGCTTAACTCTCAAACCAAAGGTCAGTCATTAATGTCATTTTTCCATTAATAATTTTGTTCTAAGCAAAGGTTGCAATTACTGACACACTAACTGCTGTGAGCTATTTTGTCCATGTGTTGTTTTCTTTAATTTGTGTAGGTTTGTTGCAAAATGTGATTTCTGTGTTAAGGGTAAAGGATTTGTAGTTATGGTAGTGCTGTTTCCTTCTCAGGTGGTTCTATTTTGTATGTTTACCATATTTGACAGGTTCTTAGAATTGTTATTTTCCAAGTTGGCATCAGTAGCTGATAACCAGTGAGACAGTTAGTTAAACATTAATCTGGATCAGTTCCTATTTGTTTATTTCAAGGCAAGTAACTTGAGATCTAGTCTGTTCTTTTGATGTCTAATATCTGGGCTACAATTTCAGTGTTTCTTTTCTCTAAAACTGATAACCTGAGATAGTCTTCACTCTGTATGTCACTTTTTTAAAAGAGCTGTTCTGCTTATGTCAGTTTTAAGAATTTTGTTTACCTTTTTTCAGTCTTAACTGTTTGCATTTTGTTTCTTAGGAGCAGTATATTTTAAGTCTTATTTTGCTAGTTTATATAATTGTTAAGTTATGTGGTTTCAACAGTAAGTAATGGATTTGGGATAGTTTCAGTCTTGTATACTGATGATTCACCATGCTCATTATGATACCAGGACATATTAAGTGCTCAGTAAATGCTAATGGAAGAACAGAAGAAGTAGAACGTAGACTCAGCTGAATCTTGTGTTCTCAAATGAGTAAAGGAAGGATTGTTAGGCTGAGAATGGAAAACTGGGTTGTACATGGCACAGGTGCAGGCTTATCAACCCTTAAACCTGCCATGGCTGGTAGTCATGTTCGTTACTGCTCACAGACATTAAAATAAGATGAAATCCAGTAATATGTGGGGTGGGTTCATCTTTACTCCTTATTTGGCTCTCATTTTCCAACTTGTTTATCCTTGAAAATCATAACATTTCCTGCCACAATTGATGGGCTAGATGTGCCTAGGGCTTATTGAGCTTTACACCAGATTATAATGAAAAAGTTCGGTTTACATAATAATGTGCTTTGAGGACATGGTTGTGGGATATTTTCTTGCAGGGACCAGTAATTTTCATCTCTTCTGGACTCAACTTTGACTGGCCATTTCAGTTTTGTCTTGGTTTCTAAATAAATTATTTTTGTTGAAGAAGCAACCCATTAATATAATTTCCAGATTTTACATTTTATCTTTGTTTTCTGACATCCAAATAACCTTTAACAGAAAGTCAAAGGAAGAGCAATAATAGGGTCTAGTTTGGTAGCCTAGAGGTTAAATCCTTGCCTTGCATGCAAGTGGGATACCATATTTTTGCCAGTTGTTGTCCTGGCTGCTTCACTTCCCCTCCACCTGCCTGCTTGTTGCCTGGGAAAGCAGCAGAGGATAGCCCAAGGCCTTGGGGCCGTGCACCCATAGCAGAGACCTGGAAAGGCTGCTGAATCCCAGCTTTGGAATAGGTCAGCTCCAGCTGTTGCAGCCACTTAGGATGTGAACCACCAAAGGATTTTCTTTCTGTCTCTCCCTCCCTGTATAAATCTGCCTTTCGTTAAAAAAAAAAAAAAAGAAAAAGAAACTGTCCTTTCAGTTCATATATTCATAGCTTTATATTTACATATTCTTACTCTGCACTGGCATCATAATCATGACCCCACCAGCAGCGCTGAAGATTATTGCTGATAGCAGATTCAAAATGCCCAGTTCCCTAATCTTGTCATCTAAATAGATATTTTAACTCAGTAGTATTATACAGCTATTCTGACGTTGAGTAGAGCGCGATAAAACTTTTTCTTTCTAAAATCTTAAAAGGTGAATATATTCAAGATGATTGTTCAGTAAGCTTTGTAAAGGAACAAAGCAGACTGTTCGTTCAAAACTGGCCGTGTCACAGAAATAGTGCTACTATTATGTGTCTTTGATTCCTGATTCAGGACAGAGTGAACTAGCTCAGTGTTTGTTTGTTTGTTTGTATATCATTATGTATGTCCAAGGAGTAAACTTAGAGCTTAATCTATTCTGGAATCTTTAGTGTTTAGTTGGTCATCTGTTTGTTTTCCAGAGATATGTTAATTTGAGATACAGAGTATTCATTTGATTGTGTTTCCTTGGATATAATACTTCTTACTTATTATGCGTTTGTTGGCTTATTCGGTTGGTAGTCTTGTTTGGGGATTGTTTTTTGTTTTGTTTCATTTTGTCATCCTGTTTATTAGGTTGTGAATTGTATTGTTTATTTAGATTTGTTCTACCTGAAGTACAGATTAGTATCTTTTCAGTATTAAGCTAAAAGTGTTAGTTTTATTATTTTAGAACTTTGTTACTTGGCAAAATTGATTTTATTTTCTACAGGGAAAACTTGTGTCAACAGAGGTTTTATTTTGTTGTTTTTTGAAACGACAGTTGTCATGCAAAGCTGTTGCACTTCACTATGAAAGTGGAATGATAGTATATTTAACTACAAAGATGCTTTAAATGGCAAAATATATAACTTGCTATAAATAAGTATTAAATGACCTATTTATTTTCATTGGAAAGGCAGATTTTACACAGTAGTGACTTGAGTAAAAGATCCTCCATCCTCCAGTTCACTCTTCGTATGGGTGCAATGGCCAGAGACTGTTCTAAAGCCAGTCTTGAAGCCAGGCACTTCTTCTGGGTCTTCCAAGTGGAAGCAGGGTCCTAAAACTTTGGGCCATCCTCCACTGCTTTCCCAGGCCACAAGCAGGGAGCTATCCTAGAAACAGAGCAGTCAGGACAACTGGCCCCCTAGTTTTGTTTTTGGTTTTTTTTCTCTCTCTGAAATTTCTGTTTATGCTTGAAGAATAAATATAAAGAGAGAGAAGGAGAGGCAGAGAGAACTCTTCCATCCACTTCACAAATGGCTGTGGTTCACTTCACAAATGGCTGTAAGGGCCAGAACCAGGCTGATCTACAGCTAGGAGTTGAGCGTTTCTTTTGGGTTTTCATGTGCGTTCAGAAATCATCCTTTGCTGCTTTCCCAGGGTCATTAGCAGGAAGCTGGATCAGAAGTGTAGCAACCTGGATTCAACCTCACCTGTATGGGATGTTGACACTGCATGGGGCGGGAGTCAGGGAGGTTATTCTGATACCCAGCAGCATTGGACCTTTTTCTTTGCGTTGTTTGTTTCTCTGAGCTTTAGTTATGAAACTGTTTTGTAAATTATATAGTATTTTTAAATGGAAAAAGATGTGTCAGCTTCCCAGTTTAGTCTGTTGAGTTAGAAATATGATTGCTGGTGAATCAAGATTGCATAATATGGTGAGGACACGTTTAAACAAATAGAGAAACATTAGCCAGTAAGAAGCAGAAAAGGCACATTCCAGGAAATAGGAGAGGACAGACAGATGGTGGAGGGGACCTGGAGACTGCTGGACATGGGAAAGCTGTGTGGTGTTCTAGTAACCTGATGCCCCATGAGCATTCATCAAGTGGTGATCTGAACTCTACCAGTGGCTAGAATTCCACCAGTAACCAGTTTGTAAGGGGAATTCACCTGGCGCTCAGGAGGTGAATGAACCAAGACAAAGAACTGCCCATCCTGCTGGCTTGTGTAATTTGACCAGGAGCAGAGACAGAGCAGCAGATTCCAAATAGGCTGTGCAGGAACAGGGTGGGTTTCACAGCTTATACGCCCTATCCACAGAGCAGAATCTGGTGCCATTTTGTGTAAGAAAGCTAAGGCTATGGGATATGACTGCACATGCACTAAGCTGGAAGCAAACTCATTTCAGCCTCAGTGAATTGCAACAACATGACATCAGACAGGTTCCGCCCCAAATAGGTCTGGCTAGTACCCAGACCTGAGGCCAGCAGATCAAGAACTCCTGGGGAGGTACATCAGGTACCATTTCATATAGGATGGCAAAGGCTTTAAGACTGCAGCGGCAACATTGAGCTTCACATGCATAGAGCTGGAACAAACTCACTAAGTTCACTGCATTGCACTGGTCCCAAATCAAAAATAATACTGACTGTTTCATCATACGGTCAAAATAGATTCATGTGGCCCTCAGACCAAACTGGCAGCAGGTTCCAGCAAGATCAGCACCACCAACAACCTAGCTATTTAGGACATCTGCTGTCTCCCAAATCCTGGGAACTTCTCGAACAAGAAGTGGGAGAAAGGTTTTACAGACAACAATGCAGCCTCAGTACAGGATCACAGTAGGTAGAGTGTTGAGCCAAGAGCTGGGGCTGTAGAGACTGTGGTGGGAGTCTAATGTAAATTTTATTGCAAAACAACTTGTAACACTGAATAAGGATAGCATGTTTATTGCATCTGTGTTTAACCTAGTATTTCCTTCTTTATTGTGTTTATGAGTTTTAAGGGGAACTTTTTTTTGAATATTTTTTTTCTTTATTTTTTGACAATCTTTACATAGTTAATTAGGGCAAAAAGGTTCAAGGGCTACAGGAAAGTGGGTAAGACTATTATTTCCACATTGTTTTTTTCTGTATCTGGGATACAGGGGGAGATAAAGGGAGAAGCCCCACCCAGTCTCCCACCAATCCCAGGCCCCTGATGTGGGGCATGCTGCGAGGGTCTTGCTTAAGTGATTTTGATAGTTCAACAGTTATGAATTGCTGCAGAATCCACTGATTGACATAGTCCATCTTAAGAGTCTCCATTTGCCCAGTTTTTCACTACCAACATATGGCTGAGATAGTTGATTAATTTGTTCTATCCTCTGCTGTGATGCCAGGTATCCTCTGCAGGTTCTGATAGACTGCCATACCCTCCATGTGTACCTGGGTATGCTGTCCACTGCTCCGTCTGAGCCTCTTAGGAGGCTCGGCTCTGGCACTTGCACTTCATGGCAGACCATGGAACCTGCATTTCTCTTCATGGTAGGTATCTGAGTTCGGCAGTTCGATTGGGGAGATCCCCAAAGAAACTTTGAGATCATCCCAGACCAGATTCTTGCGTGTACTTGTAAGTACAGTGCCCGGTATGGTCTACCACCCCAATCAGCTGGTGGATGCAATTGCTGGGTCGGTTCAGTTTCCAGGCCTGTCTTCCACTGGAACCAATGGGTGTTGCAATCCAGCACGATTCTGTCCAGGATGTACTCAGCCCTCACATAAACCAGTGTGAGCTGCAACCTATTCTGAGTGACTCACAACAACCCCACTAGGCCTGCCCCCTGCTCTGGTTCCCGTGCTTGCCGGTTGTTGAGTCTGTCTGTCCCACATCCCATTCAGCTGTCATACACATCAATGGGCATTGAAGCCTAGTTCAACTGTACCAGCCCGACTATCTGGTGCGTGGACTGAATAGGGGATCTTTTAAAAATTAGAATGTACTTTTTTTTTTTTAAAGTGATACAGCATGGTGTTCCAAACTATTCAGTCTATAAATGAGTAAATTAACTAAAATCTCACTTTGGAAATCATACTTCTTTTATCAGAAATTCTTTACTCAAGACTATGAATATGGTATACTTTTAAGTTGAATGCTTCATTCCAAATATTTGTTTTCACATGGGAATTTGGCAAGACCATTGTTATATGTAATGTATAGGGAGCAGTATCATTAGTGGATTAGGTTTGAGTATTTTTATGAAATAGTAAATTCATTTATTTTCTAATCAGGTACAAAAAATTATGAAGGCATAGCTAGATGAAGCTGTCCTGTGGGATTGCATACTAGTAGACTCTGGACTACTGGCTAGAAGAGTTGATATCAAATATTTATATTTTCTTTGTTTTAACTATTTTTTTTTCAAAGAAGTGTTTACCTTCATTTACTAGGCAGATTTACAAAGGGAAGGAGACATAAAGAGATCTTCAACCTTCTAGTTCATTCGGCAAATGGTCATAACGGGAAGAGCTGAGTCAGGAGCTTCTGGTCCCCTTGTGTGTACAGTGATGCGCCGAGCCATTCTCAGATGCTTTCCCAGATCATAGTCAAGGAGCCGGCCTGATCAGAAGGAAAGCAACTGAGTCTAAAACTTGAGCCCAAGTTGGATTCTGGCCATGTAGGTGGAGGATTAGCCTGCTTTTATCTAAGTTTACAGGCCAGATTATGACAACAGCCAGCACTGGGACAGGCAGTAGCTAGAAGCCAGGAGCTTTATCAAATCTTCATTGCTTTGCTGCTTTTCGAGACCATGGAGCTGCAAGCACGTAAAGAATGCCAGGGTTGTAAGCAGTGGCTTCACCCACTGCAAACCAGCACCAGCTCCATTATTTGTATTTTACAGTCTCTTTAATATGGCAAAAGAATTGTATGAAAAGCTGAATCTAATCAAGGTCACTTTTTTCCCCCTGTTGAGATTCAAAATTTATCTTATTTTCTTTCAATTACAGTTGTTATTCTCGTTCCCTTCTTTTCTTGAATTGTTGCAGTGCTTATTGCTGATACCTCTGTCAGTTTCCCCTTCCGTTTCTTGGTACTCTTTCTACAGGGATGTCGTTAGCCGTGCTGCACTGAGAAGGAGCCATGGGCACTGCCGGGTTGTTTGCCTCTTTCCTTTGGCTATTTCTTTGTTGTCCACATCTCCTGACCATTATTTTCTGCTTTCACTGAGAGCAGAGCTTACTCATATATGCTGACGGTATGATCTTCTGGCTCTCTGCATTATTTTCTCTATGCTGTGCTTATTTTGACTCTCTCATTCATTCGAAGGCAATATTTTTTCCTTTAGCTGCTCACAGCCATTTCTTTGAATTTTTTTGTCACTATTTTTTTCTCCTCTATGTCTTGTCTGCTTATTCCTCTTCTGGACTTTTAGTTCAGTTCTTGATTTTCTCTTATAGTTTCCCCTTTTTTTCCTATTTATCTAATACTGTTAGGATTATCTTGAGGTCAGAGAGTTAAATTCATTGGTTCAGTAATTGGTAGATAATATTGTCCATACCTGTCTAGTAAGTGAAAAATAAGGCTCCAGAGGCTAACTAGTTAAATTTTCATAGTTTTCATAGGGGTCAATAATGATTCAGTGTCTGAGTAGAAACAACACAGTGCTGACAGGCCAGCACTACAGTTGTGAAAATTTGCTCTCAGCAGATAGCAGTCAAACCAAAGCTCTGTTGCTTTGTGAAAAAAAAGTAACATTTTGTTTCTATGAGTTGTTTTGCTTAGTTAGGTCGTGGTACTTTATAATTCATTTGTAACTGAATTTCAGAAATTCAAGAGGTTTATGAAATTTCATTACATGTGTTTAGTCATGAAATATTTTGTTTAGGGGGAAATTTTTTAAATATTTTTCAAAGACAGAATGCTTTATTTTGGCTTTTTAAATGAATAGATATTTACATAGAAATTTAGTTTTGCTATCAGAAGCCATGTTTCTAGTAAGTTAATTTTCATTAACTGGGCCTTTTTTTTTTTTCATTCAACAAATACTAATATTTGCAGAATACTTTAAATGCTCCTGTGAGTTTAAAGAAGTTTTATGCATTTTTTAAGCACTTATTATTTTTATTCAAAAAGCAGATATACAGAGAGAAGGATATATAGTCTGGTTTACTCTCCACATGGCCAAAACGGCCCGATTCAAGCTGATCTAAAGCCAGCAGCTAGGAACTTCTTCCAGGTCTCCCATGTAGTTGCAGGGTCCCAAGGCATTGGGCCAACTACTGCTTTCCCAGGCCACAAGCAGGGAGCTGGATGGGAAGTGGATCAGCTGAGACACGAACTGACACCCGTATGGATCCCAGCCATGTACAAGGTGAGGATTTAGGCACTGAGCTAATGTACCAGGCACTGAGTGAGTTTTTAATAAGTATTACAGTAAAACAGTATTATTGGTGAACTAGGTGGATTCTTTGCTCAGCTTATGGGAGAGATAAGCACAGCCGTAACAGAATTTGATGCAAAGCAATAGGAAAACACAGCTCTGTGAAGAAATAGGGAAATTGAGTGTCCAACTGGGAATTGGTGAATTGTACTTTTTAATGATTTTTTTTTTTTCATTTTCTCACATACGTAAGCATGGGAAAGAGCCTGTGGAACCTAGGTGTCTGGGCCATAGAATATATACTAGGAGTCTTGAAGTAGAGGATCCAAACTACTGTCTAATTCTATTCTGGAAGCCTGGCCTGCATCCTAAGTATGGGCAGAGAAGTGGAGGGGGAAACTCCCCTTTATCTTGGTTGTCTTAGCATCTCTTATTTTGCACATCCTGTCTAGAACCTGTGACATGGGGTTCAGGAAGTAGGCCTCCTCTTCCTCTAAGGTCCTGGACCCAGCCTCAGGCACAAAGTACAGTTTCGGAAGGAAAATTCTTCACGTTTTGTGGAGTTTATCTTCCTGAACCTTTGTGCTAGCCCACTGCACACAACTCATGATGCATGTTTACAGATGTGTGTTCTTTTTCACCTACACCTCTTGGAGATTAACCTATTACTTAGTAAAGGAGGAACAGTTCTTACTAACCCATATTTTACATATTCTGGTGGTATTACTGTACTTCCTGTTTTGTGTTCACAATAAGATCCTGAAAAAGGGCCTTTGTGTAAATACTTCAGAACTGACATTCCAGACAAGTATAATCTTGTCTGCTGGTAGGCAGGAAAGAGTGATGTCCTGGAATGCTGTTGAGAAGGAAATCTCTTTGTGTTTCACAAATGATACCCCCTAAACCTTTTAAGAGTATAATTTTAAACTGACAGTTCTGTTTGCTTTTCCTTCCGTTTGTTAATTTAGCAGACATTTTGTTCAGAAACACATTTAGTCAGAAAAGAATTGCATCTGAAGGAGAAGCGTCTTCCTCGTAGGTTACTGGAAATTGTTGTTAAAAACATCACAAAATAAACATATAGCAAATGATTGTTGGTCTTTGTTCTCTCAAGTTAAATTGATTGCTTGTCTAGATCAGACTTGAAAATGAAGCATCTCACACTTCTTAAACTTCCCCCAAAGACAAAGTTTGTGGGCATTGTTTTTGGAACGGAGTGTTTGTTCCTTAAGAATGAGATAGACTTTTTTTGGTCATTTCATTGTTTAATGTGAGTCACTAAGATATTTGAAAATTAGTTTGTAGCCTTGAATTATTATGTATGGATTGTCTTGTACTTAATTGCAGTATCTAATAATTACATAAAATTGCACTAATGTTTCTTTTCAATGACTGATTATTGCCAGAAGCAGGTGCTGTAGATGAGACTTATGTCTCATTTTTACATCAGCACTTCTTTTTCTTATTTCTCATTACTTTAATGTGTCTTATTACTTTATAGCAATCTTTCAGCGCTCAGTTAAAACCCAGTAACTTACATCTGTAAATTTCCAAATACAAGATTTGAAATACTTGGTGATGACTTTCTTATCTAGTTAAAAGGTATCATGCTTTTTATGGTATAAGTATATAGGATATAGTTTTCATTATTTTCATATTTGCTTAAAACAACCATATTTGTGGTTGAACATTATTTTTCATATGTCGTTTCTCATAAAGTATTAATTTTTTAAATACTCAGGACACTACATCTTCAATAAATCTCTTAAAGGGAATAATTTTAAGATTACAAAGCTACTAATTAAATGTGCTTCCATTATATCAGAAAAATTGGTTCTGTCTTGCTGCTTTGCCTTGTGTTACAAGTTTAAAAATTTCATTATGTCACTAAGTCAGTTCTCTTTCAGAGCAGAAGGATTTAGGAAGTGAAGTTGAGAAGGAGCTCATCTCCCCACCCCCTGCTTTTAAGGCTATATAACCTGTCATTGTATTCTTTCATTCTTATACCTTTGTCTTTTTGATAAGATCACCATGAGCTATAAGACAACTGTTTAACTCCTCCAGATTCTCACAACAGCTGTGTCTGGGCCATGATGAAGTCAGACCCTGGGACTCAATTCAGGTTGGATTGGTAAATAGCAAAGTATGTGAAATATGAGAACTTTTTAAGTCATATAAAAATACGTGTTAAGAAATGCTTGATTTAAAAAAATTCACAACAGTTATATTTTAATTTGATTTTCCTCCTGATTTTTTTTTAATCGTCACATATAATCTCTCTTTAGAGTGGGAGACTACACAGCCCAAAGTCAGAAATTTTCTTCTTAAGAGATAAAAGAGTGTGAAAGTGAAAATAAAGCAGTCTGCTATTTCCATTAAAGACATCCATTGTCTTTGTCCATTTCTTGCTGTTTGAAACACTGTTACTTCATTTGATAGTACACAATAATCCATTAGTTTCTTCCTCTGCAATAGCCCTTATTACTTTTTACAAATTTATTTTCCACTTTCTGGCTCTAAAATACTGTAGTTCATCAAGACTATGTGCTAGGTAAACCGCTCTGTTTTGTCTTGAATGATCTTAATCAATTGTAAATCATTCAGAACCAGTTGTTTCTATTAAGATATTCTTTATTGAACCCAGTGAGAACTAGTGCAATTCAAATATTAAATCCCTGAGTCTTCTATTTGACTTTTAGTCCACAAGTATTAGTAGGTTTTAGTTAGCAGCTTTGATTCAGACCTTGTTATAGCCTAGTTTTTGCTTCGACTTGTGTAATTGTTGACCTTGATGCTTCAAAGGTATTTGAAGTTCATTATGTGTAACCTAGATTTCTGCTGTGTTTCTTCTGAATGTGAGGTAAATACCTTTCCTGGTCCTGACTACACATGAGAAACAGATACAGCTAAATTAAGAAACAAGGCATGGCCACAGAGCTAGTTTGTCCAAAAATTCTTTCATGCTATCACTCTTTGTACCAACCCATGAATACTACTGATGTGCTTTTGTAGTCTAGCCATTTCTTAGATGTTGTGTGTGTTCTCTTCATTTTGGCTGATTTTATGTGATGTGTTGTTGCATTTTATATAGGTTGCTGTACATACCGATAGTTTGTTCCTTGCTTATTCCTGTGTAGTAGTCTGCTGTATGGATGCACTGAGGTTTCTTTTATACCCTTGCTGAAGTGGTGTTTTCTTTTATTTGTATATTTGAGAAAACACTCTGGTGTTAGTTATCTAGCTGAGGTATCTCTTGGTTTGTAGCTTATGTTTTCATTTCCTTAATGTATTTTATTACAGTGTTTTATCTTGAAATGGTCAGTTCCTTGTTTTCATCAACTACTTAATGAAATATTATCAGTAATGTCACCTATTTTATTTTTTTTATTGTGAAGAATATCATGAAATATACATAGTTTGTGTTTTTGCATATCTTACATGCTTGTTGTCCTTTTCTCCCCTCGTTGTATTAATTAGTTTTATTAACATGAGTGGCCAAAATCCTGAATGCTTTAGGGGTGTGTTATGTAATATTTGGATGCATGTGTGTGTTATGGAGTGCATAGCACAGTCAGGCACATGCATCATGCACTTCCTGTGTGGGCTTTGCATGCACATGCTGAAATCACTTGATTTGCTTAATTGATAAATCTCAAGTATATATTATTTACTGAGATCACCATGCTGTATTTTAATCTTATGTCTGAGGATTTGTACCCTATGACCAGTATCTCTCCTTTTTGTCTCCTTTTCCTTACACCCAGCCCCAGTGTACTCTCTGTTACTGTGAATGGAACTGTATTTTTAAAAGATTTTTGTCAGTTTGTGTGCCTGTGCATACATGCTTAAGATTCCCAGTATATGTGAGGTCATGCAGTGTTTATGTGTCTGTGGGTGTTATATTTAGTGTGGTGTGTTTAGGGCTCATCCAGTTATTTTAAGTAACAGGATTGTCTTCTTAAAAGCAGATTGATATCCATAGTGTCTGTATGCCATGTTTTTAAGATTTATTTTTATTGAAAAATAAATAACAGATAGGAGAGACAGAGAGAAAGATTTTCCATCTGATGATTCACTCCCTAAGTGACCACAACAGCCAGAGCTGCTCTGATCCAAAACCAGGAGCCCGTACCCTCTTCTAGGTCTCCCACACGGATGCAGGGTCCCAAGGAGTTGGGCCATTCTTGACTGCTTTCCCAGTCACAAACAGGGAGCTGAATGGGAATCGATTCAGCCAGAATATGAACTGGCACCCATTTAGGATCCTTGTTGCCTGCAAAGTGAGGACTGTAGCCACTAGGCTACGGCGCTGAGCCTGCCATATTTTCTTTATTCATCATCTGTTAGTGGATGCTTGGATGATTTCTGTCCTTTTAAAAAAATATTTTGTTTAACAAAAATTGTTTTGAATGTGGAGTGACAGGAAAGAGACAGACTGACTGCTGGTGGCTGCTGATTGACTCCCAAAATGCTTGCAACGCCCAAGTGGAGCCAAATCAGAGCCAGGATGATCATCCAGGGCTCCCTCATGGCTGACAGAAACTTTAGTCAGCATCTCTTGTTTTCCCAGGCACATTAGCAGGATGCTGGCTTGTGACAGGGCCTCTAACTGGCGCTTCATTATGGGAGGTAGATGTTAAAAGGAGCAATGTAAACCGTGCACCACAACATCAGTCCTGTATGTAGTACACTTGCATAGTGCGACACTAAACTGTTTGATTTTGTTGCCTGTGCTTTATTCTTGCCAAATATGATGTCTGTAAGCTTTTTTTTTTAGATTTTTTTTCCCCCTTAGAGTTTTATAGTTTTTGTCTGAAAATTTAAATCTTCAAGTTCAATTTTGTAATTAATGTTAAGATATGGATCTGAGTTATGTTTTACAAGTGTATAATTTTCTGAGAACCATTTTGGACGGAAGTTTGTGTTTTATAAAAGTTTTGTAGTTTCAACAGTATAGTCTCACATTAGATTGTAATCCATTTATTAATTTTTGTATATATCATGAGTCTAAAAAAGAAGTATATGTGCATCTGCATGCCACAGAGTGGTCTTTTCCTCTTCCACTTTTCTGTTGTTCCTTGATAACAATCAGTTGGTCATGCATGTATAAGTCAGTCTTCTATTTTGTTCCATGATCTATCTTTGCTTTTGTCAAACCATTGATGTGTTGATTATTTTTATATTAGAATGTACAATGAGGCATGTTTTCCTACAACTCTATTCTTCATTTGAGAAATATTTTTAATACTTATCTGGTGATATAAAAGAAATAGAAAGAGGTATCTTGGCATCCTATAGTTCATTTCCCAGGTTGCCACCCTAGTTAGGTCTGGACCAGGCCAAAGTTGGGAGCTAGAGCTTCATGTGGGCATCATACGTAGGTGGCAGGGCCTACATATGTGAATTGGCTTCCACTGTTACTTCCACAATTGGGAGTTGGGGAGCCAGAGCATGTATAATTCCCATACACGGTGCTGGTGTTCCAGACCGTTGCTTGCATCCAACCACACCACAGTGTCAGTCCTGTTATTCAGTTTTAAAATTTGTTTTGGCTAGCCTGGTTCATTTGCATTACTAAATAAAATTTTCAAACAAATTGTTACTATCTTTGAATAATCCCGGTAAGGATTGTGAGGGAGGATATATTATTTAGAGTCTAGGATCTATTTGGAGAAATTTCCAGCTGAATATTATTGAATCTATGATCATAAATATTGTCTATTTTTTGGGTGTTATTTCAGTACATCATAGTCTTTCATGTAGAGACACTTGTATGTATTTGCAGGATTATTTGTTTTGATTTTGGCTTCAGATACTTATTGTTTAGTATGATTGTTGTGAGACTTTGTTACCAAATTAAAAACCTAAAATATATTTTTGAAAGTATTTTTAAAATTGTACTGAATTATGTATGAATCACAAATTATTTTGATACCAATTCTTCATTAAGACAAAGTTAAAATTTTCTGGAATAAATTTTAAAAGGTGCTGCAAGATAAAGGATAGATACCTTACAATGAGAGAATAAAGGTTTACAACAATGAAATTAAAGCATTCAAAGAGTGAGTATGCCTCCCAAGGGCAGATACCCAGCTCTGGCATTTATCCATTTGAGGAACAGTTCTGTTTTGCATGGGCGTTTCTCGTTTGTGTCAGTACTGTGCAAGACACTGTCATCAATCACAGGTGGATCCTTCAAGTGCTGCATGAGCGGAACCCACAGGAACAGGTACATACCAACTGACAGGTCACCACTAGATAAATCAAGGCATTCTCCCTGGTTCTGCGTGATACTATCACTCAGGAAGGCTTTCAGGAAAATGTGCTAGTGCATTTCCTTTCTCTCCTTCAATTCCTGTTATGCAAACCTGTTTATAGAACATCTAGCATTAAGTGACGGATAGGAAATTAAGTTGTTAATGCAGGAGGATGATTAAGTGAGGAAATCCGTCTTTTGTCAGCCACTCATATCTTGTTATTTTTCAGATTGAATCTGCTTTCAGTTTCAGTGGTTAGAATTGTGGAATATATATGGTTTAATGGATTTTCACTTAGTCTAGTATTCCTCTTTTACTCAAGCTCAACAGAAAATAATGCAAGTGGTCTTCCAGGGGGTGGATCCTGGGTGATGGGTAGGGCTTATTTATGTAGCGAGTGCTCCACACCTGTTCCGCATAGTAACAGTTTCCTCAGAGGACATGCATGTTTCAGGGGGCTGGAGGGGAGACTATCCTTTCACTGCCAAAGGCACTCTGAAGCTGTAAATTGAAAAAATGCCAAAGTGAATTTGGTTTTTACTTAAATCTATTAAAGATTAGTCCTTTGGAGATAGTAGCTTGCTTTTCAAGTTTATTGGTAATTATCACATTGCTTTCTATATTTACTTGTTTCTGAAACTTGATGTAAATTCTAAGATTTATGGAAATAAAAATGACAATGCTAATATTATATAAAATTTTCTCATAATAGAAGGTTATGAAATATATGTCCAGAAATTTACATTTAGTTCATGATAGTAATATGTCTAGATGAAAATATTTTCCGTGTTTGGTGGTGCCTAGAAGCTTTAGTCCATGTTGAAGAGAGGTCAACATTGCTCACACCATTTCAGACTACAATAATTATAGCATCCATACTGCATAAATAATTGCTCTCTTTGCTGGTCAGATCACATCCAGAATATACACATTTTGGAGGATCTCCAATAATTTTGGACTGAGATTACATTTTTCAGCTTGGAGAATAGAAGAACTTAGATATAGCTCTTTCCTTTCCAGTATTTAAGCAAGATTGAAGGGATAATTTTCCAATGAATTATAATTATTAACTAAGGGTTTTGTGTGTTTTAGGGGAAATTGATCTGTTTTTTCCAGGTTTTTTTCTTTCTTAAGGGAGGATAAATTTTTTTATCTCTTTTCAATTTTGAATTGAATTGACAAAAAATAAGCTGTTTCCATTTTGCTAAATTGAAGTTTTTATTTTAAGTATAATCATTGAATATTAACTTTGACCTTGTGATTTTTTATATAATTTTGTTTTAATATTTTTTGTTCTCTAAAAAAATAATTCAAAATGTTTATCAAAGAGGAAAAGCAGTGAAGGCATCTGGCATGGCAGTTATGATGCCACCTGAGGTGCCCTTATTCCGGGTCACAGTGTTGGGTCCTGAATACTGGCCCTGGTTCCAGTTTCAGCTTCCTAGGAATGTATAGCCCTGGAAGGAGAAAGTGGTGGCTCAAGTACTTGGGTCTTTGCCACCGACCTGTATTGATTTCTGGACTCCTAGCTTCTTTCTGCTCCATTACTGGCTGTTGCAGATATTTCAGAAGTGAACCCATGGTGAAAAGATCTTTCTGAATTTCTGTCTCTGCCTCTTTGCCTTTCTGTAAAATGTTAAGTAGTTTTTTAAAAAAAATCAGTTTGAGAGGCTGAAAGAGCTTTAACAACAACCAAAGTGAAAATCTTGGAAATAAGAATGGATTAGTGCAAGTTCAGTATATAAGCCATCAAATATGAAAGTTGAATATTAGGCATTTAGTAATGTTATTTTTTATTATGGTTTTTCTGATTTATACTGAAATAAGCATAGCATAAAATTAATCTTTGGTCAGTGTGTGTACCACATGCAGAATTGTATTTGCAAATGTGATAAAAACAAACATGATGAAGATTTAAAGTTTTGTGTGCCTTTCTTAGGAAAACACCCCATTTCTAAAATGTTTTTGCTATCTTTATTATTGTTGTTGTTATTTTTGCAATCTGAGCTTTATTGGAGGCTCCAGGAATGTGGCCCCTAGAAGAAGGTGTTGGGCCTCATGGTGTTGATGCTCGGCTTGTGCTGATGCAGCAGCACCTGGTAGGGCAGCAGGAACTTGATCTTGGATGAAACTGCTTCACGGCTGCCTGGTGCACTTGTCGGCTGCAGTCTCCTCCACCTTCCTGATTTGGATTGAGTGGACACAGGCATGGTGCCAGGCGCCCATGTCATGGTAGTGCTGCGTGACAGCGCCCACTGTGGTCAGGTTGCGGCACCCGTGCATGTTATCTGTGCCACTGTGGGAGTCTTAGTGCAGCCAGATGCCAAAGTTCTTGATGCACAGAGGGAACTTCTAAAACACTCTCCACAGTACACATTCATCTTCTTGAGCTGCGACATGGAGTACCAGAAGAGCAGTTTGGCCACCACGTGGTTGGGTGCAAAGATATGCATGCAGTAGAGGGGTGGTGTGTGGCACTTGGGGATTGACAGGTCGTGCCCCACCACCTTGTACTCGTGGAGGCTGCTCAAGGCCTTCATGGAGCTCTGTCCGCAACCTCTGCCACCTGGAAAAAGCTTATGCTTATTATTATTATTATTATATCATAATACAGAGAATGTGCTGTCCCCTTGATACTGCAACTTTTTTTTTTTCATTTGGGATAGGAACAAGAGTTTGCTTATTTATATTTATTTATTTAAAATTTTGATTTTGTTTACATAGTGGAGAGTGCTGTATGCCCATGTGGGATTCCGATAGTTGGGGGGCTTATGGAGAAAGGTGGGTTAGTCAGATGCTTTAGGGTTTTTTTTTTTCCCTCCTCTGTCTACAGAGGAACAAGGAGGAAAATGTGCCATTGCTTACTGTCAAACTATATTAGCATGCAGGGTTGGGGGACAGTCCTTGGATGACTCTTGAGAAGCCCTGATGTCGGGAAGAGTGTTGTGAGGGTGTTCTTAAGTGGTTTCAATAGTTCTGAAACATTGTTGGTTTTACTGATAAAGGTCTGTTTGATGAGGTCCAACTAAATTCATTCACAGACCCAGGAACTGCAACAAAACTTGGCCAGGAGAGTGGTCTAACCTGTTGTGCTTTCCATCCTCTGACAAAGCAGTTGATGTTCCCTACTGGTCTAGATGAGCTGCTGTCATGTTCTCCAAGTGCATCTGGGCATGCTGTCCACTGAATAGGCATCGGCAACTGAACAGGCCCAGTCCTGACTCCTGCACTCCAGGATCAGGCCTGTGGCCAGGCACTGAGTTCAGTTCTCTGGTTGGGAGTCATAGCCTTACCTGTCATTGGGAGCTGCAGCCCCGCAGAGGAGACAGCAGAGTTCCCCAGCCTTGGATCTTGCACTTGGTGGTGGATGTTAAAGCCTAGCCCAGTTTGGTACAGTCCATATCCTGTCATGGCTCTCCAATGTGCCAACGGGTGCTGAAACCTTTCCTAGCCTAGCCTGTCCCTGGACCTGACCCACACAATCACTGAAAACTATTGCACATTTAACCATTAAGTTACTAGTTCCTGAGTCATCTATAAAGTTAGAAAGTGTCAGTTGTCTCCAGACCACAAAACTTGTGAATTTTCTCAGAAGCTGGCAAATGAGAAGAGCTGAACAGGAATCTAAGCCTATGGGTTTGAGAGTTTTTCTGGTTACTCTTGGAATCTGTAGTGTTTTTATCACATTGCTTTTTTGATTGGTGGGAATATTGGAAAGCATGCAGCCTAGTTATCCAGCTCTGAATATGCTTTGGTTTCATTTACTTTTTAATATTGTTTGAAAGATTGTTTTATCTTTCTCAGCAAAGTTCTATTAATCTAAGGATAAACTGTATAGATTATTTAATTCGTTTTATTTGCATGCTTCCAGTAATGCAGTATGCTCAGTGTGCTTTTCCTGGCTTTTGTTCTGTTGTCATCCAGGGATTGTAGTTTTTTCTGTGTTGTGCCTTGCATTGAGGGCCAGACGCAAGGGGAATCTGTAAATGACTTAATATCCACAGAGAGCACAGCTTTAGTTGAGAAACGAAGATACTATGTAAGTGAATCACACAGTAATTATAAAGCTCTATAATTATAAAGGCGGTGTTTTTTCCTCTTTAACTTGTCTTAAATGTTAGATATGATTAAAAGCAGGCACATTTCCCTCAATAAGGGGGGCAAAAACCTGTTTTGATCATTTTTGAAACAAAAGAAAGTTCTATCAGGATTTAAATATGTCCACATAGAACCTGGTACAAGATTTTCATTCAGACTCATGAAAATTACTGAATTGATCATAGTACGTTATGGCTGGTGCACTCAGTACACTTGAAAGTTGGGTTCTATTGAGCAATAATGGGTTAGTAAATGTTTTAATTTCAGCATGTCTATATGATGCTTTTCAGGCTTTTTTCTTTTTCTTCTTGAAGGCTGCAAATGAATTATTCTCGATGATTTATAGCAGTCCTCTGGAGCAGTTTAAAAACATTATAACATTTGTTTTTAATACCGCTTTACTATTTAAAATCCTGTTACACCATATAACAAATGTCAACAGAAAAAAACCCTGAATTTGCTGTGTATTTTTATTTTGTGTGTTACCAAAAATAAAATAAGAGACAGTTCTATTCAGTTAGAAAATAATCAATATGTGTGGTCCTTGTGAGATAGTCACTGAAGATTGTAGCTTCACATGCTTTATAATACTAATTATCCCAGCAGCATTCGTGAAACCCTAGTGTTTCTGCTTATGGCCCACTGTCTAGAGTCTCTTGGTCTTTCATATCCACAGACCAAGAACCAGACAAAACTTTACAAAATAAAAATTGAATGAAGTTTTTTTATGGGACACAAAGCATGATTTTCAAGCTTGCTTAACTGTGTTTTGCTTCCTGTTAGTGTTTAAAGTTTCAGGTTGGCATTGCAAATTAGCATAAACCATGAGAATCTAGTAAGACCTAATATCAGAGCAAATTAGTACAGTGTTTAGAGAAATGGAAAGAGAAAATTCACTCAGTTTTAGAATCGTGTAATGTAATGTTACTTGTTAAAGAAGAGCTAGGATCATCTTTGTCAGGTGCCCCAGACCAAAATGGTGCAGTTTTCTGATTGAGCCTTTTTTCCCCTCAGCAGTACTAAGGTTTCACTGTGCCTGTATCAGATGGTGTCCAGTGCCAGCTAAAAACAGAACGTTAGGGTCAGCACTATCTGGGAGTAGCTTGACCCTGGGGAGAGTCATATCAGCTACAAGTTCAGACAACTCAAGTCTCTTCTGTCTCCTCTTTCTTGGTATAAAACAAGTATTATAGAAGCAGGGAGGCTTGAGACCTCTGCTGTTGGAGTTGGCCTTTGAGTAGAGGGAATGAAGTTTGAGAATAAAAAGAGGAAGTGACTGAGACCAAAGTGGGACCTTCCGAGGTGCTCCTTGGAAAAAGCACAGACTGGCTGGGCCCCTGTACCCCAACAGAATAGTTACCGCCTGAAGCAGCCAAAAGTTTCATAAATGGAATGCACACAGCATGTATTTTAAGTAAGTATAAATGATCTGCTCAGAAAGCATAAACTGGGTTCCTCAGTTCAGAAAGAATAAAAAGTTAAGAATTTATTGGATCTGTGAAAATACTATTGATAAAATGAAAACTAACCAAGACAAAGAAGGTAATCAAATAGCCAGAGAATTAATTCATGATTCAAAAGATTAGGTCTAGAAATCCTTTTAGTAGGCATCAAGAAAATATAATAATGTGGAAAGAGTGTAAGAAAATTGAATAAATGTGAGTGACAGCGGTATCATCACTTATCTACTGTAAGTCTCAGAAGAGGAGCCAAGAAGTAAAGTGAGCAGAGGAAATGTTTTGAGTTAATTAGTAACTGAGAATTTCTCTGGAATTAAATATACAACAATTAAGATTAAAGAGTTCAGAGAGCTGAAGGCTATAGATAGGAGGAAGGCCTACAGTTAGTTATTGTATTCAAATGTCAGAACATCAAGCATTGAGGTGGGAAAAGCAGATAACCTAAAGAAACATCAGTGATTTCTCAACCACACTAGATGTAAATAGAAGCTGAAATAACATTGAAAATGTTGGTGGGAAAAAATATAAACTTGTAATTTCATACACCAACACTATAAACTAAATATAAGTCAATGAAGAGCTGTATATAAATTTAAATATGAGGGAAAGGTACGACTATTTTCTAAGATGCTGGTTCTCAGAAAATGTCTTAAATGCAAATACTCTGTGAAAGAGTCCTATTAGTCTTCCAAAATCTGTGGAAATAAATACATCAACCTGGTTAGCGGCTTGAGTGGGCAAACCTGTAATGAAATTCTTTATCAGGGAAACACATGTGCATGTTAATTTTAGATACTATCGAACTCAAAATTAAGCTGTTTAGTATCCAGATAATAGTAACATGAAAGCATTGTGATAAATTAAAGAGTTCCAGTTATCAAAAGCAAAGCACTGAATTTTCAGGTGTGTTTTCATCTTACTTTGCCAGAGAACCATTCTGTTAACCAAGTCCAGGCACTCATTTTTCTTTTGAAATCACAAGGGATTAAACCCGTGATGTAAGTACCAAGGGTCTATTTTTTGCACTGTGTATTTCATTTTAAAGTTCCCAAAGGTTGAAATGATTAAAGACCTTCAGTGATTTTAACGAAATGTTCTCACTGGTTTCCAGAGCATCTTGTCATGCTGTGGTGTCTCAGCCTCGGGTGATTCTTCTGTCTCACCAGGTGCCCTGTAATTCCAGTTCCAGATTCATTTCTGTTCTAAAACACTTTCTCTTCTTCAGCTCTGTTATCTTTAACAGGCAAACTGTATCGCCAGTCTTTCAGAAACTAATCAAACTAATACCTTAAATGAGGAAATTTCATGTGTTAGATGTTCATGGCATAAATATATATCCAAAATAATTCAATTTTATCTCTTATTAGACTCTGGCTGCCTAAAATGTAATCCACATGCAATGGGAGTGGAACATAGATCTTAAGGACCTGAGGCTCCAAACCCTGGCAGTAAATTTGAGAGAAATTTGAGCAATCTTTAGTTTTCTCTATATTCTGGGAAGCATAATTAGGATTTGCTGTTTTCTCAGTCATTTCAGCAGAGAAGACCTTGTAGCTATCATCTGTCTTGTTATTTTTACGTATGTCTCAGATCTAAGAGAATTGAGGGGTACTGTTGTAACGATGTACGTTATACCTGTTTGTGTAAATACAGGCTGTTTGTACTCTACAGAAAAAACTGGAATTATATTTTTAAAATTGAATCTTACTAGTTTTAAACACTCATTTAGATGAATTTTTCTTTTTTTTTTTTTAAAGATTTATTTTTATTATTTTTTCATTGGAAAGGCGGATATACAGAGAGGAGAGACAGAGAGGAAGATCTTCCGTCCTATGATTCACTCCCCAAGTGAGTGCAACGGGTCGATACTATGCCGATCCGAAGCAGGAGCCTCTTCCGGGTCTCCCACGTGGGTGCAGGGTCCCAAAGCTTTGGGCCGTCCTCGACTGCTTTCCCAGGCCACAGGCAGGGAGCTGGAAGGGAAGTGGGGCTGCTGGGATTAGAACCGGTGCCCATATGGGATTCCGGGCGTGCAAGGCGAAGACCTTTAACCACTTGGGCCACCGCACCGGGCCCTTAGATGAATTTTTCAAGGAGGGAAACTAAAGGACAGTTTCTTCTGTCTCATTAAGAAATTAATCTTCAATGAATTAACTTTTTTGTATTTAATATTTCCACAAAGTCATTAACATGTTTATACAACTGTATAAATGATCCTAATGCTAACCAAATGTAGCATAGAACAGGTATATATATGAGTGTAATATGGGTGGGGTTTTTTTTTGTTAAATTTTTATTTTGAATTTTGTGATGCAATTTCATACAAACTAGAGCTTTCCCCCGAAACTCCCTCCCCTGACAATTTCCCCCATGTTGCTACAATAGCATTGTTCTTCATATGGAGTCATAATTCCATCAGTCTGTTATTTAAGTTTTTCCCGACACTGCTGGTACAGACAGTGTCAGACAGTGTCAGACAGTCCAGAATCCCATTGTCTGCACATTTCCAACAGTTTCTTTGGGAGTCCATCTTTGACTTGGAAACACAGGTGCATATTGCATTGTATCCCCACATCTGGTTTTGGTAGTCCCTAGTACTCCTTCACTATACATTTTTATAAATGGGAAGCAATGAAGTAAGTTCAACAACTGGAGTAAATTAGAACAGCAGCCACAACAACAGAAACAAAATTATAGTACCATGAAAAAACGTGCCACTGAATAACCAAAACATGGGAGACAAAAAGAAAACACAAAAGTCTCTTGGGTAAAATGATGTTTTTTAAATTTGCAGTATATGTAAGGTTTTTTGTTTCTCAGAATTAGAACAGGGTGTAAGTGATGCAGAACAATTGTCAACAATGAAATGAAAAAACAATGTAGAATTTTTCCAAACTAGTCTCTGTAGGCTTAAATCTGAGGGGTACATTAAAGAGTTGATGTAAGTTTAAATTTAAATTTAAGTCTTAAGTTTAAATTTTGATGTTTATAGTAGTTTGGAAATTATATCTTTTACAACTGTTTTAACATGAATTCATATGAGAATGAAAAAAATCTCAATTTTCTTTTTTGAGTGCAAAGTTCCTTGCTAGCACAGTAAGTTATTTGTTTACGATGACAGAGGCCATGACTCTTTAGGTTTTTGAAAAGAGGAGTGACAAGAGTAAGAAACGATTTTAAAATTAAACATTGAGGCTTTTTCGGGGAGTGGTGAAGAGTGGGTGGCTATACAATGATTTTAGGAAGCAGATCAGCCAGAAAGGCGAAAGGATCGAATGCAGATAGAGCATAGAATAATGGAGTTGGTCCTTAGCCAGCCTGTAGTAACTATCTTACTATGTTTTAATACTGTATGTGCTTTTATTCATGCCTCTTGATTCCTTCAACACTCAGCCAAAATGATTGACTTAGTAACTGGAGTTGAGTAACTGGCCCACTCATTTCACCACAGCGTTTGCTTTTTGTCACAAATTTTTAAACTAGAATAAAAGGCCTTAAAGTATTAAAAACATACCCACTCCGGCAGAAAATCTGTAGCAGTCAGTACAAAGCACACATGTGCGTGGACTCACCTACACACACACTCATACACACGTAAAACACTGTTATCCTTTTCTTAAGTTGTGAAAAAGTGTTGCTTGTATTTAATACAGAAACTAGAGAACCCATATGCTTAGAAATGGAAAAATAGAAAATAGTTGGAAAAATGAATTGGAGATCAAACTTGATAAAATTAATCTGCTACAGCATTTGACAAAATTGAGAAAGCTGGAATAATTTACTTCATACAGAAATGAGAATAGGATATCTATGTAGAAATGAAGACTAACATTTTCCTCTGCTTAAATTTGTATTTTTCATTTTCAAATTAAGTTCTGTGTTTGCCTGAGTCATTGTCACAGAGCATATACATTACAGCATGCAAACACACTTGTCTGTGTGCAGGGCCTTCTTATCGCTTAGCTCTCTGAATCAGTGCTTGCTCTTCCCTGCCTTCACAAGAACACAGAAACCACTGGGTTTTGCAAAAGCAAATGTACAAGCCAAAACAATATGATTTCTAATCAAATTGGTAAACATTTATACAGTTTTTGAATTTTCAAGTATTTTAGAAAATACATGTTAAAATTCCTGTAAGAATTTTCTTTAAACTTTTCAAGTTACACATACTTCATCTGGAACTATGAAAGGTTCACCAATTTTACCATTCCCTGGCACAGATAACTGGTAAAAGAATATTGAAGTGTCAAAACAGAACTCGGATTGATGAGAAATAGAATACATAATGTGATTTCTCAATATCTGAGAACCTAAGTCTCTTGCCAGCGGTTTGTTTATATTTTTTCCCTCACATCCCTCTCTCAAATTTATCCATTGATATATGTCTCCATATTAATTTCTCCTTTGAAAATCTTTTCCTTATTATATCAAATTTTCCATTTCTGATTCAATATATTCCATTTACATTCTTTTTCCTAGTTATATTTAAATTGTATGTTAGAATCTATGCTTTTAATATATTACTCATTATCTTGGTCCCAAAATAAAGAATCGTTTTCATATACCATTCTTTTCAAGGCAAGTAAATAGTACTTTAATACCCAGAAAGTTACTACTATGTATTTGCCAGTGTCCCCATATTGATATGTATTTGCTAAACCCAGACTGAAAATTTAGAAAACCTACTTTGATATTACCTAGCTTCAAAATTCACAATTTTGTGTCATATTTCATCAAGACACTATTGTTATTTCTCTCTGTGTTTGCTCACGCACAAAAACATACAATCTCTAGTTGCCAGTAATTCCAGTTTTTGAAAGCAAATAGCAAACTTAGGACATTGCCACAGGTTCAGGTTTGAGTTCTATATAACAGTTCTAAAATATAAAAGCTTTCTTTAACTAAATATGGTAGTTTTTCTGTCTTAACCATAGGTTGCTTTTAAATCCAATGAGAAATGCTTAGCAAAATATGATTTCATGTCGAAAGTGAAATTGTTATAATGTACACTGTTTGGGCAGAGGCATTTTCTTCCTTAAAATACAACCTAACCTACCATGGTGTCGCCTACATGTAGCAGCAGTCCTGCACTCTCTAAGCTTTTAGTTTGTCATGCCATACAAATATCTTTTTGTACTTAGCAAGATGTGGCAAACAAAATCTTTACTGGACTGCACCCCTTCTCCTGAAATGAGGTTTGTTTTAATTTCTAATTGAATTAGTTGATTGTTGTCACCAAGTTGTATGTTCCATTAAGAGAAGGTGATTGTTTCACATAGCATTTTTTTACATCCTCTGTGTTCCTATGACACAGGAAAACCAGTGAGGGGAACCTGTTACCTTAAGTGGGAACACAGACCAATTTAGTTTCTTGAAAAAATTATGACATGCAGCACAGGGCTTTGTGTCCTACAGCAGTTGCTTTGACCTGTTGGTTGGGCTCTTAAGGCCTTTGGTATTACATACCCTTCCCTGCTCTTGTCTGTATACATATGATTCTCTAATTCCTGAGCCTCAATAACCACATACTTGCATCTTGACTTCAAGTAGTTCTCAAATGCAACAGACTTTGCAAAACTGAAAATATCAATATTAAATCAAACTCGGGTACAAATGATTAACCCTCTAAGGGAGTGGTTTCATTTTAAAGGGGAAGTTAAAACTATTTGAGCAGAAATTCTTGCTCTGGCTCCAAAGATTCTTTTAAACAGTCACATACATTTTGGGGTTACAAAACAATTTTGCATGATTATTTTGTTTTTATGTGTACTTTTAGTATTGTTACAATGTCCGAACTAGAACTGGAACTGACAACCACATGAAATGATGGTGTCACAGGCAGAGGATTAACTGGCTATACCAGGATGCCAGCTCCATGAGCCTTCTATCGAGTAAAACACCTTATGCAGTTGATCCATAATTAGCTTAATCCATTTTTCATTTTGTTGTTATTCAGTAGGTAGTCCTCAAAAGAAGATTCATTAACAATTATTTGCAAAGCAAAGTATTACTTAATGACATCTTAATCAGTTAATAGACTTCTTGTTACATTCACTTCACCTTCCATTGTCACAAGGTCTGTAATCTCTGAAAACACAGCATTGTGTATCAGACACCCCTTTTCTTTGAACTCCTCTTTTCTTGGGGTTCTGCGCATCTATAATGGTGAGACAGTAATGTCTTTGCACTAAAGCAGGGAATAATAGATTAAAACCTTTGATTCGCGGAATATTCCTTTTCCCAAAGAACCATCACAACCTTGGGCAGAGAAAATAATGAAGCTCAATTTCAGATCAAATTAAATGCTTAGAGTTCCTCTTGAAATAAGTCTATAATAATGTGCCAGTGTATTGATAAGGAAATATTAATCACTAGGGATTTCATAGCAAAGATTTTGTTCCTACATATGTGAACATGGTGGAAGAGGAAACGTGAAATTTGAGTATCAGTATAATTTTGTATTAAGCTTGGAGTATAAAATTAAATTTAATAAACAATCTTTAACTTGTATGATAGCAATAATAAAAATAAATAGTACCTGATTTACAAAATTTTTTCAGCAAATATTTTTTGTGACTTTCACTATTAATGTTTAGATTAGATTCCTTGTTAGTGGTATATAAAAACTGTTCTTCAGTCAAGGCACCGTTACAATTTTAGCAACTGGATTTGAACTTTGAGTTGTAACAGTATGCTTTTTCTCTTGAATAGCCAGTGATGAGATGTTTTGGCTCTTACACTCTGGCATTCTTTCCCTTTCCTGCTGACTTCCTTCCTGTGATTGCTGCAGACAGGTTACAGCAAGCAGTGCGCAGAGAATATTGTGCTGAAAGGCGTGTTCTGTGTTTTCTTCAACTGACATGATGCAACTATAAGCAAGCCTACACTACCTGTGTACTGTATATTTCCAGACCCAAACTGATGTAATTAGAATCTGCTAAAACTCTTTTTTTTTTCCCCTCTTCCACAAGTATTCTTTCTGGAGGTACAAAAGTGATGTCATGACTAACTCTTTTTCTTCTGTTAGCTACATTGTATGAATACTGCTTAGAGAAAAGTCAAGTTTAATACAGACAAAAATACCAGTAGTATTGGCTGGAGATTTCTTCTCATCCTATTCAGTCGCCTCAGTGCTAAAACACAGAATCATAATTAAGATTATATCCTTTTAAAAACACTTGAGGTGGAGTAGAGACTTGCCCATAGCTATCAGTTTTACTGCAGACAAAATAAAGATACACCTCTTCCTGAAAATACAGACAGCACAAATTACTATGGCAAACTTCTGGCATTATTATCTTTACCTCATCTCATCCCTGACTGCTAATCACTAAATACGAATGGTAAAAGCACTGTCCTTTCCAGCCATCAGGCTTCCTTTGGTGGAATTCTATAGTAGCCTCGCGTTTCAGACCATCCCTCCAGCCCATAGAGGTTTTCTCCCTATAAGATGTCTACTATTCCAGTTCCTTAATTTTAACATTTTGCTCCTTCTTTTCCATTTAATTTTAAGTTCTTTAATTATTCCATGTAATATGTTTTCCCAATAGAAATGTAAAGTCTAGAAAGTAGACTAAGTTATTGCATTTTTGTAATGTTCTTGTATTAGCCCAGCAAAACTGAAATATGTTCTTATAAATATATAATTAATGTTTATTGAAATTTAAAGTTTTTAGATTAGCTTAAAGTTTCTATGCCCAGTATTACTTTGTTCAGTACTTTATTACTTTGAGAATTTTTTCATGAATTTTAGAAATTGATATGACTGAAATATTGTTGATTAGGATTTCTGGTTCAGCTTTCTTTTTGGTATATGTACTGGAACAAACAACAAATGATACTTCAATTAATTTAATGATTCTGTTAGTCTACATGTGTTTTTAGTGGCAGCATTAATTTGAAGTTTGCAGGCTCTTCCAGAGTCTTAAAATACTTAAGATTCTTTTAGTGCAAATACAGAATTTTCCTTTTCAGTTAACTTTTAGATGCTTCATTTGGAAAATTCTATAAAAACTACAAAGGTTTAGAAAGCCACTTCTTAATTTAAAAGTTGCTGAATTTTTTTTTAATTGCATTTCTATGAAATGTCCAGATAAGGAAACTCTATAGACAGAAAACCTGAATCAAATAATTTCCTTGGGCCTAGTTAGGGTTGTTTGGAGAAATATCTGTAATCATGTGACAGTGAAACATTCTATAGCTAAATTATGACAAATTTGTAAGTCTACTAAAAATTGTTGAAATATGCATTTAAAATGATGATTTTAGGCATGTGAATGATTCCTCTATAAAGTAATTTTAAAATTCTTGGGAGGTCATATAGCTAAAATTTGTTTGGTAAAATTTTTCGATAGTCATTATTAAAGCATAGCATAGTAGCCTAGCGGCTAAAGTCTTCACCTTGCATATACCGGGATTCCATATAGTCGCTGGTCCTAATCCTGGAGGCCTCACGTCCCATCCATTTCCCTGCTTGTGACTTGGGAATGCAGTCAAGGACAGGCCAAAGCCTTGGGTCTTTACATCAGTGTGGGAGACCTGGAAGAAACTCCTGGCTTCTGCCTTCACATTGGCCTAGCTCTGACCATTGGGAGCATTTTGCGAGTGAACCAGTGGACAGAACGTCTTCTCTCTGTCTCTCCTCCTCTGTGTATATCTGACTTTCCAATAAAAAAATAAGAAATTTTAGAAAATAAAAGTAATATTTCAATTGGAATTATACCAATTGAAATGCAGTTGCTTTTCTTTAGTAATTGTGTAGATATTCATTAATCTCTTGTGTAACAATTCTGTTACGATTTATTTATGTGGAAGACAGAGCAACAGCATTAGAGGGAGGAAGAGAGAGATATTCCACCTGTTGTTTTACTCTCCACATGGTCCCAGTAGTTAGTGCATGGCCAGGTCTAAGCCACAAGCCCAGGATTTCATTCATCTGGGTCTCCCTTGTGGGGAGCAAGAGCCAAAGGACCTGAGACATCTTCTACTGCCTTCACAGACACGTTGTCAGAGTTAGGTGTAAAACAGTACAGCCTAGACTCAAACTGATAATCCAATAAGTAGTGCCAGTTATGGGCTAATTTCTGTATCACAATCATAATCCTTTTTCAATTCAGAATTTTCAAAGTAAATATTTTCTTTTGTGTAAGATGTATTTAATTTTTTATTGGAAAATGAGATACACAGAGAGGAAGATCTTCCATCTGTTTTCAGACGGACCTGAGCCAATCCAAAGCCAGGAGCAAGGAGTGTCTTGTCTTCTAGGTCTCCCAGGCGGGGATATGGTCCCTGGGGTTTGGCCCATCCCTGACTGCTTTCTCAGGCTACAGCAGGGAACTAAATGGGAAGCTGGGCTGCCAGGATTAGAACCAGTGCCCGTAAAGGATCCTGGCACATTCAAGGCGAGGACTTTAGCCACTAGGCTGCAGTACCAAGCCATCATGCCAGGCTCTAAAAGTAAAGTGTTAAGGTATGTGTCTGCTTTTCCAGTAAAAAACAAATTTTAAAATGATATAGAATTAAAAGGTAAGTTTATGTAACTTTTTTATAATTTATATTTTCCATGAACTTCTTAATGACTGCTCTTAATATATCCTTCCCCCCCTTTTTTTTATATATATTTTCATTGGAAAAGCAGATTTAGAGGAGAGAGAGAGTTTTGGTTCACTACCAAAAATGGCTGCAATGGCAAGAGCTGAACCAATCCAAAACAAGAGCCAAAAATTTCTTTTGGGTTTCCCATTTGGATGCCAAGTCCCAAGACTTATAAGGTATCCTCCACTGCCTTTCTAGGCTATTAGCAGGAAACTGAATGGGAAGTGGAGCATCTAGGACACGAACCATTGCCCATGCAGGATTAAGATGCCTAATGTTGGAGGATTAGCTAATTCAGCCATGGCACTGGGCCCTTAATATTTTCCACTTACAGTTTGTTGAATTGTTCATTGAACCTGTGAATGCAAAAGAGTTTGAGCATTAAGGCTGGATTTTAATTTTCTAAATACATGCTATTGAAACAGCCAAATCCAAGCCAAATCCAAATCTAAGCTTGAAGAGAACTTAGAGACCATCTACTCTACTTTGCTGTATTACTCTTATGCATGGATGGTTAAAGACTTTCTGTGTTGCACATCGGATTAGTTGGTTATGTGCATTGCTCTTCCTTGTCAAAGAATATTTGTAATGAGTCTGCAAGCTTTCCCCATTTAGTAAGCAAGAATATTTATTTTTGTTTCCTCAGACATTGGAAATCCATAAATCTATCAACTCTTAATTATGGTAAATGAATCTTCTTTATTTCTATAAATTTCATAAAGATTTGTTTTAATTTCAAAGGTGGATTTACAGAGAGAGGAAAGAGACACAATGAGGGATCCTCCATATGTTTGTTCTGTTCCCAAATAGCCACAACTGGGCCAGTCCCGAAGTCAGGAACCAGGAGTCTTCAGGTCTCCTATGTGAGTGCAGGGACTGAAGCTGTTGGGCCATCTGTTTTCCCCGGACATGTTAGCCGGAAGCTGGATGGGTAGAAAGTGTAGCAACCATCTCATGTAGTAGGTCCAAAGAGGGGGGATGGATGTCCTCTGAGTTCTCGGCCTCCGAAGGCATTCTAGTTCCCCGTGGTCTCTGTGGCAGTTGTGATGCAGTCCTTGGTGCCCATTCTGATAGACGTTGGTGGGAATCAGGGAGTCCCTATGATTGGGATACAAGCCTCCTCCTGTCCTGCTGCTCCGCTCTGGGGCTCTCCCCTATTCTGTGCATATGACTCCCAGCCAGGAACCATGAGCGGTCCTCAGAATCAGAAGAACAATAAACTTCCTTCGGGACAAGGGAGAGGAGCTCTCTTCGGTCCTTACTTAGTTCCAGCTCTGGGCCCCCATCCTCTACAATGACCAACAGGGTCGCTCCAGATCCTCCCCCCCAAACACACACACACACACACACACACACTGGAATGGATAAGCAGAGAACAACAAAGAAATATTGGTCAGCATGGACTCACACCTACCCTACTAGGGAGAACACAAAGAACAAGTACTCCTCACCAAGGTATGAAAGATTTCTCTGCATACCCCCCCAAAACTGTTTTGCACCTCAGTTGCTAAAATGTCATTGAAATAGTCACAGGAGGTTGTTAAGAACTTACATGTAATTTTAACATATTGTTTACTCAATACTATGCCAATTAATTCTGTAGCGATATATATTGTTGCTGCTGGGGCTTTTAATTGAATAGGATTTTCCTCTCTTGGCCCTACCTTCAGACCAGAGAAGGTCTCCCCAAGAAGCAGATGAACTTAACTGGATAATAAGATGCTGGACTCTATGCTTGGTATATGTTTACAATGAAGGTGTCTCAACTGACCTTGAACTGTGGTCTCACAGCAAGGTGGAGGAGTCCACTGTGGAGGGAGGATTGGGGGAGGGGGAGGGGGAATCCCAGTACCTATGGAACTGTGTCTCATAATACAATGTAATCAATAATTTTTAAAAATAACTTTTAAAAAAAAGTGTAGCAACCAGGGTAGGAACTGGCACCCCTATTGGATACCAGCACTACCTCCTATGCCCCAGTGCCAGCCCTCAAATCTTCTTAATCAGCCTTGCCTAGCTCCATTTGCTCATGGTGAAGCCAACATTAATTTCATGTTACAATGCGTAGATGATATCTATGTGATCTGTTCATTTTATAAGGAACATACCAAACTAGCAAAAGCATGCATTTATACACTTTGGTTTTGAGTCTTGGCTCTGCTGTTCATTTACTCTCTGAGCTTTGACAATTGTATTCTCCTTTTTATTGGTGAAGAACAAAGCTTATTATGAATTGAGAGGGTTAAATGAGTTAATGAATGGGAAATGTGGGGAATAGGATGTTGAATACAGTTTAAAAGAGACTTAGTGTATTAATAACAGGCTGAATTTCCTGGTCGCTTAATGCTAAGGCAATCAAAAGCATTTTTACAAATTTATATGACAAAAGCTGTTTGGTAGGGCTCCATTCTGAAATGCTGATTACAATGAGTTACATTTTAATTTTTCAACTAATCGGCCAAATAAAAATGTAGCTTGTAAATGCACCAGGTATCTTGAGACTATACCAGCAGAACTTACTATTCAGTCGGTTGCTGGACAGATGGTTATTCTGTATGTATAGACAGCACATTCCTGACTTTGATTGGATCAAGTTATTGTAGGGCGGTTCCACACCTGGCTGCTTTTGATAACAACTGATGCTGATTCAAGTAAGGTCATGAATGAGAAAGGGTAATATGCTTAGTCCAGATCTAGATAGAATGATAAAAATGGTTGGGAACTCTGTCACCGCATTACTATATCTTTTTGTTTGTTTGTTTGTTTGTTTTTATTTGAAAGTCAATTACAGAGAGAAGAGAGAGAGATTTGTTTTTGTTTTTGGAAGAAAAAAAGAGGCAATACATGGCAAGAGATCTTTTATCCATTGATTTACTCCCTAAATGACCACAACAGTACAGTCTTACACCAAGAGCTTCTTTTGGGTGTCCCCATAGGTGACAGACCCCAACTGCTTGCTCCATCCTCTGCTGCTTTCTCAAGTCATTTACAGTGAGCTGAATCGGAAGTGGAACTGTCATTCCCATGGAATTGCCAGCAATGCCACAATGTCAGTCTCTCCTCTTCCTCTTTCTTCTCCTTTGTCTTTTCTGTTGTCTGTGTCCTTACCCCACATGCGCCTCAATAACCTGTTTGATACATTACTTTCGTCAGGTTACTCTTTGTGCTTTAATAAGACAGTTTTAAGCTGCTGAAACATTTTAAAATTATTAGGATCTCTTAATGTGAAAATTTTCAATACTTAAAGACTAGGATAGAAAGTTTCATTTTATATATATATATGTATATATTCGTAGTTTTAAAAATGTTCATCAAGTAAGAATGCACCTTTTCTTCTAGTCAAGCTACTCATTTCTTCTTTTATGAAAAGCTAATAATTATAAAGAACTATACATTAAAATTCCCCTCAAATGAAGACAGGTAAGACATGGAATATTTTTGATGTATTAGGAGAGAAGTCATTTGAGATATAACAAGCATTTTCTAGGTCATTTTCTCTTGAGTTTATGAAGGGAAAATCCAAAGATTCATTTTGTGTATGCTAAAAGTTCCAAATGTTGTTCGAGTATATATGATACTTATAGTGGATACATTGGTTTTACTACAGACATGATCTGTATTCTGAGTAATTCAAGCCATTTGAAGGTGAATAGGATTTCATATGTCTCTTTATTATGCTTAGAATCTTGATTTGCTTTAGATTAAGGCCTGCTTATATTTACGTAAACTCACTGGATGTCTACCTAGCGAAACAGTGCCTATAAACAACTAGTTGGATGATGCTAATGCTGGCTCCTGTGTAATGAATTGAGCATCTGCCGCATTAAAGCTGAAGTGATGAGATAGCATCTGTCTCGTCTCAGTTTCAGAAGGTTGTACTTTAGTGTGGTTTGGTAAAAGATAAGCTAATAGCTTCTTCTTGTTAGAAGTTGTCACATGGACCAGCCAATGTGGCTTGGTTTGCTCAATACCCAGTGACGACTTCAACCTTAGAGATTACTGAGTTTTTCCAAAGCGTCAAGCCAGGTCTTTGATTCTCCAATCAACCAAAAAGCCAAGTGAATCAATGACACTAACCTTATTGCAATGTACACAAAAGCAAAATAAGCATAGGAATATTGAAAATATATTGTCAAAAACAGACAAATGAAAAGTGCTCATGTAGAATGGCAGTAAGGGACCAAACACCATACAGTAACAGAATAAATTTTCAAATAGACTCAAGAAAACATACCCATGAAGGTGGTGGTGGTGGTAGGTTCTGGGTCAGTCAATTAGCAATGAAGCACAGAGATTTTTGCTCCAGCAGAGCCAAGCACAGCTGATGGTTTTTCCTGTGTTGTGTGGAATGCAGTCACGGTGATATGTGTTACAAATGACAGATGAAGGCACCAATATGCACTGCTTCAGAAGGTGTATCATCTTACCTTTCAGATAACAACATTGAAGGGAAAGGTTCCGAACCCAACATTTCTTTTGCATATGTGAACAAAATTGCCACTATAGGTTTTTTAAATCTCATTGTTGCATTTACATGCTGTAAGATTATATTCAGTGTCAGACAAGAAATTAATACCAACCAGCCTAACATGAGCTGTTAATTTATAAATGACCACAGTAACCCTACAAGCCTAGTGGAAGATTATTCACTTGTTGGTGATATATTGGGAATGAGATGGAGCTTGTCTTGTATTATCCTACTTCTTCTTTGCCTGTTACACAGATTTGAAAATTATACTGCATGGGTTATTAACTGATACAATCAATTAAAGCTATATGAGGGTGAGACTTGTGTTGAGTTGTGATATCTGCATAGATAATAGCTGGGTGGAAATGTTGGCTTAGAAGTAATGAAGTTTTGAAGTTAGTTTTCTTAGTATATCTTATTCATGTCTTTGCTCAACATAATGCCTTCCACCTAGGTAGATGTTTAATGTATGTTTGTTGAATAGAAGGCATTCTGGAAGATTGGAAGACAGAACTGAAATGTATCATTTTTCTTTCTGGAGTTAATAGAGTTGGCAGTGCTTTTCCACAAGTTGCTTGGGGGGTGGGGATGGGGGACTGAGGGATTAGACTGAGAGGGAATGATGAGAAAGTGAGAAATTTTGAAGTTTGTTGAATTGTAATTCAGTGTTCCAAATCTAACATACTAATCATAGCAGGTGCCATATTTTTTTCAGATCATGATACCTGGCTGTTCCTATAGGTTTAGGCTTTTGTGCAAGTTGGAAATGGTATGTAGGTACAATGTTAAAATATTCACCCTAGAAAGCTTCTCTCAAACAGTGTGTTAAAGAGCATTTAGGTCACCAAGCTCACGTATCAGAAATATTAAATATATAGTTGGGGAAATCTCAGTGGTTTATTTTGTCAGTTCTAACAATGGCAGCAGTTTGTGCTGTAGAGGTTGGTCCTTCCCGTCATGTAATTATAATGTGCAGGGACTGATTGCATAGACTCTGACTGCGCTTAGTCGTTGGCAGTAATAACTGAACAAGGCTGCAGGCACTAATTACCTCCGTTTCCTAATCTGAAATTTGATGTGCTTTTGAACTGGTAGTTGCTCTGGCATTCTAACAGGGTTTCCCTCCCCCTATCATTCAAGAGAAATTTAGTGTCAGAGTTCAGAAACTACATTTTGAGCTAGGATCTTTTTGGAGAAACTTTTTCTATCGCTATACAAGTAATAACACTGTGACTTTGTTTTTTTCATTTTCTATGGCACAGTCAGCAAACGAGCTTAAAAATTTACTATAATGGGTCTGTGAAATGTATGTGCTTTTTAATAGGAAAAGTGAGGAACAAGAAGAGGATTCATTTCCCACCTGCTTGTCAGATTTTTTTCTGCAAATAACTGAAAGTGCAATCCTCTGCATCTTTGATGTACTGTTATCTGAGGTTTGTGTGTTAATACCAAGACTGTAGGATAAATAAATAATTTTGGGAAGATGGACAATGCTGGCACATGGTAAGCTAAGCCTCAGCCTGCAGTACCATCATTTCATATGAGTTGAAACCAAGCCCTGGCTGCCCCACTTGGCATCCAACTCCGTACTTAGGGCCTGTGAAATAGCAGAGGCTGGCTCCATTCGTTGGGCCCCTGAACTCCTGTGGGAGATGCGGAAGAGGATCCTGGCTCTGGATTTGGATTACTGACTCTGGCCATTGTGGCCATTTGGTGTAGCACACTGATCGAATAATGTGGTCTTACACACACTCTCTCTGTCACTCTAATTCAAATGAAAAATAAGTAAATAAAGGAAATATTAGCTTTAGTCATTCAGCAACATGTTATTTAATTTCATGTTGTAAATTTCCTAGTTTTTCTCCTTTTTCTGATTTAGTTTTATGGCTTTTCATTTAAGGGAATGTATAGTAACTTTGTAGTAGAGATGATCAAATACAGATGTGAAGAAACAATGTAGTGTACAAATCAAAGATAGATTCCCAATGAAACTGTTGACAATAGGATGCTGGAATCTGCTATTGTCCATGCCTATAATGTCAGAATACGCTTAAATAACAGAATGATGTACTTATGATTGTGAAGGATTGTTCTACTGTAATGATATGGCAGAAATCAGTAGTGGGGAGGGAATTTGGAAGGAGAGAAGGGAAATACTGCAGCCAGTGGAACTATATCATGGGATAATATTGCTTTAATTAGCTTTGGGTCATTCAGCCAATTACTGAGTTCATCTGAAAGTTGCAAAGTGGAAGATCTTTATTCCTTTTTTAAAGGTCAGTTCATTAAAATCCTGCTTCTTGGTGTTGAACTGTTATGTGACTGAGCATCTCATTCTGCCTCAAGAGCATTGCATTTAAAATGGGATTATATATTAAACATTCCAGTCACTGTGAGGCTTAAATAAGATCCCATGTGGAAAGATTAAAACAGTCCATGATAATTCCTAAATATGTGTTAATTGTGGTTTTAAATTAAGACTAAGACCTCAGCCACACTATCTTTGCCCTTTGCTGGCTGTGTCCCCTTAGGAAAGTTGCTTAAATCCCATACCTCAATTTCTACATTTGTAACACAGAAGTAGTGTTGATGTCTACCTTATGGATCTTTGGAATAATTGATGAATTTAATACTGGTAAAACTATTGAGAACAGTGTTACACATAATAAGCCTATTATAGTTATTTTTAACATTTCATTCTGGCATAGTAAGGAAAAAATAGGTAAGGTAAAAGCATAAGAACTGTAAGAAAAATGAGATGCACATACCTGCTAGGAGAAAAGGTAGGCATCGGCAGGAGAGGTCCACGAGGAGCTTGCTCTTCAAACCCACTTGCTTATATACCATAGGGAATTTAGGCCTGCACTTTGTAGGTTACTGGTTTTCCCCTCCGTAGCATTTTTTATGCTGTGTTCTGTTTGCTTGCCTGATTGTCCACCTTACTCTTTAGACTTCAAGCTGTTTAGGGACAAGAAGCATGTTTCTTCTGTATAGCACGTAGAGCGCAATCTAGAATTGAAAGTAGGACTTTACAATACTAACCTGTGTTTATCTGCAGACATTTTTCAAAAAAATCATAGGTATCATATATAATAAATATATCTTTCACAGACATGCCAATGACTATATCTATAATACATTACTTTGTGTAACATTTACCTTTACAATATATAGCATCGTTATTTGTAAATGTTGATTTCTCTTAAATTTAGAAATCTCAGAGAGTGGCAGTCTTCTTTACACTTATATATCAACTTTTCCATTGGTTTCTTTTTTTCAGATTGCATTTTCTTTTTTTGTTGGTAATGTGGCATGCTTGAAACTGCAGCCAGTTGATTTTTGCCCTGCATTCTTGATATTGAAGTGCTTGGTTTAGGAAGTAATTAGTACATAAACAATGTGTAGCAGAATTAGTATAATTACTACCTTTCTATGCTGAGTTCTGTGATAAACATAGTAAGATACATGTCACCATTCATCCAGCAGTTTATAAAAATGCTGTTTTGGCCCTGTGGGACAGCATACACAGGGTACTTTAAGTAGTGTAGTCATTGAGACCATGAGAAAGAGATTCATGGTGTCAGTTTAATAGTCCTTACATGATAAATTATCTGTGTATCTTTGAAAGCTTTCATTAGTCTTAATTATCCAGAAATCCTAAACTTAGCCATCAAAGTGTTTCCCTAATGACATTTCAGAATCTTAGTGAACGGTTGCCTCTTTAATCTGTAGCTAAACCAGTTTCTTTATCTTGGTATAATCTATAGACAAAAGAGGAGCATTGATTTAGACTATCAAAATGATACTGATTGAGAAACCCGGTTCAGAGACAAAACAGTTCTTATCTATTTCTGGGGACCTTCAAATAATTTTTCTTGCTGAGATTACTGTTTCATTCATATTCATATTTTGTACTGTTGGCTCACAATACTGAAGTTGATATCCAAATGGAAACAGATAATTTTTTATTTGGTGGCATATAATTGTATGAATTTTGGGGTTAGGATATAATGTTTTAGCACATGTATACTGACAACTCATCTTAAAGAGACTATGATAAGCTCATATACCTAAAATGAAGCCCACCTACAGTATTAAGAATTTTAGTTGTCAAAAACCTCCCTGTGATTAATGTCGTTGAAACCACTAAACTGAAAGCAAAAGTGTGCAGAAAAATAAAGCACTTAATTAGATTTGAGTTTATCAAAAGAAATGGGGGTGATAATCAAAATCAATCTTCCACAGCTGTGTGCAAATAGCTAACTGAGCAAACTTACTGGCTCAAGTGATAATAGTTTTCCAGGGTATTCCCAGCAGTTTTGCACAAGAGGTAGCTCCTATCTCGTGTGTGTATTCAAAACAGGATATTAGGGCTTTTTTTTTTAAAGATTTGTATAATCATAATTCCAAATGAATAGTGTAAGAAAAGCATATTTGTCCCCTTCACTTACATCTTTTGGAACTCCAAGTGAAATCTTAGCTACGACCGACAATAATGATTTTGAGCATGTGTAGAAAAAGAAACCCTATTACAGTATTGATGGAAATACAAAATTGTACAGTCATCCCTGAAAACTGTGCGATGATTCTTCAAAACACCAAATAAAGATTTGCCAAACTTCATAGATATCCCACTTCTGGGAATATATCTAACGAACGTGAAGTCAGCATGTGAATGGAATACCTGCACTACTGTGTTTATTGCAGCTCGGTTCATAATAGCACAGATATGGATGTAATGACTAGATAAAGAAGATATAATACTCAGCTATTAAAAAATAGAACTCTAACATTTGCAATAAAGTTATTGAAATTTGAAATTATTTTGATCAATAAGATAAGCCAGACATCAGATAATTGAATTTCACCTGTTAGATTTAGTATATGTGGTACACAAAAGTGTGAATACCTTACTATTTGGTATGTAAATTTTGTCAATGTTGTTCTCCTTGAATTGTATATATTTATATGACTAAATTATATTTAAATAATTGTGTATATTTACATAATTAAAATATCATTATTTCTTCACTTTATCTATCTTTGCATGAATTCCATATTACATGATATTAATATCCTTGCTTTCAAGGTAAACAGTTTTATGTGTATATCACATACACATATGAAGTGAATATGTAAAATATTTAAAAATGTATTTTGGAATTTTAAAAAATATAAAAGAAAATGATGGTTTGAAAAATGTTTAAATCAGTGAGCTTCATTCATATCCTTACTACTGTTTGATAAAAATTACCTCTAATTAATGACCAAAAATCCCTCAAGGGCTGGGAATAGGAAGGAAACTTTATAAACTGAGAGTAGCTTTGGGCAAGGCGTTGTGGCCTAGTGATTAAGGCTCTGATTGCCCATGTTTCAGTGCTGGCTTAAATACCGGATGTTCCACTTAGCAAGCAAGCTTCCTGTTAATGCACACCCTAGTGGGTCCTAGATGATGGTTGTCTGTGTTTTCTTCATTGCCCAAATGAAAGACCTTAATAGAGCTTCAGGCTTAGGGCTTTGGTCTGGTCCAGCTGTAGTGTTTGCTAGCATTTGTGGTGTCACACAGTGGATATTAGGACAGACTTCCAAATACTGAGCCTCTGTAAGCTGATTTGAGAGCTTTGCTGTGGATGGATATTTCAGGAAAGTGGGGTAAATAATTATGTCAAGGGTGAGTGTATATGTATATATGTGCATGCACACTTGGTTCATACACACACACTTGCATTGACACATACACTCAAGACTGTAACAGAAAGGGTTTTCTTGAGAGGATCCTCAAGTGGACCAGTGTGACACAGCACATGATCATTCAGTTCTCAGCAGTTGAGATCCAGAAGCCAGTATGCATGTCAGCAGGAAAGTGAAAAGTGAAAAGTTTTGGAGAGCAGGGGCAGGAGAAAGGCCTTGTGTAAGCATCGCCTAAATCGCTTTCATTTCCCCCAGCAGGAATGAACTACTGTAATGATAGCATGTTCCAGCTTGTTACAATAAAACATGCCCACTAGAGTAAAAGCAGGGCATTAATATTTCATGTGTGAACTTGATTTACCATTATAAAAACCCAAAATCTTTGGAAGCTTAAAAAAAAATAAAAAGGGAAATGAGACTCATGCTCGCTTTAGAGAAATCTAGTTTATCATTATAACATTTCTTCACAAGCCTTAAAATTAGTGCCAGTAATCATGTTATTGTGACATCGTTCGCGAACTGTAGAAAGTGGCTTGCTTTCTTTTTTGCAAGTAAATTCTCCCCTTCTTCTTTTAGTCCTATTATCAGTGATTCTGAGACACAAATGTCTTATTATCATTTGTGTGAATTCACCTCAACTTCCCTAAAAATATATTTCAAGTCAGTCAGTATTACAGATATTAAAAGCCTGCATTCCCTAGGAAAAGTGAAAAATGTTGTGTTTTCATGAATTTGCCCAGTTCGTCCAGTGGGCTTGTAGGTTACCTGTCTTCCTCTGGATTTTTTAAACTGTAGCCATTACGATGTGTGAAGCACGTGGAATAACAGGGATGGGGCAGAGTTACCATGATTGGCCCACCTTACTGTCAGTACTTGTCAGGCCTGGACTGTGTTTGTAAATGAGTGTTTTTATGTTCTTTATTTTCTCTTTACATTTTACAATGAAGTGAGAATCTACATTGTTAGTTTTACACCTCCAAATTCTGTTTAATCATTTCTCCTATTATCAGGCCCTTCATTCGTATTATAAGGGCAACTGTGTAACTTTTTCTGTAAACATTATAAATTCCTGAGATTCGTTTTTAAGATTTATTTTTATTGAAAAGTCAGATATACAGAAATGAAAGGAAGATTTTCCTTCTGCTGATTCACTCCCCAAGTGACTGCAATGGCTTGCGCTGCACTGATCCAAACCCAGGAGCCAGGAGCTTCTTCCAGGTCTCCCACACTGGTGCAGAGTCCCAAGGCATTTTGAGTGTCCTGACTGCTTTTCCAGGCCAAAGCAGGGAGCTTATCCTCCAGATACTAACAGATCTGAAAAGAAAATAGGATGAAAATTAACAAGCTGCCTCCTTAGTTAAATAGCTCACAGTTGAAGTGACACTTTACTATCTCCCATATTGTACACAGCTTTTCACAATTTTCCATATATCTGCAGACACATAATACATGTCATCCCTTTCAAGTACCGTAATATATTAGTTCTTTTAATATAGAACTTTGTTAAAATCATTGATATCATTGTTATAGAGTAGTGGTCTTTCCAGATGAATTTCATCAAAAGGAGTGTAAGGTATTTGGAGCATGTTATTCCATGGGAAAGCTGATGAAGAATTGAGTAGTTTAGCCATGAATTTTGTTATTTTATATGATCAGTTTGAACGTTAATTTTTTTTTTCCCCAAAAGCTCTACCTCTATGTTGGTGGGAGGTAGGTTTCCTATTACAAATGTTCATGTGTAGTGCACTTGGCCTTTAAAGTAGTTGTGCTTGACAGTGTGTTAGGAAGTAGTGATGACTTCTGCTCCCTGATGTTTCTAATAGTTGAAACCCAGAATATGTTTTGTATCTTTGAGAAGAAAAATATGCAAGTAAAATACCTGATTATCATGTTTACGTTCACAGTTCAGTTTTGTATTCTGGTTACTGGAATTCTGTATTCTGGTTCTTTTACTTAAGTAGCATGTCAAAGAAATTCCTAAGAATACAGGTGATTAAAACTTGAAATTACATTCAGTTTTATTTTACGGTAAAAGCATTTAGTATTTAATTACTCCCTTATTAAGAAGTTTTAGTTGTACCTTAAAATGTTATTATCTGACACTGCCAGTTGCATTGTAGTCTCCTTTTTATGCTTTGATCTTAAAACATTTTACACCTAGCAGACTCTCAAATATTTGTGGGCTTTTTCTAGGACTTTGCTCTGCCCAGGTAATAGATGTTTTCATTTCTCTCTCAACTATTTGACTTCATTGATTCACTATTTTCCAAATTCTCCATGCATGCACTATTCAGTCAGTGTTCTCTTTATTCCCTTCTATTGTGAATGGAGGATTACAAACAATTAATATTCCCAGAGTTTGCATGAGTTCTGTCCAATTTTTAGATAATGAATTTCTTGTTTACTATTCTGGATGGGACCGACATTAGTTTTGACCAACCTTTTCCATCAAAAGTGCCATGAGGTAAATTTCACACAATACAACTTATACTTTGCTTAATAAAGTGAGCTCACCTGTGTAGATGGGTAGAGATGAGAGAGGAAATACCCTGGAAATCTGAGGTGAACTTCCTGTTTCTTTGGATTTCTGTCTTGCACAGTTTAAGATAGGATTCCTCAAGCCTATCCTTATCAACATCACCGCAAGGGTTTGAAAAACCAAAAATCCCTAGACTTACTTTAGATTCACTGATTCAGGGTCAGTTGTTTTTGAGCTAAAATAAGTGTCTATACATTCTGAGTATTCTGAGATTTTGGCAAAGTCTCTTTTTCATTTATCGATGCTAATTTTACTGAGTGTCTCTGGTTGCAGTTATTGCCTTCCTTTCATTCATTTCCTCCTGGATTGTTGAGTTTTCTGTTTACCTTTGGGAAGATGCCCTAAGTGACATTGTTCTTTTTTCTTAGCATTTTAGAAAATTTTTTGTAGTTTTAAAAGTGGCATTATAATGTGACAAGTGAGGATCTTGTCATGTCTTTTGGAGTCCCATATGCTTCATTTCTGTATCACTCCCCAAATACAGATGACTTTTTGATAATCTTCTTCTCTCTGTGCCCTTAGCAGTCCCCCAGTCCAAATATTTGTTTGTTAATTAATGTATGGGCAAATACATGCCACAATTTGTGGTATACTGTATAGTGATACTGTAAGGAAGCTTATATCAACAAGTGGTCATCTTAAAAATAACTATCAAATATACAAGTTAAGTGGGTTTAGGTATATCTCATGGACCCAGGGGTGATGGGAACAATATAAACGTAAAGTTGATAAAAGGAAGGAATTAATAAACATTAGAGCATATGTAAATGAAAAGGAAAATAATGAAATGCATAAGATCAGTGAAATGAAAAGTAGTGTTCTTTTATTGTATCTTTCTAAATTAATTTTTGTTATTATTTTATGAGTCAGCTTTATAGACCCTGGGATTTCCGCTCTCCCCCTTCCCAAATATCCGCCCTACACTGATTCTCCCTTATCATTACAGTAGTACAATCCTTGACAAACAGTCCTAAGACCATCATTCTGCTGCTTAAGTGTATCCTGACCATTTAGGCATGGATCCAGCATCCTATTGTCAAGATATATTTAACAGTTTCATTTGGTGTCCTTCTTTCATTTGCAAGTAGAGATGCATGCTGCATTGTATGTTCACAAATGGATATGTTAGTCCCTATTACACAGTTACTATGCATCCCCTTAAATGAAAAGCCATAGAACTGAATTAACAACAGGATGAAAAATAGGAAATTTACAACAACGTGAAGTTAAATAACATGCTAGTGAATGACTAATTTTAAATATACATACCGACTTATGTATTTAAGTTACATATTTATAATATATAATTTAATGATTTTGAGTTTTATGATTCAATAGAGAATTGGGTTGCGGACCTAAAAAGACGTTGTCAGGGCCTGTACAGTGGTGTAGCATCCTAAGTCACCACCTACAATTCCAGCATCCTGTATGTATGCTGAATCACATGCTGGCTGCTGCAATTCTGGGTAAGGAGCAAAAGATGGCCTGAGTCCTTGTGCCCATGAACCCACATGGGAGACCCTGAAGAAGCTTCTGGCTTTGGCCTGCCCCAGTTTTAGAGGGAAAACCTTTCTCTTTCCTTTCTTCTTTATGTAACTTTGATTTTCAAATGCATTAAACAGAAAAAAGAAATACATGAAACAGTGCTAAATATTATTAACCAACAGAAATATGCAAATTAGAGCTGCAGTGTGATTTAGCTTCATTCCAGTTTGAGTACCTATTACCCCCCTTCTCCCAAAAAGAGATACCAAATACTAGTGACAATATAAGGGAAAAGAAACCTTAGCTTACTGATGGCAATGCCAGTTTTCAGCGTTTGTGGAGGACTGTGGAGATTCTTCCAAGAACTGAAATGGATCTACCATATGATCCAGCTGTGCCATGGATTCATTCATTAGTTGAAGAATGGAGAAAGAGATGTGGGATATATAAGAGGTGGAATATTATATGGACAGAAAAAGGTAATTTTGATATTTACAGAAAAATGGATTATCTAGCAAATGTTAAGTGAAATAAATCAGATGCAATTTCCTATGTTCTGTCATATGGTTGTTGTCATTATGCTAAGAGAGAGAAACCAGTCATACACAAACATTTTATATTCTTTATCATATGTGGAAGATAAAAACTAATGAATTTGAAAATGTATTGTTATTACCAGAACTTATCATGAGTAACAAAAATCTAGAGGTAGGTTGAGTATTTTGTACTGAAATACAGGTAGATTTTTAACCAATTTAACTCTTCTGTAGTACAGTAAAGCAACTATGCTGTTTCGTATAAAAGCGCGGAAAGTGTGAAACTGGTGGGCTTCCAGCACAAAGAAAAGATGAAGAGTGGCAAGGCATGTTGTTTGGTGTGATAATCCGTGCATTGTGTACATTTTGGAATATTGTACAGTACCCCATAACAATTTCCAACATGTTAATAAGAAATTTTTTAATAAAAACAATTTAAGAAAAAATCTTGGGGAAGAATTGCATGTTTATCTCCATGTCTTTTTGTATTTTTCCCCCCATTTCTGGAATGCCTTTCCCTTTCTGTCAACTGCTGCACTGATATCCTATCCCCTAAAGCAATTTCCTAATAACCTTTGTAGTTGTCATGTTCCTTGCCTTCTTTGTACTCATATATTAATTTGTACATATCTGTTTTATCACATTTTACCTCAGCTTTGGAGATATGCACTCCTGGTACTGGCACCAAATCAATTTCTTTTTGTGTCCAATGTTTATACCATGATGTCACATAGTATATACTCAGTATAGTAGTGCTGAATACATGAGATGAATAACCGTGCTCAGAACTGGAGACTCTGAAATGTAATGACATACTCAGTTGAAGAACATACTCTCTTTTTTCTGTTTTTTATTACATTATTTTTCTTTCTGAAAAATAAATTATTTCTTTACAACTGCAGTAAAATATACACCCATGACAATATCCAGTGGTTGGTTTGGGAGTTAAAAGTGAATTGTGGATAATACCAGCTCTAGTGCAGACAAGAAAACACATTTTTTTTTTCACAATGCCATGTTTTTGTAGTCCATGAAGGGAAAACCCAAAATAGTGAAGGGGCTTTCTCAAGACTGTTAAAGTCATGTGACAGACACATAATTCAAGTTACTCTGTTAACTGCCCCATGTTTTTTCTCTTGTCAGTCTCATGTGTTCAGATACATTGAAGAAAATTTCCCACTTGTTGACCAGTGAAAAACCTTTCTGGTTCAGGTTTTCTGGTTTCCATTTAGTTGCAGACTTGTTGGACAAAGATTTCTGTCCGAGTGGGTGGTTATAAGGAACATGTGATTAACAAAAACATTGAGGGGGGCCCAGCTCAGTAGCCTAGTGGCTGAAGTCCTCACCTCGCACGTGCTGGGATCCCAAATGGGTTCCTGTTCTAATCCTGGCAGCCCCACTTCCCATTCAGCTCCCTGCTTGTGGCCTGGGAAAGCAGTCAAGGATGGCCCGAAGCCCTGGGACCCTGCACCCACATGGGAGGCCTTGAAGAAGCCCCTTACTCCTGGCTTCCGATTGGCTCAGCACCAGCCGTTGTGGCTGCTTGGGAAGTGAATCACTGGACAGGTGATCTTCCCATCTCTCCTCCTCTCTGTAAATCTGACTTTACAAAGAAAAAAGGATGAGGGGCCAGTGAGTCAGTCACCAGGGTTTATAATTCATTCAGAAACAGAAATGGTTGCCAACTGTTAATAGCTTTTGTCCCAAGAAATTCTTTAGTTTATTCTACATTTTGTGAATAACATGTTGCACAGTTGTTAGAAGTTGGTCATCATTTGTGTTTGCCCTAGCCATCTTGTTTTCTTCATAGTGGCTTACACAGAAAGCACATTTTTGGTTCACCAGAAGTGCTACAATGCTGACCTCATTCTCAGTGTTGATTCACATTTTTTCAAATACCATGAAAACAATTTGTTTGAAATTACTTTTTTTAAATTGTTTTTTGATACAGTATACTTGGCACTGGGCTCTCCCATCCTCCTCCCGCTGCCCCAAATTCCCTCCCCTGCACTCTGTTCTCCCCTCTAGGTTCATAATGTATGTCCATCATGAATTTTCCCAAGTCCATCATGCTTCCACTGGAGTGTCTCCCAGCCATGGTAGGAGACGGAGACTGTCATTTCATTGTGGGTTCATTCTTGTATCCTGGGGCCGTAATGTATGTACAGTGAGGATTAAGTCTTCATTGTTTATGGGTGGGCAGTACCAATATCAGCGATAAATGGGACATTGAGTGAATAAACCTAGTCCCCATGTAGCTGGTCCAGCTCAGATTGTGTGGTTTGCTGCGAGGCTTATAATTACCCCCCTGAAAACTCCAGTCTGACTTTGTTCATCGGCGTGAAACTATCTTTAGTGAAAACAATAAAACACAGAGGAGGACTAAGTGTTTGACATTTATTGTTATTTCTTGTTCCCATGTCTTCCATTCTTCCATAGTCTCCTAATGATGGCAGTATCTTCTTGATCACAGCTTCTGGTTTTTTTTTTCCCAACTAGTTTGTCAAGTTTTGTTATTTCATTTGAAGATTTTTAAATTAGGATTGATTTTTACAAATACCTCCAAGAAAATTCCATACAAATATTTCACTGTAAAATATGATATTGCAAGCCAGTTTCAGTTTAAAAGCTGCCAATCCTTCTGTATGGCTCCAGTTTGGCTAGCTGTCCAGTTACTTTGCTGGACTCTTAAAGGAGGCTGGAGGCTGCCTCTCGAGTCAGCATTGCTGGATAGACTAATTGTCATCCTGGGCTGGCATGGGGATGATTTTGCCCCAAACATTTCACAATACCCAGAAACTTCCAAGGGAGTAGGTTTTTTCCCCCCTTTTTAAATTTGAAAGTCAGATATATATAGGGGTGAGACAGAGAGGAAGATCTTCCATCTGATGATTCACTCTCGCCAAGTGACCGCAATGGCCGGTGCTGCGCTGATCTGAAGCCAGAAGCCAGGAGCCTCTTCTTGGTCTCCCATGCAGGTGCAGGGTCCCAAAGACCTAGGCCGTCCTTAACTGCTTTCCCAGGCCACAATCGGGGAGCTGGATGGGAAGCGGGGCATCCGGAAGTAGAACAAGCACCCATACGGGATCCCAGTGTATTTAAGATGAGGACTGTAACTGCTGCCTCCTTGCTGAGCCCTTCATCATCAACTTAATACAGTATTTACTTTTTGTTACAAGGTGTTTATATGAATAATTTTAAAATGTACCCAGGCTTTATCTGGAAAATATACATTATTTATTGTATTTTGCTTGCTCAGTCATTATATATCTTTAATTCCTATGAGAATACCTGTAAATCCCATGTGAACACTAGAGGTCTTAGATACTTAAAGCTTTTAGTAAAGCTTCGCTGAAACATGATTTTTTGGGGCATGGGTATAAGCTCTGCAGATTAATACACTGAGAACAATTCAAAGCATTAAAACTAAACTGCTAAATCTATTATTATTGCAAGTACACATTAAGATCCCTACTAATGCCAGGTTTGAAATAAATAATTCAGATTTTATTGAGTTCAAAAAGTATCTGCGAAATTGTAAGCACTATTCTTCAATTCTCTTTTTTATATTCTCCATGGTGTAAAAGATTTTACATATTTATCCACATGAAATATTATCCCCTAGTGTTGTACACAGAATGTAAGATTGCAAATAAGCTGTTATTATAGGTAGTTCTTAATACATTTTCAGCTGCTGAGTGATACAATAATAATAAACTTACAAAGTACCACAGACAAGAGAAAAGAATAATAGTCACTTAGCAGCCAGTGAATACATGATTGAACATTTTCAGCCATTTATTAAGACTGAGCCCAATGGCAAAGCCCTGATGTATGATTACCGAATAAGTTCACCAGGTCAGAGTTAAAGCAGAGAAGATTAATCTTAATGCTTGATGCAGTGTCTTTTTTGTTTCAATATATGCAAAGATAGAAAATACAGTTATATTTGCATCAGAATTTAAACCAGGATATTCATTGATAAATACATCTTGAAAATTAGAAGTTATCCTTTGCACAATTGAGGAAAATATATGTTTTTTTTTGTGTGTGTGTGTGTGTGTATATAAAATGTGTATACTTCATCTTGATCATCCCTGAGCGCAAAATACACAAAACTTTACATTGGGTTTAAAATGTAAAAGGGTGAAGAAATAAAGAATCAGCGTTAGAGCTTATGCTCCTCATGTATTACAACGTAAGGTACAATATAGTAAAACCAGTATTTTCGAACAACTCTGATTTGACTTTCCAATGTTTCTTAGGGCATTCAAAGTAATTAATTCTCTGTATTCATTGAATTTATTTAAGCTTACCTAAGCAACAACTTGAAATTCCTTCAATCCTCTGCCTCTCTGCTAAAGGACAGGTTAGTATTAGGTAGGACAAAGGAACTTTGAATATAGGGTATAGAGAAAAATCGAAAGAAATCTCAGTCACATTCTGTGTTATATGTTCTTCAGGCATTTATTTGGATTGCACCATTTTTAAAAAAATACTTTATAAGGTAAAACAAATCTATCTTAAATGAGGTACCTGAAATTGTATGGATTCTATTAGATTGAAAGATGTCATCTTTTATGTTTTTTATTAATATAAAGACTACAGAGTTTATATATCCTATAGGTATAGTTCCAAGAAGATAACATCAGTTTTCCCTCACTGCGATGCTACCCCCAATTCTGCTCTCTTCCTCACCTGTCACTTTAAAGAGATTTGTGAAATTTTTGTGCTTTTTTCCCCCTTTATCTCCATTCCCAATCCACCCCCTCATTTGATTTGAAAGCTATGGAAAGACAGAAAACTAGAGAGAGATCTTCCATCTGTTTCTTTACTCTCCAATTGCCAGTAACAGCCAGAATGGGTCAACCCAAAGCCAGGAACCTAGAATATAATCCTTGTCTCCCACATAGGTGACAGGACCCAAGTGCTTAAGGCCTCATCATAGGCTGCCTCTCAGTATGTATATCAGAAAGACACAGCGTAGCCAGACCCTCAACCAGGCACTGTGATATGGGATGTAGTTTCCCAGTCAGTGTCTTGCTCCTATACCCAATATCTCACCCATCTTAACTTCCTATCTTTATAGTGATAGCAAAACCAGTTTCTACACTGAAGAGTGAAACTTGTTAATCAATAGCAACAGTAACAACAGAGTAATCTTCTTAACAACCTTATATTCAACATTTTTTCTTTTAAGAGTCACCACATAGTATTATCATTGCTAAATAGCAAATAGAGAAATATAAATCAAGTACCTGTTTCCACCTTGTTCTTTTCATTTGTTCACTTACTTCCCTTTTTCTGGAACATCATATTATGTCTCCATTTATTAAAGTGAGGAAATAAAAGCATGAATACTGACCATACTTTTCATCACTAAATTATACTAGCTAGTTAAGTTTAAAACAGTGGATGAAACCACTTTGGATTACATAAAAAAAGACTTGGATGTTCCCTTTTCTCAGCTGTTTACTTTCCTCAGATTCTCTAGTCTCAGTTATGTTGGTGCTTGTTCATTAATGAGATCCACACCAAAAATTATCACAAATATAAAGTTCCTACTGCTTAATATTGGGAATTTTAAGTATTTTCTAATGTTTAAATAAATTATTCAATACTTGGATTAAAATTACCGCATTCAGTTCAAATTGATACTTACTGGATGAAAGTAGATACTTCAAAATAGAATTTAAGGGAATTTTTTTATAAGGAGATAGATATATATCATTTTTATAGTCTAGATTACAAGACTTACGAAATTCAAGTTTTAACAGTATATCTTGTTAAGAATCATAATTCTCTATGAAATACAAAGTCCAAAATCCCGCTAGCAGTTTCGTGTTAGTGATGATGTATAAGGTACTAGGGGTCTGATTTTCCCCTTGTTCTGGGATCTCTGTGTTCTTCCGTCACGATAGGTAGAGCATCACTCCAATAATTCTTCCTGTCAGTGTTGGTGGCGACAGCCAGTCTGACCTGAAAAGAAAGCAGCACTCCTTCCCAACCTGCAGATGCTTGTAATTTATTTCACCATCTCAAACTCTCCTGTGTTTCCCACTCAGCAGGCTTTGTTTATCTAAAATGCAGAACACCTCTTTCACTTAGGATCCCTAAGTGACTTAACATAGTTTTCCTGAGAATTTCATGTACAAAGAAAGCCAAAGAATTTTTTTTTCACATGAGAGGATTATTTATAAACTTTAAAGAATTCCATATGGTATTTGTTAGAATAAAATCTCAGCTTATTTGTTTGAAGTACGAAGATTGTATGAATAAATAACACTTGTGCTGGTTACTGTATTCTAAAAGGAAAGTACATCTTGTCTGTATTAGTTTCTTCAAAACCATTTCATGGGAGTTCTTCCAACCTCATAATCATGAGGAAAGGTGCATTTATTTCCCCTGCTGTTGCACTTCATCTTTGGAGCCCAGGAGACTTTTGTATTCAGAATAGCAGTTTTTGCTGCCTATCAGCGTGTGTTTTTAACAGTCTGTTTTATAGATAGTGAGTTGGCCTGGCTTTTAGAGTACTTGAGGGGCTGGTGCATACATAATCTGTTAAAAATATTTCTTTGAAGAGAAAACTGGTGTTTGCCCATGGTTGCCCACAGTCCTGTGCATACCACATGCTTGATTCTCAATTTGTCCTACTCGTGGTTTGGAGTAGCTCCTTTCATTGTTTGAATTTGGGTTGCACTAAGAAAGCAGGGCCTGTTACTTCACTATTAAAAGAAAGTTCTTGTCCAAGCATGTTGCATATTGGCAGTTTGTAGGCTGTTCTTTTGCTGTCTGGAACTTGGACAACTTTTTAACCTCTCCAAGGCAAGGTAGCCATGACAAGGTGTCAGTTACTTTCAAAAAGTAAATAAATCACAGGCTATGAGTTTCAGTGTAATAATAAAGATCCAGTGTCCTCACATGAGTTTCTCATTCCACTGTTCTGAACCAAACTTGTTAACAGTACCATTTAGAGAGACAGACACACTGGGAAACAGATTATTAAGTCACAAAGTTAACATTAATAAAAAAAAAATCACCTGAAGAATGCAAAAAATGTATTTGAAATTGTACTTTGTTCTCGTAAATTAGAAATATTAATATGGCTATTGTGTATATATCCTTATATTTTAGGGAGAGAGAGAGACTTTAAAGGTTTTTAATGCTTTGTAAGCCAGCTAAATACTTGCTGTTAAGTTCATCTAATATTTCTAAATTCTGTGACTTAACACTAAATTTATCATATAGAGTAGTGCCTCCCAAATTGACACAGAAAATAAGCACCCTTGTGGTTTAACTCTATTGTTAGGCTACTATTTGACAACAACGTGCATTTGTCAGGGTCCATTCTAGATCATAATTTGCACCTACTAGAGAATCAATAAAATACCAGTCACTCACTGGTTGGTTAGGCAGGCTTATTGGTTTTGATCCAGAAAAATAACTATGTGTTACTTTGCTAGTCTCCAGCAGTTAGTTTCTAATATTCTTCAGGTGTGTTTAGTAGACCAGTCCCACTTTGAATTTTTATTTTAGTTTCTTGTCTTCTTACAACCTCTAGAACCGGTAGCAGAGTTATTCCAAAAACAAGAATGAGAGAGTCTATGCAAAATACCACTAACAAAACCAACCAACAGTAAGTTTGTTGAAAAGGCAAAGTCTTTTTTCAGCTGATGAACAGTAAAAAATGCAATAGGATTGCTAGCACTATTTCTAGCAAGGTAAAGTTTAATTACTAGTGTTGCTGGTATTTTGTTCCATTTCTACTTAGGTTTGAGATAATTTTATTTTAAATATATATAGCTTAAACATATATATATCAAATATATATATAAATATATATACCAAAGTTATTACTCCTGAGATAGAATTTCATCATAATGATATCACATATTTTCACTCTTTAAGAAAGTTAAATAAATAATGCTGTATACCAGTGGTCTGCAAACATTCCATATTCCAATGGAATATGTACCACCAATATATTCATTTATTTATAAAATAATTGTTCATGCATTTATAAAATATTTTCAGATAATCATAACATACACTCATTTTCATCTTTGATTTTATTGATCTTGGTAAAATTATATAAATACGTGAGACAAATTATAAAAAAGGTTTTATATGTTCTGTGTCTATTCAGGTGTCTTCACTGGATCATTTTTCTGGCTTTTTTTTTTTTTTAACGATTTGCTTAATTCATTTGAAAGGCAGAGAGAGAGAGTGAGGGAGATGTTCCATTTGCTGGCTTGCTCATCAAATGGCCACAATGAAGCCAGGAGCTTTATCTATGTCTCTCGTGTGGATAGAGAGGCCCAAGGTTTTGAACTGTCTTCTCTTGGTTTTATAAGTGCATTTATCAGGGTACTAGATCAGAAGTGGAGCAACTGGTACTCTTAACTGGTGCTCTTATGGGATGCCAAATTTGTAGGCAGCAGCTTAACAGAAAATACCACAACACCAACCCCATTTCTTGCTTTTTTTTTTTTCACTTTTTTTGTATAATTATAGACTCTAAGCAAAGTTGAAAAATAATGTACAAATTTCCATAAGCCTTTGACCCAGCTCCAGTGAGTGATGTATGTCTGTAGAGCAGTTTATGTGACCACTGTTATAATACCATTAAGGCTGTAGACCTTATTTATATGCCTGTGTGTTGGGGGTGGGAGGAGAGAGTCTACTGAACCTAATTATAGATTCAGTATAGCAGTCACTACTGCATTCAGGTTATGACATCAGCTCAAAGATCACCACAAGGTCAATTTCACTTATTCCTAAATTTTTCAGTTGGGTACTTCCGTCTCATCTCTCTTTGGGATCAATCATTACTCTTACTGCTGTTTTGTTATTGCAAAAATATCACATAAAAATCAATTACTAAGTATGTTACCTTCAGAAATTGGCTTTTATTAATAAGCGTGATGTTCCTAAGGTTTTTCCAAGATATATGTAGCATCAGTTGTGCTTTTTGTTGCTGTGTACTATTTCACCATTAGGATGTTCCAACATTTGCATAACCATTTACATGTTGAAGGTCTTTTAGGTTCTTTCCAGTTCTTTTTTAATATTCAAATACAGTACAGATTGTTAGGAAGTTTTCATAATGCCAAAGACTACAAATCCTGAATTGTAAAACATACTGGTTTCCTTCTGTTGCTGTAACAGATTACTCCAAGACAAGTAGCTGAAGCAGCAGAAATATATTATCTAATAGTTTTCTAGGTTAAAAATTTAACACAGCACAAATGCATTATCTTGTGGTTGTCTAGGTTGGAAATGTGACACAGTGGCATTGGGCTAGCATGAAGGTGTTGGCAGAAATGCACGTTTTCTCAAGGCCTCAAAGGACCTGCTTCCTTGTCTTTTTCAGTTTCTCTTCCTGGGACCTGGTCCCTCCCTCTACCTTCACATGCAATAATGCTGTATCTTTCTGTGCCTTTTTAAAAATAGTTGCCTATTCCTGTTACTTTTCTGATTTCTTCCACTTTTAATCCTTGTGTAATGCTACATAATATAAATTTTAGAAGTAAAAGTTAACCCATTATTAACTCTCTGTTTTAGAGTCAGCCAGTTGCCTTTGGCATAGAAGGTAACATTTCCATGTTTCAGAGATTTAATAAATGAATATCCTTCTAAAGGGTGGAAGAAAGTATTCTGTTTGTTGCACTTAGTAACAAATTAATGTTTACATCTATTAAAAATAAAAAACTACTTCCAGAGTGTCTGTATCATTTTATATCCCTACTAGTAAGGTATGAGAAATCCAGTTTCTCTATATCCTTGCCAGCATTTGGTGTTCTAATGGTTGTGTAGTATATCTCATTGTGGTTTTATTTGCTTTTCCCTAATGATTAATGATGATTAACTTTTTTCATGTGCTCATTTGCTATCCATAGTTCTTTGGTGAAATGTCTGTTCATGTCTTTCACCCATTTTCTAATTGGGTTGTTCGTTATTTTACTGTTGTTTTGAATGTTGGTTTAATATATTTGTTCCAAGTACCAGTCTTTTCTGGACATAAGGTTTAGTAATATTTTCTTTCAGTCTTTTCTCAGTGTCATTTTTTTTTTATCCTTACAGGATCTTTTGCTTGTGAAAAACTGTAACAGCTCATTTATTATCTTATGAATTATGTCACATGCTACATGATGAATATCTCACAGTATTTTAAATATGTATTTATGCTACTTTCGACATAATTGGAATTGGGCTCATTGGTATGCTTGAACTTGCTCTTATCAGTACAGAAAGCTGCTTTTTGAACTGAAAGAAATGTTTTGTATCAGTGGTCAGTAGCTGTGATAGAAGTAGTTATACAATGAAATATGGGCAGTGGAATCCTTGTTTTACCTGCCGCCAGCACTGGGAACTGTGTAGTGTAGCTCTACCACTAGTACCCTCACCGACTTGTAAAAATATATATATATATAAATATCAAAACTTCTGTTTTTTCATTCAAAGCCTAATGAGATTGTTTCCACAAATGAATATGGCAGTATATTCTCTTTACCACAATATATTTTCTCCAAGTTTTCTTTTGCTGTTTTGTGCTTCACTAATTTTCTTATTCTGCATCATAGTTGTCTATAATACCAGGTAGTATAATAGTTTAAATGTTATGTAGCATGCTGATGATGGGTTACATGGAGAGCTTTAATATCAGATGCTCAGTTCATATCTCACCCAATTTAACTGTTTGATCTGGCAATATTGTCTCACATATAAAATTGTGATAGTAATTTTCCTACTGCATATATTACCAAGATTGTATAAGATGATGTTTATAAAGCACTTAACAGATAATGACTCAGTAAATGTTAACTGTTACATCATTATAGTCATCACCTCTAATCTCTACAGGTTAAACCTTTCGTAGTCATAGCCAATTAAAATACATTTTTAGTATTCAGGAATCCTCTGGCTTACACTTAACATCTTGGAAAATCTGTTGCCCTCAAGTGAAATATTTTAAAGTCACAAATTGTGATCTTGGGATTTTTTTTTAAGATTTTCTTTCTTATATTGAAAAGGCAGATTTACAGTGAGAAGACACAGAGAGGAAGATCCATCCGCTGGTTCAGTCCTCAAATAACCACAGTGGCCAGAGCTGAGCTGATCTGAAACCAGGGTCTAGGAGTTTCTTCTGGGTCTTCCACAAGGGTGCAGTGTCCCAAGGCTTTGGGCCGTCTTTGACTGCTTTCCCAGGCCACAGGCAGGGATCTGGAGGGGAAGAACAGCTTGAGCTTGAACTGGCATTCATATGGTAACAGGCACTTGCAAGGAGAGGATTAGCCAATTGAGCTATCACTTCTGGCCTGATCTTATGGTTTATAATGGTTATATAATTCTTTCATGATGTCCTAATAATCAAATTTGGCACAAGTCACTTGATTGAAAATCCAGGGGGCTTTCCAATGTGCTTAGATGATGTCTTATCTTTCTACTTGGAATGAAATGTAAGACTTTTCCTCCATACATCTTTTCTTTTAAATGCCATATTAAGTATCAGGATTGCAGGTATAAATTTTGAAGAATCAAAATGTATATATTCTGTGAGGTTTGGATGTTAAAACTAAGAGGCATGCTATCAAGAAGATGTTAAAATAGGCACTGTGCTGCGCCTGTTGTGGAATAAGATAGAATATCAATAACAAAATACTTGCTTAATGTAGAAAGTTTTAAATATGTTTTAATTCTGATTCATCCTTTGGTGAAGAAATGGAAGTTCAAGCATTTTCAATTAAGTTCGGAAAGGTGTACAGCTCCTCTGTTTCCAAATTGGAATTCAAATCTATTTCAGTAGACAATATCCAGGGACAAATATTAGAGAATTCAAGAAGCATCAAGGAAAACATTGCCAAAGTTTATCTCACAAAGATCCCCTCTGTCCTTTCAGGAAATCTTTAATGCCATTGTAAGAGACATAGTATGAAATTCATATTTTGCAATCTTACTTGTTTCTTTTTCTATCATGCTCTAAATCTGTTGCCACAAAATTTATTTTTCATTCAACTTTTTGTCATTTGTAAGTTTTTCTGAAGCTAGTGTCCAGTGAAAAATAGTAAGAAGCATTGCGGAATTTGCTGCTGCTTTCTTCCCAAATGGCCACAACAGCTAGATCAGGGCTAGGCTAAAGCCAGCAGCCCAGAGCGTCCTCTGCATCTCCCACATAGGCGGCAGTGGCACAGTGATTTGGCCATCTTCCTCCAGATTCACGTGTGCAATACCAGGGAGGCCCAGAGGGAAACTTCAGCTTCTGGCTTTGGCCTGCACCATTCTATCTGCTACAGCTGTTTGGGCATTGAACCGGCAGGTGTAAGAGCTCTCCCCCTGTCTCTCTTTCTCACTAACTCTGCCTTTGAAATGAGTTTTTTTTTTTTTTACCTAAAAAAATTAAAACCCTTAAAATTCATATTTTCCAATCTTAATACAAAGTTATTAAAATTGTGGGGTACTGGCATTAAGATAGGTTGATTACATGTAGACAATGGAATAGAATTAAGAGTCTGGAAATAAACCTGCAAATCTGTGACCAGTTGAATTTTGACATTGTTGTTGTCAACTGCGGAAATAACAGATTATGTAACAAATGATGCTGATATATCTAGATTTCTGTGTGTGACAAATGAAGTTTGACTCCTGTGCCACATCATATACAAAATTTAGCTCAAAATGGAAGCGTGATTTCAATATACAGCAAAAATAACTAAACTCTTACAAGAAAACATTCAAATTTTAGTGACTTTGAATTTAGCAGTAAGTGGTTAGATATGACATCAAAAGCTCAACAAAGAAAGAGGTTTTTAAAATTATTTTGTTTATATAATACAAACTATTTTCATATCTATCACAATAAAGATTTAGGAGCATAATGATTCTTCCCACTTTTGTCTCCCCCCACTCCCTGCCCATATTCTTTACCCACCCTCTGCCTTCCATAATTTGTTTGGTTTTAAATTCTTACAATGCTATACTTTTGGTTTACATGTTAATCACAGGCCTAGCATTCCATTAGGTAACAGATTCAACAGATGGCAAGTAGAGGCAAGGGAGAAAAAATACTGTCCTGTGAGAGTAAAGACAAAGGCTGTAAACAAAGTCAAATACCAAAATGTGAATTTCACTCAAATCTGACTGTATTGAACAGTGGTGGTGAGAGTGGGCATCCTTATCTGGTTCTTAATCTTAGTGGAAATGCTTCCAACATTTCCCCATTCAGTAAGATGCAACTATGAGATTGGGTTGAGGAACCTTCCTCCTATACCCAGATTTTTATCATGAAAGCTTGTTCTGTTTTATCAAATGCCTTGTCTGCATCTATTGAGATGATCAATGGTTTCTATTCTTTTTAGCGTGTTAGTGTGATGTATTACATTTGTTGATTTGCATATGATAAACTATCCCTGCTTGCCAGGGAAACTCCTGCTTGGTCCAGGCAAGTATCAGACGTTGCCATTTATACGTTTTAGGATCTGTGTAGGTGAAATTTAATGTGGGACAAATATTAGCACAGCCTTTCCAGAAATTGATTCATCAGTACAGAGTGCTCACCGTTTTTCATACTAGCACTACTTATGATGTAGTAAGACAAATAATCCAAAATTGGGTCTATAAAGTAAGGATAAAGGCACCAATCTTAGGAAGTCTCTTTAAGAATTATATGATCTGTATTACAAAAGATAGTAAGTGAACCTGACGCGATGATTCAATGGCTAAATCCTCTCATTATTAGTGCTGGGATCCCATGTGAGCACCCATCCCAGTTCCAGCTGTTGGCAACCAATTGGGGAGTGAACCAGTGGATGGAAGATCTCTTTCTCTGATGTGTCTCCCTCACTCCCCTTGTCTGTCTCTCTATCTGTACCTCTGACTTTCCATGAAATAAATAAATTTTTTATTTAAAAAAGATAATGAACACTATTAAAATGATGAATATACTTATGGATTAATCTTAAATGCATACATTACATTAACTAGGAAATATAAGTAGATTACAAAACATTCGTAATAACATGGCTCACAACTTTTGTTAAAACTGTGTACATTTGACAAATTGTCTTATTCCCTCAAACTTTTACACTTATTGTTTTGTTGGGGTTTATTTTGTTTTCTAATTATTAATCAACATTGTGCCAACATTATTTGCAATAAATATGAATCAGTTTAAATTGGGTTAGTTTTATTTTCAAAATAATGCAAATATATAGAGCTTTGGTATTTATTAGCAAAAATGACTTTTAATTTGCTGTAAACTTATTCAGGCATAAAAGGGAAGTAATAATATTTTCAGAATTAAGTCCTACTTTACAATGTCACTTATACTCCCCGGCCATGATTCTCCCGCACTAAGTTCTATAACAACAAGAGTGAATGCCTACTGCAAGGATGGAGATAGATTTCTCATCAGAAACTTCTTTCGCAACAGTATTGCTGTCAGAAAAACAGAGAGGTATAGAGAAGCCAAGATGTTGAAAGCAGAGCTCAGAGACAAATGATTCAAGAGAGTTGGAGCAAAATCCAGAGGCAAGGGCCTATTTAATGCCTTTAATTTTACTCAATATTTACAACTCAATTATATTGTAAAGAATGGACGATTTTCAGCAAAGAGAATACCTCTTTCCATTTACTTGGACTCAGCAAATTTTAGAATTATACAGCGAAATTCAGTGCTTGATGAGGTAAATGATACCCTACCTGTGTGAAGGATGCAGTGACTGAGTCATACCCCTCCCACACACAATAGGAGCATTTTGGTGCATCATTTGAAAGACTGTTCTTAGGTGTGCTGCACAGCCTACTCTGAGGGGTTTTTAAAATTGAGAGTAGAGGTATCATGAAGTACAAAATATGACTCTTCTTCCCGTTGTAGTTGATATTACACAGTAACTCATTTCTGAGTTATTCACTGAGAAGGCAGTGCCATAAAGTTCTCAGATATGACTGTGTAAATTCTTAGTACTTCCCTGGGACTTGATATCAAATCTGAATTGATAAAATTAGGTTGCCTTCATCTAAGACACTAAAATTTTAAGTCCTGTGTGAGTTGAGAGCATGAGTTTAGAACCAAGATGATGGGTTGTTGGGGATTTCATTTTTAAGATTTCCTCCTCAGTTTTACCCCCTAAGGAATTTAAATATTCTGGTTATTAAATAAAATATGGAGCTGGAGAAATGAAAAAACTCCATTTGCTATTACACTAGTTTTTGCAGTTTTAGACAGCTGATACAAGTCAGTACTGCTTTATTGAGCTCAGGTGATTCCTTTTCTTTATACAGTTTAAAGTCTTAATAATATTTGTGGTATTTTGTTTTTGAAATTTACACAAATTTTGCTTTTTAAATTTCAAATATTTTTGTCTGATATTCTCTATAATAGTAAGCAGAGATGGTATATCACTTACCTTGGAGAAATTCAATTTGAGGCTCATGCTTATTTGGTTGTTACTTAAACAATCAAAGTAGGTATTAATACAAATGATTTTGCTTCACATGCAGGCACACACACAGACTCATATATACATATGTATAGTAGGCCTACTTTTAATTGTCTGCTGTCTCCACTGTCAGAAGCATGGGAATGAAAAGCAGTAATAATATATATCATTTGATATTCTCTCCTCCTGTCTATATATCTGACTTTCCAATAAAATAATTAAGTCTGTTTTGTATTTTGATGACTATACTAAAGCCTTTGTACAGTTTCATTTCACACTAATTTTCATGGAAAATACCTCTTTCCAGCAGTTTGGCATCTACAAATCTAGGGAAGTAGATATTTGTGATATAGCTTTCTTAAAATTTAAGAGAAGAAATTAATCTTTGGGCCATCAGAATAGAAAACTACCAAATCTTAAGACTCTGTCCTTGGTTCTTTTTTAAATTTATATAAATAAAATGAGTATAAAATTCTAAACATTTATGCATATCTCCAGGCTATTTCATGTGTTATAAATCTTGAAATTTATACTCTACAAACTCTGATTAGAGTTCCATGATTTCATGTGATACAAACAATATAATTCTGTGACATGTTTCTCTGAACAAATAACATTTTAAAGCTTTATGTACAAGATTTTCCTTCTTTCCCTTCTATCACAACTTTAGAAACAAAATTTAAAAGAAATTAAACCACGTAAATAAACCATTTATTTACTTATAAAAACACAGTTAAAATTTCATGCATTGTGTTACTGAACAAATTTAAATTCTACTTAGAAGCTGATAGTTGTTAACCAAATCCTGTCCTCAGATCAGCTCAACTCAGGCTGTTGTGGCCATTTGGTGAGTCAGCCAGCAGACAGAAAATCTTTCTCTGTATCTCCTTCTCCCTGCAAATCTGCCTTTCAAATAAGAATAAATGAATCTTTAAAAAGAAAAACGAATTGCAGGTCTGATATAAAATAGATTTTAAAATGTATCTTAAAATATTTAAGATCTTCATTGCAATTCATATCTTGTTGTGTAAACCTGACAAATACTTTGTAAAGGAAGTGTTCATTGTTATAAATTAATGTACCAATCAATCAGTCCAAAAATAAAGACAATGAGCTGTCATCATGGAGCAAAATTGAGTCATCAGAAACAAAATATTTCTTCAAATCGTTAAGGTAGAATTACATATTTGAGAACTTTTATGTCTTTGGCATTGTTATTTCAGTACCTGAAGTAATGTTAATGCAATGCCCATATAAAAGATTTTTTTAATGTTTTGTTAGAGAATGTGGTAGACTTATAGTTACAACTTTCAAATTCTTTTAAAGCCTAGAGTTGTGTTTTTTCTTTCTTATATAAAGAAAACATTCCCATCCCCCACCCTTAGAGAGAAAGTTTGAGATTATACAGACATTTGTCAGAGCTATGCTAACCTGTCATCCATCTGCCCTGATTGTAATGTTTCTTCTCATCCCATTCTTTTCTCTCTGTGTTCTCCCTTAGTTAAATAAATGTCATATTAGGAGTGGTAGTTGCAGAGAGAAAAAACAAATCATCTCTCTTTTCGAATTGAAATTTCAGGTTGAAGATAGGTGGTTATAAAAGCATCTATCAACACACTGCTGACTTGCCTGCCAAGCTCATTATTTAGTTTGGAAATTGTGTCTTCCCAACTGCTTAAAAACAGGAACTATCTGTTCAGAAACAGATGGAAAAAAGGTCTCTTTTCCTTCTTTCTACATTTCTGAACAATAACATGAGCTCTGCAGTTTCTATGTATGGTAGAAAGATCCGTCTTCAGTGTTTATGCATACATACACATACTCAAATCAGTGTAGGTAAATAAATGTTGAAATACTTTCGAAGGCTTTAGACATAGAATTTTTTCATAAGCAGCCCAGGCACATATTATTCAATAATTCAACAAAACTCTTGGATCTATAGAATCAGTCTACGTTTGCACTAGGTGATTAATTGCAAGAGAACTCCAGTCTGTATTCTGTTACATCTAATTGTTATCTTTTCTAGAGGTTTTCTTTTATTATGTTCCCACTTTAAGAGATTAAAATGTAGACATGTAACTCATTCTTAGTGTTTTCATTTCTTATAATAGAAAACAGAAAACTTTAACAAAATCTGTTAGCAGAGGTATATTTGACTTTATGCAGTTTCTCCCTCCAACTTTTATGAAAGTTTAATAACTTACAAATAAATTATGAAATATTTTAATATGAAATAGTGAAATATGGTTTAGTTGCTAGAATTTTAGGATGCAGAATCAATTCTTGGTTCAAATTACAGCTCTAAAGTTTAATATCCTTTTGACTTCTGGCAATGGTTTCTTCAAGTTTCTATATCCTTTCTTGTTAACTTGTATAGCAATTAATTATTTCCTGTTAGTTTTATTGGCAAGATTGCATAAATTAGTATATCAAAACAGTTACCGTGGTTCTGTGTATCTAGCAAGACTTCAATAACATTATATTTAAACATTGTGGTAGTGTGTATTTTAAGGTCTACTCAATGTTATATGACTGTTGACACTAATTATACCTCTCTGGACTTCAGACCTCTCAATCAGTGAAGGAAGTTAGAAATGTAAGACTTTTTTTTTTTGTGATTGTAATATCCTTTAGTTCCAATTATCTTCTTATCAAATAAGGAAAACATGGTTTACTTTACCTAAAGTTCCACCCTGAAAGCTTAAAAAGCAGAATTTCAACTTTTAAAAAATTATTCACAATCTTTGCTAACTATTTGATACAATCTGTGTTGGTGTAGAAATTGACTGCAGACTCTTTCGTGAGACTATCAAAATTCCAATTCTGATTCTATCACTTACCAACTGTGTGACTTTGATGAGATTACTGCCTGCCTCACTTCTGTTATCTGTAATGTAGGGTTGATGTGTAGGTTAAGTGAGGCACTTGTTAAAGGCTTGCAGCAGTATCAGATGTATCAGATGAATAGTCTTCTTCCCATATATATACATAATCGTCCTAGCCATAGCCTCTTTATTGCCTCTAAAACATGGTGCAGGAACATTGTAAAGATGGATCAGAATATGTCTGTGAAATAGAGATGATGGAATAATGCTTTGATAACAGTCTGCATTGCATTGTAATAGACTTGCTAAGAGATGCATGCATATACCAACATAGCAAAGGGAAAAATTTTGGAAACTCACAGTCATGATTAATTTTATGATGCATCCTCTCTTAGCACATTTTGTGTTTTATACTACATATTAATATAAGGGTACATGTGTATCCTTTCAGAATAGATGTGGGAATACTGGGGGACATCTGAAATATTTTTTTTACTAATGGGAGTGGATGATGTAAACAGTTGGAGACAACTTTTCGAGGAGTCGTTGTAATCCAAAAGTCATGTTATCCTGACCTCTTAGCAGTCTCAGTTGTCTGTCCTGTACTAGATAGAAATAAACCTTTGCTGCAGATGCAAATGAATCTCCTTTTCATGACTCCAAAGAAATTGGTTTGACTAAAGATAGGGTAGACACAGTGCAGAAGCCAGACTATTGTGTGTCAGCTGCTTTCTGTAACTGAGTGATATCAAATAGTTCTTTTGAAAACTCATATAGTTCTTTTGTAAACTTAACCTTGGAAGAAAGTACAGCTATGCTCAGTGCCTAGGGACTGGGAAAGCACATTCCTATAGTCACCCAATTCCTTTATTTTATCCCCTGTGTTCAATTCAAATGGGATTTTTCTAACAAATCTTATGTTTTGACTATAAGTATTGTCTCTAGAAAAATGAAGACATTACAATTAATTTTTTACTTGCTTTGCTTTAAAAATACCAGAAATAAAGCAGATTTCATTTCTAAACAAGGCAAAGCATCTGAAATAGGCCAGGTCTCTACCTCCACTGAGCCATGTGTGAGCTGTGTCTGGGTATGGAGCAGACTTGGCTGAGCTGTAGCGCTCAACAGCAAGAACCAGATTGGGTGAGGGCTGGTGAGGAAAGGCCACTGTTTCTGCTAGGACAGGAAGTGGACTAAGTAGGACTGGCCCATGGACCCACTGATGTGCACAAAATCTGGCATTGGGAGAGATCCGGATGGAGGAGCCTGGGGAAGTCCTCCATCAGAACATACTCCCTGCAGGTGAGTGTAAGAACCAAGACAGGGAGCAGCCCAGACTGGGCAAAAATATGGTAACTGACTAGGTTGCAGCTCCCACTGGTTTACGTGAAGGCCACGTATAGGGTGGGCAGGATTGTGCTGGGCTCCAACACCCATCAGGTTGCGTAAAACACAAGGTTTGAGACAGAACTGACCCAGCAATTGCAACTACCAGTGTGTGCATAGGCTGATTTGGGTGCCGGATGGTGCCAGACCCTGTATTGGCAAACACAAGAATCGGGTCTGGAAAGGCCTCAGAGGTTTCTTGGGAGATTCCCTACCAACTGAACTGCTGGACTCAGAATTGCAGGTTCCATGGGCTGACTGTGGGAGTGGATGTGTCAGAGCTGGGCCTCCTCAGTGGCTCAGATGGAGCAGTGGACAGCATATCCAAATGTACATGGAGGATAGGGCAGTACATTGGAGCCTCCAGAGGACAACTGGTGCCATGGCAGAGGACAGAGGACAGAACAAATTGATCAGCTACCCCAGCCAGTCATTGGCAGTGAAGGTCTGGGCAGACGGAGATGCTAAGGTGGACTTTAGCAACCAGTGGATTCATGAGATATTTCATTATGATTGGAGTGGTGGGTTTGCCAGCAATTCAGGACTGTTGAACTGTCAAAACCTCTTTAGAAATTCATGGTGTTGTAAATTTCTATTTTTCTTCCTGTTGTTGATTTTCTTTTTTTGGCTTTTCATTTAAGAGGGATGTGAGGTGACAGTAATGGAAACTACCATGTCCAGATGTGAGGATGCAGTGCAGTGTGCATCTCTACTTCCATATCATAGATGGACTACTAATGAAACTGTTAGCTGTATCTTGACAATAGAAAGCTGGACTCTCTGACATTGTCCATGCCCGCAATGATGAACATGTGACTGTTTATGAAGAGCTATGCTATAGTAATAATATAGGGAAATTTGGTGGGGAGAGGGCAGGGGAAATAAAAATAAATAAACAAGCAAACAAATAAATAAAATAATGTACTAACAGGAAGTTGGCATCAAGAACTGTAGCAGGGGCCAGTTGTAGTTAGACCCTCTAGCCAAGGTTCATGGGAATCTTACCCAGCAACATTACCACAAAGCTGTATGCCCATATATATATGAGGAAACTTTTGAATTAGTCCCAGATATTAATACTGCTTTGCCTCAAAAAGGACCTTTAAAGAGGAGTAGATGAAATGTATCACACTAATAAAGGAAGTTGATGTGTGTGTTAAGTGGGAGAGCTGAATTATTTCTGTTGTGTTCTGTTCACTGCCGCTTATTGCTGTACGTTCTTCCTAAACACCTACTATCAAATACATCAAGTCTTTTCTTGCACAGTGCTGCAGGTTTTAAAGAATGCCTAACTTTGAACAGATAGCCTACAGACTGATTGATTTATTTGTTTTAATTTGAGTGCATTCTTAGATGTTGACATACAGAAATCATTTTTAAAAGAATTACTTTTCATAGTACAAAGAGTATGGTAACACTAGCATCTAATCCTGTGCCTGGCATATGGTAACTACTTGGTGAGTGTTTGTGACATTGAACTGATATGTGAATCCTTAAAGTGACCACCAGAAACCCGTCCTCTCTGGGGGAATCTGAAAATCTTAGGTCTCTATCAGGTGAGTTCAGATGTTTAACAGACACCCACAGCAGCTAAAAAGTGAACTCATGGGAAATGAGGATAGAAGATGCAGGTTTTAATTTGAGAGTGTCATTCTCTTTGCACAATAATTACATATCTTTTTCAAAGAAATTGAGTTTTTTTTCTTACTTTGCACAACGGAGAGGCATTTTCAAAGGGGGAAAATATTTAGTAATGCTAAGCTGAAATCCTTGGGCAGCTCTGCTTCAAAACCATCTCTTAACTCATCCTTTTTTGGCTTCACTGCCTCCAGTGGTACATTCTAATTTGGAGATTTGAGATTGTTTTGGCTTCCTAACTGGAAGTTGTCCTCCATCCCTGTGCTTCCTCCATGCTGTCGCTTGGGTCATTCACTTTCTTACATAGAAATCAGAGCCTGTTACTCATCAAAAGCCGCCACAGTTTCTTTTACACTGTGACAGAAGGCCATGTATTATAGGTGATTATACCTATAGATTTTTTTATTTATGTACCTACACATCTTCATATTGCTAAATACAGGTACCCCCCATAAGTGTTCACTAAACTTTTTTAAGCTATGTCACCCATGTAGTAATAACCAGATAAGATTACCTCTGGCTACCTCCAGCTTCTGTCTTCTCTGGGTCTCTCGCCCTCTTCACTGTTCCTGGGATAAAGACATCCTTGGACACCTTTTCATCCATTTGCAGTGAAAATGTAATCACCATTGTGGCCTGTTACCCTCCCCGGAGTGGTTTGTACCTTCTGTACCTCTCTTGACACAAAATACACATTTTTCTTTTACTTTCCTAACCTAGTGAATTTTCTCCTCTTTGTCATAAGTCCTAGTCTGTGTGGAACAGACCTGTTTTTGGATTTTTAAAGATTTGAAGTTCTCTGTTTCCCATCAAAGTCTTATCTTAAATCAGTTCATCTTGACTTTTGGCGTTTCTCATTTTCCATTTTACCGTGAGACAATTACCTATGGCACCAATAATAATTCTTATATTTTCAAAGTAAGTAAAATTCAGTTGTCACTTCTTTGGCTTTTTTAAAAATAGTTTCTTTCTGTGTAAGTTGTAATGTGCATGATTTCAAATTTGCTTTTCTGGAAAAGACTGTTGGAATGTATATTTGGCCTAGCAGTTACAATACCTGCGCACCTCACATCAGAGTCCCTGGGCTTGTTTCCCAGCTCTGTCTTCATAAGTCCAGCATCCAATTGATGCACTTCTTAAGAGGTAGCATTGCTGGCCCAAATGATTGGCTTCCTAGATCTGGACTTCATTCCCAGGCTAGAACGTTAAAGTCTTCTAGGGGGTGGGAATTCACTCAATTAATGAATTGTTCTGTTTTTGTTACAATATAAATATGTCTCTGTTTCTCAATTATATGCTAAAGATCTCCAATTCTTTCTTGTGAAAAGATTTGCCGAAGATTCACTGTGTTGAATAAAATGAATGTGATTCCTGCTAGTATATACACCTTATAATCTTTTGGAAAAGGCAGATGATTAAAAAAAAATTACACAAAAACGTAACCCATAGGATTAGTTAAAAGTGGTAGTTTCAAGAGAAATTTAAAAGGTAACCTTAACCATACCTGTTAATCAGTTGCATTTAAAAGAAAGACATGTCTAAAATAAATCTGACATTTCTTTTTAAAAAAATTAGAGCTGTCATCAAGGACCCAGCTTTCTCTTTGGTTCCTGGAACTATTTTCTCCATGAATCATGATTCACTGATACTGTTTTTAAAGTGTGAAGGCTGCATGCTGCTTTTCTTTGCTAGAGGAAGGCACTCCCTACATTCACATACACACCCTTGTTGATCGTTTAAGTGCATGTGGGCCTATCAAGCTGAATTCTTTCAATGTGTCTTTTTTTTTTTTTAAGATTCATTTATTTTTGTTGGAAAGTCTTTTACACTCCCCTAATTGTCACCCCAGCCAGAGCTAAGCTGATCCAAAGCCAGGAGACAGGAACTTCTTCTGAGCCTCCCACAAGATGCAGAGTCCCAAGGCTTTGGGCCCTTCTTGAATACCTTTCCAGGCCACAAAAGGGAACTGGATGGAATGTGGTGCAGCTAGGACACAAACCAGTGCCCATATGGTATCTTGGTGTGTGCAAGGTGAGGACTTTAGCCGCTAGGCTACCTCACTAAGACCCAACATGTCTGTTTTTATACTGCAGTCTAAACGAAATATTCCTCTGCTGGTTAATTGTATTTTAGTATTTAATATTACAGAAAATTATGTCTGCTGGATTTTAGAATTTATGAAAAAACAGATGTTAGCCCTGTAACTATTGAAGATGTTAGATGTATAAGACTGCTTCATGTGACTTATCAAATTTGTTTTGAGTCACATAAGTAAACAACAGAACTGGAAAAGAGTACAGATTTTGTAATAAACTACTGTGTTTGCAGTAATAATCATGTAATACCAGCTATGGGCATTTTGTTGTTTAAGAATTATGGCCTGAGGGCCCGGCGCAGTGGCACAATGGTTAAGGTCCTCACCTTGCACACCCGGGATCCCATATGGGCGCCGGTTCTAATCCTGGCAGCCCCTCTTCCCATCCAGCTCCCTGCCTGTGGCCTGGGAAAGCAGTCGAGGACAGCCCAAAGCTTTGGGACCCTGCACCCACGTGGGAGACCCAGAAGAGGCTCCTGGCTTTGGATCGGCATAGCATCGGCCGTTGCGCTCACTTGGGGAGTGAATCATCGGACGGAAGATCTTCCTCTCTGTCTCTCCTCTGTATATCCGCCTTTCCAATAAAAATAATAAATAAATCTTTTTAAAAAAATAAATAAATCTTAAAAAAAAAAGAATTATGGCCTGAAAGACCCATTTAAAAGTTATAGCTGCTGGTTCATATCCCAGCTGCTCCACTTCCAGTCGTGCTCCCTGTTTATAACCTGGGAATGCAGCAGAGGGTGGCACAAGTTCCTGGGACTTTGCACCTTCAAGGAATTTCTGGCCCATGGCTTCGGATCAGATTAGCTCTGACTGTTGTGGCCATTTGGGGAGTGAATCAGTCAATGGAAAGGTCTTTCTGTGTCTGTTCTCTCTTTAAAATTGCCTTTCAAATAAAAATAAATAAACCTTAAAAAAAAAAAAAGAACATCCAGTACTGTTGTTCTTATCTGGGACACCAAAGCAGATTCCCAATGAAATCCTTGTAATTACTTGCGGGATTGTGAGGGGAAAGAAATTCTTGTCAGATGTACATAGCTCTCGTTAAAGAGCCATCTTTATTTTCACACATGAAGAACCTGAGGTAATTGGAAGTGTGGAGACTAAAGGTGATCCTGAATGAGTTCTCAAAAAGGTAGCTTGCCCTATGGTTTATTTTTAGAAGATTATTTAATGAAGAGGCCACACTATCCAGTATGCCCTTGGAGCCAGAAGAGTTCAAAGTATTAGAAAGCCTTGGCTTGTTTTTTATTTCCCCCACTGCATTGTCATGTGGTGATTTTAAAATAACAGAACATCCCATCATTCAGAATAAATGCTTCTACCCTAATATCCCAGAACGGAACAGTATTTTTAAAGAAATTCTAGGAAGGGTGTTAACTCATTCAGAATTCTACAGGAAGGAAAGCTGCTTCCTACTATTTTTTAAACATAACTTTCACTGACAAGATCAGGCCAGAAAAAGCCTCGCTGGCTGCTGGCCCAGACAATGTTATAATCATTGAAGTGTTCTCAACTCTGCCTGCCCGAGTACAACTCCGGGCCAGGAGGGAAAGCACAAATGTACACTGAGTATTCCAGGGACTTTACTGACATGTATGCTCTATATCCTTTGCTATGTTGTTCTTTCAACTATAAGAAAGGAAAATTTTAAACAGCCTAGAATTTTAATGTATGTCCAGTAACAGTGGCCAGGGTTAGGCCAGAACAAAACCAGGAACTTTAGCAGAGTCTCACACGTGAGTGGCCAGGGCCAAAGAACTTGGACTCTTCTTCCGCTGCTTTCCCAGCCTGTTAGTAAAGAGCTAGTTCAGAAGTGTGGCAACCAGGACATGAACCATTGTCTATATGGGCTGTCATCGTAGACAGAAGCTTTACCTTCTGTGCTGCAACGCTGACCCCCAAAACTTACACATAGTTACAGTTTTTCTACCCAGCTTTTCCAGAATTTCTTTTTGTGAAAAAATTTTGTTTCTACTACATTTGTTAATGCTAATTTGAATGTTTTATGAAAACTAGTATGAATTTGGTATTTACCCTATACGTTTTAACAATGTATCTGTAATCTAATCAGATATGTGATGTAATAAATTAAAACAAAATAATCGAAGAGTCATCTCTGGGATTAAAATTATTGTGATACCTATATTCATAAGCAGGTCACAAAAACTGATCTATTAAAAAGTGTGTTGAATGTGTGTTATGTGACTTCCCAGTTAGTTGAAAATAATCTTTGTCTAAATACTAGGAATAAAATAGGCATTACAGAATGGCATATTTAGTTGTTAGAAAGCTACCCAAGTGGCTTTCCAAAATAGTTGTGCTAGTTTGCTTACATTAGCAATATTACATTCTACTTACTCTATATCTGATCAATTTTTGTGTTGTCAGTATCATTCATTTTAGTCATTTATGAGCACTGTAGTCATGTCTTACTATATTTGAATTTGCATTGATGTGTTGATTAGTGATTTTAAGCATCTTTTGTATGTACAGCTCAATTTTCTTCATATGTTATCTGTTCAGATATTTTGCACACTTACTGGATTGTTTTCTGAATGGATGAAAGTTTTCTTTATATTAAGATATGAACTAGAGAAACATTTACAAGACTATGAAAAAGGCTTAAAAATTCAGCATATAAATGTTTAAGTTTGCTTGGTTCAGGTGTCCAGGAATCAGGCCATATGACAGGTTTAAAAGTAGAAGGATTGTGTTAGGTATATGAGCTTGCTGGAGTCAGACATAGCAAAATACCACACGTTGGGTGACTTCAGCAACACGAAATATTGAGGCTATAAATCTTTTTTCAGAATTGAAAGGCAATTTTTTTGAGAGGAAAAAAGACCAGTCAATTTTCCACCTATGGGTTTTCTCCCCTGTATGATCTGAATGGCCACCGCTAGGGCAAGCAAAAGCTAGGAACTAGGAACTTCCTGCAGGTCTCAAACTTGGGTGCTGGGGTCCAAACCCTTGGGCCATCCTCTGCTGCTTCTCTGGGCAATCATCAGGAGGAAACTGATCAAGCAAAATTACCAGAGCTTGTACCAGTGCCCATGTGAGATCTTGCATTGTAGACAACCTAATATGCTGTGCCACAGCTCTAGCCCTAACCTGTTTTTTCTTTTAATTTGTGTCATTAAGCTCTTACCTAAATATTTAATAACATTTGAAGTTAATTTTTGCATATGGAGTGAGACAAGGATTAGTGTCCTCCCCCACCCCCAACCTGCTCAAATGGTAAAGGCAGCACTATTTCTTTGAATACATTCTTTACTCTGTGCCTTAAAGAACAAAAAGTCAGGGTCTGCTGGCGTGGCCAGTGGCTAAAGGGCCTCGCCTTGAATGCACCGGAATCCCATATGGTCGCTGGTTCTAATCCTGGCAGTTCCACTTCCTCTTTGTCTCTCCTCCTCTCTGTATATCTGACTTTGTAATTAAAAGTAAAATAAATCTTTAAAAAAAAAAACTATTAAAAAAAAAGAACAAAAAGTCAGTATGGAGTCTTTCCTTATTCTGTTTTGTTGTATCCTCTGGATACTTTTACACTGTTGCATTATATGTTTTGAAGTCAAGTAACATCTTTTACACTTGTTTCTAAAATTGCTTTCATTATTCTATCATTTGAATTTCCACATAAATTTTATACTCAGCTTTCCAATTGCTCTTAAAAATTTATGTGCAAATTTTATTGGAATTTCTGTAAATAAATTTGGAATATCATACATTGATAACACTGAGTCTTGCAATCTGTGAAAGATGGTATCTCTCTGATTTTGTGTAGATTTTCATTGAGAAGACCCTTGTTCTGTACTTTTCTCTTTCTTTTTTTTTCCATGATATAGTTTGGTATATCAAACTCCCCTTCTTCCCACTTCGTATTCTCCTCCCATCATTTTCCCCAATATCATTAGAGTCAGCACCTGGGCGTGTCGCCTTAGAGACCCTGCTGTGGGAATGTTTTGCAGGTTTGCTTAAGAGATCTTGGTAGTTCTGAAGTGTTGTCAGCTTTGTTGTCCCATGACTGATAAAAAATCTTCTTTTAATGACATACTAGATGTCCTCTGTTGGCTTAGATAGATGAACTAGGTGTCATGTCTTCTGTGGCATCTGGGTATGTTCTCTATTGAATAGATGTCAGCACCCGAGGAGGCCCCGTCCTGAAGTCAGACACATATCTTGTGATTTTCAGAGGCCAGGGTTTGAGTCCAAAAGTCTAGTTGGGGAATCCTCATACTTGATGCTTGTGTGCACCAGCTAATGCAGGGTCAGGTTCTTTCTATTACCTGCTCCAACCGGTGTGCATAGGATAGAAGCAGCTGCCTGGTCAGTTACACCCCAAGTCCCATTTCTTGTGCAAATCACCAGGGGCTGTGGTCAAGCCCAGCTCACCACAGGCCTAGCCCTTGTGCACAGCAGCAGGTGCATAACCTATTTGATGCAACTCCAAATAATCCTCACCAGGAATGCCCCATGGCCCTGGTTTTCACATGTGCCAGTAGGTACTGCAGCCTAGCTCAGCCCAGTCCACCCCCAAACTTGACCCATACACAGCCTTGTCCAATGTGGCCATCCCAGTCCTGGCTCTCATGCTCACCAGTAGGAGTTGCAGACCCGCAAGGGAGTCTCCATAGTTCCCCAAACAGGCCCACTCCCAGCCTACCATGGGCTTTTCGAATCTTGGCGTTCACTAGCAGAAGCTCATTTTTAAAGATTTATTTATTAATTTGAAAGGCAGAGAGAAAGAGAGAGAAGCAGAGAGGGGGTGAGGGTCTCTTTGATCTACTGGTTCATTCTCCAAATGCACACAGCAGTCAGGGCTGAGCCAAGTCAGTGCTAAGAGCCTGAGCTTCATCTGGCTCTCCCACATGTGTGTCAGGTTCTCAGGGATTTGGGCCATCTTCACTACTTCAGGCATATTAGCAGGGAGCTGGATCAGAGTGAAGTGACTGGAGCTTAAAATGGTATTTGTATGGGTTGCTCATGCTGTAGGTGGCATACACCACAGCACTTTTACTAGTTGCTGAACTTATTATCAGAAGTTAGTCACCATTTCCTCCTTCTTAACAAATACTATGATGTATAGTAATAACCTTTCTTACTTTAAAACCTTCCAGTGCTTCCCATTGCAAGTGAAGTATTATCCATGCTCTTTACCATATCTTCCAAACATGTGCTATGATCTACCCATAACTGACTCTAATCTCATTTCCTATCTCTTTTCTTTTTGTTCAGTATACTTGTAAATGTTGGGATTTGTAATTTTGCCCAGAATAAGCCAGTTAATTGTACCATTATACTTCATTTGATATTCCCTTTATATTGACTGCTCGTGCAGCGGACTTTTAAGCTGCCGCATTCCCTCAGTAGGCTCATAAGTCATTTTTAATGGTATTATCAAGATACAATTCACATCCCATAAATTCACTCATTAAAGTAACTCATTGATTTTTGTAAGTATGTATCTATTGCCCCAGTCCATTTTATATAACTTATTAATGTTTTTTCCTAATATCAACAACTGTGTCTTATATGTATTAGTGTCGATGAACTCTTGTGAATGCATGAATTTATTAGTTGGAATGTAGGCATTCACCTCGATTAAGATGTGAGGGAAGTTCATTGGCTCTATTAGTCTCATGCTTTTATTGTCAAATCTTGCTATTTTGATTTTGAGGCCCTAACATCTGAACACGTATTTTACACGTTCTTCAAGGAGATTAAAAAATACTACTTTTGGTAACAATCCAGTTTATGTACACATGTCCTAAAAGAGGGAGTCATATTTTACTTCCTTGACATCCTGACCACCGCTAAGGACCTTGAAGTCTCCCAAGAGTACTGTGTTTCTATTTTCATGTTTATTTGTTTTTTAATAGATTACATAATCTTTAATATCTATTTTATTTGCTAGCTATCAGTAGTAATGGGGTCTCCCTCAGATATTGGACAACCCCTAGATCTGGGTCCCCATGGTGTTTAAGGTTAGCTCTGAGCCTGGTAATCCATGTTGCCGCATCTTCTCTCTGTAGGCTTTGCTGCGACCTGGAAGAATTGATAGACTCATCTATGTGCCTTTACCGGATGCAGCAACAAGAGGAGAAATACTGAAGCTGCAGTTTCACTCTATGCCAATCAGTACTGAGGTTGACTTAGATGAACTTGTCCTCCAAACTGATACCTATTCAGGAGCAGAGGTAAGATATTTACCCTTCGAATACCTTGGTGAGAAAAAGCCATGCCCTGGGATCATTCAGCATAAGTAACACCTTGCTGCCAGCCATTGTAAACACTCATGTATTAAGAAGTCTTGAAACAGAAGAATTTGGGATATGACAGGTATCAATTTGCATCTTATTTCTCCTCTATTTACCTTTTGTGTATTATTTCTGAAAATATAGTTTGAACAATGCAGTAGTAGTAGATTCTCCTGTTGGGATTCTTGGTGTAGCAGTTTTCACCCAGTCTCAGACTTTTCAGAACTGTGGTTTCCTAACAGATGGAAATAATAGTACACCTTTTCCACTGTTTTCTCTAGGAGATCATAAAAGTGAAAGGATATCAAAAGCATAATGGGCTTAACAAGGCAATTGTATTATTTTTTGTCTATGTTTTCAAAATAGCTCATTCAATTTGTATATTAGCACAGCTTCTCTCAGATAAAAAGGAAAAGAAGCATGTATCATTAAGTGTGAAGATAAATTCTCAGCAAGAATTGTGGGACCTATCTAGAGATGTTAAATATGTCTATATGTAACAGATATTTTTTTCCCTTGCTTTAGCCACGCTGTTTCATTTTTTAAAAAATCCACTACATGTGCACTTTCTTGTACACATTTTTTAACAAAAGGACAAGCTAGTGCACAGTAGCCTATAGGCTAAAGTCTTCCCCTTGAACACACCAGGATCCCTCAGGGGCGCTGGTTCTAATCCTGGAGGCCCCGCTTTCCATCCAATTCCCTGCTTGTGGCCTCGGAAAGCAGTTTAGGACAGTCCAAGTCTTGGCTCCTGGCTTCGGATTGGCTGAGCTCTGGCCATTGCAGCTACCTGGGGAGTGAATCAGCAGATGGAAGATCTTTCCTCTCTCCTCCTCCTCTCTGTATATCTGACTTTCCAATAAAAATAAATACATCTTTAAAAAGGGCTAACTATAGACCTTGGTACAGAACCAGCTTCGAAATTTGTGCTGAAAGTTAATATTTTTAAATAGAAAATTTCAGTTTCTACATTATTCAGTAGGGTATGACTTCACTTTGTATTTTGCATGTGATTGTTATGTGAAAACCAAATTAACACATTACAAATTATTGATAGTATCTGCCAGAGCAAGGTAAGTAATCTTACATGTGGAATGTTAATTGATGCTAGAGCTAATGTTTACTACCAAAATGAATCCCTGGGTGTGGTTTTACCTGAAGAACTATGTATATTGTTTGGAAAAGCAATCTATGTATAAAGTAGCTTGTGAAGCAGTGTGCTGTGTATGTGCCTTTCAGTCCTATCTGAAACAATAATCTTTATGAATTTTTTTTGGCAACACTGTCCAAGTAAAAATGAACAATCATTTATCATAAAATAACTGCTCTAGTATTTTCAGAATTCCAGTTTTTGATGTGAGACTAAAGGTTGGCCTCATGTATAAGATACGGTAACTTACAGGAAACAGCAAGAAGAAACCATAAATCTTTCTCTCTACTGAAATAGAAGAAGAGATAGGAAGGTATAAATATGTCTTTCTCACTTTCAAGTAATTCCTGGTAGTAAAGTAGATACGCAAAACAAAAATATAATTCAGTGAGGTTTGGTCTGGCTGAAAAGAATACGTTCATGTAGTTCCAGCAGTTACTGTACCAGCTTGCTCAGTTCGTCTGTGGTTTGTGCCATATTCCTGCTAAAATGTAGGCATACTCACCATTGATTTTTATATCCAATCTTCTAAATACTGTTACAGGAAAAGTGAAAATTCTGTCCTTCCTTGGATTTATTTTATGTCTCGTTATACGTAGTTGTGGTAGGGAGATCTCTGTTTACCATCAACATATTCCAGAGAGAGCACAGTCATTCTTTAGATTTATGTTTGGATGGAAAAGTTTATTCTATGTTGGGTTTTTTCCTTTTCTTTTAAGTATTAATATGCGGCAATTCACAGAGGTGTGAGAGGAAAACATTATCATTTTTTACTTACAAAATAATAAATAGAAAAAAAAATAAAATAATAAATAGGAAATTTAGGATAAGTGACCTCGCTACCGATTGATCATCTTTGCACTTTGTCTTTTCATCAGAAGGAAAATTGTGCTACAATGCTTGATTCCTACCAAATCAGCTTTATAAATACTGCTCTAATTTCCTCTCCAAGCTAACATATATCCTTTAGCATAGAACACAGTCCATGGAAAACATTAACAAACACGTGGAAACTATAGAGAAAAAGATTTAAACAGCCTGCTTGGGGAAAATAAGCTTCTGGTTACCACCTGTCATATTTGCTCTCTTACTCTGCAGCGATACACCCTGCAACAAGCACAGTCACATTGCTGGGGTTGGACTGGGTCTTTGGCCACTTTGGGCATACAGTTGAAAATAGTACTCAGAATTCTTCATTGTCTTATTTTTTCCTTTTTTTTTTATCCTTTATTTTTGACAATCTTTACATAGTCAATTAATGCAAAAAGGTTCAAGGGCTACAGGAAAGTGGGTAAGACTATTATTTCTACATTGTTTTCTTCAGTATCTGGGATAAAGGGAGAAGCCCTACCCAGTCTTCCACCCACTCCAGGTCCCTGATGTGTGCTCCAAGGGTCTTGCCCAAGTGGTTTCGATAGTTCAACAGCTGTGAATTGCTCACAATCCTGCCATTCCACGCACGATGAGGTCTCTGCAGTATCCACTGATTGACATAGTCCACCTAAGAGTCTCTGTTTGCCCAGTTTTTCACTGCCAACATATGGCTGAGGTAGTTGATTGATTTATTCTATCATCTTTCTTTTCATGGTTAGGGTTCTGAGTCGGGCAGTTCGATTGGGGAGATCCCCAAAGAAACTTTGAGGTGAACCCAGACCAGGTTCTTGTGTGTACTTCCAAGTACAGAGCCCAGTACAGTCCATCACCCCAATCAGCTGGTGGTTGCAATTGCTGGGACAGTTGTTTCCAGCCCTGTCTTCCACTGGAACCAATGGGTGTTGCAGTCCAGCCTAATTCTGTCCATCACACACTTGGCCTTCACGTAAACCAGTGGGAGCTGCAGCCTAGTCAGAGCGACCTGCAACAACCCTCACCAGGCCCGCCCCCTATCCTGGTTCGCATGCTTGCCATTATGTGCAGCAGACTAGTCCAGTCTGTCCCACATCCCATTTGGCTCTCATACATGTCAATGAGCACTGACTCCTAGTTCAACCCAGCCAGCTCCACTATCCAGCCCGCACACATGCTGTTGGGTGCCCTTCTGTCTAGCCACCCCAGCCCCAGTCCTGGTTTTCATGCCCTCCAGTGGGAGTGGTAACCCAAGAGGGATGTACCCACTATCTCCCTTCTAGGCCACTCCTACTCCCAGATTATGCACTCTCCAGGTGGTTCTGCAGTTTAACTTGACAGAATTAGCCCCCAGTGCCAGCCTCTGCCATCTGATGCTGCATCTAAGCCCAACCAACCCTCACCCACTCTGATTATTGTTTGCACCAGTAGGAAAAATCAGCCCATCCTGTCTTTTCCCTGATCTAGTTCACATGAGGTCCACAGGTGTTGTAGCCCTGCGTAGTCTGGTCTGCCACCATCCCAGCTCACGCTCTCCAGTGGGAGTGGTTGTCCAGCAGGGGAGCCCCCCATATTTCCCTGCCAGCTTTTCCCCCCTCCCTCCTGATTCTCACATGTGCTGGTTGGGCACTGCGGTCACTTCTGGTACAGGCAACCTCAGCTTGGCATTTTGTATTGTGCACTAGTCTTTGTTGTGACCAAACCTGGCCTGGCCCACACTCTGTTCTGGTGCTCATATTCACCAGTGGATGATATGAACTGGTTCAGCCTGGTGCCCCGACCCATGCCAAATGTATGCCAGTGGGACACTTTCCATGACCTGTTCTGGGCTGCTTCCTATCATGTTTCTTGCGCTTACCTCCAGGGTCTGTGTCCTGCTAGACTAGTTGCCCAGGCTCCTCCATCAGAACTTCTCCCAATGCCAGATTTTGTGCATACCAGTGGGTCCATGAGCCAGCCCTACTCAGTCCACCTCCTGTCCTAATAGGAACAGTGGCTTTTCCTGACTGGCCTTCAACCCATTCCGGTTCTTACTGTTGGATGTTGCAGTCCAGCATGGCTCATCCATACCCACATACCGCTCACATATGGCTCAGTAGCCTAGTCTGTCCCACATCTACCCAGGCTCTCCAGAGCACCAGAGGGTGTTGGAGTCTAGCCCGGCTTGGTGCGTCCAGTTCCAGTCTACACTTGTGCCAAGGGAGACTACAATTGTATCCTGATCAGAATGCAGCCCCCATTCCAGCCCACGAGCCCCTTCGTGGGAACCTCAACCCAGCCAGGATGTTCCCTTTTCTCCCCAACCAGGCCTGTTCCTAAACATAGATTATGCACATGCCAGTGGTTGCTCTGACTCAGCTTGGCATAGCCCCTCACCTGTCCCGGCCCCTGCCTTAGATGCTGTGGCTTAGCGTTCCTGGCTTATGCAGACCAGTAGGTACAAGAGCCTAGCTCAGCATGACCTGTGCTCCATCCTGATTTCTTACTCAGTCCTGCCTGGCCCACCCCATTCCATTACCAACCCACACATTAGCCTGCTGTTGGAGCTACTTTGCCCAGCTTGTCCAACCCCCAGGTCACCAGCGGGAGCTATGACCCACTGGGGGAATTTCTCAAGTTTCTCCACTTGACCCATTTCCAGACCAGTTCCCATACATGCCAGTGGGTTTTAGGCCAGTGTCAGGCTTAGGTTGGCCTTCCTTTTGGCCTTGTATGAGCTGCTGAATGTTGCAGCACGGCCCACCCCACATCCTGTTCTGGATGTACATTTGTGTGCTGCTGCCTTGACCAGTCCAGACTGTTGTTGGTTCCTTTACCTGTGAGTGATGGCAGGCTCCTTGGTCACACATAGCTTAGTCCATCACCCCTTCAACTCTTGAGCTAACCAGTGGAGCTAGTTATTTCCACAGGGTTTGACCCACATATCCCCACAGAATCTACCCCTGGACTTGGTTCTCTCTCATGTGCTAGTTAATGTCATGGCCCTGTCTAATGAAACCTGTCTGCTGATCCATCGTCATGTCAGGTAATAGGCTATGGTCGTGCTAGACAAGCCCTGAGCCTTAGCTTTTGTATGGACTGGTGTTCGGTGGTCAGGGTTTGTTCAGTGATTTCATTGTCTTTTAGAAATAAAATACTTGGGCCTGTTGCGGTGGCGCAGTCGTTAAGGTCCTCACCTTGCCTGCCCGGGATCCCATATGGGCGCCAGTTCTAATTCCAGCAGCCCCGCTTCCCATCCGGCTCCCTGCCTGTGGCCTGGGAAAGCAGTCGAGGACGGCCCAAAGCTTTTGGACCCTGCACCTGCGTGGGAGACCTGGAAGAGGCTCCTGGCTTTGGATCGGCATAGCATTGGCCGTTGCGCTCACTTGGGGAATGAATCATCGGACGGAAGATCTTCCTCTGTCTCTCCTCTCTGTATATCTGCCTTTCCAATAAAAATAAAATAAATCTTTAAAAAAAAAGAAATAAAATACTTATGTGTAGCAAACATTTTTTTTCCTTAATTAAAACCTTATAGCATGTGATTGTGATGGAAGATACTAGTCCTTAAAAAAAATTTTAATGTCCCAGCATGGTAGCCTCGTGGCTAAGGTCCTCACCTTGCATGCACCAGAATCCATATGGATGCTAGTTCATGTCCTGTGCAGCCCATTTCCCATCCAGCTCCTTGCTTGCTGCTTGGGAAAGCAATCGAGGACAGCCCAGGTTCTTGGGACCCTGCACCTGCATGGGAGACCCAGAATAGACTCTCGGCTCCTGGTTTCAAATCATCTCAGTTCTAGCCGTTGAAGTCACTTGGGGAGTGAAATCAATGGATGGAAGATCTGTCTATCTCTCTCCCCCCCTTTCTGTATATCTGAGTTTCCAGTAAAAATAAAATCTTTTTAAGAAAAAAAATTGTTTATTTTTATTGGAAAGGCAGATTTAGAGAAAGAACGAGAGGCAAAGCGAAAGATCTTCTATCCACTGGTTCACTCCCTAACTATCCACAAAGCTGAGCTGATCTGAAGCCAGGATCCAGGACCTTCTTCCAGGTTTCCCGCACCAGTACAGGGTCCCAAGTCTTTGGACCATCCTTGACTGTTTTCCAGGCTACAGTCAGGGACATGGGTGGGAAGTGGAGCAGCCAGGACATGAACCAGCACCCAAATGGGATTCCAGGTGTGCAAGGCAATGGCTTAGCCACTGAGCCATTGCGCCAGCGCCTTAGTACTTGTAATGACTGAGTTGATGGAAGGTTACATTAAAAATATTTTCTTTTGCCTGAGTTAATTTACCCATTCCTGAGCTTTTCATGGGGGTTGGTGAGACAGTAAAACAGGAAGTGTTTTATATAGATCCTTGTAAGAAGCTCCTTGCAGTGCTACTCCATTTTCTCTTATCTTTTACAATATATTTTATTTAGAGAAATCATCCATCTGCTGTTTAATGATCCCATATAGCTTAGGGTTTATAGGCTCAACCTGGCCAAAGCCAATAGCTTCATGCAGTTTTCTTATGTGAGTGCAGTGGTCCAAACATTTCAGCCATTATCTACTGCTTTCTCAGGTGTAGTTATAGGGAGCTGGACTGAACTGTCTGTCCTTAGGCCATCTCTGCTGCCTGCCCCTCACTGCCCTGGAACCTTGGCCTGCCTCTTAGGCTTTTGGCTCTCTTGATAGAAAAACATGTTGCCATTTAGAAGCAAATGGAAACTCAAGAGAGGAAATAAATCGTTTTTGGTCATAACTATTGTTTTCTTTTGCTTTGATCTTTTTGTTTTCTAAGTTATTTGTAGCAGCTTCTACTTCATTTATTTATTTGTATTTTATCAAATTATAGAAAGCATTTGTCTCTTGGCAGGAAATCAGCTGTTGCAAATATGTGCATATGAACGTCTTAACTGTACTCATTATGCATATAACTTTTCTCAAAGAGTGAAATGCAACTTCCTTTCTAACTTGGGCTGAATAATTATTTGCAGTTGGGGATTATCCTTCTTATAATAGATTATCTTATGAAGTGAAATTGCTAATGCATTTTCTGTAAGACCCATACAGTACAGCATGCATTTTATATACCCAGATCTGAGAATTCAGCTTCCATGAAAGGCAGTGGGCTGCATAGACCTTTGATGGAATCATGGCTCTTTTCATGGAGAGTGGTTTCAGGCAAGTTATTTATAGCCTCTGAACATCAGTTGCCTCATTTGTCATATTTGTATGACTGAGTCATTTTGAGGATTAGATGAAATGACAAGGCTTAAAAGCACCAAGAAGCAGTGTGTGGCACGTTAAAAAGTGCTTCATCAGCATTACTTTCCTCCATTCTTTCTCACTTTTACTAGTGCAGGTTGATGCTGTGAGAAGATAGTTATATGTTTAGAATTTCCTAAATAGTCAGGTAAATAATTTATCTAAAAGGTAAATAATAATTGAGTTTGCCTCCTGTTTTTAAAATGTGAGATTTTGCTTAACTGCCATCTTTGCAATATACCTTAATAAGTGTTAGTTTTCCCCACTAAATTTTCAAGAAGTCGTAACGTAATGTAAACAATCTAGTTATTCCTGTCTGTGCCCTCCTACATCTAATAATAACTGATCTTTATGCTGGGTTGACATTTAAATCACCTTTTCGTGGGCCTCAGTTAATTCAAGGAGACTTCTATTCACTATGAATGAGCTTCTATAGCTAACAAAAGAGGAGTCTTAAATCACTTTTCTGTCTTGCTGATTAATGATCCTTCTCACATCTTCTATTTTTTTCTCTCACATAATGAAAGCAGAAAGAGGAATTATAACCATTTAGAATGTCTGTACTCTTCATCCCTGAAGTCTCTTATGACAGTGTTTTCCTAGCTAAGAATCAGCATTGCTGTATTCTGATCTGGCCAGTCTACCCACCAGGGCTTGAGTCCAAATTGCAGCAACCACCGCACACATTGGCAATCTGCTGACCACCTATTTTTCGTGTCTAATCAAAAGGTAACCTTTAAGTTGGTCTTGCTATTACCAAGTATTTTACTTTTCTGTGAGTTTTTGTTTTTGTTTTTTTTTGAGACTTTTTGTTTTTGGAGGCAGTTGGATAAAGTGTGTTACAAAATCAAGATACATAGTAGTAATTTTTTTCCTCTTAAGCTCTGTATTAAGAAAATAAGCAAAACTTATAAGGTTATTGATTATAACATACAGGTTTTTAAGCTTCTAGGTAGCATATTTTAGATTCTGTGTATTTCTGAACTTCTTTTAACTTGGCAACAAACGTATACTAACTCAGCTTACCTAAGGCTGTTTTAGATAGGATGTTTACACCAAAGCAAATTATCCTGCAGAACACCTTGTGCTACCATAGCTGTTACTGACTCCTTGCCAATTGCTTAAAACTGATGTCAGTTTGCAAGATGTGTTAGTCAGAAAGGAAATGGATGTTGAATGAGAGGCTGGCTAGCAACAAAATTAATACAGCATTTTATAACAACATATAAAATCCTCTTATAGGTAAGAAGTGTGTCTAGACAACAAGTTAAGTCAGGACCTACCTGATAAGTGACAAAATTGAGAGATTTTTGTGAGTTTGATCTGAACCAAGCTTATTTCCATTTATGGCTTTTCAGGGAGCTAATACTAAATGTGTTTCACCAAAAAATAAAAGAGAGAGAGAAACATATGGTTTGTGAATCAGTTCAACGCACAAAGGAGATGAATGAGTGCCCAGGTGACACTGAAGAGAAATCCCCAAAAATACTTTGTTAGTCTCTAAAAAAGCTGATAAGAAAACTCATTTTTATCAGGGTGTCACTATTTGACTCACTTTACTTGTCAAATGAGAAGAAAGAAAGAAACTAGGAGGTAAAGACTACACCAGATAGAATTGAGAATTATGAAAGCAAATATCTCAGAAAACATTTGTATATTTTTTCCTCCTCTTTATTCATTACAGAGATATGTTTCTCTTAGAAGGAGGTGTTTCATAATTCATTGTTACTCCTTTGTATTATTTTTAAAACTAGAGTAAATCATTTCTAGAAGATTTTAAGAGCAGAAAAAAACCCTCCCCGCCATAAAGTCCTATGTGGCACGTAACAATGGATGCTTGGGCTGGAAACCTGTCGTACTTTCATACCTTTTTCCTGTTTATGTGATATGACCTATTAAGTACCTTGGAAATTGTAGTAGAGTTTAAAATCTGCTCTAGCAAACATACATGCTGAACACATGGTTTATTTCATGCTTGTTTCTCAGAATCATAATATAGATACTGATTTGTTTCATAAATCTGCAGATGGAAAACACTGAGCTATTACGATACATATTTTTGCCTCCATTTCAAATAAATGATCCTCCAGTTTTTACATTCCTCACTTTTTTAGAAATTTGCAATTAGTAATTCAGTTTTTTTTTTCTTGTATGAATAAGCTAAAGCAACATGAAACATTCTAAAAACATTGTTTTATGGGTAGGAAACTTGCATTTCATTTGTTGCTTATAATACATCTTTTGTATTATATATATAGTGTTGTATTATATACATATATATATATACATGATGCATTTGAGAGGCAGAGTCTTAGGGAGAAGAGAAATATGAATTTGAATTTGGACACTATCTTTATGCAAGAGACATTAGTCTTTTTAATATATATATATATATATATATATATATGCACTAAAATGAGTACTTTCGTCCTTAATGTTACCTTTTGCCTATCTCACCCCTGTTAAGAATAACATATGTATATGTATATACACATATACACTGATTGATAAATTTAAATAACTTGCTAGATGCAGTCTCTTCTGGTAAATGTAACTAAAACGTGGAGTTAAAGAATGTCCTCCTAGTTGTTGCATCTAAATAATGCGAAAAAAAGTCAATCAAAAGGGGAAATTAACACTTTGGCACCCCTACCTTTTATGTTTGTACCTGTAAATTTTGAGAATTAATGCATTAAGCAAGTATATATCTTGATTGGAAAATTATTTTGAACTGAAGTGTGATCAAAGTACTGTTAGAAAAACACTGAATCGTAGATATAATACTTCCTTCCCATTCTTCCATATGTGAATCAGCGACTACTGAGGAAACTATATTTGATAAATATCCAATCTCCTTGACTAATACTAACATCCAGAGTTGGTAAGATATGGCTATTCATCAAATTCACAATTTCTTTAGTTATTTCCACTCTTTCAGTTGCTCTGTCATTATCCTTGTCACCTATATTCCTGTAAATTGCTGTAACGTGGTTCTAACTACAGATTTAACCATTAGCAGTAATCCCTGTGTACAAGAGTAAGAAAAAGGAAGAGAGTGGAGGAAAAACAAATGACAAGAGAACTGTTTAATAAAATGAAAGAAAAAAGGGAAAGAATATGTGATTTTTGTTTGTTTTAGTATTTGGATGCCCTGACTATAAGAAAGGATAAAGTGGAACAGACAAAAGGCTGCCTTGTCATTGGCCTGTAGTACTTGTGGCTTGTTTCTGTCTGCCTTTGGGTAGTGCCGGCTGCTCCAAAAAGTTTGTGGTGGTGTTGTGATGCAGCAGGTTAAGCTCCCACTTGGAAAACTGCATCTGACATCAGAGGGCCTAGGATCGATTGCTGCGTGTGCTTGCCAGTCAAGCTTCCTGTTGCACCTGGGTTCCGGCCATCCGTGGAAGACCCATATAAAGTTATAGCTTATGCCTTGATTGTGCCGGTAGAAGATCTCTATCACTCTGCCTTTCAAATGAATGCATTTGATTTTTTTTTAAGTTCATTGAAAGAGAAATTAGAAGATAGGCTTATTATAACATAACATAAATGTGTTTCTAAATCGCACCTATACTTTACCAAATCAAAGTAAAATTGTTACATTTTAGCATAACCAAATTTACTTGCCTAAGAGATCTAAACTATGGGTGGAATTACTTGTTTGGTGTTGTATAGTCAGTTTTCCATGCTAAAATCCTGTAATGTATGTTGAATGAAGTAATACGTATTCTCTTGCTGTGTCTGAGACCACTGAACTTAACTATAGAAATGTACATCTTTAAGAGTCCCAATCACTCAGCAAGGTTGGTGATGAGGAGAGCCACTCACTTCCTTTTACGTTGGCTGTGAATTATGATATTTGATGATAAGTTTGGATTGTTGCTGGTTGGGCAGGATTCAGATTAATTATATAAAAGAGTGCATAATTTTTTTAAAACTCTATCATATCCTGTTACCCAATTTTCAGGTACAAATGCTGTAGGCACTGATTTAATCTGAAAATTATAATTGGACTCCCCACTAAAATAGCCCATGTGTTTTGAGAAGCAGTCTGGTAATGAGAGGATTCTATATGAAAGAATGTAAGGCAAGTATCCAGGTTAAAGAACCACCCATTTTCACCGTGGTTCTGACAGTACTGCAGTCTGAAACATTTTGGTCAAAGTGAACTTTGAGAAGCCCAGAGGAAGTTACTTGCTAAATTAAAATAAAAACTTAATTTATGGTTGAGGTTGTTTGCTGTTGCTTTCCCAATGGTTCAGATACATTTGCTTTTACATCCAGTTGTGCTGCAGTTTGTATTGGATTGGATTATGTTGGCCTTGGTTTTCTCTGTGGTTTGTTTTACTCAAAGACATTTGGATACTTGTATTTTGTTTCCTTCCTCTCTTCCTCCTTTCCTTTACATTCCTGTTTTCTAAACATCCCTTACCTCTGTTACAGACAAAATGTGAGCAAGCATAGACAGTTGTACTCTAAAATGTTCTAGTTCTTGCTTTGAAACTATAAATTTACTTTTATAATAAATTATATTGCAGATCCACAAAAAGTAAATAAATAATGAGCCCTCTGAGTGTGTGATACAAATGAGTATGAGCAGTGGTTTCACACAGCTGGTCTTGAAACAGCAATTACAAAGAAAAAAAAGTGTTATCAGATGGAGAAATCGAGTAACGCATTTGGTAGATTTGCACTAGAATCCTAGGTCTGGCATTTATTTACTGAATTACACATTATTATGTTACTCATTACGTTATACATGTTAATGTACCTGAGTCTTTGAAAGGACAGTAGCAAACTTTGATAGGCAGTGTGATGCTGAGAAACACTGTGTATAAGGAGTAGACATTTGGCTTAAGTGTTATGATGCTGCTTGTACACCCACGGCCCAAATCAGAATATCTAGATTCAAGTCCTGTTTCCATTCATGATTCTAACTTCTTACTAACATTTACTGTAGGCAGCCATGCGGTTGGCTCAAGTGGTTAAATCCCTACAACCCAACTGGGAGAGCTGGATTGAGTTCTGCTTTTCTGACCTGTCCTAATCCCAAGTGTTGCAGGCATTTGGAAAATGAAAAAGCTAAAAATGGGAGTTTGTTTGCTCCCACTTTCTTGTTCTCTCTCTCTCTTGTTCTCTCTGCCTTCCTTCCTCCCTCCTATTTCAACCTCTACCTACCTATCAAATAAATAAAGTTTGAAAAATATATTGGGTGGGCAGACACAGTGGTGTAACAGGTTAATCCTATGTGTTCCAATAGCATTCCCTATGGGCTATGTGTCCTGGCTGCTCTGCTTCCAGATTCAGCTCCCTGCTTATGGCCTAGGAAAGCAGTGGAGAATGGCCCAAGTATTTAGTTTTTTATTAAAAATGCATGGGGCATTTATTCATAACTACAACAACTTTTTAATTAGTCATGTCTTATAAATAGTTATGTTTCATATTCCTGGTATAATAGATTTCTACAAACTTAGTATCTTAACACAAATTTAATATCTTACAGTTCTTCTAGAAGGTAACAGTCTGACTGACACTGCTGCTTCCTAGAGCCTCTAGGGGACAGTCTACTTGTTGTCATTTCCAGTTTTCATTCACCCCGTGTTTCTTGGCTCATGGCCCTTTCCTCTACATTCAAAGCCAGCAGCAGTGTAACATCTTCAAATCTCTGTTTCTGACCTGTGCCTGTCTGTTCAGTCTTAAAGAGCCGTTCTGATTATATTGGCCCAATGTAGTTAAGCTAATATAATCTCCCCACGTTAAGATCTGAAGTTAAGTGCCAGCATTGGTATACAGTAAAAGCCATTGCCTGCAGTGGCACCAGTTTAGATATCTACTGCTACATGTTTGCTCTACCTCCTCTGCTCATGGTCTGGAAAAGCAGCACAGGAAAACCCAAGTACCTGGCCCTTCCACATCCATGGGAGACCTGGGATAAGTTCCTAGATTCAGCTTGCCCCTCCACTGGCTCTGTCTTGGAAGCGAACCACTGGATGGAAGATCTCTCTCTCTCTCCTTAATTTCTTTAAAATTTAAATTTCCTTTTTTTTTTAAATTGTAAAGGCACATATACAGAGAGAACGAGATACCGAAAGATCTTCCATCTACTGGTTCACTTCTCAAGTGGTCACAATAGCTGGAGCTGAGCCTATCCAAAGCCAGGAGCCAGGAGATTCATCCGGGTGTCTCATGCGGCTGCAGGTTTCAAAGACTTAGGCCATCCTCAACTGCTTTCGCAGGTCACAAACAGGGAGCTGCATAAAAAGGGAAGCAGCTAGGTCATGAACCAGTGTCGATATGGGAGCTCAGAGGATGTAAGGCAAGGGATTATCCACTAGGCTATCACACCACGCTCCTTAATTTCAAATAAAATTTTTAAAAAAAGAAAATTCAAATGGTTAAGAACCTTATAATCATCTGTAATCTTGATTTCCCCCTGCCATGTGACATACATATTCACATACTCTAGAGTTTAAGAGAGGATCAGGTTGGACTTGGTAATAGGCAAGCTTTATGCTGCCCACTGCAGTATTCACCAAATATAATTACTGCATGGCGTTGTATTTTCCTTGATAGTCATAACAGAACTAGAAAATACAAATCACCTGATATCATAATTTTTAGATCTTAATGCTTTTATTTTTCATTTTGCATCTGCTGTTTAACATTTCTTCATTCTTTTTCTTAATTTTACTAATGGCTATAGAAAATGTTTTTTCATTTTATTAGTTTGAAAGGCTGAGTTAACCATATAGGAGAGGATGTGATAACATTCTATTCACTGATTCACTCCTAAAATGACCACAATGGCTGGGACTAAGCCAGGCTGAAGCCAGGAGCCCGGAACTCCATCTGATTCACAATTTGGACATGAAGAGTCCAAGATTAGGTGGCCACAATTGTTTGAACCTCTAGCAAAGGTCTCATAACGGGTGCACTTCAATAGCATTACTGTGTGTAGAAGCAATTACACAGGGTGTGACAGGAAGCCAGAGAACAGGGAGTGGCCAGTCTTTCCCTTTCTAACAACTTACTGTCCTGGTACTTTGTGGGTTCTTCTGAGAGCAGTGTCACCAGTGAACTAACTTGACTTAAGCTGCAGCTCTTGAAGATTCCATCTCCTCCTTTACAGCAGCACATGAGGACTACAGAACACCTGAGAGGAATATATTCACACCATATCCAAACCGTAACAGTAGGAGACACGTGTCTATCCCTGTCTCAACCTATAGGTTTTATTTTTTTTTTAATTTTTTAAAGGTTTATTTTATTTTTATTGGAAAGGCGGATATACAGAGAAGAGAGATAGAGAGGAAGATCTTCCCTCCAATGATTCATTCCCCAAGTGAGCACAACGGCCGATGCTATGCCGATCCGAAGCCAGGAGCCTCTTCCGGGTCTCCCACGCGGGTGCAGGGTCCAAAAGCTTTGGGCCGTCCTCAGCTGCTTTCCCGGGCCACAGGTGGGGAGCTGGATGGGAAGCGGGGCTGCTGGGATTAGAACTGGCGCCCATATGGGATCCCGGGCGTGCAAGGCGAGGACCTTAACCACTGCGCCACTGTGCCAGGCCCTCAACCTATAGATTTTAAAAGAAAAACCCCTATGTATACTCTGGACTTTGGGTGACAGTGTGTCAGTACAGCTTCATCAATTTAGGAAATGTACTAATGTAATGTGGACAAGGAGTATGAGAACTGTGTGCCTTTTGCTCAGTTTTACTATTAAGCTAAAACTTCTCCTTTAAAACAGAACAAAATGAAGTGGGAAGAAATAGAAGAGAGAAAAAGAGGAGGCTGTTCTCTGGGCTTTTCCTCATCTCTACTTCCAAGTTGTACACTCTGAATACTCCTGTGTCAGGCTCAGTTGCACCCCTGTCCGTGACTAAGGCACCTGTTTTGCGACAGTGAATTTCTACAAACAGTGCCACAGAACAGACTGCCAAAAAAAAAAAGAGAGAGAGGTCATTGGTGAAAGAATTTCTTACAGGAAAAACAGTGTGATTGCTGACTTCATCCATGGTGAAGAACTTAGCCGAATCAATGGTCCGCAAAACAATTAAGGATCAGATAAGAACCAGCGCCCATATGGGATTCCAGTGCATTCAAGGGGAGGACTTTAACTGCTATGCTATTGCGCTGGGCCCAGGAGTATGTTCTTTACAGAGCAAAATACTTTCTGTCTGCCCTTTCCAGAATAGTATCACCCACTCCTTATCTATGGGATTTTTCTCACCATTGCTTCTATCTCTACTCACACACTTGTATTCTCTCTCCTTTCCTTCTCTTTTGCACCTCCCCACCACAGTTCATTTTGAGTTTGGATTTACACTTATGGAGAAACCCAAAGGGAAATCGTTTTCATTTCCCTCTGACTTGTTTGTCAACTCTCTTCCCTGTCTGCTTTTGCTTTCCTCTGTTGGCTTTTTTATAGAATTTCAAAGGCTATGCCCCTTCCCAACCGTCTTTAAGGGTGGGCGTTAGATCTCAACGTGCTTTTTTTTTTTTACTTCCATGGAAAGTTCCATGTTAGTATGTGGTCCCATTTTTAACCTATTTGCAGACACCCCCGATGATGTGAAATCACTTTCACATGGAGCTGAGGTTAAGCTTTATTTCTCTTGGCATGTCCCTGCCAAAGCAGACACTTCCTCTTTGCCTTGAAAGGACAAAACGATGCTCAGATGTCTGGGCTTAGGCCCAGTGTTTGATTTATACATTATTTAATTTCCTCCTGAAAATTGGAAGCAGGACTTTCAGGAATGGAAGTCAGTATTTTTTCATTTGTTTAAGAACACTTTTAGACCTAATATAATCATCAGTAGTGGATGTCAGCATGATTAGGGGGTGACTTAAGGTAAAGCAAATAAAATATGAATACAAAGGAAAATTACTGGACAGTAGAGATCTGCAGGTTTTGAATAATGATTGGGTGTGTTACTAGGTTGTGTTCCACATTTAATGCACTCTGTTATCTGGGCTGAAGACACCACTGCTTTCCAGTTGCAGTTATTGAGGGATTAGAAGTTTGAGGAGCACTTTAATGTAACCGTTCTTGTAATTTCACACAGAATTTTTGGCTTCTGTCTTAACTGCTACTGCATTTATCTCCACAGTAAAGTTCATATGCATGCCAGAATGTAAATGCCAAAATGGTTTGAAATTTTTACAGCACTGAACTCAGGAAATTAAAAATTAACTCTGGAAATACCATTTCATGTTTTACAACCACTTTTGGATAGTGTATTCCCGTTTAAACCTCCCTTAGATCATTGTTACTTCTAGGTTACAACCTGTGTCGTTTTTTACCACCAAAGTTATTAAAAGTCTAACTCCTACTAGCTCTACTACCTCACTCCTAATTCACTCTAGCACTGCCATTCTGATGGGCCTCCATTCACACCCTGCTGAGTCCCCAACCGTTCTCCCCCTCCCCTGGTAGTTAGGCCTCATCTGTCAGGATTCGCTTCCCATTCTTAAAACCCTCTTCTGATCTCCATGTGAGATTGTGTTAGTTTCCCTCAGGGGAGCTTTGGAGGCTAGAAATATCACAATTTGAAAACCACTCCCATCCTGTAGGGCTGCTTTTGAGTTCTGAAGATGGCCCAAGTTATGCCGTGTGTGCCTTAATGGGAGCCCACCTTCACACACCGTGCCTTGTTGCCAGCACCACCATTCATGCCTTTGTGTTACTACTCTTCTATGTACACAAGCTCTGAAAGGTGTTTTCTTTACCTCACCTCGACCTAAAGTGAAGAAAGTCTAATGTGGTAGATGGAGAATTGGTCTTAAAGTTAGATTGATAAGAATTGAAACTTTGATCCACCTGCTTGTGTGATATATGTTCTGATGATTCAGAGCTGGTAATTATGTCCTATATGTTCATATTTTAGCCAATGATTTTTAAAAATTATTGTTACCATGTATAAGAGATTTTCACAAAGAATTGATGGAAAAATGCAGGATTTGTAAAACTAGTCCTGTTGTCAAAAAAGAAACTAAAAAAAAAACATTTTGCACCAAAATTAACTTAAATTTGTATCACATCTTTCCTTGAATACCCTGAAAATTTTTTGTCACGCTGGACTTTAAAACTATCTAGTCTTCAAAACAAGTGCATTTGGAGCAAGCATTGTGTTGCAGTAGGGTAAGACACCATTTGGGGGAGGATGCCACGTCCCCTATCAGGGTGTTGGCTTGGAGACCCATCTCTGTTTCTAAACATGCTTTGTGTCAGTATACTTGGGAAGTAGAAAGTGATGTCCTAAGAACTTGGGTTCTTGCCACTCACACTGGAGTCACAGGTAGCATTCTGTATTTCTGGCTGGATTGGCGCCCACCCCAGCCCTGGCTGTTCTAGGCATTTTGTCAGTGGACAATGTCTCTTCCTCTCCTCCACTGATCTCTTTCTATCTCTGTCACTCTGCTTTTCCAGCAAAGAAGTGTTTTTAAAAAGGAATAAAATTATTTCATTTTAATTGCCTAAATTTTTCATAGCTTATAAAGTCAATATTTCCACAGGGACTACTTTGTATTTGAAGCATGTTATCAAAGAAGATAATGCGTATTCTGTGTTAAATTTATTTTCATTTTGTGCTTCTTGATTTTTATAAAATTAAACCAAACTGTGAATTTTTTTCCACCTAACCAGCAGTTTCTGTTTAGACATCGTGTTTTTATTTTAAAGAAGTCATCTCTGAAAATATTTCTGGCTAGCAGATTGTTGCTTTTAGGAAGACTGTTTCTTCACAGGTCACATGCTGACTTAGTTATCATAACCTCCATGTGCTTTGTGTGTTTTTCTGAGGGCAAGGCGCTAGCTTGTAAAGGCTAAACTAAAGAATGGCTATGCTACTGCTGTCCTGAACTGCCATAACAGGAGAGTACCACCTATTATATTTGACTGACAGAGCAGGCAAGAGCTAATTGGCTATAGGAAACAGTATAAACTCAAGTAGAATGATTTAAAAAAAAAAAAAAAAAACCCTATCCCACACAGTCACTAAAATTCTTCTGTTTATGGCATTTGCCAGTTAGAAAGCCTTCGTGGAGTACACGTGTTAGAGACCTGAACTAGCTATTCTGCACTTGCCCTGAGGAAGCCTCTGCAAGCAGCCTGTAGAAAGTGGTCTCAGGTAATGACCAGGTCATGGAAGGAGAGGCCTGGCCAAAGGAAAAGATTCAGTGTTGTGAACACTTTCCCAAATTTCTTGCAGCACTCAAGAAGAGAAAATAGTATCACAGTGGCTGAGCACTCTAACATTCCATTTAGCTCTAACCAATGGCTAATCTACTGGTTCTTAAGTTGGTTGCTAATTATTTAGTGAAATTTCACTTTATGGAATACTAATCTAAATATACTTCAAATTCATAGTCAAAAGTGGTTATTCTAAACCTAGATTAAAACATGAGTGTATAAGTTCTGTGGTTGTTTTTAATTTTTGGTGACTCTTAATCTGCCTTAGCAGTATATATGGTATAAAGTTTACTACAGCACCAACTATAAGGCAGTAATTCTACATTTGGGGGGGGGGAGGGCAAATGCTGAAGTCTCAACTTTAGTTAACATTAAGCCAGATGTCAGACTTTATTCCCCTTGTAAGCACCTCACTTATTTATATTTTATTAATCTGGTCATTTGGAATATATCTCCTGGTCTACCACATGGAGGTTAGGATTTGCAGCACCAGCATATGCTAACAGAAGTGTACACTTTTCATGTGAGGCATTTTACAATAACAAAGTACAGTACAGTAGATGGCAATAGGAGAGGGAGAATAAAGTAGAGAATTAAAAGGAGGATTATAGAAAGGTTTAGTGTGTGTGAGGAAACCCTCACCGGTACGATGGCATTTGAGTAAAGATCTGAGATGAGTGAACCACACAGGGAAGCACACTCCAGAAAGAGGCAATGTGTGAAAATATAATAATCTGAACAAAACTATGCTTCACGTGTCCGAAAACAGTTGAGATACAGGGTTACTGGAGTGAAGAAGTATGGACTGTGTCCGTGCATGCATAGTTGAAGAAATTGGGAGGGCATGGCTGATACAGCTGTTAGATCACATAGATTGAGGACTGAGAATTGACCTTTGGACTAATAGAAACTAGTACATAAATAGGAAATTCTAATGATTGGGTACCCTCTGTAGCATCCCTTTCATCTGATCGTTTATTCATTATCTCTAGTGTTAGCTCATATTTAACTATCTTTTAAATTATTTTTTTTTCTTACTGAGCTAAGACGTCTTCTACAGCACTGGTCCTAGTTGTGCTTCCCATAGCCTTTAAGTCTTGATCCCTACACATGACAGTGTTTGACTGCTAGAGGTGCTAATGTGATTTGTCATGGCAGGACTCATTTCTTCTGGATCTCACACCTCACCTTTCACAATTTGTGTTGGAATGTGGTTTCGACACCCTTCATGTCTGGTCATTCTCTCTCCTATGAGGTCCTGGGTTATCAGTTTGATTTGTTAACTAGGGCTTATTTGTGCTCTCTTGAAGTATTTTACCCTTCTATATTTTATTTTTTTCTTCTATGCAGTGTTTCTAATAAATCTGTCATTGTCAGTAGATTGAAGCCCAGGTGACTGGGGAAAATGCAATATGACTGAAAATGATGTGGCAGCACAAGTAAATTTTGAGGTCAATATGACATCTAATATGGATACTTTGGATTGCAAGTGATCAGAAAGATGTCTGAATTTAAAAGATTGGTGAATAATTCAAAGGTGTTTACACAGGAGTGACATTTGAAAACACGAAAATAGGTTCGTTCCTTGAGAGATAATAAGTATAGTAGGATTACCCTGAGAGACACAGGCTGTAATATATATATATATAGATGAGGGAATTGATTAGGGTAATTGGCTGAAATGGTGTGAAGAGTAGGAAGTCCCCTGATGGACTGTCTGCAAGCTAGAATGGAATACCAGTAACAACCCAGGCTCAAGTTCAAAGCCTCAAGAGTCGAGGAGAGGGAACAGGGGGAGCAGCTACTTGTGTAATGTTTATATATGTCCACAGAGCCTGGACTTCTGTATCTAAGGACAGAGGAGAAACGTTTGTCCCGGCTTCACTGAAGAGACCAATTCATCTTTCTCTTCATCTCTCTGGGCCTCTACCCAACAGAATGGTGCCTGCCCACACTGAGAATTGATCTTTCAGCCACATAGTCCACTCAGACTAATATGGCCATCCACTCCGAAAACACCTACTGAAAATGCTCTGCCAGCTCTCTAGATAGTCCTTAATCCAGTCAAGTTGACACCCTAAACTAAACACCACAATGGTTAAACCTAAAGGCCAGGGCCCTGGAATAGTATACCTCCGTCATTTATGTCTGTGGCATATAAACCTGTGATCTTCTGATAATTAAGAAGCTAGTCTTGGCACATTACCATGCATATGAAAAGTTTATGTAAGAACCACACTGGTTTGAATCACCTGGATAAGTAAGAACATCCTGGCTTTCCCACTATGACTTTCCCATGCCCTGGATTGCTGCTTCTGACGTTTGAGGAGTTGTTTCTGAACTGACCTTAATGTGGCTCCCAGCCCCATTAGCGCTGCCACTGCCTTTACCATTACAACAGAGTATTCTCAGCAGTGGTGCTCGCCAAAAGGCAGTGACTCAGTGTGAGTCAGCTCCAGCAACCAGGCTGAGAAGAGCCAGGTCATTTGTATAATTTGGAGTTATTTGAAGACTTGAGGCGGGAACTGTGACCACAGCTTGCAAAAGCTGGAAGGAGTGGAAGGCTAGTTGGGGTGAAACACATGGTAAAAACAAAGTCAGATAAAGGAGCCAGAAATGAGATCTCTTGCAAATTTTCCTTTTCATTTTTTGCCAATACTTATTTTCATCTAATTGAAAGACAAACAACAGGGAGAAAGAGAGGGAAAGGTATCTGCTATCTGCTTTAAAAGCTTGCAGTGACTGAGAGGAGCCTGGAGCAAGGAATTTAGTATGTGAGTGTTCCACATGGCTGAGAGGGACCTAACCACTTGAGCTACTACTGCCGCCTGAAGCCGAAATGGGGAGCCAGAGTCCAGACTTGAATTCCTGTGCCACAGTGGCAACATGAGTGTCTTAACCACTAGGCAAAATGCCCAGCGCAGACTTCTCTTCTGAAATTATGAACATATAAGTTGAATAGGTCAGGTTCTATAACCATATGCATGTTATGGTAAATGGGAACATATAACAAGGTTCTTTTTCTTTTTGAAATCTTACTTTTGTCCTCTTTGAGTGTTTTTGGCTCTCCTATTGACAAATAAATAAATCCTAAAGTGAAAAGAGGAAAGCCTGGAAACAACTCAGTCACTTGGGGCTGGATTGACAGAACTGTGCAGCGATAAAAGGAACCAAAAAAAGCTTTGCATAGGAACTGTGAAGTGACCTTTTAAGAAAAAAGGCAAGGCAAAGTAAAAGTGTGAAGTCCTGTCCAGCCCCTGACCCTGAAGACTGCTCTGGCAGCAGTGATTCCTCCTCTTGTCCGTGTGGATGGACAAAGGAAAGCTCCTTCTCTTAGAACATGCCCTTACACTCTTCTCCAGGGGCTGGGGCCTGTGATTCTTAAAACTTCTTTTTGAATTCATGCTCATGCCTTAACCCTTTCCAAAACCACTGTGTTGCCTTGACTGGAGATGCGTGTCTCCTGGCAGGAGCTGTTTTCCTGACATGAGACCACACATTGCTCTTAAAGGCTGTGGGGTTGTGGCCGCATAGCCGGGCAACATTGTCTTCCTAGGGAGAGGCAGGCTGTCGACTCTGTCTGTGAAGGTCCATGTGGCTTTCTCAGTGGCTCCCACCCCCCATTCTTGTGTTGCATTCGTTCTGTCATAAAAGCCATGAGGGACCAGTTACAACTGGTGTATGGTTCCAAGTGTGTTTCAGTCGTTTCTGGCAGCCAAGGACAGCCATGTTTGTGCTTGACCAGGCATGTAGAGTATGCTCAGCTTTGTAACACACTTATAACTCAATATGGTTTTTTTCAGTTTATACAGAATTTTATTTTATATTCTGTTAAAGTTACGGAACGTGAATAAATGTTGACATTTATCTAAGAAGAGGGACAGGAAAGGGTGAGAAAGCTTTCCTTTAAAAAATACCACAGAGGTCTCTTCGCTTTAGGCACTGGCTCGGCCCTGCCACTAACATCTTGCAGCAGGAGGAGTTTGAGTGGGATTCAGGCCTTGCGGATGGGGCAAGAGCAGCTCTCTGCAGTGTGACGGCTGTGGGGGGTGCCCCAGCCAGGCCGGACCCAATGCTGGGGACTCAGGCCAAAGTCACTGCTGCCAAGTGGTGACCAAGTCCTAGGCTTACGGTGGCCAGTGCGCCTATTTGGCGCCAGGCTCTGTCTGCTGGCTTCCTGGCGGCAAACTCTGGGGTTTTCAGGATATGTAATTTCTGCCTAGGGACATCCATGGATTAGGCCAGTGTGAATGTAGGTGAGGGATGAATTCTGGTCGATTCCCAATAACGGGGTCCTGGAACTTTCTGGCAAGCATGGAGACTAAGACCTGGTGGTTTGGAGGGGAGAGTCCATCAGATCTGTTTGGGTCAGACTGATTCACCAGTCAAAACGAGAATCCTGAGATAGGCTGTTAACATACAGCATCACTGACTGCCACACACCAGTCCACACGAAAAGTATGAATGGGGGTCTGTCTGACAGAGCTAGGTACCAGTACATGACTGTGTGGTGGAACAGTGGACGGGTCACACTTGGCAGGGTCAAGACACTAACCAGCACACAAGAGAACCAGGTTCGGGGGTAGATTCTCTGGGTAAAGTGAGTCCTGCTGGTTAGCTCGCGAGCTGGGGTGGTGATGGGCCGACTATCACCTACTGGTCAAGGAACCGACAACAGTCTGGGCAGATAGGGCAGCAGCACCCAAATGTGCATCCTAAAATAGGATCTGGGGTGGGCCAAGCTGCAACTGGAAGGGGGTGGACTGAGCAGGGCTGAGCAAATCTCAACTCACTAGAAAGAACAGAAATCAGGATGTAGCACAGGTCATGCCGAACTAGGCTCTTACACTGACCGGTCTGCATAAGCCAGGGATATTAGGCCACAGCATCAAAGGCAAAGGCTGAGACAGGTGAGGGGCTAAGCCAACTGGGTCAGAGCAACCACTGGCATGCGTGTCATCTAGGGCTGGGAATAGGCTCAGTTGGGAAGCTGTGAGAGTACACCCTTGCTGGGTTGGGGAGAGTACAGGGGCCAGAGTGTGGGCTGCTTTCTGGTCTGGATATGGCTGCAATCTCCCTAGGCACAAGTGTGAACTGGGGCTGGGTGCACCAGGCCAGGCTAGAATCCAGCACCATCTGGTGCTCTGGAGAGCCTGGGTAGATGTAGGATGGACTAGGCTAGGTCTCTGCCCTTATTGAGCCATGAATGAAAAGTGTCTGGGTATGGACGAGCCGTGGCTGGGCTGAAACATCCAACAATAAGAACCAGAATGAATTGAAGGCCAGCAAGGAGGGCTGGCCCATGGACCCACCAGTATGGGCAAGATCTGGCATAGGGAGAGATTCTGATGGAGGAGCTTGGGAAACTCCTCTGCACATGAGCGCAAGAACAACGACAGAGAGCAACCCAGATCAGGCCAGAGAAAGATACCCACCAGCATACATTTGGCATAGGTCGGGGGCAGATCAGGCTCAGCCAGTTCACATCACACACTGGTGAATCTGAGCACCAGAACAGAGTGTGGGCCAGGCCTGATTCGGTCGCACCACATACCAGTGCACATTACCCAATGCCAAGGTGAGGTGAGCCATACCAGATGTGGCCACAGCACCCAAACAACACACGCTGAGAACCAGAGAGGGAGGGGGGAAAAGCTGACAGGGAAATATGGGGGGGCTCCCCTGCTGGACAACCACTCCCAATGGAGAGTGTGAGTTGGGTTGGGGGCAGACCAGACTACGCATGGCTACAACACCTGTGGACCTCATGTGAACTAGATCAGGGAAAAGACAGGATGGGCTGATTTTTCCTACTGGTGCAAACAATAATCAGAGTGGGTGAGGGTTGGTTGGGCTTAGATGCAGCATCAGATGGCAGAGGCTGGCACTGGGGGCTAATTCTGTCAAGTTAAACTGCAGAACCACCTGGAGAGTGCATAATCTGGGGGTGGGAGTGGCCTAGAAGGGAGATAGTGGGTACATCCCTCTTGGGTTACCACTCCCACTGGAGAACACAGAAACCAGGATGGGGCTGAGGTGGCTAGACAGAAAAGTACCTGCCAGTATGTATGTGGGCAGGATGGCAGGGTTGGTTGGGTTGAATTAGGCTTCAACCTAATTGACATGTATGACAGCTGAATGGGATGTGGGACAGACTCAACAAGTCTGCGGTGCCTAGTGGCAAGCACGGGAACCAAGGTAGGGGCAGGCCTAGTGGGGGTTATGGGGAGTCACCGCAACTAAGCTGCAGCTCCCACTGGTTTACGTGAGGGCCGAATACAAAGTGGGTAGGATCGGGCTGGACTGCAACACCCATTGGTTCCAGTGGAAGACAGGGCTGGAAACAGAACTGACCCAGCAATTGCAACCACCAGCATGTGCATAAGCTGATTGGGGCGACAGACTGTGCTGGATCCTGTACCTGCAAGCACACACAAGAATCAGATCTTGGATCACCTCAGACGAAGTTTCTTTAGAGATCCCTCCAATTGAACTGCTGATCTCAGAACCCCAACCATGAAGAGACTATGTCAGCCGGTAGAATCTGAAGAGATTTCATCGTGCTTGGAGCGGCAAGATTGGCAGCAATTCAGAACTGTTGAATTATCAAAACTTCCTGAGCAGGACCCTTGGAGCATGCCTCAGATTGGGGACCTGGGATGGGTGGAAGGCTGGGTGGGGCTTCTCTGTTTGTCTCTCCCCTCACCCCAGATACAGGGGGGAAAATGATGATATTAGTGTGGAAACAGTCGTCTTACCCACATTGCTGTAGCCCTTGACCCTTTGTACCCTAATCAACTAAGTAAGATTATAAAAAGTAAATAAATGAAATCAAATAAATAAACATACCCCCATCAGTAAATGCAGAATAACAAGAATAGAATGGCACCACTTTTGTAATTCTTAATGAATTGTAAGACTAAAGGATCATAAATGACTACCAAACCCAAAAAGAGGGGCAGCCAATCAGTATATGCATCTTTGCATCACTTCTGTAGTATCCACAAAAAAAGAAGACCCTGAATCTGCTCAAGCGTCTGGATCTTACTGTATAATTTACAGCTAATGCAGTGCAGGACGCAAGGGAACTCAATAGGTAACACCATAGGGTTGTAGTCAGTAAAACACAGAATATGGGAAACTATTTAGGACATATGCTTCGTGGTAAGCAAAATGAGGAAAAGCTATACAAGATATGAAGTAAATGCAATATGTTCATCCTATTCTGATTCTAATTGAAACAAACTAGCTTTGATATATTTACAACTGGCAAAACGTCAATTGTGACTTAGCATTGATAATACTAATGGATTGTTACTAATTTTTAATGTGTAATAAAAATGTTATCACTGCCTTTTTCTTTAAAAATAAAAAGAACCTTGAGTGATCTATAATGACATTATGTATTAAATTTTATGCTTCTGGGATTTGCCTCCCAAAAAGTCATTGCAGTGTTGAGGCTGAGGATGAAAGCATAGACGAAACTGAATTGGCCCTAAGTTGATCTTTATTAAAGCTGAGTAACAGATCAGTGAGGGTTACTATAAGCTGTTGTAGTATATGTTGTAGTATATGTTTACATTTTCCTTGGTGAAAAAAAAAATTGAAGCAAGCAAGAAAGGGGAAAAAAATGAAAATGTTATTATTCTGTCCATTAGTGCTAATTCTCTCCAGGTCTTTGCCTTCCCTCTGGCCCATTTTTGGGGGCTGTGGGGCAGAGGGAGTTGGACAAGTTTACTAAGTAGGGTGGAGTTGTTGTAAAAGATGGCTTTAATTAATTTTTCAGCTATGAGATTTGTACAATGAAGTCAAGGTTCTTTAAGCTCAGCATGCTGTCCACTTCCTTTTCTTTCCTTTAAGCCCTGTTAACACCTACATTTCTAATTACATGCACAATTTTAATTGAATTCAGAAACTGTCTTCAAATAGAACATTTGTAAACTTTCAAACAGGACAACTCCTGATTTGAGCTTTGTTGCTCAGTGGCCCTTGAGGCTCTTCAACCTTACCCAATTGGGGTTGTTATCTGTGGCCTGGAAATCATTTGCACACGCTGAAATACTATCTGTACTTAAAATGAGCAACATGGTCTTAAGAAGACAGGAGCTGGAAACAAACCAAGCTGTTTCTAGGGCTCTGTGACAGTATGGTGAGCCCTGCTTTTGGAACTATGCCCTACTTGGCATAAGTTCGCAAGTCACACCTTTTCAACACCGCATTTTGAGAAAGTGGGTTGTCAGGGCACATTGAAACGAAACAGTACATAAGTCACACAAATATGAGGAGCCTTCAGAAAGTTCATAGATACATGTATTAGAAAATTCTGTTCAGGATTTCAAAATCTGTTGTACCTAGTATGTTTTAATTCATTTTCTCATATGTAGAAGATAAAAGGCGATTTTGAATCCTCTCCTTCATTCTCTCCGTCAAACAAAATAGACCCATCTCAAATCACCTATCCAGACCCTTCCAGATGTCTCCATTTCAGCTCCTCAAAACTGCATTTACCATGTAATCATAATGGTGTGGCTACATCAACGTGTACACACACACCACCACCACCACTCCCAATGGCGAAGAAGAAATGACCTAATTCAATTTAGCCTCATGTTGTAGTTCCTTTTCCCTGACTGTAGAGGTTAAACCAGGCCAGTCAGACATCTAGGAAATTTCTGGTTTATGGGACTGAGAAAATGAGAACTTTCTAGTGGCTAAAGCTGAGGAACTGTTCATAGTCATGTTCTCAACCATGTGGCAAAACTAAAGAATGGAGAAATAAGCGAATAACAATTACAGAGAGATACTGCTTAATTGCACTGAAGTTGCTGGTTCCAGTTTGTCCACTGACTCTTATCCTAAGTTCTGGTAGGCCTAATGTTATCTGTATGAAAAATTTCTCCTTTTTGATTGAAATCGTGTTTATAGCACTAGCTAATGAGACCTCATATAGAGCCGATACCACAAGTGATTGCACATACTGGAGATGTAAGCGAGGAGTGGCAGAACCATCCTCCTTGTTTAAGCATTCACTAACGCAGGACAGACCTGCTCCTGAGTCTTCTCCATAAAGTCAGCCTTGTTGTGTATGTCATGGCATTAAGGATATGTGGTCTTAAAGTCTTTTCGAGGCTTTGGAGTTACTGATGATAAAGCAACTTCACACTAAACTTCCAACACATCTTGTGAACTTATATGGACCTTATATTCCAGGATGTGTGTGTGTGTATATACATGTTTATGATTAATTTCAAAGAAAATGATTGACAAGAGCAGGACATAATTTGTGAAACTGTTCTGAAGTTATGGTTGTCATAGACCTATTAAATCTGTCTTGCATTCTGGTTTTATTTCTAGTTAGAATCCAAGATGCTAAAGAGGGGTGCCTGGCTTTCTGGCATGTGCAGTTGAGGCCTTGGATGCAGCACATGCCACAGGTGATTGCACATGTCAGATGTGAGTGAAGCTGGGGCAGAAGCAGGCCGCTGCTCAGAAGCAAGCACCATGTAACACAGTCAAGGCGGAGCCTGTTTAAAGTTGAGGGATCCAAATGAGGAAGGGCAAAACTTTAAGAGGAAATTCTTGGCATTTGCTTCAGTCTTCTTTTTACAACATAATAAGGTGCTTTTATGTTTATATTTTTATTATTCATAATAGAGAGTATGTTAGCTGTCATTGCAAAATAGTTTCCGTTGTGTCATAATCCCTTGTGTCCAGTTGGTTCACATCTGTGAAAAGCTTTCCACTCAGTTAGAAATGTCTACTAGTTTCTTTGTAGTCATCCAGTTTTTGATGCTTAGAAGTCTGAAGAAAGTTCACCTAAATTATGATGGTGAGGTAAAGTGTATGGACTAAGATTTACTAATTATGTATGCTCAAATTCAGTCAATTTTATGTCTTTAGGTTTTACAAACCAGATAAAACTTTTAAAAGTACATCATTAGCTTTCAAAGATACCAGCTGCTGCCTTTTACTACCAAACCAATCCTATGCTTTGATAATTTTATTTTTTAGCTGAAATTATTTAAAATATGATTTATTCATCATCAGCAAGTAATTTCATCTATTCATACAATGCTTTCCACATTTATGGCCTGCTGTTAGTAATTTTCCCATTATATTGACTTGGTAAGTTTTGGGTTTTGGGTTTTTTTGTTTTTTTGTTTGTTTTTTGTCTTTGACATTTTTGTAAAGCAGTTAAGAAGCATACTTAGACTTGATGGTCTATTAATTAATGGACTTGATCATAAAAATGGATAAATACTTGGGTTAAAGTCTATATAACCTGAATAAATATTCTCCTTGGTGTGCACCAGCTAACTGTAATGAAAACATCCTCTGTGGCTCTTAGGTATTTTTCATACCTTAGATTAAATGCATATATAATTTGGTTTATTGTTAGATAAGTTAGCCAGGTCATACTACTGACTTTCAAATAAGTAAAACCTAGATTTTTCTTTCCTTTTTCCTTTTGGTGGACACGAATAGTGTCCTCTGTATAAGACAACAGCCTAGATAATTTTACAGATGATGAAACTCCCTTTGCTCTGTTTAGTTTTATGACCACATAGCAAAAACCAGCATGAACTTCAGTTTACTAATGGCATAACTGAAATTACACATAGTTAATGTATACCACTTGTAGATTCTAATATTATCTTGGAAAGTTGGGTTTTGCATTCCTTAACGAATACACTTAAATTTGTAGTACTAGCACATTATTATCCTACCTCTTTCTTCTTTTAATGGATGGAAATAGTCTTTAAAGGCCTTTAGATTCCTGTTCATGTAAATTAAAGCCTAAATAAGCATATGTTGTAGGCAGTTGTTAAAATTTTCTAGGGTTTAACAGGAGAGCCTGAAAAAGTAAAAATGATTTAACTTATAGTAAGATCACCTTCACTTAATATTTTCTGTACCCCGCAACTGTGACAACTCCAGCCAAACTGTGTTCCACCCCAAGTCATCTGAAAGGGAGAAAATAAGTATTATTATGAAGCATGTATAGAACTTAAGAAGGCTTGAAATAGGGTTACTACAGAGCGTTGATTCTGAACCCTTCTTTGGGCAATTATGGCACTGAAAGCTCTGAAACTTTTCCTGAACAGTACCTATATGTATAAACAGGTGCATGTTTTTGTAAAGTTCAGTATTATTGAACCCATTTACATATCCCACAGATTGTAGCTTAAGAATTTTTACTACTTTGTGAACACACACACATTAAAAGCCACTTGAACGTATCCAGTTCATTTAACAAGACAATGTTTTCTTATTATTTGCATTTAAAAACAAAATACTGCAATATAACTTTCTTAACAGTGGGGTTCTTAAACATGAGTATTATTAATCAGTACCTCAAAAAATGTAAGAAGTGTGTGTAAGATAAATAATCGTATGATTTTCTACTTGTCATGTGTCAATGGGGTATCCTTTTTGTTAATCACCAGCACCTGTCTTCAGATGCTCATTAGCTAGCTACAGCTTAAAGTCTCGTTTTCCTATTTAGCAAATAGTCATATTATATTCTAACACCAAATTATATTCTAAAATAATTTTAGGTATGCCAAGCAAGTATGTTCATTAGTCCAGGCCAGCCTACAGCCGTTGAGAAAGGAATGAAAACCACTCATTACAGGTTAATGGTCCAGAAGGGTTAGAACCCCCCAAAAATCCCAAACTAGGTGGCCCAGGACATCCCTGAGGCAATCGGGCTTTCAGGGAGGTGTGTGGGGGGAGGGGCATGTCAGTAGGGCCAGATGCGGGGGATGGTAAACAGCTGACAGATGAGGAAATAACAGACTCTGTTAAACCAGTTTCCGTGTTCCCTCCTGTTCCCCGCATGCCCTGGTGGAGAAATGACTTGGGAAGGAGACGGAAGCTCTTCAGGCAGCTTAACTTCACTTGCTTCCCTCTCCCAGGGATAATGCGTTTTCTTCTCCTCTTGGCCTATTCTTTTTTGCTTTTTGAACCAGAAAAGACAATTACCTTGATTGTGGTTGTCACTTGTGTAACTTGTATAGTGTGTATGTGGGTTTTTTTTAAAGGGGAAAAAAAATATTTTTCATATTTGTTCAAAGATGACTCCAGCATGAGACCTTTTCTTGGACATTAAAGGTGGCAAATTAGTGTTTACAGTGACACGTAGTACATCCAAAGCTGCTGGCCTTTGTGAAACTTGTAGTTGAATGATAGAGACAGAAATTTAACACAGGTAACTCTGGTTGAGGTTATGATATGAAAAAATAATGCTGGCAGCTATGAATAACACAAATTAGTACAGATCTAGTGATCCTGAAATAAACAAGTTTGTGGAAGGGAGGGGTTAGCCCTAGCTTTGCTTCCTGTGGCAACATCTACAACTGAACCTTGAAGTTTAACTACATGGCCAGTGTTTTTGCACATTAGAAATTTGTGAGACTTTGTATCTTTCCTGGTGCCTGGTAATTTGTTATTCAACAAATCTTTGTTGAATAAAGAATGAGAAGGGCTCTATGATAAAAATTACAGGACACGGGCCCAGCACGGTAGCCTAGCGGCCAAAGTCCTCGTCTGGATCCCATATGGGTGCTGTTTCTAATACCAGCGGCCCTGCTTCCCATCCAGCTCCCTGCTTGTGGCCTGGGAAAGCAGTCAAGTATGGCCTAAAGCCTTGGGATCCTGCACCTGTGTTGGAGACCGGAAGAGGCTCCAGGCTCAAGCCTTCGGATTGGCTCAGATCCAGCCATTGCGGCCACTTGAGGAGTGAATCATCAGACCAAAGATAGTCTCTGTCTTTCCTTCTGTCCATATATCTCACTTTGTAGTAAAATAAATCTTAAAGAAAAATTTACAGAACATGTAAAAAAGAAACAGAAGAGGGCCCAGTGTGATGACTCAGTGACTAAAATCCTCACCTTGTATGCACCAGGATCCCATATGGGTGCTGGTTCATATCCTGGCTACTCCACTTCTCATCCAGCTCCCTGCTTGTGACCTGGGAAAGCAGAAGAGGACAGCCCTGCATATCCATGTGGGAGACCCAGAAGAAGCTTCAGGCTACTGGCTTCGGGTCATCTTGATTAATGACCACTTGGGTCAGTTCAGCAGATTGAAAATCATTCATATTCTCTCTCTCTCTCTCTCTCTCTCTCTCTCTCTCTCTCTCTCTCTCCCCTTCTCTATAAATTTGACTTTCCAATAAAAATAAATAAATCTTGTAAAAAAAAAAATCAAACATTGAAAGGTGGAGAAATTTACCATGTTCCTGGATTGAAAGAATCAACACCATCAAAAGATCTGTATTACCAAAAGTACATACAGATGCAGTGTGATCCCAGTGAAAATTCTAACATTCTTCTCAAAAAAGATTATACAAAAAAATTCACCTGATAGCACAGAGACAACAAATAACAACTTCTGTATGATGAAGTAAATGATCAATCAATCAAGTGAAGAAGTGGGAGAAAATTTGCACTCTACACAGAAGATAGGGGGATTTACACAGAGGTTCAGAAACTGCAGGAACGAAACAAACAATCCTGTGAAGAAATGGGCGAAGGAAATGAACAGGCATTTTTCTAAAGAACAAATTCAGGTGATATGGAGAAAATGCTCAGACTGCCTAGCTCTCAGGGATACAAATGAAAACCACATCGAGGTTCTACCTAACTCCAGAAATCTGCTAACAACACCTGCTGGCATGGATGTAGGGTAAAAGTAACCTTACTATGCTGCTTGTGGGAGTGTAGGCTAGTGCAGCCGCTGTGGAAATCAGTATGGAGAATTCTAAGGCAACTGAAGAATTGATCTATCCTATAACCCAGCTATACCACTCCTGGGAGTATATCCAAAGAAAGTGAAATCTGCATATGTGGAATTGACTTGCAACCCTATTTTTATAACAGCACAATCCCAGTCCACAATTTCCAAGACATGGAAACAACCCAGATGCCCATTGTATTCCCATATTTCTATACCTTAACAATATGATATTAGATTTTCTATGATTGCCTACACATACAGTGCCGTGCATGATACACTTAAATTGATGGAATTGACTGTGGCTGAAGGACTACACTATTGTAATAATATGGGGGAGGAACAAGGGGAGATCTTATACCAACAAAACCATGTCATGGGGGAAGAAAAAATTAAAATACAGGGCAGGGTCAGCATCCCGTATTGGAGCGCTGATTCATGTCTCAGCTGCTTCACTTTTAATCCATCTCTCTGCTAACGTACCTGGAAAGGCAGTGGAAGAAGATGGCCCAAATACCACTGTCACCCATGTGGGAGACTCGGATGGAGTCCTGGCTCCTGGCTTTGGCCAAGCATATCTGTGATGGCTGTTATGACTATTGGGTGAGTGGATCAGCAGCTGGAACATATCTCACACTCTTGTCTCCCTTTCTCTCTCTCTCTCTCATTCTGCTTTTCAAATAAATAAGTTAGAAAAATTACTAGGGAGCTCCTAGCACCTCTTTACCCTCTTAGCCCTCTCCTTCCCTACTCACGCTACTTTCTATTCTTTCCATTCCCATACTGGTTTGGTGTTTTCCTTTCAAGGCTGAAACTATTCTTTTTTTAAATCTTGTTATGTTTCAGTTAAAGTTAGAGACATTGAAAATTTCCACAGGCACAAATAGTAGTAAAAATTATATGCTGTAACAGTTAACTAAGAACCCAAGATGTTTCCAGACCCAAAACTGTGTAGAATAATCAGTTTTTGTGTAAATTTTTAAAAAGCAAAAATTCTTAAAGGCTTCTCCATGCATACAAACTAAAGCAATGTACATTTTAAATACTCCCAGGTAACTTGAAGAAATTAAACAGCCAAGTGTATTTCTCTAATGCTGTTAGGCTTCAAATGTGTCTTTACCGAAATTGTCTTTTCTGTTGACTCAGTACTGTGTATGGCATTGGAGACTGTATGATTTCAGTATTATCCCAGGTGGATTATCCTGAAGCTTGTTTCCAAGGGAGTGTAGCCCAAGAGCAGCAGTATAATCGTTAGATAATTCCTTAAATCTGTCGTCCAAAATTCTTTCCTCACTGCTCACAAGGTTTTGGGTGAAATGGCAGGAACTTGAAAGCAGTGTGTCTCTCTGCCATTCGTGAGCATATTTTTTTCTCTGTGATCTGCTTTCTTGGCAGTTTGGGACGTGGCTTGCTGTTTGAGCCTGTGGCAGTGTGACTTGCATTTGGCACTCTGGGCCAGAAGCCTGCTGTGCTCCCTTCAGCCCCATCTTTCACGCCTGGCCATTCAACCACCTTTCGGTGAGGCTCAAAGGGTCTGGCTGAACTGACCCTCCCTCGGCAGCCACTGGAGCACTTAATCTCCCAGGTAGTCTCCTCCTAGAAGCACCTGCAGGGCGTGCTGTTCCGGACCAGCAGGATGCCACTCTCGGCTAGCTTCCTAATCCCTCCGACAGGAGGTCGCAGAGCTGGGAAAGTGAAAAGAAAAGCAAGGGGCGGGCTGAGCAGCGTGAACACAATGTCACTGCCTGGCTCAGTGGCTGCACCACAATCAGCGCCAGCTGCAGCCCAATTAAGTTCAGCAGGTCACAGGTGTTCCAGACAGAAGATGCTTTTAACGAAACCACGTTTTTGAAAATACCTAAGACTTTTTAAAGCACTGCAGCCCCAGTTCTTTTGGTGGAGTCTTTAAAGCTATTTAATGCACTTGAAACTCAAAGCAGCTGAGATTAGGTCTGGCTGGGAGGCGTGCTTTCTTCCTGCCAGCAGCCCTGCTTGGGGTGCAGCTGCAGCCTGTCGGCAGCGGCCTGGGCTGTGCTCTCAGCCCTGCATCCGAGGATGGCTGCGAGGCCAGGTTCCTGTCCTAAAATGCAGTGGTCTCTAGGAGACAGTTGCAGTTTTCCTGTGAACTTTTATGCAGCCCACTGTGTGCTAGTCAAACCTCAGGTGGGAATTCAGCTAGTTTCCCTAACTTAAGGTCAGCTTCCTCTTCTGCCACATCGCAGCTTGCAGCTTTTGTTTACTCCAGAGAACCAGGTGCTCCCTTTGTTTCTGGGGGTGGCAAGTAAAATTGGAGTTGGCTATTAAGCCACCTTCACATCTCGATGACATATCCTCCTTTCTAGGGGAGATACAGAAACTGTCCCAGAGGTACGTGAAAATTTGTGAAAGTAATAGATTGCACATTAGGAACAACTTTTGCATCCACTACTTGACTGGCATATTGCAGCAACATCCCTTCCTCCTCCAGTATGTTGGCATCAGCCAGCACCAGGCAGGTGCACATACTGCCTAGGCATTAACTAGCAGAAGTGACTATGTCTTTCTAGGAAGTGAAGATACGTTGCAATACGCATCTCTACTCCCAAATAAAAGGACTCTTAATGAAACTGTTAAATATACCTTCACAATAGGATATTAGACCCGCTACCATTGTCAGTACCTACAATTAAATAGCAGACTGATGGGCTTGTGACTATTGCTGAAGGACTATATACTGTTGTAATAATATGCAGAAAAACAGGGGCAGAAATGGGGGGAATCACTGTGTCTGTGGTGCCGGATGATGGGACCAAAAAAAAGTGACTGTGCTTCACCTTGTTGTTGGGTTCCGCATCTTCGCTAAGAAGCTATCGTGCTACCGCGAAACTGAGAAGAACAAGGGGAGGGATGTAACTAACCAAAGGCATGCCCACGTATGCAGGTCTTCCTGCCTCTGGTTCAACTTGCTAAATTGTCTCTTGCCCTTTTTATCACATCATTTTAAAAACGTATTACTGTCTGCTTAGAAACCACATTGGTTTTGAATCCTGAGATGTCAATTTTCCTAAGCCCAGCCACCTGTTTAAATTCTTGTCCCATGGACTGGGGCAAAGAACTATAGCCTGTGTTTAAGGAGTTTTAGGTTTTTTTCCACAGTGAAGTAAGACATTGTTCTTATTCTTGCCATTCAGAATTCTGCAAACTTGCCTCTTTGCCCTCTTGCATTTAAAAGTGGGGTAATTAGATTTCCCAAGGTTCATTGGTCAAGAGCCTTGTCCTCCTGGGGTGTAGCTTCCCCACACAGCTCCCAAGTGGGTTGTCTCACATAATCCAGTTATTGCTGCATTGTTCTCAAGGCACTGCTTTTGCAGAAGGCAAGCATGGCATGAAAATGCATATATGCCTGTGTGCCTGGACTTTCATTGCTGAGTTGTTTCCTGTATTGGAAAACCATCATAACTTTGTTCAGTGGCTTTGTTTTGAGGATTTTGAAACTTGCACTAAAAATCTTTTCCTTCCCTGTTATTAGGAATATGCTTTAATCTTTCACTTAGATATTTCCTGCTTGTTTTCTGTTTTTGCCAAATACCTGTTAGTTATTACTGCCAAACAAGTGGTGAGAGAATTCATGATGTGTGTAGCATCAAATAAACTGGTTCCACGGCCACCAAAACAAAACTCTCAGGCCAGCCCTGACAGTGAGAACTTGGGCCTACTCTGACAAGTGTTTTGCCTCGTTTTCTGGATTCCATCCATCATAGATAATAATGCTTTCACCTTTTCAAACTTAAGTGTCAATTTTTTTTTAATTGAGTAAGAATATAATGCAGCTATACAGAGCCAGCTAAGGCATTTGCATTTTTGTAGCCTAATGACAAAAGCAACTTTACAGTTAGCTAAAGACTCCTTGGAGTGATCTAGTCTGCAGTCTTTCTGGAAGGCGGCAAGATGGTGAAGGGATCAGGGAAAAAAAATTCCAAAGTCTTTTTGCCAGAGAAGATAAGGAGGAGCTCCAGCGGCCAGGAGTTTTCTCTCGAACAGGTTAGCTTAACATTTTAATCTGTAATTCAACCTCAGCTAATCATTTGCCCATCTTGTCAGAAAAGTTAGTTCTGCTGTGATCTCATGGAGAAAATTCAGCTGAACTCTTTTTCTCACATAAAAGAGTCACAGACTCCATTTGGTTTAGATGCTATGTCAGCAAAGCGATGAGTGTCCTAGTCCCTGTGCACACAGGAGAAAGGAGCAGGTGGATGAAACACTGACTTACCTCATGAGGTAAGATAATAATGAGAAAGGTCCTCGTTTAAATTGAATGCCCTTTAATCCTCAGACTAGTATAGATTGTTGCACCGCTGGTAAAGTTTCTGAGATCTTTGTTAGTTCTAGTGCAGTTTCACTCTCCCCTCTCCTCCCCTTATGTAACAAGCAGAACAGTTTCTGTCTCTCTCACCGGTTTTGATTTCTTCATGTTGCTGCTCTTTGACTGCATTCAACAACTGGTCTCCTTCTCTTGCCTTTTCTCTTGTTCAACCCTAGTACCTCTTCTCAGTCCTTAACTAGATCTGTTCCTTGTGCTTCTAAGCCCAGTTCCTTTTTCTGTCTATTCTAGAATAGGGAAGAGCAGAATTCAAAATGATATGAGTGGCAGGAGCCATATTGTTGCTTAGGAAGGTGCTGGATGTGGGTTGGTGTCTCACAGGTGTGTGCTGAAGATCTCTAGGAGGTCATTTATAAGGGGGTTCTACCAGAAACCAGGAGGGAAAGGGTTGTGTAGGAACAGTGTGTGTCTCTGTTCTGACTGGTGGACAATGTCTAGACAGTATAGGCTGATAGCTCACTGTTTAGAGCCCAGGACATCCCAAGAGCCAGGTGCTAGCTGATTTGGTGTCTGATGTTTGTTCCGTGTAGATGGTAGTGCCTGCCCCTTCACCTGGTGCAGGAGCAAGCTGGCTACCTCAAGACTCTTTGGTAAGGACACTCAGCTTGTCCCAAGGCATTGATTCATTTGCTACCTCTTAATACCATTTCATTGGGAATTCTCATTCATTAGTTTTAGCATATTTATTTTGAAAGAGACGAAACATTTCCTTGAGTGCACTGCATCAGAGAAAATGAAACAATCTCTGCTGGACTTCACAAAAGCTTTCAAATGTTATCATGCATTGTGGGGAGAATTATTTTGCCCAAAATGTATTTGTTTATAGAGTGCTTGCTTCCCTGGGCAGGCACTGCTGTCTCGAAGGGGATTACTGGCATGAGGCGTGGCGGTGAGCAGGAAAGCGGGACATCCCTGTCTGGGAATTTATGTCCCAGGAGTGGTCCCCAGAGCAAAGAGAAGTCAGTTAGGCAGCGGGTGTCCTAAGAATACTACCCTTTCCAGACCTACTTTTGTGTTATAGAAGAAGAACCAATAATCCAATTAAAGCTTTTCCCTTCAGAATTTCTAAGGAAAAACTAAAAACAAACGAACCTTTAGGAGTTGTATCCTGTCAGCAATTTAAACACTCACTGCTTGTAGGCTCAGTTTAGAGCTTTTAAGGCTACTGTCACTGTTAGCTTTTACTCCCCCTGTGGCCACACATCTTTGAAAACTCATAATTGTTCTTTTTTAGTGACATTTAATGGGTTGAATTGCTGGTCCTGTTTCCTTTATTCTTCCTTTTGACTCCTCAGGCTAGGCAGTGTAAGCACTGATGCCTTTGTTCCACCTGTCTGGGTTTTTTTTTTCCTGACTTTATTCCATGTAATTGGAATGCCCTCTCAGCACTTCTCGTATTGTTTACTGTATTTGTATATGTGTATTTATTTTCTTCCTCCTTCCCTCTCCAGTGCACTTTGCTCTTGCCTACCTGATACCGTGGCACACAGGGCAGTTCACCCTGACTCTGCCTCCTTACCCCAAGTACAAGAGGAGAAAGATACTGTGCCATCTCCCAACTGGTCTCAGTTATGGCGCAGATCAGCATTTGGTGGATAGGTGAACAACAAGATGAATGAAAGACTGGCTACATTTCCAAAAATGTCTTCTGCATCTTCAGTTACTGGTTGCATATTGATAGGTGAAAGGAGCAGAACATTAAAAACAGAAAGATTTTCCAAAATGATGGCTTCCTGATGACATCCCTTAGAAATAAGCAGCAGCAGGCATGTTGCCTGAAGCAGTATTGGCTTTGGATAGTTACACTGCCTTGGGAAGTCCTGACAGCAGTACAGCCTCTGCTCAGAGGAGGCCAGTGAGTTCCACTTTTCAGCTTTTCTTCCCCACCCCCATTTTTTGTTTGTTTGTTTTCTCTTAAAAATTCTATAGGTCATCCTCATCTAAGCCAAACATTTCTCAGTTCTCTGCTCAAACCAGCTTTCAGTTTCTGATGGTTTGTAGTTCTCCAAGTTGGATAGAACTGTCAAAGCCAGTCCTTAATTTAGAGGGGACTTCTCTGAAGTTCACCTGCACTAGTTCCTGGGTGAAAACATCCACCTTCCAGACCATGTCTCACTACGAGTGGCCCCTGTGTCTGCAGTAGAAGAATCGAGTGATTCAGAAGTGAAGGAAGGGGAGTTCATAGGCAGAGATGGAATGTTCAGGGCAATGACCCTAGAGTAACCTTTTATGTTTTGGTGACATAGTACTTCCCATTGCCTACATGTCTGTGCCCTGCTGTGTTGGGCTATAACAGTCCAATAGCCAGAGGAGCGCAGTCCTTTATTCCCCCGATTCCCTCCAAGTTTCGTTGTTGTTAGCTCCCTTCTCAGATGTGAGACGGTGCTGTAGTCAACCTTAGCCAGGTGATCCAGATCTGAGGAATTTTTGAGAGACTGCGGGAAACCTTTTGGTCCCATCTGCTTCCTTCTTCAACCCCACCCCCACATCCTGTCACCTACCACCACATTACATGTAGTCATCTGGCCACTGCATTTGACCTGCATCTGTCACACTTTACACATACCCATTTTAGCAAGGTCACTACAGTATGTGGAGATATCAGTCCCATCCTAGTCAAGGCACCCACAGGGTTGACGTGAGTACAGCATGGTGTTTTTATTAAATTGGTTTCAGTATCCAGTGTTGTAGGGGAGGAATGGGAATCAGGCACCCAGTGCCTGGGGAAAGCAGCAGAGGATGACCTAAGTGCTTGGGCCCCTGCATCCATGGGGGAGTCCCAGAAGAAGCTACTGGTTTCATATCAGCCCAACTCTAGCTATTGTAGTTTGGGGAGTGAAATAGCAGACAAAACGCCTCACTCGCTCTGTCTCTTTAACTCTGCCTATCATAACGGGGGGGGGGGGACCATTAAACACTCTGTGATTATGCACTAAGCCATGATTTGACCCGAGTCCTCGATTCCCATTAACCAGAGGAGAGTCACACGTGACCCTGGTCCCTATGCAGCTAGGAGGGAGAGGGAGGGCAGAACTGTACCGTCCAGCAGGACAGCCAATGCTTTTTGCCTCTTCCAGTGGTTCTGTAAACTTTTTAGCCCCACAAGCATTGCTTCAAATTCTTTTCCTGATGGAAAAAAGTTCTGTTCAGATAGGAAGTGGGTGGGGACCTGGGGACCCTCCCAGTCCTGCTCCTCCACCTCTTTTGATGACATCCCTGAGATCCCCTTGGAACATGGTGGAGCAACTGGATAGCCATGCTGTCCATACGGAGCATTTCACGGGATTTACTCTGCTTATTATCACATTCCTGTTTTCGAAAGAACTCTTTTTGCACAAGAACATGTGATGAAGTGGTTTTTCTAATCCCTAGAAGTTTTGTTTTCTCCCTTCAACAAGTTGGTAGCCACTTTCTTTTGGGGAAAGCATTACCATGCATAACCACCACAGTTGACTTCAGTGCTCACTAAGGAAGCCCAGAACTAATAGTTACATTGTTGTAATTTGACAGAGCCATCTAAATCTAGGCATGTTTTTTGAAAGCTCCCTAAACACGCTGCTAAATCCTTTAAAAAGTTACTAAACTGCTTTGGCAGCCATTAGTCCAGCCTAAGCAGAGGAGCTCTTTTCAGTAAGTGAACAAACAGAGAAAATATGCTGAATAGCTGGACAAATGTGTTTCAGCTGGCCCTTTCATTTACCAATATAAGGGTGCAGTCAATATCAATCACTGTTTTCCCTGTTGCCCTGAAAATCACAATATCTCTTTTCATCCTGCAAGCTCTTTTCACCACAGTAATGTGTCTTTAGAATGACACTGGCATCAGCCCACTTCCTCTGTCTGAAGTCCAGGGAGCTTAAAAACACATTTCAGGATTCTTGAACCTTCCTCCCCTTCCGTTCTGCTACCACCCACTCTCGCCTCCCTCCCTCTGTGTCCACTCCGTCCCCTCCCCAGATTCTTTTCCCAACTTTCCTCACTGAGTAAACAGAATTCACATCTCTTCTAATGCAAGTTTGCAAAGTAAATGTCACAAGCCTGTCTCATGTTCCCAAGATTGAAGGCCTCGGAAAGGGCTCCACATGAAGAAAAGCTCACCCATGCTGATACAGGAGCGTCTGATGGGCATGGTATAAGGACAGGCCATGCTTGTGTGCACAACTGCATCCTTTGAGAGCCCCTCCTTCCTCCGCTGCCCTGTCACACACTTGTGTGCCCCAGGCCATCCCGTGTGACAGTGTATGCAAGTGCACATTGATGCACCTTCACAGTTGGGACCACTGCCACAATGCAGACATTGTGTGGTGCTGATGCATCGTAATGTATGTGAAGGAAGGAGCATATGTTAATATACTAACGGAGGAGAAAGCACTGTATAATTACTTGTTTTCCTTTTGAAAATTTAAGTCCAGTGATTTCAGCAAGAAAGTTTGAACAATTCAATTAGGGCTTTAGAAGGTACTGCAGTTGATTGGAATAATATATTTTTGGAAAAGTATTTATGGTTTTCTTCCTGCATTTGCTCCTCTGTTTTTCTGCAATTCAGATTGTAGCCGTCTGCAGAGAGGCTGCGCTCCTGGCTCTGGAAGAAGATATTCAAGCCAACTGCATCATGAAAAGGCATTTCACTCAGGCCTTGAGCGCCGTGACACCTCGAATTCCTGAGTCGCTGAGACGTTTCTATGAAGAATATCAAGAGAAGACTAAGCCACATGCATTCTGAGAAAATACATGTATTTGTTATGCTTAAAACCCTTTCTTGAGAAAATGTGTTTCCTTTTAAAAATTTGTCTCGAGTCTTAGAAGAAATCCTTGGTATAGACAACGTGTCTGAAGCACACTCACCAGCGTGTGAGTGCTCACTGCAGTGCTTGCGACCATTTGTATCAAAGGCGTGTGATGAGAATATCTGGGCGTGAGCCCAAGTCAGTTTGGATTGAAAATGTGTGCTAAATTTTAAAAAACAAACATTGAGTGTTTTCATTTTCATGCTGGTCCATTCGCAGCACAAAATGATTTCCTTACACCAGAATCTGTTGCAGTGCCTTCGTAAGTGGCAAACCTGTGGGTGCCATTTTTGTAGAACATAGAAATCGTAGGTGAATGAATGCATGCCGAGAAATATTTTCAAGTCTTTATTGTGAAGGCCAGCCAGTGAATATGGTCTTGTTTTCGAATATTTTTGTTTTCATTATAATATACCTACATTTTTTTACTTTAGCCTTCTTTACATGTACCTAGACAGAAATTTAAAAATAACAATTAAGAATCATTTCATATAATATGATAATATAATGCCCTTTGAAAATTTGTACAATTGCAAGTATAAGCCCACTATGTGCCTGGAGTTATGGGCTTGTTTTGTTTTCATAAAAGGCTATAAATAAATGAAGTGTTTGTGTTTTAATTTGCATATGCATTCAGGTTGCAAGTTAAGTTTTCAGTTCAAAGATAATCCTGGTTTTACAATTCATCATGTTGTTTTCTGTTGCACTCTAGATATATTTCTGCTGCCTATAATTTCTTGACCCCTTAAGAAATGTTTCAGAACATGATCCCCTGACTGCCAATCAGAGCTTGCACACAAATTTGATAAGTGTAGATCATTGAAAATTTCCAGAAAGACAAGCCAGGGATTAAATTTCTGATCGTCGAAGTGACAAGCTGTATGGTGCTTAGTGACAGAGACTCTGCACTGACATCTCTTCATCCTATGATTATCAGATTTGAAAGGCAACCTAGGTTTGCTGATATGTAAAACAACAAGACAAAGAGTATTATCTACAACTGCGCTGTTCCGTATAATATGCCAAATATAATGACCACTTGTTACATGTGGCTGTTTACATGAAAATTAAATAATACTGAACATTTCGTTTGTCAGCTTAGCTGCATTTCAAATGCCCAGCAGCACATCTGCAAGTGTCTGCCATACTGAACAGTTAAAATTCAGAATGTTTTCATCAGTCAGAATTTTCTGTTGGATATTGCTAAATTAGAAAATAAGGCTGGGCCCTGCGGCGTGGCCTAGCGCCTGAAGTCCTCACCTTGAATGCGCCGGGATCCTATATGGCCGCTGGCTCTAATCCCAGCAGCTCCACTTCCCATCCACCTCCCTGCTTGTGATCTGGGAAAGCAGTCGAGGACAGCCCAAAGTCTTGGGACCCTGCACCCGTGTGGGAGACCCGGAAGAGGTTCCTGGTTCCCGGCTTCGAATCAGCACAGCACCGGCTGTTGCAGCTCACTTGGGGAGTGAATCATCGGATGGAAGAGCTTCCTCTCTGTCTCTTCTCTCTGTATATCTGACTTTGTAATAGAATAAATAAATCTTTAAGAAAAAAGAAAGAAAAGAAGGCTAACACACTGAAATAAATAGAAACTCAAAATTGCTTTTATGGTTCCCTTTTTCCCTTTAGTGAGTATCTTATATGGGAAATATGAGAAGAGAGGAATGTAGCTTCTTATTAAATACATGGCAGAGGATACAGGAAAATAAGGCAAAAACCTAGCCCCAGGCACTTATACAAGAGAATCAGAAACTGTCACAGTTTAAAACCAGGATAGTGAGCTTGAGAGCAGACGGAGACTCTGGTTTGAGGGCTGACTGACTGGTGGGCAGCATGGGGTGCAGATGCCAGTAGCCACCAGCCCTTCAGCCAGTGTGATACGGGAAGCTATCACCAAGCCAGTCACGTCGTGCCCAACACCTTCACTGAGCCAGTGGAAGCTGAAGAATACCCTGCGCTGCTTTGGCATCCACAGGCAGCCTGTAACTTGGCCTGTCCTTTGGTTTTCAAAAAGGGAGAGAGAAGGTCTTCTGAGAATTCTAAGGACTGAGCTTCCCACTGCCTTCAAATGCACAGAATTGGAGAGCCTACATGTTAACAGGAAAACATGGATCCAAGCCAATTTCAACAGCTAATAGCTTACAAAGGCTTTGTAATCACAAAGATGCTGGGAGCATGAACTGGTACAACCATTTTGGGAAAGCATATCTAAGTAGTATTGAAGAACCTATAACCTGACAATTCTTTTGATGTAATATTGCCTGCAGCATGTATGCAATTAAGAGGAAAGATTGTACACTATTATTTGAAAGGGATACTAATAGCACTCTAAATATCTACCAATAAGAAAATGAGGTCATTCTCCACTGGTTTCCCAGGCCATAAACAGAGAGCTTGATAGGAAGTGCAAATGCCAAGATATGAACTGGCACCCCTGTGGGATCCTGGTGCCACGGGGCAGAGAATTAGGTGGCTGCCATATTGTGCCAACCCCAAATCAATGAAAATTTTTAGAACTACATATAAGTAAGTATATATAATTAAGCAAATGAAACTCAAAGCTGAGCAAAAGGAGAATATCTTAGAATAATACTTAGGGTAGTTAAAAGTTTAAAGCATGAAAAAAATCATGCATGGTGTTTCAGATATATGTATAGTAAAAGACTACATGGATAGAGGTGAAAAACACCAGATTATCCTCCGGGGGAGAAAGTTAAGGCACTTCAATTATATCAGTAATGCAGCATTCAGTTCTAAAACAGGGTGATGGGAATGCAAGTTCTTACAATATCTTGTCTAATCATCCAGTTTACTTTTGTGAGTTTCTGTTGCAGTCCACAGTGCCCACCACCCCATGTGTGTAGAAAATCACTGAATACAGTGGAGTAAAATGCAAGGTAATAACGGACCAGGCTTTAAGAACCCAGGAAACAATTTGAGGGATTGTATTGTCAGAGTGCAGGCAACACCTGCCTTGTACCTTCGGAAATCTTAAACATGACAGTGATCTGTTTCCTTAGCACTGTGGTTGTGCTAAGGAGTTGAGCACTGTAGCTTCAGTTGATTATAAACCAGTTTCTTTTGTATCTCCAGATATCCATTTCCTAACCACTAGAAAGGCATGCTGCTCCTTTGAAGTTTGTACATTTTCTCAACAGTACCCATAGAAATCTGAGTCACATAAAAGAGTGGGTCAGATGTTACTAAATGCTGGATAATTCAGCTGCATCTCCACAAGGATTTTATTTCTAATTTCAAGAGTTCTGTATTTATGATTTTAAAATAGCATATGACCATGCTATATTTAAGTTTGCTTGTGATGGAATACATGATGTAGTAGATGGAAAACTTCAGTTAAGCAAGGAAAGAAAATGATTAGCTTCCTGTCTTAGGGAGTCAGTTCACTTTTTGGCATCTGTTTGGTGAGAAGATCACCTTTGGCCCAGATCCTTTTGGAGAATCTAGAATGTTCATGTTGACTTTTTAGCATTCAGATAAATTTAATTTTAATAGCATAGTAAATTTTTTTGTAAAGATTTCTCATTTCAAATGCGGAGTTACAGACAGAGTGGAGGCAGGGAGAGACAAAGGTCTTTCTTTCCATCTGCTGGTTCACTCCCCAGATTGCCACAATGGCCAGAGCTGAGCCAATCCAAAACCAGGAGCCAGGAGCTTCTTCTGGGCCTTCCTCATGGATACGGAAGCCCAAACATTTGGCCATCTTCTGCTGGCTTTTCCCAGACCAGTAGCAGAGAGCTGGATCAGACGTGGAGCACCCAGGAGTCTGACCAGAGCTCATAAGGGATGCTTATGTTTTCAGGCAGTGGCTCCACCCACTATGCCACAATGTCGGCCCTAGTTTTTTTCTTCTGAGACTTAAGAAAGCTTCTAACTTACATTTCGTCATGACTGAGAAACTGTACTAACTTAACCTGAAAAACATTAGTCCTGACTTAATATCATATCTAAAAGGGGCTTTGAAAATAATGGGGTTTTGCATTTTTGAAAAATAACTGATTTTGTAGATGGTCCAAACAAATCTGTCTTCATCTGGGAGAAGGCAACAGGAAATACAGAATGCAGTTATTTCAGTAGTTTCTTAATTTAAATTCCAGAATTGTGGAGGTACTGGAGTCTTTGTCATGTTTCCCTAAGTCCTTCCTTTGACGATGAGTACACTAAACTATTTTGTTAAGTTGTGTATGGATATGCCAACACTGGTTTCTAACTGTCGTCCACATAGAATTCAACAGCCAAAATGTATTATCTGCCATTTTTCTCTGGAGATGTGATCAAGGATCTTGATTATCCTGTATTTTCCAGGCAGGCCCAATGAAGAAAAGGAAGGCAAATAAATATATTGATTTATGTTTATATTTATTTACTTATCTTACTATTAATACTTTGGGTGTGTCCCCACAACTATTAAACTCTCTAGGGAGAGGTAACCCCTCATCCCCAGGAGTGGTTCAGAAGGGAAGGCAGCACAACAGGGACCCGCCGCCGCCTCGGCAGAGGGACTGCGTGGAGGAAACTGCTGCCTGTGCTGCGCAGGCGCACAGCAGGCAGAGTGGGCACAAGGCCACAGAGCCACCAAGGCACCCTGTGCGTGTCTGCCTTTTTCTGCTTCTGCTGCACAGCAGCCCTGTAGGCACACAGTTCCAAGAGCTTCAGGTTCTTGAAGTCCACATCCAGCTTGCATGCGCTCACAGGGTCATTCACATCTTTTGCATACGTGGCAGAAGTTATCATCCCAGACCCAGTTAGCCCCATTGGGCTCTGATCATCCAAGCTCAGGTTTTCCTGGGTTTGTTTCATAAGAGGAGATGCAAACAGGGTGGCAGAGGTTTTGGGAACAATTGGTGCAAGGAGTCTAGAAGGGAATGAGAAAGGCCTTAGGCTTTCTGAAACGCCAAAGGCTGGAAACCGCCCTGGCAACATGTTCACAGAACTGCCATATTGACTGCAGAAAGAAGAGGGTTTCAAAGATATAAGTGGGAACAGAGGCCTGAAGCGGGAGGTTGAGAGGAGCTGTTACACCAAAAGGGCACAGCTTTCCCCTGTTCTAGTCCCATTTCATAGAATTATGGTGCTTATTTGTTATAGCAGCAGTAGGAAAACTAATACAGTCTTGTGAAAGAAAACAAAATCAGAGGTATCCAGAGTTAGAAGCAACCACATTTTCTTAACATGGTGGTATGTGCAAAAGTTCATTCAGATCCTCCACCCAATCACTGCAGTGTTACTTAAACTCCTTAAGAGCACAAAAAAAAAGGATGTTTTCCCAACTTTGTTAACCACCCCTTTACAGGCCATCGCGCCGGGCCCGAACAAAGTTGTTGAAGAGCATTGGATTTGGTTCCTTAAAGTTCATAAGTGGTAAGGGCCCTGGCACCATAGCCTAGTGGCTAAAGTCCTCACCTTGCACACCCAGGATCCTATGTGGGCACTGATTGGTTCTAATCCCAGTGGCCCCGCTTCCCACCCAGCTCCCTGCCTGTGGCCTGGGAAAGCAGTCACGGACGGCCCTATGCCTTGGAACCCTGCACCTGTGTGGGAGACCCAGAGGAGGCTTCTAGCTCCTGGCTTTGGATTGGCTCAGCTCCAGCTGTTGCAGCCACTTGGGGAGTGAATCAGCAGATGAAAGATATTCTTCTCTGTCTCTCCTCCTCTCTGTATATCTGACTTTGCATTACAAATACATATTTTTTAAAAAGTAGCTCATAAGTGACAAAAGGAAGCTGTATTGATGGAATTAAAAAGCTTAATGGTGTTCAACTCTGGAATTGTTTTTCTGAAAGTTAAATCTCTCTTCAGCATCCCCAGCTTGAGTTCTGTCCCAGTTCTGGCTTCTCACTCCGGCTTCCTGCTCCTGTACACCAGGAGGCAGTGTGGGAGAGCTTCTGGAGCTGGAGCTCCCAGGTGACAGGACGGAATTGGGTTCCTGGTTCCCAGGTTCATCCTGCAACCACTGCTTGACTGATTTGGGCTTTGAGGAGTAAACCAAACATTTGTCTCAAATCTAAAAGCAAGACAACTCAACATCGGCTTGTCAGCTATTTGTTTATTTTCTATCTGCAGACTTTACCTTCTCATCTTGCTTTGCTTGGTACAACCGAGCCTGGGACTACACCACATCAGCTATGTTGCCAGCTGATGTTCCAATAGACTGCAGGCCAGAGGTGCTGGAGTGACACTGCAGGAGTGAGGTAGAATGGGACCCGTTCTTCCCTGAGCATGGCTACGGGGTCTGTTTCCCCAGAGAGTGGTCACTCCTTCCCACAGCAGCAGTTGAATGCAGTTCTTACAAAACCTGCTGGAATGTGCTTTGCTTTCTCACAAAAATGCCAACACAAGGAAGGTGTGCATTTGTGGGTGTGGATTCTAAAGGTGTTAGACCAAGGAGGGTTTGTTGTAACATTGAATTCAGCTGAGTTTATTAATGGAAGCACATTTATCAGAGAGCCTGGATTAAATGGGTTTGCTGGTATTGCTACAAGAAACTCTAATTTGTATTTACTCCACTTGTTCCTGTGTTCAGTGGCTTACCTGTGCCCCACAGCTCCACGGGGTCAGGTGCTTTTTGTCTTTGGCGCTGTATTCCCAAGCAATAGTATCACAATTGATATATGGTATACACTGAAATTTTTTGTTAAAGGAATAAGCAAATTATCATACTGAAAGTAAAATTAGGAGAAATAGTTTCATACCTGATCTTTTCTGAGTTTCTCACCTGTTAACTGTATGGCGTCATTGATAACAGCAGTGATCTTGATATCTTAATATATGTTGTTTTAGTGTGGCCAAATATTTTGGATTCCTGCACTCATCAGTTGTTCCAGGGTTGTCTTTACAGTGAGCATGGTCAGAATCTTTTCTGAAGGTTTTCATGTTGTAAAGGAGAAGGAAGTGAAAGTACACTCAACAGTATTTAGATAGAGTAGGAAGTTGCATTAACGGACTCCACCATAATCATACAATTTTATTTCCTATTCTCCCCAAACAGTGCCTGCAACATCTCCCAAGTCATTGGAAGTTTACACATTGACCACTGTGTAGTGGAAAACCCATGTCAGGTACTGGGTTCTGCATTTTGAAACGCTTCTCCCATTCCTCACCTCTTGGCATTCTCTTTCGTTACCTCTGAAAGACATACTGTCTCTGGCTTAATTGTACAGACAACACAAGAGAACACCAGCCCTGTGCAGAGAGAGCCACAGTGTCACCCATGTCCTTCTGACCTCATTGTGGCAGCCTTTACTGTGTTGCCTTCCTGAGGGCCTGGGCACTTTTGGAAGTCTGAGCCAGATTGAAACTGGAGCTGAGACTGAAACTCAGCCGGGGCCCTGGAGGTTGGCTCAAACCTTGGCCAGGACCTTTGGCTGTCAGGGCCAAGGCCCCCAGCACACCCGTATGTGCATTCATCCAAGGCTAGGGCAGGGGTGAAGTAGGCAAGTAGACTGAGATCACGGCTACCACCTTTGGGAGTATGGACATAACCTCCTTGGGACTGCAGGGGCCTGGAGAGCCTGCACATGCGCACTCACAGCCTTGGTACCCTGGGTCTCTTGGGGTCCTTTTGGGGCTTTGTGGTCAAGTTCAGATGCCTCTGGAACTCAGGGTTTCTAAATCTCATTTCTGTTCTGCTTTGTGGAACAGAATTGGTTATGTGTAGCATGTTCTTGGACTTGATCACATTTGTGTCTTTATCCACAATTCCCAGAGTACTTGGGAAAGGACGAGGAAAAACATAATTTTAGCCCAGAACATCCATTTCCTCTCTCCAGGCTGCCCTTTGTTACTTTGGTGAAAGATCCAAAGGGCCATGGAGCGTGTGTCTGGGTTTTCTGAAAGGCCCATTCATCCATGTCTTGTGTTTAGTGAAGCTGAGATGCCAGGACTGAAGGAAGCCAACCCCAGATCCAGACAAAGTTGGTAGCAGAGCCAGTCACTATTTGCAAGGTCTAGGGCCATGGGAGCAGGAAGGGTCTCTGTGGTTCCTGAGGGGAAGGAGAAGCAGAGTGAGATGGAAACCCAAGAACTGCTTTTCTCAATGAATCAGAAAGCTCAGGTCCCACTTAAGTGATATGTTGCTGTACTGGGTGTCTCCTGTGGGGTCAGGACACAGGAAATTTGACGTGCCCCTCATCCCCTCACCCTTTTGTGGAATGTCCAGGGAGGGGAGATCCTTCCTTCCACACTGGGCTTCCAGCTTTCTGTATTTCACAGCTCAGTCTGGTTTTTTTGTGTGTGTCCTTTTATCACTGGCTCATTTCTTACTGTGGACTTAATGGGCCAGTGCCTATAGTCTGCAAATGAATTGCATTAGGAAGCACACTTGGGAGGAAGGCAAAAGAATTTTGGCAAAATCACAAAATGGGAATCATAATATGGCCATTGGAATGGAATCCTCACCCATCTCGTGGGGGTGCTGGGAGAATTAATTAATGTTTGTAAAGGCCTTTGAGTGCCTTGGAGGGAAGGTGCCACCAGAGCGCCCCATGGTATTGTGAAGGGATTATGTGCACCAACACAATACCAGGAGCCAGGATAGCACTAAAAATAAAGCAGAATTTTCTGTTTAGGAAGGTAAGGAAGGAAATGCCTCACTGAAAAAAGCTTAACTGTCTTTTAATACAAATGCTAGCGGGTAATGGAACAGCAAATCTGAGATTCTATTGTGAGGGAAGGATTATGTTTTCTCGGCATTGTCAAGGCGCTGTGGAACAAAACAAAATGACTGCTTTACCAAAAGAAGGTTATAGTCTTTTGAAAAAGAGATTAAGGGGATGTTTGGCTCTTGCACTGTGTAGTCCACCCATGAGGAAAAAAGGCAACAGTGAAGGCCAATGTTTGTTTGCCTTTTGGGGAGAGGGAGCCGTTTATTAAATTTAAAGAAAGGGACCTGCTACAAGTTCAGATACTGCTCAGTGGCTGCTCATAGTAAATCTAGTAGCGGAGGTAAAAGCCTCTGCTTCTCTCTCAACTACTTTGAATCACAGATCCGAAAAGGCAGCAGAAATTATTCTGGTTTATGTGTACACAAGAATGATTGTATTAACTTTAAAAGAAAACTAAGACTAAGCAAAACTTGACTGTGTCCTTGCTGTGTCACGTGCCGCCCTTAGAGCGCGGATGCCATGCGCGGCATTCGGTCACCAGAACTGCCAGCAGCCTGGGAGCCCGGGCCCTCTCCCTCACCCTGTCCTTTCCCTGCACCTCCTGAGTTTGTAACAAGGGCTCTGGAGGCTGAAGCAGATTAGCAAACAAATAAATCCTTTAATGTCATGGAATACTTTCCCCGACATAAATGGGATTAATGTGCCAACCCAGCAAATTCAACATTTCAAATACCTCAGCCTCATAATAGGCCATTTTTCCCAAGCCCCTAATTTATGGCACAAAGGTCATTTTATGGTAATGTTTGCACTGGTTAGACTTTCTTTCTCCATTCTTCCTTCCCCTGCCATCGCCAGCACTCTCAATTGTCTACCTTGAAAATGTCCTTTTCATGGCCTTTAGAAAAGCATCAAAAAGCCCAAACAATAAAAACCTATAGTTCACAGAGAGGCCGGAAGAGCGGAAGAATGTGGAACATGACCCCCTACTCCCTCCCGCCCCAGTTAGGCCCCAGAAGATCTATTTCCAGGGCCTCCTGGGGCAGCAGTGGAGGAAGACATTTCCACCTGCCTCTGCCTACACAGCTGAACTGTGACCAAACGTGGTACTAGACAGTCATCAAAACTTAGGTCTATGGGCCCGGCACGGTGGCACAATGGTTAAGGTCCTAGCCTTGCACGCCCAGGATCCCATATGGGCGCCGGTTCTATCCCAGCAGCCCCGCTTCCCTTCCAGCTCCCCCGCCTGTGGCCTGGGAAAGCAGTCGAGGACGGCCCAAGGCTTTGGGACCTTGCACCCGCGCGGGAGACCCGGAAGAGGCTCCTGGCTTTGGATCGGCATAGTATCGGCCATTGCACTCACTTGGGGAGTGAATCATCAGACGGAAGATCTTCCTCTCTGTCTCTCCTCTCTCTATATCCGCCTTTCCAATAAAAAAAATAATAAAAATAAATCTTTAAAAAACAAAACAAAACAAAAAAAAAACCAAAAAAACTTAGGTCTCAAACGCCGTACTGGATCGTAGTCATGAGCCAACACCAATGCCGGGCTGCCTCCAAAGACCTGGTGTCAACCAGAAGCGGATTAAGTTGTGTGATCTGTAATCCTAGAGTATTCCTAAGCACCATGTTGGGCCAGTGACTTGTCCAGGGTCACATAGTGGGAGGTGGTGAGTGGCTCTCCACCACCTTGTTACATTGCCTGCCGCAGGCCTGCAATTGTCACCCTTCTCCTTCAGGGACCCCCATGCAGGGAGTTGGGAGACCATTTTGGGATTATTTACTAAAACCCATTGGGTGAATTCTGACTCATAATAACATTTCCCCTTGCTCACCCTTTGAAATCAGAACCAAGTGAGCCACCCAGCTGTTGTGTCCAATAGGTCATTTTCCAAGGCCTGAGAAGACAATGGGGCCGGAAGACATGGGCAGCTGGAGCCTGAGCCTTCCCTGTGGTACGGGGCCTGGGAGAGCCCGCCTTCCTGCTACCTAGGGTTTCCTCCAGGCAGGCCTCCCTGCATGTCGCTATATTTGCAGATGGCAGAAAAGCAAGGAGCATCGCCAGTGAGACACAGTGACACAGCAATACAGATGACTCCTGGCAATGTGGTGTTGAATGAATGATTATTTTGATTTTTAATATTTACTTGGAAGTAAATATCTGAGAGATCTTCCACTCACTATTTCACTTCCCAAACGGCTGTCATGGCTGAACTAGGTTAGGATGAAACCAGAAAACAGGAGCTTCTTCTGGGTCTCCCACATGGGTAGCAGGACCCAAGCAGCTTCTTCTGCAGCTCTCCCAGGCCATTAGCAGGAAGCTGGAATGGAAGAGGAGCAGCCAGGACAGTGCCACATGCAAACAGCAACCCCCCCCCCCCCAGGCTGGAAGTTTCTTATATACAGTAGTAGCATTTGCATGTAATGTATACACATTCTCTCATGTACTTTACCTAACATAATGCCAGATAGTATGCAAAACCAGTGAATAATGTAGACCAAGGGAGATGGGTTGCTGCATATACAGCACAAGCTGTGTGCTCCCGGAGCGTAAGTCCTAGAGAAAATCTTGACCTGCCCAGGGAAAGTGTTGAGGCTGTGTTCTGCTGTACTTCTGTCCCTGAAGGCCTTTCCATGGTGAGGTCATCTCACTAAGTTCCCCACCTCTTAAGCTCATCCCTGCTCTAGCAGTGGAGGAGAGGGAGCAGATGGGACAAAGCTAGCAGCTCAAATCCATGCTTGCACGTTGACATTGACATTCTCGTTCTCTCCTGCAAATGGGTCTCTTCCTCCTTTCCCAGGAGCCTAATTCCTTCATGTTTCCATGGACTCCCAGCAATTCCCCTTGCCTTCCTTGAACTGTCTCCGCTCTGTGCTGACACTGCTCCCGCTGCCGGCTTCCTGATGTTACTTTCTGCCTGGCTAGACTTGGGAGGGAGCTGGATTACAGACTCGGAAGCAGGATGCAGTGGCATCCTTCCCTTCCATGGATCCATGGATCCTTCCCTTAGGCAGGTTTCCCTCCTGGTTTCATACCTGATTTGAGATTTGTGGGAGAGGGTTACTGAACTTGACAGGAACATGTTTCTGTCCTTACTTGCACAGCCAGCATTTGAACTTCCTTCTCTCTGAGGGTACCCAGTAAACCACCCCATCTGGCCCTTCTAGCCTCCGATGCTCTGAGCAATCACAGCAGTAAGCGGCCGCTGCTTCAGTCCAACCTCAGAGGAAACAGAACAACAGTTTTAGAAGACTGGAAAAAAGAATACTAGGGAGCCTTGAAGGAAGACACGAAAAGATACCTTTGTACCGGAGAGTGACGCAACAGATGGGCAAGGCATGATGTTAGATTCATTTGCCGTATGATTTGACCTTCACACAGAGGCAAGTAGCCACTCCTAGAATTAGGTGACACTTCTAGCTGGCTTTGAGTAAAACTAATAGAGTGACTTGCTTACTCCGTGTCAATCTGGTTATTTGCTAACAGTGTTCAAAGTGCCACTTCACACAGGTCCAGGATTCCATAGGACAGAGATTCCTCTTGGTAAAAGAGTGCTGCTTAGCCTGGGATCACTGTGTGAAGAGGAGGTGCGATGTACCGGGGGACACGGTGGTGAGCACTGTGATGCTGAGAAACCCTCTGGGGGGACCCCAACAGTGTGAGCCAGCAGAACAAGGCGGGAGCTGCCTTCTGGCCTATTGCCGTAACAGCAGTGGCACACTGTCCCACAGAAAGAAGCTGCAAGCCATACCGTGGCACCTCAGGGCAGTCCCAGGTCCTCCCCAAGACTGGACCTGGGGGGTTCCTGCTGAGGCGCAGCCACTCACAATCTTGGGCTTGACATTCATAGAGTTTTGGAACTGTATGCCAGCCCGGCCGTATGCCAGCCGAGCCACTGAGCACTACGTGACTCTTGGGCAGCCACCAATGTCTACCATAGTAACGAGCCTTTGATCCTGGAACACACAGCCCGCAATATCTACCTTTTGAGGCCATGGAGGCTAATGCATACAATGCATGGAACAGGAGACCCAGGCCTCTGTGTGAGTGAGAGCTCCCTGGCCCTGCCTTCCTGCCTCCTCAGGGCACATCCTCTGGCTCATGCACGCGTCCTGCTGTGATCCTAACAGTTCCGAGCGGGCTGTCCTGAGCCTGCCGCCACCCGTTCCTTCTCACAGGGCTGAACTGTCAGTGTGCCGCGAGCCACTACGTGTTCATGTTGTTGATCTCACAGTTGCACTTTCTGTGAGTCACATTCCCGGCTGAGGGGCTGGACCCACGTGGGCTTTCCAAAGTCAGCACAGCCTGCCAGGCCCTTTCCTCAGCTGGGTCCACGATGACGCAGACGTTTTTCTTTTTCCTGTAGGTTCCTGGAAGTTTGTACAATAGCCATCAGGTTCTTTTTCGTCAGAATTCAGTCAAGAATAGATGTTCCTTGCTGCTTCCTCTGCCCTTTTGGTGACGAAAGTCTCATGAAGGCTGGTACAAACTTCAGTTTACTTTCAGAAAAGCAGTCTCTCTCCATGGGAGAATTTGAACCCGTGAAGCAGCTCCTGCTCCTCTCCCTCCTCCTGCTCCTCCTCCCTTCCTGTGCTCCATAGGACCAAGAACTATTTTCCTACTTGGCTCTCAGAATGCTACCACAGCACCGGTTCATACGTTTTTGTGCATTTTCTTTAAAAAATATTTATCTGAGCCCAGCACGATAGCCAAGTGGCTATAATCCTCACCCTGGCTGCTGCCAAGATCCCATGTGAGTGCCTGTTCTTGTCCCAGCCACTCTACTTCCCCTCTAGCTCCCTGCCTGTGGCCTGGGAAAACAGCAGAGGACAGCCCAAAGCCTTGGGACCCTGCACCCGGTGAGAGGCCCGGAAGAAGCTCCTGGCTCCTGACTTTGGATCAGCTCAGCCCTGGCTGTTGTGGCCACTTGGGGAGTGAACAAGCAGGCAGAAGATCTTTCTGTGTCTCCTCTGTATATCTGCCTTTCCACTTAAAAAAAAGTTTTTAAAAATTTGTTTTAAACTATTTATCTTACTTATTTCGGAAGAGAAACACAAAGGGAAAGTGATATCTCCCCACCCCCTGGGTCACTCCCCCAAATGCCTGCTATAGTTGGAGTCGGTCCAGGCTGAGCCAGGAAGCAGAATCTCAATCTCATCTCCCACGTGGATGTCAAGGACTCGACTGCTTGAGCTCTCACTGCCGCCTGTCATGGGCAGGAAGCTGGAATTGAAAGGTAGCTGAGACCTGAACCCAGTCACGCACCCCATGTAGCAGCTTAACCACTGTGCTAAATAAATGTCTGGCCCCAGTGTGCATGTTTTTACTTCTGTGAGGGAATGGGGAGGGGGGGATTCCATCCAGTGCTTCACTCCATAAGTGCTGGGGCCAAAGCCGAGAGCTAGAGCACAGTCCCTGTCTCCCATGCAGGTAGCAGAGAAGCAGTTACTTGAGCCATCAGTGTTGCCACCCTGGATCTGCAGTAGCAGGGAGCTGGAGCTTGGAGCTAAGAGCTGGAGCTGGGCCTTGTAGCCAGTGTAGGGAATGGGTGTCTGAATCACTAGGTTAAATCCTGCTCCTTATTTGTGCATTTTCAACACATGAGCAAGCATCTAGTTAAACACCTTAAGTGCACTGTCAAAAGTATTGTCAGTTCCCATGTTACACATATGAAAATGGGGGCACAGTTACCTACAGCCATACAGCTTGCAAGTAGGAATGCCCGGATTCATGCCCCAGGGCCTGACTTCCAACTGCTCTGTGCTGCCTCTTCCGTGGGCACGCTCATGGCAGTTCCCTAACCGTAGCTTTCCCACACATTGATGTTTGTGTCTCAGTTTCCTTATTTGTAAAACTGGGAATACCAGTGACAACTTTGTGAGCAGTGACATGTTGCCCTCTGTGAAAGGCATTGTTGGCAGATGAAATGAGGTCCCAGCGTGTGAAGTGGATAGAGACATCTAGATTGACCAGTGAGTGGAACAGGGCAGCTGCAGGAGGCAGCTTCCACTGCCTCCCTGTCTCCAGCTGTCCCCCACCGAGTCACTTGTCAGTTGCCACAAGGCGTCCATTAAGGATCAGTTCTGGCATCCCTTAGGACACCAAAATCCTTGGAGTCTTGGCCCCCTGTATGCAATGATGGAGCACTGGCATTTACCCTACTCATACCCTCCCATGTGCTTTAAGTCATCTCTAGATGGCACAGCAGCTAACAATATAAATGCCAAGGGCTGGGTAAGAAGCAGTTCTGTTGTTCAGAGAACCCACAGAGGGGAAGTCTGTACGTGTTCAGTATGAGCACAATCTTTTTCTGAGATATTTACCATCTGTGATTGATTGGATCGGTCGATATGGAAGACACCCGACTGATTGGAAAGCTTTATTGCTGACATGAATTCATCATCTCATAGTCACGCATTCATGTGATGAGCTTTAGCCTTCTTTCCAGAAGTGATTACTTGATGGCATGTCTTCCTATAAATGGCATTAGAAGCCAAGGACAAAGAAGGGCATTGGCTTTGTCTAACTAGTTTATCAGGAACTATTGGGGAGGGGGTTGTGGCGTGAGCCACAGCTTAACGTGTCCCCAATTCTCTACCCAGTATTGACTCCCACACACTGCACTGGGTACTTAGGAAGTAATTAACAGATACATTAAGTGTTTGTCAAATGGAAGTTCAGAAGCAGGCATTCGTCACAGCAGTTAAACACTGCTTGGGTCACCGGCAGTGTATCCATCCTGTATCACAGGGCGTAGGCTCAGATTCCGGTTTCCTCTTACTGCGCATGCTAGGAGACAGCAAGGTCTGGTTCAAGCACCGGCCTCCATGCCACTCACATCAGAGACTCAGATGGAGTTCCGCTCCCCTGCTGATTTCTTGTACGTCCTTGCCGAGTGGTCCCCTGAACGCTTTCAGGAGGGAGTGGAAGAACAGCAACCTACGCTGCCTCTTTGAAAAACCTCCCCTTGCCTATGGTTCTACTAGGAGAGACATAACACAAAAAGAGACAGGGCAAAGGCAAACATGGTTCTGAGCCACTGGGGTACCCTCTGACTTTGAGGGGTTCCAGCAAAATGAAATGTCTGGGGAGCATTTATGAGATTGTTACTGTGTCCAGGAAACAGGCCCTACTAAAGGAATCCAGGTGTCTGGGTCAGGTAGACTGAGTCAAGCAGGAATTATGTGAAATAAGGGCCCAGGGATGGGGTCTTGGCTTCCCCGGCAGTTTTCATGCCTAGTGTTTCTTTCTTTCTTTTTCTTGAAAGGTTTATTTTATTGCAAAGAGGAGGAGAGACAGAGAGGAAAATCTTCCATCCAATGATTCACTCCCAAAGTGACTATAATGGGTGGTACTGCGCTGACACGAAGCCAGGAGCCAGGAGCTTCTTCCAGGTCTTCCACATGGATGCAACGGTCCCAAATGGGCTTTGGGCTGTCCTTGACTGCTTTCCCAGGCCACAAGCAGGGAACTGGATGGGAAGCGGGGCTACCACAATTTAGAATAGGCGCCCAGAGGGGATCCCGGAGGGTTCAAGGCGAGGACTTTAGCCACCAGGCCATTGTGCTGGGGCCCATGCCTAGTCTCAGGCTTAGAACTCAACTGCTAGAAAGCAAACAAGTAAATAGAAGTTAATATGTCTAAAAGTTGGGCTGCGAAACCTCAGCATGGATATCACTTTGTTCTGAAATGAAGGTTTCTGGGTTACTGGTCTCAAAATGGGCAGTGGGGGTCCCAGCGCTGGAGACATTTACCATTTGTGCTTTAGTGGTTTCAAAATTAAAGCCAGTTTTTATCTGGCACCTCCCTGCAAGATGGTCCCTTCTTACTAAATAGGCAACAGAAATAAACCTTTGTGGCATATGTGTTGGTTTACAAATACTTAACAAAATTCAGCTCATCGAATTGCAAAAATGGTTACAAGATGTCCAGTTCATGGTATATGGAGAAACTTCCCTTTGGGGCTCTGGGTTTTCTTTGAGTTTCTTTGGCTTCTCTTTTGATTGACACGGCCAAATACAGGAGCTGTTCCCTGTGGCAAAGGTGCACTTCTCTTTGTGTATTTATAGAAGCTAAACATACTTCAAGAGGAGCTTGCTTCTCCTCCTTTAAGGAAGAGATGACATTCTTTTTTTTTTTAAAGATTTATTTATGTATTGGAAAGTCAGATATACAGAGAGGAGGAAAGACAGAGAGGAAGATCTTCCGTCCGACGGTTCACTCCCCATGTGACCACAATGGTCAATGCTATGCCGATCCAAAGCCAGGATCCAGGAACTTCTTCCAGGTCTCCCACACGGGTGCAGGGTCCCAAAGCTTTGGGCTGTCCTCGACTGCTTTCCCAGATCACAAGCAGGAAGCTAGATAGGAAGTGGAGCTGCAGGGATTAGAACTGGCACCCATATGGGATCCCAGCACGTTCAAGGTGAGGACTTTAGCCACTAGGCCACGCCGCCGGGCCTGAGAGATGACATTCTAGGCAATAACTTTTCTAAGCAGAACGTTCTGCTTTTTATTTGGTTTGGTTCATGCTAGCTAGAGCAGCAGGTCCACCAGTTCCTGCAGCAGGAGCAACCAGTGACTAGGTGGGCTGGGACACTGATGTGATGTCTGCTCTGCTGGTTAGAGATAACTTGATATGGGAATTAAAGATAAAAAAGAGCTTTTCCGGTTTTTTGGGGGGTGTTAGGAATTTAACTTGATGCCTCTCCTTAAACATTCATGCCTTCTGCAAGACACCTGTGCCGCAGGACTCCAGGAGCAATATTTTCACTGGTCTGTATGTCAGAGCGCCTCAAAGAGTTTTTCAGAAACAGCATTGAGACAGCAATTTAGGAGCTGGTGGCGTAGCGGATTAAGCTGCTAAAGGTTAAAAAGTCCCAGCTGCAATGCTTCCAATCCAGCTCCCTTCTAAAGCACCCGGGAAAATAGTGAAGGACAAAACAAATTCTTTTTTCTTGGAAAGGCAGATATACAGAGAGGAGAGACAGAGAGGAAGATCTTCCGTCCGATGATTCACTCCCCAAGTGAGCGCAACGGCCGATACTATGCCGATCCGAAGCCAGGAGCCTCTTCCGGGTCTCCCACGCGGGTGCAGGTTCCCAAAGCTTTGGGCCGTCCTCGACTGCTTTCCCAGGCCACAGGCAGGGAGCTGGAAGGGAAGCGGGTCTGCTGGGATTAGAACCGGCGCCCATATGGGATCCTGGGCGTGCAAGGCTAGGACCTTTAACCACTTGCGCCACCACGCCGGGCCCCCAAAACAAATTCTTGGACCTCTAAACCCACTTGGGAGACCTGGCAGAAGATTTGAGCTCCTGTCTTCGGCCTGGCCTGATCCTACCTATTGCAGACATTTGAGACAAGAGCCAACAAATGGAAGCTCTCTCTCTCTCTCTTTCATGCCTTTCAAATAATAAATCTTGTTAAAAAGAAAGATAGTCCAGCACATAAGAACTTATGCAGTCATGCTCAGCTTTGTTTTTTTTTTTTTTACAATATGCATCCTCTATGATCCCTTTTATGAATGAACTTCATGCTTTGGAGGGGTCATGCAAATCAACTTATATTTAAATTGTTACTTGTTTGAAAGAAACACAGATAGCTAACAGATATCTTCCACCACTGGCTCACTTCTCAAGTGACCCCAGGGCTGGTCCAGACCAAAGCCCAGCTAGGTCTTCCACGTGGGTGGCGGGGACTGTCGTACTTGAGATGTTAGCAGCTACCTCCCAAGGTGTGCATGGCAAGAGGCTGGAATCACAAGTGGAGACTGGACTCAAAGCGAGGCATTCTTGTTAATAGTGTCATTCCATTTCCCACCAGCATTGTGAAGTGGTCCCTGTACTCTCCGTTTCTGGGTTGTGTAGCCCTGCAAAGCGCCCAGTGAGGAACTGGAACTTTGCCTTTGCCCTGCTACTGGGAGATTTCTTTTATTTTGGTGTCCTGCTCCCCCAGGACCCGCTGAGCCGCGTGTCACTTTTCTTTCCCATGAATCAGGCCTTCCATTGCGGCTTTACTTCCTTTCTTCTTGGAGGAGGCTCAAATATCAAGAGACCTTGGACAAGTATGAAAGAATCCTAAACTCCAAAGCATCCAAGTTAGGGCATAAACTCGCAGAAACGATCCTCAGTAAAAAGGAATTTCTAGCCAAAATCATTTCAGAAAAAAACTTTATGACATAGCTTATTTTTGGATAATCACCCAAGTTTTTTTCATCAAGATTAAAATAATCCCATGAGAAGTCCTTTGCTTAAAAAATAACCACTGGCATGGTAATATGGTTTAACTTTGTCTAACCCAGAATTTCCCAGCTGATTGCCACAAGTTTGGGCTCCGTGCACATCTCTGAAACAAGCTTGGAGAATGGCTGTCCTGCAGCGAGTCCATAGCTTCCAGGCTCAAGGGAGCCACAGCAAGTTCACACCTGTTTCCTCAGCTCAGATTCGAGCCACATTTACACTTCCACACTGCTGTCCTAGAAACTAGGCTGCATTTTGACTCTGCTCTTTTGACAGAAACCATTTTACTGATTACAGAATGCAAGATCATCACTATGAGAAACCAAATACTGGTGAGAAATTAGATTGGATGAGTGTCCTCAGACATGACAACATTCAGAAAAACTGACTCCTATGAAGAACTCAACACGGAGCTAATGTGGTGGGCGTGGCATTTCAAGCTGCTGCCTGCAATGCCAGCCTCCCATATTAAAGCTGGCTTGAGTCCTGATTGCTCCACTTATGATCCAGTTCTCTGGATCCAGTTCCTGGACCAGCAGTGGAAGATGTTACAAGTGCTTGAGCCCATGTTCCCCATATGAAACACCCAGAAGCTTCTGGTTCCTGGATATAGCTTGTCCCAGTCATGGCTGTTATGACACATCCGGGAAGTGAACTAGTGGATGGAAGATCTGTTTCTGTGTGACCCTGTCTCTTAATCTCTGGCTTTTGAATAAATAAATAAGTCTTTAAAAGAGGAAGGAAATTTCATGCAAGACTGATGTGTAAACAAGAATGGTGATGATTACTATTTAGTCAGGACAGATGCCACAAGTAGCCGTATGATCATATTATCTGACCAATACCCCCTCTTCCTGTGGGAAAGCTGTCTAGGCAGCCAGAAGGTACAATCAGCAGGTTACTCTGTGAGCAAGGGAACAGCAGTGTTCACTGGAGGCCCACACTTGCCACACAGTCATCACACTGCACAGGAAATCCTCCTCTGCACTCAGAAAATTATAGTCCTACTGGAAAGGGAGGGAGAGTGGTTACAGACCCATCCTAGGCCTGCTGCACACGCCTCCCTGGATCACACTGGGTTCTTCTGTCATCTCTACGTGATGTTTCCAGATGGTTTTCAGACACCCCATTAGTCAAAACAGTCCTTTCCCCATTCTGTGTCCTGGTCCCATTCTGTGGTTCAGCCTGGTTGACCTGAGCAGGCCGTCTGGAAGAAGTGTGAGTGGACATCGGAGCATGCAGGGAGCATAACAGTTTCATTCCCACCCATGAACTTCTCTGAATCAGTAACTTTCTCTGTGGTCTGTGGTGTTTCTTGGGTTAGTCCAAGACAATTTAAACCAATACACAGAGCAAAGGAGCGGGCTTGTAACCCTCACTCTCATGTCTAATACTGTCACTGAGGGAGGATTTATCACCTCACTTGTTGCCACCCTTTTTTGCAATCTAGAAGAGGATGCTCTTAGCATTCCCTCTCAAGAATAATTTCACTCTTCTTAAGCACTTGGTATGTTTCCATCTCTGACATTGTAGATTCCGTAACTCTCTGGACTTTGCATAATAACTAGTGTAAAACTTAAGGCCAAATTTGTCACCTTTGTACAGGATCACTAAATGGACCCTTCTGCTTTGGCTTAGTTCCAGGTTCTGATTCTGGACTTTCTGTGTTGGTTGTCTTTCACTCTTGATTTATGTACTTGGAGATATGTCATACAGCTCTGCAAACCACTTATGTTCTCACTGTGTAATGTATGAGTTACTACAGAGGATGACAGTGGTGATCATGTGAGAGGAACTTCTCTGGCTTTGAGGAGCTTTCTGCCATGATTCTGTGTTGTCCACCTTGACTCATCTTTGGGAAAAGAACTCAGATTCCCTACTGTATAGGAATTTCTGCCTGTTCCAGACTAGTTCCCTACAGATTTCACGAAGCAAGGAGCTCGCATACTGTATTAGTTGGAGTTCTCTGAGCAAACAGACAGAATGAAATATATATGTACAAGGAGAGAGTATCGGAAAGGTATTTATCATGACCGATTGGCTCACGCCATCCTGGAAGCTGAGTCCCATCACCTGCTGTCTGTGTAAGCTGAGAACGCCAGTGATGGCATGCTAGTCTGGAGCTGAAAGTACAAAAGACGCAGGAATGCTGGTGTCAGAGGACAAGATGATTGTCCCAGCTCTGGCACATGGAAGACTTTCCCCCTTCTTCTGCCTTGGTGTTCCATTAAATCCTCCTAAACTGTAGAAGGCTCGCTCTCTGCTGAGGGCCATCTTCCTGGCCTCTCTACTGATTCAACCGCTACCATCTTCCTGCAGCACTCTCTCCCCACCCCCCAACACAGCCAGAAATCATGTTGTACCAAATAGCTGGACATCTTTTACTCCAGTCAAATTAATCATCATGCGTATAACATTCATTTACTCAGCTACATCAAGAATTCCATTAAAACAAGGGTGATGACGAACACGCATTTTGAGTGCTAGATAATTTAGCAGAATGCATGCTCAGTAGATTTAGTGATATTGCTGATGATAGGAGCACAGAGTTGTAATTCTGATCATTCAAACCAGGATAGCACTGCAGCAAGTCAGTAAAGACTTTCCAAAAAAGATGACTTTCTGGCATTCAATTTCCTGACTTGTGTATGACATGACTAAGGTTAACATGTTTGTTTACCATGAGTCATGCACTGTGATGTTGTAATTCATTTTATCTTTTTTTTTAAGATTTATTTTATTATTTTTATTGGAAAGGTGGATATACAGAGAGGAGAGACAGAGAGGAAGATCTTCCGTCTGATGATTCACTCCCCAAGTGAGCACAACGGCCGATGCTATGCCGATCCGAAGCCAGGAGCCTCTTCCAGGTCTCCCACGCGGGTGCAGGTTCCCAAAGCTTTGGGCTGTCCTCGACTGCTTTCCCAGGCCACAGGCAGGGAGCTGGAAGGGAAGCGGGGCTGCCGGGATAGAACCGGCGCCCAAATGGGATCCTGGGCGTGCAAGGTGAGGACCTTAACCACTGTGCCACCGCGCTGGGCCCCATTTTATCTTTTTAAAAAAGAAATTGTTCAGATAGCTGGAACTTTTAAGTCCCAGTCTCTTTTAGTCTAAGAAAATCCACACAGTGACACAGTTTTTGAAACCACCACAAATGATCCCATATTAAGGAAAAGGCAGTTAATGCATGCTGCTCAGCTACTGGCCAGATGTGGGAAATCCTTTTATTTTTATTTTTGATGATGCTTACATAATTGATCAGTGGGATTAGGGGAAAGTGGGTAACACCACTGTTTCCAAATTTTCTTTTTTGTTGTAAATTTTTATTTTAAATTTTTAAATTTTATGGTACAATTTCATAGACTGGGATTTCCCAAAATCCCACCCCCCGGGCAGATTTTTCCCACATTGCTACAATAGCATAGTCCTTCATAAGGAGTCACAATTCCATCAATCTGTTATTTAAATGTGTCATGGCATTGCTGGTACAGAAAGTGTCGGACAGAACTAGATGTGAGAAATCTTGCGAGGAGTTGCTTTGGGAAATTGAACATTTACCTGAGGATTGGGAACCTTATGACAAAGATGTTGTCTCGGGTCCTCTAGCTTGTAGGTGTTGTGACTGTCTTGTCCCTTTGTCAAGGCCACGAAGTATGCTCTAGATGTTTTGATAACTGACAGTATCTATCATACTTGCCAGGAGTTCCTTCTTATAAAAGTGGCCAGCCTTGGCAGACATGAGCAAGTAAGTAATCTAAAGATTTAGTAGGAAAAAAGCAAATTAGGAAGTCCCCAGATCATTATAAAAGCCAGAGTGGCATCAGTGTATCAGGGGCTGTTTTCTAAGAGCCACACAACTGAGAAGCCAAACATAGGCAGACAGGTGCACCACCTGGGAACCCATCGGTGATGTTCAGAGAAGAGACATTTTGGCAAATATGCAGTCAACAACAGGCATGTTGCCCCAGTGGATGGAAATAAGAAGAGTAATGGTGACAGCATTCGTATTTGCACAATGAGGATTTATCCTTTGAGTTTAAGAATACCTCACCTGGGCTCTTCTCGTCTGCATTTAGAGCAAACACCGATTTTATTCAATTTCAGCAACCCTGCAGTATTTCTTCTTAATGAAATTTTATTTTAGTGTTGCTATTTCTTCAAAGGCTCAGTTTGTACTAAGCCGCCTATGGGAGGGAGGAAACCCATATCCTGTTGCATCTTCAGAGCGAGCTGTTAGTCAAGGAAAGATTACTGTCCCGGGATCAGCTTAGGAGGCCCCTGGGTTTGCTTAGCCTGTGATTTTCTGCTCATGCCCAAGAGAGTCCAGCTGGTCCGGCTGCTTGTCAGTCCCTCAGGTCACTGGTGAATATGATCTGACGTCACCTCTTTTGGCACTACATAGTCCCTCCGTTGCGGCTCCTTGCTGCACAGGGGGTGAAGCGTCTGAGATCTCTCAGTCTCCTGCAGTAGTCCTCTTGACTGGCTTGTAGATGGATGACACTTGGAGGACTTACCCTGTGGAGCCTCCCATGTCAGCTTCCAGAAAGATGACATCTTGCAGCCTGGAAATACAGAGAGCAGACACACCTTATGGGCAAACTCAGACCAGTAGGATTGGATACCATTAAACCACATCTACTTTCCTCTACCCACACATACTGTGACAAGAGTAACAAAAGTTGCAGACGATTGAAAAGCACAATGAAAACAGCTATCAGCTATGATGCCCAGCAGTGGCCCCTGAGGACAGGCTCTAATGTGTTTGTCTCTTGCTGGCCTTTCTGTCCTTTAACTGCTTCCCAGGATTGCATGGGGGACATGTAGGGATATACACTTTGACATTTTTTTTTGTAATATTTATTTAAAAGACTGCAGAGAAAGAGGGAGAAACAGAAAACTCTGCTATCCACTGGTTCGTTCCCCAAATTAGCAGAGGCTATGCCAAGCCGAAGTCTAGAATTCCATCTGGATTTCCCATGTAGTAGCAGGGACCAAAACATTTGGGCCATTTTTTGCTGCTTTCCCAGGTGCATTGGCAAGAGGCTGGATTGGAACTGGAGCAATATGGGATATGGAAATTGCAGACAGCAGATCAATATGCTACATCCACAATGTCATACCTAGCACATGAGCTTCTGCCTTAAGCAAGCTGTGCTTCCTAAGAAAACTGCATTAAGTCAGATGCATATACTAACTCAAGAAAAAAAAATCCCTGAACAATCTTATCAAATATCAGTTGTTTTCCTCATTTACATAGTTGATAAAAGTGAATCTATACTGGTAAATAACCTAGTTCAACAAAATTCTGAGCTCAAAGTTCTCCCAGATCTGTCACAAGCATGGGACACAGAAAGCTACATCAAACTTTTGAGTTTAAAAGGAAAAAGGGGGCCCGGCGCGGTGGCGCAAGTGATTAAAGGTCCTCACCTTGCACGCCCAGGATCCCATATGGGCGCCGGTTCTAATCCCGGCAGCCCCGCTTCCCTTCCAGCTCCCTGCCTGTGGCCCTGGAAAGCAGTCGAGGATGGCCCAAAGCTTTGGGACCCTGCACCCGCGTGGGAGACCTGGAAGAGGCTCCTGGCTTCGGATCGGCATAGTATCAGCCGTTGCACTCACTTGGGGAGTGAATCATCAGATGGAAGATCTTCCTCTCTGTCTCTCCTCTCTGTATATCCGCCTTTCCAATGAAAAAATAATAAAAATAAATCTTTAAAAAAAAAAAAAGGAAAAAGGAAGCATAAGAAATTTTGTCTACTTCCAATAGTTAAATGGAATCTCATATATTCATTTATTTCCTCCCTTATTACTTTCATTAGATTAACTTACATTTCTCTTGTGGATTGTACTGGACCATATAGTCACACATGCAATTTGCTTTTCAAAGTAATGAATTCCCACATACATAACAGGAGGAAATACATTGTATTGAATTAGCCATAATTTTGGATATATAGGCCAAGAAAGTTGAGAAACACAAGAATAATGAAAACAAAGACATGTTGTAATTTGAGAAACCAAGAGTGTTTTTGGAGTAGTAGCATGTGGATTGCAGGGAAAGGTACAGGAAGCCCAACAATGAAGGGTGCAGGGACGCCTCCAACGCTCCCAACATGTCTCTTACACTCATCCTCTGACCCTTCTCTCTGGCAGGAAAATGGGGCTCCATAACTGACCCTGCCTCATAGCCACCCAGATGGTCTAGAACAAGACAGAAGGGAAGAAAGTTGGACACAAACATAGCAGAGCTACAGCACAGAAAACAGAGCCATCAAAGAGTTAAAACTTTGACTAAGTGTTAAAGAGATCAAATGCTTAAGTATCTGCAGGTGACAAAAAAAAAAAGTGGGGGAGAAGTTCATAGAGCAAGTGCAGTTTCATTTATTAATCCAAATGTTTATTGAGGTGGCAGGCATTGGGGTGTGGTAGCTAACGTCTCCACCCGGGATGCCTGCGGTCCACATCACAATGTTACTTGAAGTCCCCATGACTCAGCTTCCAATCCAGCTCCCTAAGGTGAAGGCTCAAGCAGTGAGTGCCCGGTGGCCACACAGGAGACCTGGATGGAGGCCCTGATTTTGGCCTGGCCCAGACCTAGCTACTGCAGGCATTTGGGTAGTGGGCCAGCAAACGCAATAAATCTGTCTCCCTCTCTCTTTCCATCTCTTCATCTCTCCCTGCCACACCTTCTTTCATAGGAATAAGACAAACATTTTTAGAAGTTTGTGGTAAAAGGGAGTGAAACATTTTAAAATATTGATCAAATATTGTGCCAGGCATCACTATAGGCCCTGGAAATATAGGAGGTAACACAACCAGGAGAAAATCCTTGTCCTCTGCAATTAGTATTTCTAGTGACGGGGATAAGAAGGTGAGGCGTCTTGTACATGACATAATGATAGGTACAGAAAAAAAGAAAATGAACTGAAGTTGTTCTTTGGAGTTGTTCTTTAAGGAGTAACACAAAGGAAAGTATTAGGGATGGCTGAAGCTAATTTAAAAAAAAAGCAAGTATGTAGGAGAAGTATGTCATGTATGCCATAGCAGGAGACAGACATGAGCTGTTATGGGTTAGTTGTGCTTTGTCCCCCACAAAAACTCATGGAGATGTTTGGTTGCCAGCGTAGAGTGTTGGGAAGTCAGGTTGTGTGTGTGTGTGTGTGTGTGTGTGTGTGTGGCGGTGAGGTGGGGGGAGAGATTTCTTTCTCGAGAGACTGGATTCGTTCTAGAGGAAATGGATTGTCATGGGAGCAGCCAGTCAGCTTCTTCTTTCTTTCTCCTCCACACATGCCTTGCACTTTTCTGCCACTCACAGCACACTCAGGACTCCAGGTTCTTGGGCCAGTTCTTGGGCTTGCACTGCAGGTGGGAATCTATGCGTTAGCTCCTAACCTTGCATGTTTCAATTGTGGGAATCACTGCTGATGCTTTGTACCTGAAGGCGAGGGCGCGTGGCAGGCATCCTTTAGCTGTGCGCTGCTGGTTCCTAGGGCAATCTCTGCACACGCTGAGCCTGCCCTTAGGGACAGCCACACCTATCTCCTCTAAGGACTTGCCATACCTTGGCAAGTTAACTCGGTAGGTCATTCTGATCAGTGTTCCTGCCTGCTTCCTGTTGATGTGGTGACATTATGTTTTTCATGGTTAGACTTAAACTGTGCCAAAGAGGGACAAAGACATCACTTTGAGAATGGGACCCTTCTTCTCTCTTTATCTACAGGCACTCCCCTTATCCATCCACTGGGGAGCCTGTGTGGATGGCAAGGTGCAGGCATTACTGAAAGAACCCACTTTTGATGAGGGCAGGGAGTTTTAAAAAACACATGACTGGAAGATGTGTTGTTTGTGTGAGTGGCGCAGAAATCCTAACTGTAAATAACCAGACAGCAAGTCATTACAAGGCCCAGGAACTTTGTATGATTGGGAATATGGAAAAGCTCATGGATGGCATGGTGTATAACGCAGCATCACAAGTAATAATCCAGCCAGGATTAAATAGATGAAATTCGAAACAAGCAAGAAGAATTACACTGGTTCCGATTCAGCAGAGTCATGGCATACTGTGAGCAGCAGCATTGCTACCTTTTCTTGTTCTGGGAAATGGGAGGTAGCCGGAAGTGGGGCGTTTGAGAATAAAACACAGGAAATCTGAAGAGGAAGGCATGGCAGCTGGACACGACTAAGAATTTTCAGGTCTACCAATTAGACCATAAACCAGCACTGAAGTATTTGTTCTCTTTTATTATAAATCTTTGTGATGAATGACCGTGCCTCGCCTCACGCATGAATTCTGCAGTGTATTTTCTTAGGCAAATTGTTTATATAGACAGGGATTGGGCCAAAAAAAAAAGGCATGCTCAGACTGCAGCATGCCTGGGTGACTCTGACCTCCCCCACAGACCCCAGCATCTCACTTGGCAACCTCCCCAACGCATGCTCCATTACTCCCCGAGTCTCTTTAAAACATGAATAAACCACAATCCTTCTAAACAATCGTAACTCTGATGTTTAGAATGAGAAGAGTCACATGAAAACTCTTCCACGGACAGGTGGGGCGGCAGCGCCTGGGCGAGGGTGTGAGAGCTTCCGGTATGGTTCATTTCTTGACCTGGAAGCGATTACATAGTGTTATTTTATGATAATTCATCAGTTTAATATACTTATTTCCGCACTTTGTGTGCATGTTATTCTAAAGTTAAAAAAAATTACTGCATAAAAATGAAAAATCACTCCCAGACATAATTAGATTCAGAAGCAACATTGTTTTACAACCGAGAGTCCACTCGTCAGGAAGACCGCTGTTGCGGATCTGTGCCTCAGGATTAAAGTAGTGGATTTCGGGATAAGATAAGCTCCCCTTTGCAGCTTCCCCGTAACAAAGCAACCTTGCAATTAAACACAGCTCTGTCTTCCAGTGTTTCCCCACCCTGCTTCATGAACTAGACATTCTTGTGGAGGTTATGTCCAGACAAGCACAATGGAGACTGACACACAGAGCTTGGAGAACAGCCCAGCGGTGGTTTAAGAGCGATTATATAACACGTTCAGTCTCTGTTCCTTTTGCAGGCATCACTGAACCTTTGCCAGAATAACTAATTGCCAGTCCTTTCCCACTGACCCAAATAAAAACATGGTAAATAAATGACAATTCTGAGGCATAATCGCAAAAGCAGACAAACCAAATGGTAACAAACCTGGCACCTAAATGACATCACAGCCGTGTTGGAGGCACTAAGGGCCCACATACTCCCTGATGGGTGAGATGCTGAGCTATGTCATACCACGGGTTGTGAGGGGAGGGTGGCGAGTTGGTACCGGAAGAAACCAATGTGAGGACGCAAAAGAAACCGAGGCAATCAGAGAGCGACATGCCTTTTGCTCTGTGGATGTTATCAGAGGAAGAGAACGCATCACTTGAATAAGCCAGTGTGTGGTAGTGAAGCCATGAAGCTAGGCTTCTGCTGAAGTGCCCAAGGCCTGAGCAGAACTGGGCTGCAGGTTTAACTACTTGAACCAACCTACGCTGTCCCAAGCACATTAGCAGGAAGCCGGATCAGAAGTGAAGTTTGGACTAGAACCAGTGCTTCTGTGGGATGATGGCATATGACTTGAATTGCTCATCCTGGCTCTGTGGATGGGGAAGAGTAGTTTTTTTAGGGAATTGTACCTTCTCACTGTTTCCTTTGCTTGTCACAAGAAACTAGAGCTTTCTTCTGAGCAACAGTTTCTTGAATCCAATTCTTTGGTGATGTTCCATGTCAATGGATTCCCTGTGTCCATTAAAAATAACAAAATATTATCAAAAGGGTAAATGAACTCTTAGCAAGACAGTGATTTATGCATTCATGCTTGTTATTGTAATAGAGTTTGAAAGTTTTATACAGTGGCAAAGTGTATGCTTTGTAACTAAAATTAGCCAGAGCACATGTGGCCTTTGAGTCCCAACCCCTTTCCACACTTCAACCTTGAAGTCTTGGGGCAGCCTCCAAAACACATAAACCACGTGCTTATGTCACATGTGACTTCCATGGGGCTGTGGCTTACTAATTCTCTGATAACTTGACCTTGTCCAGTTTCTAACACAACTTGTAGTTAATTTGGAGGAAAGCTAAAGTGCTTTGACAGTCCTGGAATAAATGAAGGGCATCCTTCTCATACTGGCCTGTGGAGCCCCAACTGGCAGAACAGTGAAGCTGCGTGACCTTTGATGCAATCTGATGTGCAATTGGTGGCAGAGGCAGACACCTGATAGGGGGCAGCTTCTTGGTACAGAGATGCCACGGCAGGAGCTTCTCTAGGGTTGTGGAAAAAACAGATACCAAGGCAGAAAGTTACAGTAAGTAAAGAACAGTCTAAAAGGAGGCCCCATCCCTCATCAGAATCATATAAGAAAAAGTCTTGGCTAGACTTCAGGGAAAAGGGCAGAGGACCTTACTGATGGCTGTAATCCCTGCTCTGCAGTGCAGCTCAAGAGCAGTGCCCAAGGTGTCCAAGCCAAGGGAGGAATCTGGAAGGAATCATTGAGGATGGGGCAAAGGACATTACCTGAAGGCCACAGCAGAGCTTGCTGGAGTTCTCTGGTCCTTGGGTGGTAACAGTTCCATATGCCATGATTGAACAGCCCCTCCAGGCCAGAACTGCAAGTTTAGGGAGCTCTGATGGAATTCAGCACTTACCCCAGCCTGCGAGAGGCACTTGACACACAAAGCACCTTTGACTGTTATTTGTCTGATGCACAAAATCAGATAGTGAATTTTCTTTTCTTTTGATCAAGCCACCCCTTGCCCTATTGTAAGCATGCTTGCAAGTGGGGAGTGACTGGCAGAGCTCTTATTTGCCATCTTGTGGGAGGTGATTTCACAGGTAGCTCACCCAAGGCACAAGGCAACACATTGCACCTGTTAAAGGGCCTGAGGTCACGGAAGCATTTTTGTGCCTGTGATTTATTTGAAAGGTAAAGTGACAGAAAGTTGAAAAGTAGAGTGACAGAAAGTGACAAAGCATGAAAGATGGAATGACAGGGAAAACGAAAATGAGATGCATCCATCCACTGGTTCACTTCCTAAATGGGCTGGGTCAGGCCTAAGTCAGGAGCTAGGAAATCTAAGTCTCCTGCTTGAATGTAAGGGCTCAGGCATTTGTGTAACATTCCACTGTTTTTCCCAGGCATATTATCAGGGAGCTGTATTGGAAACAGAGCAGCCAAGACTTGAATTGGCACACTTAAATGGCGTGCTGGTATTGCAGGTTGTTGCTTAACACACTGTGCCACAATATTGATCATGGTGCAGTATTCTTGATAATAGTAGAAGCAATGTCTGAAATAGCCAGCATGAGTGGATATAACGATCAGCTTCTTTCCTTATGTGTCTAGGTTACATACAGGTGACCCGAGAATCAGCCTTTAGTTTGGCATGTACTGTATATTCTGTTTTGGTTTTTAAAAATTTTTGTTTATTCATTTGAAAAAGAGACATAGACAGAAAGAAAGAAGTCTTCCATCTACCATTTCAGTCACCAAATGCCCTCAACAACTGGAGCTGCACCAGGCCAAAGCCAAGGGCTTGGGGCACAATGTGGGTCTCCTATGTAAGTGGCAGCACTCAAACATCTAAGTCATCACCTGCTGCCACCCAGGGTGTGCACTAGCAGGAAGCTGAAATCAGAAGCGGAGCTGGAATCCAAGTCAAGCACTCTGTAGGGGATGCAGGCATCCCCAGTGGAATCTGCACTGCCTCCTGAACCATGTTTTCAAAAGTGAAATCTCCAAGATTGATAGATACGAGCCTGCACATTAAAAACCTCAAGTTCTGTTTTGTTTGTTTATTTGTTTGTTTGTTTTTCACTACAGAAATTGGAAGATTTGGCCAAGTGAAAAGCGCTCTCCCACAGGGCGGCCTTCTGCTGGAGCTGGGCTGCAGCTAACTCCTACAAGCAGGCGTGAGCATCCCAGCCCAGCACACATCTCTCCTGCAGGGTTGGCGCATTGACCTCGAGGCTGAGTGGCTGTCTTCTCATGACGTGCAGGGGCAGGGGCTATTTCTGACAGTAGTAAAAGTTCTTGATACCCATGTTACTAGGGAAAGAGAAAATGGAAGAACCCTACTTCCTCCACAAATACTATGGTCCAAGATGTCCCCATGACATTTTCCCTGTGCAACATTTTTTAATGTGTCCAGCCTTTTCTAGTTCCTTACTCCTCGCATTTGCCTCCTCAGCCCTGAAGAAAGCAAAATTATTATCAAATGTATTTTTCCTGATCAACTAACACATCCCATGGTGGTTCTATGTCTAACTAAGACGTTTTTTCTAAGTTGGTAAATCTGAAACTTCAGAGTAGGAAGAATATTTGATTCTTGATTTGATTGAAGTCTAATGGGAGTTGGCCCAATCACTGGGTGCTCTGCTTCTGTTCCAGTGCCCTGCTAGTGGCCAGGGAAAAGCAGCAGAAGGGTCACTTATTTGAGCTCCTGGCACTAACTTGGGGGACCTGAATTAAGTGCTTGGCTCTGGCTTCAGCCTGACCTAGCTCTGGCCATTGGATCCATCTTACGAAGAAAATCAACAGGTGGGAGATCTCTCTTGTGTGTCAGTGTATTTCTGTAACTTTTAAAAAAAGATTTATTTTTCTTGGAAAGGCAGATTTGCAGAGAGAAGGAGAGACAGAAAGATCTTCTGTCCCCTGGATCACTTCTCAAGTAGCCACAACTGCCAGAGATGAGCCAATCTGAAGCCAGGAGCCTCTCATGCAGGTGCAGGCTCCCAAGGCTTTGGGCCATCCTCCACTGCTTTCCTAGGCCACAAGCAGGGAGCTGGATGGGAGGTGGAGCAGCCAGGACATGAACTGGCACCGATATGCGATCTTTGTCATACAGGGTGAGAATTTAGCCACTAAGCTATCATGTCAGGCCTTCCAGAACTCTTTCAAGCTAAATCTTTATAATAGTCTAGCACCTGAAAAGTGATTTAAGCAAGCGAAAGCATCCTTAGCATCAGGGGAGGGAGCAGCAAGGAGGGATTGATGATGTGCAATCATCTTTCTTGCCATGATCTATAACATTGCAGTATGTTCATGATTTGCTTGTTTTAGTTTTGGATGTTTTTGTGTCTTGAGGATCTTTTTCATTGCTTGAGTTTATAGTTGCAAAGCAATTAAAACCAAGAAAGCATTCTGAATCCCGTTATGGCTGAAGCAGGCTCCAAAGTTTTTCCTTGAGAATTGGCTAGACATAATGGTCATTTTTCTTTCCATTCACCATTAATCTTTTTCCTTTGAGTACCTGTCTGTTTGCGGTTGCAGCGGAAGAAATGTAGTCACTGGAGAAACTAGGCAGAGAGTAAATATTTGTGAATTGAATGAATGAGTGAACATGGAAGTAATGCTGCAGAGGCTGACACATAGCCTGGAGCGTATTGGCAGTCAAGGCTGAGTGGAGAAGGTGGTGTTACAAAAGGCAGGCAGGCTTGGCAGAACACAGGCGTCTACTCTGCAAGCCCGCAAGCATCAGACACCATCCACAGCTGGAGGGGAGTACTGGGAGGGCAGGATGGAAGTGGAGAGAAGAGGGACAATGAACTGACTTTAAGCTGGTGGTCAGTTTTACCTGGGTCTTTTCGCAGTCTTGCTGTAGAGTAATTGCAAAACAGTACGATAGTGTTCTAACACATGTATCCTAGACATACTAAGAAAAAAAAACAGAAAAAAGTAGCGGTCAGTCCTGCTCACTTATAATGAGAAGGTCTGGGGTGGTCATTAGACATAGAGATTAACTTCTACTTGGGTCCCAGCATTGTGGTGATGTGGGTTAAATAGCATCCCACATCAGAGGACCTCTCTTCCTCCGAACTAGCTCTCCAATGATGCACTTGGGAAGACAATAGAAGATGACACAACCACTTGAACCCCTGCCATCCATGAGGGACATGTAGGTGGTCATCCAGGATCCTGACTTTGGCCTGGCAGAGCCCTGACCGTCACAGCCATTTGGAGAGTGAACCAACAGATGGAAGATATTGCTTGGGAGGTCCAATATCTCAAATGGGAGTATTCGGGTTCAAGTCCACTTCTTATTCCTGCTAACGTACATCCCAGGAGCCAGTAGGTGATCGTTCAGTGCTTGGGTTTCTGCCACCCACTTTGGAGATCTGGACTGTTGCCGTATCCCAGCATCAGCCCAATCCATTCTCTGCCTATGAGAGCATTGTTCTTCTTTCCTCTCTCCCTTTCTCCCATTCCCCCCTCCACTCTCCCCTCTGCCTGTCAAGGAAATTAAATAAAAAATTATAAAACAAAGGAAAAAAGGAAACGGCAGATTTGTTTCTACAAATATACTTCTCCTACATTTAACTTTACTGATTATAGTTTGCGGGCTTTTTATACTCCACATGGCCTGCCACACCAAACATAGTTCCAGAAGGTGTGGAGATTTCTGAGTGAGTGCTGCCGCATTCATCAGGAGTTCCCTCTTGGCTTCTTGGAAACTATCCCAAGGCATCAGGAGAACGTTTAAGAAGCTCAAATTCTGTTTTTGATGGAATTTGAAGTAGGCACATGTGAAGGCTTCCAAAAGTTTGTGGGAAATGAAGTGAAAAGACAAATTTGCATGTGGAAAGTTTGAAATCTGCCTGCAGTGTATTTCCATCTTTTGAAGATCTCTTCTATTCTCTACTCTGAGCTAGGTACAAGGCTACCAAGTATGGCTGAGCTAGTAGAAGGAGGAGGGGAAAACCTCTTATCCTGTTGGATAAGAAGACCTGGGGTGCAAGACTTGAGTCAGCACCATGTGCTTATTGAAGATGACAGGCACATCTTGTGTATGTGAAACCAACATAAGGGGCCAGCCTGGTGGCAGGCTAATCATCCACCTTTGGCACTGGCATCCCATATGGACACCAATTTTATCCCAGCAGTTCTAGTTCCCATCCAGTTCACTTCTTAGCCTGGGAGAGCAGCAGAGCATGGCTCAAGTTCTTGGGCTCTGCACACACATGGAGCACTCAGAAGAGGCTCCTGGCTCCTGGTTTCAGATTAGCTTTGCTCTTGTGGCCATTTGGGGGAATGAATCAGTGGATGGAAGACTTCTGTCTGTTTCTCTTCTTCTCTCTGTGCAAATTTACCTTTCCAGTAAGAATAAGTCGATCCTTTATATATATAAAGATATAGAATACCTAATAATCATGCATAAGTAGATAACTCCTTAATAAATATCAAGCCTTTTCTCCTAAGAATGTAAGACAAAATTTCCAAGTGCTCCTGAACCAATATCTTCTATTAATCCACTGAGAAAATAAGAATAAATTTGTAACAGTTTAAGGAATGTAGATAAAAATCCTCTGCTTATGATGTGAACAACCCACAAATTAACAGCAATTAAACCCTACTATAAGGAAAATAAAAACGGAAAATAAGTTTAAAAACCCTGAAACTTTGACTCAGAAAAAAAAATGCAGTTAAATTAGAAAATGCACATAAAATACAAAGAATAGAAAATTGACTTGTCAGAACACAGAGGACAGAGCTAAAACAACTTTAAGAAACTTCACAGCCTCAAATGCTTATCAGTAAGCAAATGGAGGAAGTACAAGCAAGCACCTGAAAAACAAAATATACTGATAAATGCAGAAAAAGACAAAAATGAAGGTGCAAAATAATAACTGCAAATGTGAAATATAAAAATGTACAATATGAATCTTTGAAAAATACAATAAGTGGGCCCCTGCACAATAGCCTAGTGGCTAAAGTCTTCTCTTTGTGTGCTTCAAGATTTCATGTGGCCACTGGTTCGTGTCCCGGCGGCTCTGCTTCCCTTCCAGCTCCCTGCTTATGGTGCTCTGGGAAAGCAGTTGAGGACGGCCCAAGGCCTTGAGACCGTGCAACCATGTGGAGGAGGAAGCCCTGGCTCCTGGCTTTGGATCAGCTCAGCTCTGGCCATTGCAGCCACTTGGGGAGAGAACCTGCAGATGGAAGATCTTTCTTTCTGTCTCTCCTCTCTGTAAATCTGACTTCCCAATAAAAAGAAATAAATCTTAAAAAAATATATAAAAATTGTTAAATAAAATTTGATCAATAAAAAATTTAATAGCTGAACAATTTATTTATTTATTAGACATAATATTAAATATAATTTGAAAAAGTATTACAACTTCCTGTAAGAAAAATGTAAATTAAAACCACACGTAGGAACTGTTTTTTACTTATCTGATTGGCAAACATTCAAACAGTTGGTGATATACACTGTGCATGTGAGGCCTTGAGGAAATAAACTTCCTTTATCACTTCTAATGGGTGTAAAAAATTGTACAATGCCTATAGAATGGCATGTGGAAATATTTAGCAAAATAGCAATTTCATAATCTTTGCCAACTCATTTCCTGGATTTTATTCTGTAGATACATTCACACAAGGATTAGCAAGTTTACTCATTGAGGTGTTACTTGTCATAGCAAGAGATTAGGAAAAAAATCTAAGTACTCAAGCAGTAGACTGTTTACATAAACTACAGTCAACTAAATAATAGTAGAATGTGCAGCATGAAAACGAGTGAGGAAAATATTTATATGCTGATAGGGAAAGACAGCCAAAAGATAATGTCATATGAAAAGAACAAGGTCAATTATAGTGCATAGAATGTTACCATTTATATAAAATACTACATGACATGGAATATATGCATGTCCACAGTTCTATTTAAAAAGGGTTAAATTTAACACTCCCATGATTTGTTTAGCAATAATGCTGTGGACAAAATTGTGTTTGCATAAATTCTGTTTTTTAGCAGATCTTTATTTAAAAGCTAGGAAGAAAGAGAGAAATATCTTTCATCTGCTAATTTGCTCCCCAAATATGCTGATACTTTGCTCCCCAAATAACAGCTGATACTGTGCTCCGGCTAGGTTTTCTGCACAGGTGTCAGGAATTCAATTACAGGAGCCGTCATCTGCTGTGTCCAGGTACACTCTGCTTCCACAGCCCCTGGAACTTGAGCTAAGCCTCTGTTGAGGGTGTAGTTGTCCCCAGTGACATAACCTGCTGTGCTGCAATCAATGCTCTTAACCCTACATTATTTTGTTTTTTATAATATATATTTTTAAGATTTCTTTAAATTGGAAAGTCAGACTTACAGGGAGAAGGAGATACAGAGAGAAAACTCTTCCATCTGCTGATTCACTCCCCAAGTGGCCACAACAGCTGGAGCTGAGCCGAGCTGAAGCCAGGAGCCAGGAGCTTCTTCTGGGTCTCCCATGTGGGTGCAGGGTCCCAAGGCCTTGAGCCATCCGTGACTGCTTTCCCAGGTCACAAGCAGGGAGCTGGAGGGAAGTGGAGCAGCTGGGATGCAAACCAGCGCCCATATGGGATCCCAGTGGATTCAGGTTGAGGATTTAGCTACTAGGCCATCGTGCCAGGCCTACCTCACTTAATTCTAAGGACAGCACAGTGATGTAATTAAACTTCCTATTTTTAATTAAATAATTGAAGCTCTGCGAAATTAGTCATTTGCCAGGGTTACTCAGGCAGTGAATACCAAAACAGGGTTTCAGGGGTTTCTTTTTGTTTTTTTTCGTTTTTTTTTTTTTTTTTTTATTCTTATTGGAAAGGCGGATATACAGAGAGGAGAGACAGAGAGGAAGATCTTCTGTCCGATGGTTCACTCCCCAAGCGGCTGCAACGGCTGGAGTAGAGCCAATCTGAAGCAGGGCTGCCGGGATTAGAACCGGCGCCCATATGGGATCCTGGCGCGTGCAAGACGAGGACTTTAACCACTACGCAGGCCCAGGGTTTCAGGTTTTGCTGTGCCCTCTTTGACCCTCTTTGACTGTGTTACCCACAATGACAGTCTACCCTAAGTGCATGCCACGGTTTAACCATCAGCCTGCTGAAGGCCATTAGGATTGCTTCCAGTTTGGTGTTACTATGAATATGTGTGTATAAGCCTAGGTCTTCCTTTCTCTGGGATATGTGCCCAGGAGTGTAATTACTGGACATGTGAGAATTACATGCTTAGTATTTTCATATGTCAATTACTTACTTGAAAAGTAAAGTGATGGGGCCCGGCGCGGTGGCGCAAGTGGTTAAAGGTCCTCGCCTAGCATGCCCAGGATCCCATATGGGCGCCGGTTCTAATCCCAGCAGCCCCGCTTCCCTTCCAGCTCCCTGCCTGTGGCCCGGGAAAGCAGTCAAGGACGGCCCAAGGCTTTGGGAACCTGCACCCGCGTGGGAGACCCGGAAGAGGCTCCTGGCTTCGGATCGGCATAGCATCGGCCGTTGCGCTCACTTGGGGAGTGAATCATCAGACGGAAGATCTTCCTCTCTGTCTCTCCTCTCTGTATATCTGCCTTTCCAATAAAAAATAATAAAAATAAATCTTTAAAAAAAAAAAAAGAAAAGTAAAGTGATGGAAGGAGGACAAGAAGTGAGAGAGAGCTGTCTTCCATCTGCTAGTTCACTCCCAGAATGTCCGTAGTACCTGGAAATGGACCTGGCTGTAGCCAGGAGCACATCCAGGCTTCCCGTGCTGGTGACAGGACTCAGGTATTTGAGCCATCATCTTGCCCTAGCATGTCTTCTTGCTGAAAGCTGAATCAGAAGCAAGCATAGGACTTGACGGCAGACCTTCTGCACAAGGCGATCACCTACCCCACTGCATCACAGCATCGTTTGGACTGACCCTGCCACGGCCACCACATGTGGGACTCAAAATTCAATAAAACGTCTTAGACAGGCTACTTTTTAAATTGATAATTTTGCATGGCCCAAGAATTATGTTACAAATATTCAATGGCCCTTGGCAGAAAAATGTTCCTGGTTGGAACTATAAAACTATAAAACGTTGTGTGCAACAATGTATGACTGGTCCAATTTCTTTGTGTCCTTGGCAGCATTCTTTTATCACTAATTTCTTATTTGAGTGATTGTGCATCTAATTTAAATTAGGGTTAATAATCTGGAACATTCTTTGTGTACACTTCTGCCTATTGTGTCTTTTGCTTACTTTCATGTCCTTTTATGTATTTGCTTATTTTCTAATTGGATTATTTGATTTTGACTGTTGACATTTTTCCACTGTAGCCCAGAAATATAAAATCAATTTCTGAATGTCAAACTAGTCTTGCAAACCTGTAAGAAATCCCACTTGATCCTGGGATATATGGGTTTTTTTTTTAATGCATTACAGAGCTGAATTTGATAATTTTTCTATAATATTTCTGCAACTTAGTTTATGAGAAACCTTGGTCTTTTCCTTTTTCATGCTTTTATGTTTTTTTCTATGAAAGTAATGCCAGCCTCATATGATGAATTGGAAAACAAACTCTCTACTCTTTTTTTATACAAGACTATGGAATTAGTACTAACTCCTCTTAAAATGCTTTGTAGATTTCCCTAGTGGATCCTCAGTGACCCTCATAGATTTCTTTTCTGGAGCTTTTAAAATATAAATTCAACAAATGTTGCAAGATGATTCATGTCATCTGTTTCAAAAATGATTAGATTTTATAAGTTTCTTTAATAAATTTCAAGTTTGGGCCCAGAGCAGTAGCCTAGTAGTTAAAGTCCTTACCTTGCATGCACCAGGATCCCATGTGGGTGCCAGTTCATGTTCCGGCTGCTCCACCTCCCTTCCAACTCCCTGCTTGTGGCCTAGGAAAGCAGTAGAGGATGACCCAAAGCCTTGGGACCTTTCATCCATGTGGGAGATCCAGAAGAAGTTCCTAACTTCTGGCTTTGGATCAGCTCAGCTCTGGCCACTGCAGCCGCTTGGGGAGTGAATCAGCAGATGGAAGATCTTTCTCTCTGTGTCCCTTCTCTCTGAAAATCTGAATTTCCAATAAAAATCTTTAAGTATATATAGGTATGTATATACGTGTGTATACATACATATATATATATATATATGTTTGACAAGTTCTGAAAAACTGATCTGTTGCTTCTGAGATGTCTAATTTATAAGCGTGAAGTTATCTCCATTGTGGGGACACCTGTTTTAATGTTAGTTTTTAGGTCTGCAAATCAAGATGATTGTATCACTTTTTAATTGTTGCTGTTAAAAATTAAAACAAATTTAATTTCTTAAGACATCACCTGTTTGTTATATTTCTGGAGGTCAAAGTTCCAAAATGGAGTCCACAGGGCTAAAATCAGCGAATCAGCTGGGCTCTTCTCCTTCACGGAGAGTCTGGGTAATAAGATTCCTTCCTTCCTTCCTTCCTTCCTTCCTTCCTTCCTTCCTTCCTTCCTTCCTCTCTAAAAAAAAAGTATCTATTTGAAAGATAGAGGTGCAGAGAGATGGGTAGCACAGTGGAGAGGAGAGACACTGAAGTCTTCACCTGCTGGTTCACTCCCCGAATGGACACAAACACCGCTGGGCCAGGCTGAAGCCAGGCGCCATCCAGGATTTGCTCAGGTCTTCCACATTGGTATGGGAGGCCAAGCTCTTGGAGTCCCCCCGCTGCTCCCCCAGGTGAGTTACTAGGAAGCTGAATCTAAGTGTAGCAGGTAGGACTCATATGGGATGTCAGAATCACAGGTGGAGGCTTTGCTGGCTATGCCACAGCACTGGTTCTAGTTGAGAGTTCTAGAAGCTTCCCATGTTCCTTGGTTCGTGGTCATTTACAACTCTAAGCCAGAAGTAGCTGGTTGAGCCTTCACATTGCACCACTAGGACCTTCTCTGTCTTTCCTATTCCATACTCAGTGAAGTTTTTGGCAACATTGAGCACACCCTGATAATCCAGGATAAACTGCCCATTTTATGGTCAACTGATCCACAGCCGTAATTTCACCTGTAACTGTAATTCCCTCCTGCCACATAAGCAGTATTTACAGGGATTAGGACATGGACATCTTTTGGGTGGGACATTATCTTGCCACCCCAGTGATGAGCATAGAGAATTTCACTCATTTAAATTTACTCATTATTTATTGGGTATCAACAATATGCCAGGTACTGAATATGATGCTAATCTCAGTTAGCTTTTCTCTACTCCATTTTATGATTTACTTTTTTTTAATCCCTGGCAATAAGTCTCACACTTTTTTTCACAAGCAGTTCTGACTGAGCTAGAATTCTTAAAATCCATCAGGAATTTTCAAACTTGCATGATTTGAAACTTTTTTTGGTTGTTGTTCCCCAAGTTATCGTTCCCTGATAGCTTCTGCTTAGTTCTCTTTCTCTCTCCCTCTTCTGCTTCCAGTTTGCACAGGTCCCAGGATTAAGGCGACACCAGGTATCCTAAATAGCTAGATTGTTGGCAGTGCTGATCTTGTCAGAACTTGCTGCCAGTTAGGTCTGAGGGCCACATGGACCTATTTTGAGTTGTAAAATGCCAAAATTGGTATTATTTTTCCTGTGGGACCATGCAATGTACTGAGCTCAATGAGTTCTCTCCCAGCTCAGCACATGCGCAGGTCACTGTTGTCCCTGCATTCTCAAAGCCTTTGCCACACTGTGCACTTCTGGAGTTCCTGATCTGCTGGTCATTAGGTCTGGGGGTTACCTAGACTTATTCTGGGTGGAACCTGTAGGATGCCACGTTGTTGCAATTCACTGAGCCCGAGATGAGTTCACTACCAGCTTAGTGCATGCATAGTCCTGTTCCATATAACTTTTGCCTCTGTACACAAGATGGCACCCAATTTGGCTCTACTGGGAGTTTGGGCTGTGAAATCCACGCTGTTCCCACAGTGCCTGTTTGGAATCTGTCACTCTGTCTCTGCTCCTGGTCAAATCAAACAAACCAGCAGGATGGGCAGTTCTTTGGTTTCACCTCCTGAGTTCCAGTGAACTCCCCTTCCCACCTGGTTGCTGGTGAAGTTCTGGTTTCGGTGCTGAAAGCTGCCGGAATGTCTGGTCACTACAACACCACCATGTTGTTTCCACTGTTTCCCTGTGTCCCTCAGTCTCCAGGCGCCCCCTGCCATCAGTCTGCCCTCTCCTATTTCCTGCAACGTGCCTTCTCTGCTTTACCCCGCCTGATGTTTATTCATCTGTTTAAACGTGACCTCACCCCGTTCCTCCGTCTTGACTCTAATCTGTGTTGCTTTTTTAAAATTATTTTTTTATTTGAAAGGGACAGAGATAGAGAGGGACAGAAATTCAGAGATCTTCCATCTGCTGACTCACTCTTCAAGTGCTTGCAAGAGCCAAAACGGGAGCAGTTTCAAAGCCAAGAACCAGCAACTCAATCCAGAACTTCCACATGGATGGTAGGGACCCAGCTCTTAGCCATCATCTGTTGTTCTGCCACCCTCGTTTCACATAAGGCTGTGTATTAGCAGAAAGCTGGAATAAGAAGTAGAGCAAGGATTCTAACATGGCCCCTCCAGTGTGGGATGTGAGCGTCCCAAAGGCATCTTAACTACTGGCCAAATGTAATCCCTCTGCCTTTTTATTTGTTCTGGAGTGTAACACTTTTATCACTTCTTATATGTGGTATCCAATATCTTCCAAACTAGTTTCTTTCTTTAATCATTCCTCATTTTAATCCATCCTACAACTACACTGTGCTATGTACTCCCTAAATCACAATGAGCAGACCATTGTCTTACTAACAAAGCCTCCACTGTCCTCCTGTTGTCTTCTGCGACGTGTGCCTTGGTGCTCCACGAACCTTTCCACCTTCTTTCCATGTCTCTACTCTCCACATAATGTAGGCAGAGACGTGTGCTCCGTCCACTTGCACACACACACACACCTCAAAAGAATATTCTTGTTTTTAATTGCTGGGACCCATGAATATATTACCATACATGGATAAAAGAGACTTTACAGATGAGACAAGATTAAGGGATTTGAGATAAGCTAGTATTCTGGATAAGACAGGTGGGCCCAATGCACTTAAATGCCCTTGTAAGATAGTAAAAGGTGAAAGATTTATACGATCTGAAGAGAAACCAGAGTATTGCCCTTGTAAGATAGAAGCCATCAGGCTCAGAGCAGGGGATATTGTCATTGAAATAGGTGACAGTGCTGAGGAGCTAACAGTTAAAAATGTGGAATGCCTCCAGCAGCTGGAATAGGTGAGGAACACTGCAAAGCCAGAGCTGTGCAGCATTGTTCATCCATTGTAGTCTGTGAACCTCCAAAAGTGCAAGAGAATACATTTGTCTGATTTAAGCAAGTGCACATGTAGTAATTTATTGCAACACCACTGACAAGTTAGTAATATTGACCTGCTGTCCTCATTATGCAGTATTGTTCGGGTTGCTTAGGCTGTATGCCTCCTTTTCATTTTTCCAGATTGTATTGTCTATCCACACCAGGGGCCATCTAAATGCTATTTCCTTCAAACCTTCTTGGAAACAAGTTTGGAGATTTTGTTCATTGCCATGTGGTTGTGTTTGATTCTTTGATCAGTTATAAGAACCTCAGTAGTCACCTGCATCCCAGCTACATGCAGTTTAGATGTGAATCCAAATTTATCCCCCCTACCTGAAATAAGATTACCAATTCAGATGATAGTGACTCAAGCTGCCAAGTGCCTACAAATTTTGATACTGACCACAAACCTGGTGGGGTTCATTGTGCCTCTCACAATAGACCAACCGACTTACAAATTTGGCAGTCCAGTGACTTCTCTTGGGTTAAGTATTACACAGGAAAGACTCATAGAACTCATGAAGATACTTTATTAATGACTAAACTTGTGCTACAATAAAATTGTACAAATCAGATACAGCTCAAGAAGAAACAGAGGGGAAACTGGGTCTGGGATGATTCCAAACACGAAGCTTCCACGACCTCAGGCATACGTTGCCCGACTGACATGGGTGTGTAGTGATGTACACACGGCATATTGCCAGCCCCGGGCGCTCCCAGGGGCTTTGGCATCTGGAGTTTTTACTGAAGTTTCATTAATGGGCACGATTGACTGAGTCACTGCCCTGTGGTTGAGCTCCGTCCCTGCTCAGAAGTTGGGCTGAGGCTACATCACGCGAAGCACCAGCTCTCAGTCTTATGGTTGGTATAATCGGTCTTCCTGACGTGGCCAATCTCTGCCCTAAGACTGTGAATATGCCATCCAGTTAGCATAAACTATCAGATGCCCGCCATAAGCCATCTTACTACCATAAACTTGCAAGTGTAGTCCTCAGGGCCTGCCATGAATAATAAAGACACTACTTTCACAGGGGAAGTGTTAAGAGGTTAGAGATGACCTCCCTGAAACTTGGCAACAAAGGTAGGTCAAATTTTTTGTTATACATTCTCTGATTAAAATTCTTCACTGGTGCCCTTACATTGGAATTACAATATAAGTAGCTTAGTAGGACAATTCAAGACCTTCATGAGAAGAGTTCTGATAAACAGACATAGTAGTAAAACCTCTTTCTAAAGAATAGAGAAGCTAATGATTGTTATGTGACACATAGTAGGCACTCAGCAAATTCCTGTTTAATTGGTGATTGAAAGATTTATGAGATGATAAAAGGAAACAACAATATAAAACATTTATAAGCTGAAAAGGAGTGAATAAGTTAAAAAAAGAAAAATATCAAAATGTAGGTTTCTTTTCCATACCTCGTGAAAACAGAATGTTTAGTTGTTAATCTTTTCCTTCTGGTTTTGTGCTTAACTTACTGTTTAGACCACTACTCATCAGTCTCCCCCTGTTGATTTATGAGGTTATTATAGCCACCCGTAGGAAGTCCGATCACTATGAAATATTAAAATAGAAATTCATTTTTGGAAGAGACATTATCCAGTGTGCACAGTGGAGACAATGAATTAGAAATGTGTATTCATGACCTCACTTCTAATTTGACATTCCACCTCCCTACCAACAGACAAGAATAACATGATGATCATATGCATGATGTATAATGAAGCTTTGAGATGATACCCAGCAAAAGAGCTGTTGATGCTATTTACATCTCTTCCTATTACTCCAAGCACAAACAGAAACATATCAGCTTATTAGTTTTATTATTTATTAGTATCATCTACTGTTTAGTTCTGTACCTTGTATAGTATAAAAGGACATAGCTGGAATATGTGAGTAGCAAAGAGGAAGTATATCATTTATGTGATTTTGGGTTTAGAGGAAGTGAAATCAAGAACAGACCCAGATTTTTCTTCTTATGGAAATAAATCAAGATACTTGATAATATCTACAAAAGGAATTTCTATTATACATATAATGCGCATATTATATATATATACAACACTTAGCATAATCTATAATTTAAAAAAATCTGTCTCTAGGAAACTGCCTAGGTTGTGTTGCACCTAGGCAAGTGTTACACTGCTGGGAGAAAAGCAGCTAAGAGCTGGCAGCCATCTTGGGCCTTGTTAATGCCAAATATGAGTTAACCATACCAGTGTGCCAGTATAGTTGCCTACTCTATTTTTTTTTTAAAGATATATGGACGGCAGATGCCGGCATGCCAGAAGATAGGGTCTGGGGACCCACATGCGTGGGCCCTGAGTGGACAGGCAGCACCCCAAGCTGGCATGGCACTCCACCAGATGACTGGGTTTGGGGATCTGATGCTCATGGGCATGGGGGACTGTGGCTTGCTCAATGAAGCAGGTCTGGAAATGTGTGGGAGGGAGGATTGCTGAGGGAGAACATGACAGGTGAGGAGTGACTTTTGGGGGACTTCCTCCAACCAGGCAGGTTGTGTGTGCAGGTAAACAAGGGGAGGTTAAGGTTGGGTTTTTCAGAAGAGGGAAACTGGATGACCTTTGGGGGCTAAACCAGTATACCTGCCCATGTGGAGACTGAGCTAAGATTATTGGTGCCAAACCAGCACACACAAAAACCATAACTGTGGGGCTTGCCTGGCAAGGCTCAACCATAGTACCTACCAGTGAGTGTCAGGGCAGGTGGTGGACCATGTCAGGCTGGGCTGTGTCACTAACCAGCATGTGAAATAACTAGGTCTGGAAGCAGATTCTGTGGCGGACCATGGGCTCATCCCTGTAGGACTGCCTTACCAGCTGGTTTGCTCAAGGCCTGGCGGTGGTGACAGGTTGAACTGGGCATGACCATGGAACTCAGTAACACTCATGGGTACTGGAGCTGGGAACAGTTCGGGTTGTTTCATCCAGGCTGCATCACCTGCAGGGGCATCCAAGAATAGGGTGTGGGGCAGGCCGGACTGCAGCAACCACCAGTACACACAAAGGCCAACACTGAGGGGCAGACTGTGCCTGGTAAGGGCCTAGCACCCACTGGCACACATGACATCTGGGTCCAGGTGTGGGTCTGGTGGGGAAACTTGAGGAACTCCCCTGGTGGGCTGTCGCTCTCTCTCTAGGAGAATGTGAGTCAGCTGGGTATTTGTCATGCTGGGCAGAACTGTTTCAGGTGTGTGGTTTGACTCTGACGGGCAGAACCGGGCAGGGCCAGCCCAAACCATAGCATGCTGCCATGTTCAGGAGCCAGAATGGGGTGTAGGTCATGCCAGGCTAGGCTAGACTATCACACCTATCAATTTACATGAAGGCCAGGAATCAGGGCCGGCAGGACAGGGCTAGGCTGCAGCATGTACCAGCGAGAAGCAGGGACTGGGCTTGGGCCATGCCAGGCCATGTTGCAGCATCTGATGGCAAAGGTCAATACAGGGGATGGGTTATGTTGGGCTGTGTTGGAGCAACCACTAACATGTGTAAGATTTCTGACTGGGAGTGAGCCTGGTTGGGGAGCTGAGGGGACACCCCTGCTGGGCTGTAGTTCCCACTGGTGAGCATGACAGCTGGAATTAATTTGATGAACTGGGCTGTGCATTATGGAGGTATCCCTTGGCATGGGTGTGGACTGGTTCTGGGGTATGTCAAACTTGGCTAGGCTCCAGCACCCACTGGTGCTCACAAGAGTCAGAATGAGTATAGGACAGGCTGGGTTAGGTCTCTGTACCCACTGAACCATGTGAGAGCTGGGTCTGGGGGTAGACCAGGTGTGGTTAGGCTATAGCAGCCAACAGTTAGGATGGGTTTGAGGATGTCGTGCTGTTGCTTCTGCCAGGACAAGTGGGCCAAGTCAGGCTAGGGCAAGAACTCACAAGTATGCATAAGGTCTGCAACTGGGAGGTGATTTGATAGCAGGGCTTTGGGAACTTCTCTGTCAGGATGCAGTCCCTGCAGGTGAGCACCGGAACCAAATCTGAGATAGCCCAGCCCAAACCAAGTTAAAGTACCTGCTGGAATATGTGTGGGTCAGGTCTGGGGGCAGGCCAGGCTGGGCCAGTTTATAGCAGCCACTGGCAGAGCTGAGAACCAGGATGGGGTGCAGGACAAGCCAGGTTGGGCTACAACACCAGCCAGTTCATATTAGGACCAGAACTGGGGGCTGGTTTGCTGGATTAGGTTGCAACACCTGCCAGCATGAGGTGGAACTGGGAGCAGGCTAGGCTTAACTAGGCTGCAGCACTTGCTAGTGAATGCCAAGGTGAGGCAAGCCATGCCAGTCTGGGCCACAGCTTCTACCAGCACACAGAAGACCTGGAATGGGGGATGAACCCAGTAGGGGAGCTGTGGGGACTCCCCCGCTGGGCCACTGTTCCTGCTGGTGAGCGTGAGAACTAGGACTAGGGGCAGACCTGGCTGGGCAGGGCTACAACATCCATAAGCCTGCTTGTGAGCTGGGTTAAAGGGAGAGCCAGGTTAGGCTAAGTGACCATATCCACCATATCCACTTATGTATATAAGCCAGACTAAGTGCTGGCTGATCAAGCTTTTCCATAACATTGGCTTGCAGTTTCTGGGACTGGGGCAAATCCTGTCAAGATGGACCATAAAACCACCTGGTATAAGATCTAGGACTGGGAGTGGGCCTAGTGGGGAAATTGTGGGCACCACTCTGATGGGCTACAGCTCTCACTGGTGAGCATGAGAACCAGAACTGGTGGCTGGCCTGACTGTATAGGCGGTGGTACATGCCAGCATGAGTGTAGGGTGGATAGTAGAGTCAGTTGGGTTGAGCTAGGCTCTAATTCCCATACATGTATACAAGAGCCAAATGAGAACAGAACAAACTGGAACAGTATGGTGCACATACTGGCATGCGTGTGAATTGGGGCTGGGGGTGGGCCTGGTGGGGATCATTGGGGGTCACCCTGACTAGACTTCAGTTCCCGCTGGTGTGCATGAGGGTTGAGTGTGTGATGGACAGGGTTGGGTCGGGCCACTACATCCATTGGTTTGCATAGGAATGGGGCTGGGGATACAATTGACCAGGTGATTATAATCACCAGTATGTGTGTAGGCTGACATGAGTGACAGACTGAGCTGGCCCTCACACTGGCTGGCACACGTAAGAGTCAAGTTCAGGTCATGTCTGGTGAAGTTTCTTTGGGGACCCACCTCCCAAACTGGATCACTGGACTCAGAACTTCAACCATGTGAAAATCACAGAAACTATTAACCATGGAGTCCATGTGTCAAAACGGACCTTGGAACGATTTCCTCAACCTTGGAGCAATGAGATCAACATCTCAGAACTACCAAAACCATTTCATCAGTACCCTTGGAATATGTTTCACATTGGGGACCTTTGGATGACATCAATGGCCATCCCCCACTCCCAGATGCTGATGCAGTTGGGCTGCTGGGAGCAGCCCTGGCCCCTTGTCTCCCCAATTTTCCCAGACATAGGAAGTAAAAAAGAGATTAGAGACAGTTGTCTAATCAGTTCCCTCCTGCCTGACCCTCCTCATTCTAATTCGGTGGTCCACATGCCATGCATCCCTCGCAACTAGTAAGAGCATCAAAAATAAAATCGATCTATTATTTAAAAAGAATTTTTTTAAAGTGAGCATTTCTATAATTAATAACTTAAAAAAAACAATTCTCAAAGTTTAACAAAGAATTTAACTAATTCCCTTACAATTCAAATTTAGGTAGGGTGATTACAAGTATAATATGCATACATTTGATAAAATTACTCTTTATCTTACCCAAAGAAGCAGAATACAGAGCACACGACAGTAGAGGTGAGGGGACACATTCCTTTCAGGTGTTCTACCAGTTCCCTTCACCTCCATCTCAGAGCCCCATGCCAATCTCTCTCAAACACGTGAACCTGATGTCAAAATCACCTAATAGGAACTGATTTGTGCAAATGATTGCAACTACTTTACAATTAAACATTTAGGGGATTATATATATGTGAAATAGATATCTCTGTACATGCTACAGATTTAATTACATCCCTGGATTAAAAGAAATTTTGACCCAAGATTAAAAACAGATGCACAATCACTTCATGTCCCAGTGGTTGTTTTGTAAGAAAGTGACATTGGATTCTCTGCCTTTAAGAACGTTTCCCCTCACCTGATTGTTTTCCCAACTATTCACTGATGAAGAAACACAAAGAACTTCACTATTAGATTTATCATGGACTTCTTGGATATTAGAAATTAATAGTATTCTCAGTGTTTGATTGGAAAAATTTCTTAGGCATTTCCTCTGGTGATTTGTTTCTAACTGAAAGAAAGCAGCTGGCTTATTGAATCATCATGTTACATCTTGTTCTTTATACTTAAGAAAATCCAAAATCTGGAATTTGGATTGTGGTTTGTCTCATTTTCTGCTTTATGTTTTTAACTTTACATGAATATAAAAATAATTTGAGATGGGGGATGTATTAGATAGTCTTCTCCTTATGTTATTGATGTAAGACGACACAGAATATAAAAACTTTATTTGAATTAAAAAATACCAAGTTTATTATTACTTTGTTGATTTGATTGTTACAAAAAACAGAAGTGAATTGGATTTCCTCACTTGGTGAACAAATTTCTTTTTTCCTGTAAGGGAGAAAGCCTTTGTTTAATTGCACAGATGCGTGAAGTGAGCCTCAGGCAACATGCTGGGGATGGGGCATATAATGGTGAACACAACAACACACACCAGAGGCTTAACAGTTCAGAAGAACAGATTCCAAAGAAACTACTCAAATTAAAGGATTAATGACAACTGTGCAGAATCATCAAAAGTCTAGTGTCTCAAAATCATGTAACTGAGGGAGAAATAACGTGTAAGCTGGGGGTAAAAAACGCTTGGTACTTTCAAGTAAAGAGAATACCAGTGGGTCACAGCATAGACAAGGACTGGGAGGTGGTGGAAGAGAGAGACAGGGCCAGATCAGAGTCGTCTTGTGGGTTTTGGATCCTGTCGACAGTGGAAGTAGTGGAAGAATGTCTGTGGTGCAAAAAAGAATCAGATTTGTGCTCTGTAAAGACCACTCCGGCAGCGGTTACATTGGTAAGAATCACTGTGACTTCTTTTTGGGTGACCGTGTTATTCCTGGAGCAAAACAGGGGAAAGAAGAGATGGATAATAAATAAGCTGTCAGAGGATGTGAGGGATGCAGCTAAGGCTTTCTGTCTTAAAAGTGGGTGATGGTGCAGCCTTTGACGGAGGAAGTGCCAGAGGAGGAGTTGACTGGAGGGCGAGAGGTGCTCCCAAATGTTGTTACTGAGTTACACGTAACTGGAAGATATCCAAGATGAATAAACACTTTTTTTGTTTGGTTCTGGGACTCTGAAGGGCAGTTCAGTGTGGAGATATTTGGCTGCCATCTACATGAAGATGGTGAAGAAGCCATGGGAGTGCAGAGAGTTCAGAGTGAGCCAAGATAGCACCCCACGAGTAGGATGGCCATAGCTCCTGATGTTCCTGGGGTAATCCCAATCAAAATCAAATGCTGCTGCATAATTACTAATTATACCCCTTTCACGGTCTAAAGTGATCCAGGTAAAAGACCTAAACCTACATCCAGAAACCTTCAAACTCTTGCAAGAAAATGTAGGAAATACCCTGCAAGACCTAGGAGTAGGTACCGACTTTCTAAGAAGGACACCAAAAGCAATAGCAGTTGAGAACAGAATAAACAAATGGGACCTCATCAAACTAAGAAGCTTCTGTACAGCAAGGGAAACAATCAACAAAGTAAAAAAGCAACCCACAGAGTGGGAGAAGATCTTTGCACACGATATAGGCGATAGGGGGCTAATTTCCAGGATATACAAAGAACTTCAAAACAACCAAAAAACCAAAACAAACAAGCCACTCAAGAAATGGGCACGGGAAATGGGCAAACATTTCACAAAGGGACAAGTCCAAATGGCAAACAAACATATGAAAAAATGTTCCAGCTCCCTAGCAATAAGGGAAATCCAAATTAAAACATCGATGAGGTACCACCTAACACCAGTAAGATTGGCCCACATAAACAAGAACACCAACGACGCTTGCTGGCGAGGATGCGGGGAAAAGGGAACCCTACTCCACTGCTGGTGGAGCTGCAAATTGGTACAGCCTTTATGGAAATCAGTCTGGAGAACACTCAAACAACTCAAAATCAGCATACCATATGACCCAGCAATAGCACTCCTAGGAATATATCCAAAACACCTGTTTTACGACAAACCAACATGCATCCCTATGTTCATTGCAGCACAATCAGTAATTGCGAAAACATGGAAGCAACCGAAATGCCCATCAGCAGAAGATTGGATAAGAAAGCTTTGGTTCATCTACTCCATGGAATACTACTCAGCTATTAAAAAAAACAAAATGCAGTTCTTTGTGGCTAAATGGGCACAACTGGAAACTATAATGCTAAGGGAAATGAGCGAATCCCAAAAGATTAGATACCACATGTTTGCCTTGATTTAACCTGTAATTTTTTGTTTGGTGGTTTGTTATTTTTTGAACCTGTCATTGATACTGTCTCAACCCAGATGTTTCGAAGAATGGAACTTGCATTATTTTTAACATATTGTTTACCCAATACTATGTCAATTAATTCCATAATGTTGTATAATGATACTGAGGCCTTGTTGGGGCTTTTAACTGACTGGATCTTTACTCTGTTAGACCTATCTTCAGACCATAGAAGGTCTCCCCAAGAGGCCACTGAACTTATCTGGACAATAAGACGCTGAACTTTATGCTAGGCAGGTGTTTGCAAGCAATGAATCTCAACTGAACTTGAACTATGGTTATGCAACAAGGTGGAGGAATCCACCATGGGGGGAGGGGTATGGGAGGGGTGGGGGGGATCCCCAGCGCCTATAAAACTGTACTACATAATATAATGTAAGCAACAATAAAAAAAAAAATAAAAAAATAAAGTGATCCAGGGTGACACAAGAGTGAGCATTTGACATTGCAGTTAAGACAGCTTTTGAGATAACCCACATCTCATACAGGAGTGCCTGAATTCCAGTTTGTGGTCAGCTTCCAATTCCAGTTTCCTGTAGTGAATACGCTAGGAGGCAGCTCAAAGTGTTAGGCCCCTTACACTCAAAGGAAAGTTGTGGATGGAGATCTAAGCTGCTGGCTTCGGTCTGGTCCGGTCCCAAATATTGCAGCCACTGGTGGTGAACCAGAGATGGAAGGTTGCTCACTCGCTTTCTATCTCACATAAAATGAAGAGAAAGAGAAGGAAGGAAGGGAGATCAAAAGAAGGGATGGAGGGAGAAGAAATAAATGAAGGACCCAGTTTGAACTACTACCTGAGCATTCTATTTATGGCAAAGCCGGAGGGATGTCAACATTACTCCTTGAGGACAGAAATCCACAGAAGGAGCCAAAGGGAAGGAAGGAAACCAGGGATAATGGATGCCACTGGAGACAAAGGAGGAAACTTTTCCAAAAGCTTTGCAAATGGAGGTATACAGGTTCTTCAATGCATTCTGAAAGTCAAGAACACTGATCTATAGTGAAATGGAGTGAAGTATGTTCAAGCATGCAGTCCGAGATGCAGGTCGTGATCAGTCGTAAAGCAAGACAGGCATTACTGGTACTAAACTATGCTCATATGCACACATACACAGCGTAGGCACTAAAATACAAAAGCACTTTTCTTATCTTGGGAAATAGATTTGGGAAACTCTTAGGCAGGTCAACATCAGCTAAGGAGTATATAACTACTTCTAGATATACACGTGGAGCACATGCCGTTTCTCACAGGCATGTGTTTGTTCCTCAACCTGACCTTCTATCTTGTATGCTGTCAAGACACAATTCTGGTCTCACATTCTCCAGGGAACCTAGTGACCTAGGCAGTCCTCTGAGACTGGATTTCCATTCTGTCCCAGCACTGTCTCTGTAGTGCTACCAAGAGCTCCTGCTGTTTTACAGGGAAAATGAGTTCTCTGTCCCCTGTACCTGATTATAATATTCCTTCTTAAACTCTAGATTCCTTGATGTCAGAGAGTATTTTATGTATCTTATGCATATATCTTTGTATTGCTGCCCACTATGTAGGTTTTCTTGTGCAGTAGAAACTCATCAAATATTGGACTGATTTAAAGAAAAGTATAGTGAAGAAGTTAGAATTGACTTTTTTCATTGCAGTAAAACTTACATACATTGAACTGCAGGGATCTTAAGCATATAATTCACTGAGTTTGATAACATAAAAGTATGCTCCTCGGCCCCAGTACTGGTATCCTAGTGGCTAAAGTCCTCACCTTGCATGCATTGGGATCCCATGTGAGTGCCAGTTCTAATCTCAGCATCCCCACAATCCATCCAGCTCCCTGCTTGTGGCCTGGGAAAACAGTCGAGGAAGATCCAAAGCCTTAGGACCCCGTACCCATGTGGGAGACCAGAAAGAGGCTCTTGGCTCCTGGTTTTGGATTGCCTCAGCTCTAGCCATTGTAGCTACTTGGGGAGTGAATCAATGGACAGAAGATCTTCAATGGACAGAAAGTCTGTCTCTCCTTCTCTCTATATATCTGACTTTCCAATAAAAATAAATATTTTTTTAAATGTGTTTCTGTGGTCAGTGTGGATTCACTTATGTCTTACTAGGTGGGACACAAAGATTAGTTACTCCTCACTAGGGTACTGAAGATTTCTCTGCACACCCCTCCTAAAACTGTTCTGCAACTAAACTGTTGACATATGTATTGTTAGACTAGACTACCCAAAAAACAGCCAGGTTCAGCAAAATTATGCTTCAACACTATAAAATGCTAAATACTATAATGAAAATAGACACAAGACAGCTGAACAGTAATCTATAGCTCTTTTAAGATGTAGAGAACCTGGTTGTACATAAACTAAAATTGAGATGCCAATGAAGAAGTCACAGGATGTAGTTAAGAACTTGCATTTTTTTTCTTTTAACATATTGCTTACTCAATACTATGTCAATTAATTCCATAATGTTATACATTGTTGCTGATGTTACGTTGGGGCTTTTAATTGATCGGGATGATACTCTGCCCGCTCTACCTTCAGACCAGAGACGGTCTCCCCAAAGAAGCCTTTGAACTTATCTGGACGGTTAGATGCTGGACTCTATGCTTAGTATATGCTTGCAATGAAAGAATCTCAACTGAACTTGAACTGTGGTAATGCAACAAGGTGGAAGAATCCACCATGGGGGGAGGGTTTAGGGAGGGATGGGGGAAATCCCAGTGCCTATAAAACGGTGTCACATAATGCAATGTAATTAATAATAATTAAAAAAATGAAATGCAAAAAATGTGTTTCTGTTATCCTAATAAGTAGATAGACTATTTCTGTTATTCCAGAAAATTTCCTAATACCGTTTTCCAGTCAATCCCAACTCCCTGCTGTTGACAACCACTATTCTGATTTTTATCCATTTTTGAACCTTGTAAAATGAACCGTACAGTACAAGTTCCTTTGTGTTAAGCTCTTTTTGTTCATATTATGTTTGTGAAATTGATCCACTTTGATGAGTATTGTCCATTCCATTTCACTGTTGAGTGATACTCCATTGGATGACTAGGACACAATTTGTTGTTACACTCTGCTTGTGACAAACACTTGAATCTTTTCCATTTTAAGATTTTCATGAATCCAGTGGTTGTAAATAATCATGTAGAAAATTTTTCTTAAAGATTTTATTTATTTATTTTTGAAAGGCAGATAGTCAGAGAAGGAGAGACAGTGAGAAAGATCTTCTGTCCAATGGTTCACTCCCCAAGTGACCACAACGGCTGGGGCTGAGCCAATCCGCAAAGGCCAGAGCCAAGAGCTTCTTCCTGGCTTGCTTCCTAGCGCTTTGGGCTATCCTCGACTGTTTTCCCAGGCAATAAGCAGGTAGCTGGATGGGAAGTGGGGCCGCTGGGGTTAGAACCAGCGCCCATATGGGATCCTGACACGTTCCAGGCTAGGACTTTAGCTGCTTGGCTATTGTGCCAGGACCTGTAGAAATCTTTTTATGAAAGACTGGCATTGTGGTAATGTGGGTTAGGTTACTGCCTTGGACACCAGCTCCCAATAATGCAACATTGGTTTGAGTTTAGCTTTTCTGCTTCCATTGTAGCTTCCTCTTAATGCATCCAGGATGGTAGAAGACACTGGCACAGTGCTTGGGTCCCTGTCGCCCATATGGGAGACCAGGATGGAACTGGCTCCTGACTTTGGCCTGGCTCAGAATTGGCTGTTGGGGCCATTTGGGGAGTGAACCAGCAAATAGAAAAATCTCTCTTCCTGTCTTTGTCTCTTGTTCTCTCTCTCTCTCTCTCTCTCTGTCTTTCAAATAAGTAAATAAAATTTTTAAATGGGAAAAAAAGGTCTTTTATGGAAGTATGTTATAATTTTTCTTAGGTTTCCTAGAAAGATGCTTATTGGATCGTAGGATGCATGTATGTGTTAAGAGATTTCTGAAGTGCTTTTCAAAGTGACTGCTCCATCTTCATAGCAGTGTGCAGTCAGCCCTATAGATCTACTCATTTTTTATTTATGAATTCAGCCAGCTATGGATAGATACTACCAAAAAAACCTCTGAAACCAAACCAAAAAACAACTGTACTGAACATATTCAGGCTTTCTCTTGGCATTATTCCTTAAGCAATATAATATAACAACTATTTATATAATATTTACCTTGTTTTAGGTATTATGGACAAACAACATGTTAAAGTCAGCTGTGGGGTCCCTTTGGGTTACAGATACGATGCTATTTTTGTAAAGGGCTGAACTTCAGGAAATTCTGGCATCCTTGAGGAGTCCTGGGACCAAGTCCTACACCAAGGAATGCTGTATAAATTTCAGTTGCTTTGCTTCTTTAATATAATTTGGTCTGATAATCTTTTTAAAATTTAAACATTTTAGTGGGTGTGAAATGGTATCTCATTATGGCTTTTATCTCCATTTTCTTGATAAATAAATGATGCTAAGTAGCTTTTAGAGAACTTGTTGTCATTCATGTATCTTCCTTTGTGAATTGTTTATGTCTTTCCCCTTTTAAAATTTCTGTTATTTGTCTGATATACATTTATAATTATTTACACATCCCAGATCCAAGTCTTCCATTATATAGATGCATTACAAATACTCTCAAGTTTTGTCTTTTACTCTTTTAGTGTTGTGGATTAGAAATTCTTAATTTTGGAGAATTCCAATCTCCCTTTTTTCTGCATAGTGCCTTTTGTGTCCTTGTTATGAGCATATATATCATAAAAATCTTGGCCTTCTATAAGTTCATAACCATATTCTCCCTTGTTTCTTCCAGAAGCTTTAAAATGTTACCTTTTATATTTTGGTATACAATTTATCTTGCTAAAACTGAAGTTAGAGACATTTTTTAATGATTAAGAAAAATGATGTGGCTCTTACATTGGTGAAATCTAATCTATCCAGTTTGAAAGAGCGCCTGTGTGCCTGGGCAGATAAGCAGCAGACTGGACCTCGACCACTGTGCCTTTTCTAAACTTTTGCCTTAAAGACTCATTGAATTCACTCTGAGTTTTGTATTTCAGTCTTAAGCAAAATGGGATGGTAGAATCATAACACCTCAAAGGACTGGAATGAGCATAAATGGTCATGAAGTCCTTCTAGAACGTCAATTGATATTTTAAATCTGTATCAAATAACAATGATGGAGAATTGCCAATGGCGTAACAGTTGTTTATAAGCTATAGACTCTGACCATAAATGAAAATTTTGTATTCTGTATTTCTTATGAACTCAGTGTAGAGATGGAGATAGAAAAAACATTCCCGTTTGCTGATTTATTCCCCAAATGCCCTCAACAGCTGATTGGGCTGAAGCAAGGAGCAGGGAACACATTCTAGGTCTTACATGCAAGTGACAGGAATGCATGTCTGGATCAGGCTGAAGCCAGGAGCCAGACACTCCATCCTGGGCTCCCTTGGGGGTGACAGGGACCCAGGTGCATGTGCCAGCTTCTTCTCCCTTCCTAGATGCAGTAAAAGGAAGTTAGGAAGCAGAAAAGCTAAACTCAAACCGTTGCTGCAATATGGGATGCTGGTGTCCAAAATGTCAAAGCCATCACCCACTGTATCCCAGGGTGCACTGTAGGAGAAACTGGAAACAGAAGAGGAATGAGGAGCAGAGCCCAGACATTCGGATAGGGAATATGGGCATCCCAACCAGCAGCTCAACCACCAAGCCCGATGCCTGCCTTCAACACAGCTTATGGGTTAACATCATTGCATGAACATTCTACAGCACTGCTGCCTAATAAGCAGCTGCAACTCCCATTTCCCCCCAGCATGTAAGGGTTGCCAAAGTGATGTATGCTCCTCATCGTTACTGTCACAGTGAGCTGAGGAGCTCAGTGAGCGATGTTGGCATAGAGCCTTATAAAAATACACCGATTAAGTGGCACATTGTCATTGAGTATAGGCCACTCATTAATAAAATTCCCTGTAGAGTGGGGGAAAGAATGAGCCCTCATTACTCTCATTAGTTCAGAACCCACTTTGGAACTCGTAGTAATTCATATCTGCTCTATGTGGCTCCTATCCAGTCAATGCTCACAATTTGAAACAGAAGGCATAACTCAGAATGACTCTAAGAAAAACTAAGGGACTATAAACTGTGAGTTTGATGTTGTTGTTTTTTGACTCTTTAATATTAAATATGTACACTGTGCAAGGCATAAATCTACACTTTTTAAAATACAACTAATTTACTTTTGGCATTTTTACCAGTTAAGACTAACTTTTTCCTCTTTTTTTTTTTTTTTTAATTTCTCCTTTTCCTTTCCGTTTTTCATTTCCTGTACTGCCAAATTCTAAGTATCAGAATACATGTGACCAGATGGGCCTGGACCTGCAGGTACAAACACAAACTGCAATTTTATCAGAGATTTTTCAGGCTTGAGGCGAATGCAAAGGAGAGTGTGGTATTTCAAACTTCGGTTGCTGTATCACTGAGGAGCTTCCACTCTCTTCCATTTGCAGTGTTAAAAGAGAAGTAGTCAAATGAATTGAGTTGACTAATTGTCATCCAAGGAATAAATGTGCTCATGCAGCATCATATGCTTGGGGAGTGATTGAAGTGCGTGAAATATGCAAACTCTCCCTAGAGACGAGAGCATCAACAGATGAATAATCAAAATCAGTATTAAAGGGGGAAACTCCAGCTTTACATGTCATGTCCCAAATAGAAACTCCTTCTTATCAGATTTATAATATGAATTATAGCCAATTAAATTTTGAATTTCATCAATAAGTATTTGTGAAACTTGAAATAAAAAGAAAATTCATGTAGAAAGAAGTCCAACTTATGCCATATTAATGAAGTTTTCTGCATAAAATTGAAAGCTTAAATAATGTGGAATGAGGGCCCAGCGTGGTGGCCTAGCGGCTAAAGTCCTCACCTTGAACGTGCTGGGATCCTGTATGGGCACTGGTTCTAATCCCGGTAGCTCCACTTCCCATCCAGCTCCCTGCTTGTGGCCTGGAAAAACAGTCGAGGACAGCCCAAAGCCTTGGGATCCTACATCCACGTGGGAGACCTGGAAGAGCTCTTGGCTCCTGGTTTCAGATTGGCTCAGTTCCAGCCATTTCTACCGCTTGGGGAGTGAATCATCGGACAGAAGATCTTCCTCTCTGTCTCTCCTTTCTGTATATCTCCCTTTCCAATAAAAAAATTTTTTTTAAATCTTAAAAAAAAAATAGATGAGTCTAGGCATTAGAGCTCCTTCTAGGTCTCCCATGTAGCTATCCAAGATTCAAGTATTGGCCTATTTTCTGCTTTCAGAGAAGGAGCTGGATCAGAAGCAAGCAGACAGGGCTCACACCTAGCCCTTCTTTCTCACCTGTAATAACAATTTACTTGGTAAATTCCTTATTATCTAACACAAAGCCCTTAGAGTGGAAAAAATGTTTTATTCTTGATAAATCGTAGAATTTGAAACATTTCAAGGCCAAAGCCATAGCTCTAAACTAGCTTCTTAATTTTGCTGCTGAATATAGGTAATGAGATAGGAGGGAGGGAAGTTCAGTATTACAGAGGGTGCTGACTGCTTTATTTTCTTGCTCATAAAGACCCCAATGGTATTATGACACAAGAGAAAGGGCTTAGGCTCAATGCAGTGCCTCAGCGGCTAAAATCCTTTCCGTACAACTGCCAGCATCCCAGTTCATGTCCCAGCCCCTCCACTTCCCATCCAGCTCTCTGCTTGTGGCCTGGGAAAGCAGTGGCTCAAAGCCTTGGGACCCTGCACCCATATAGGAGGCCCAGAAGAAGCCTCTGGCTCCTGGCTACGGATCAGCTCAGCTCTGGCCATTGCGACCACTTGGGGAGTGAACCAGCAGATGGAATATCTTTGTCTCTCCTTCTCTCTATAAATCTGACTTTCTAATAAAAATAAATGAATCTTTTTTAAAAGAGAGAGAGAAAGGGCATCATCTGGCATACATTTTAGGGAAAAAAAAACACAGAAAAACCTACAAGCTTTGCATATATTTTAGTGTCATACACAAAAAAATTGTAAAGCAGCTCATAATTATCAGGTGGCTGGTTGTGTGTCTGAGGGTACTTCAACGAGTTAATAGAAAACAGAATTAAGAGATGAATTTAGTTTGGTGCAAACATTTTTCCAAAGCCACATAAAAAAAGATCACCAGAAAATTTGTATTAAGAAAAAGCTATGCATAGATTCCAACCTTTTTTTTCTGTCTTCATGAGCTTATCTTTTAATTCATTTTTTTTCACATAACTTACAAGTCATGTATACTAGGCTTGCCTAATTACATTCCTTACACGGTAAGAAGGCAAGCCAGTTAGTTACCTGAGTTTCATAATGGGGTAAAGGAGATTTATTTCTCATTCTGATTCTATGTCACCTTGAACAACAGCTCCTGTGTCTAGAGGTCAGTACTCTCCTGGTTTTCACACCTGATCTGTTTTGTGAGCTGGTGATGGTGTGAGTGCTAATAAGAGAGACTCATGTCCTTTTTACCTCCATATGTCTTGATTAAAACCTTGTGAAGATGTCCCGTGTCAGGGCTCACAGCAGTGTTGAACCCAAGGGTGAATTTCGGACTTTAGAAGGTGTTACTTATTCTATTTATTTGTCAAGCAGAAACAGACAGTTCCCATCGGCTGATTCCTTACCCAATGCCCGCAACTTCTAGGCTATACCAGATCAAAAGCAGGAGCCAAGAACTCAGTTTGACTTTTGCAGGTGGGTGGTACTGCTTCGAGTACCGGAGCTGTCACTTGCTCTCTCTCAGGGTGCGCTTTGACAGAGAACTGGAACCAAGAGTGGAGTCAGAACTCTGATCTGGGCACTCCAGGTGAGAAGGCAAGTGTCCCAAACAGCACATTGGTTATATGCCAAATGCTATCCACAAATCTGGGCTCTTAATTAAGGTAATTCAACCACTGGCACACACTTGGGTATGATGTGCCATGAAACAGAGCAAGATGTCTTCAGAGGTGTATTTTCCTTGTGATCTGCCTTGCATATACATTGCTCGTCAGATTCTCTGAAGATCCCTGTGATGAGCTAGGTAGCAACAACAGGTGTGTGGGAAGCGGTAGCCACAAATGTGTGGTCTTTGATATGTGAGATTTACCATTCCCAGAGGCGTTAACTTTTTCTGCTGCCTGTGGCTAATCCTACTTACTCTAGGATGTGAGGATTTGGGACTGGAAAGACAGTGACAATCAGTCCCGTGAAACCTTATTATCAGTGGTGAGCCCCAGGAAAGGGGTGCCTTTTCTCCTTAAAATCTGAGACTGTAAAATTTAACTGAATTCCAATGTGTTCTTCAAAGCTTACATTTATCTGATTTGGGGTTGTAAGTGGAGATTCGGTCAGCTCACTCCAAACGGCTATGATAAAAACAGATGGAAATCCAAAAACGAGTGGCTATACCCCCATTGGAGTCAAGGAAATTCAGAAACCTCAGAATAGGCTTTTGGCTGGAAGTCCATGGAAGGTCCTGTTACTATCACAGCAACTCAATTGTCCTGTGTCAGCTTCTCTTACTTCTACCAACCAGTATCTTCACCTCTCCTCTATATACCTGGCTTAAAATCCTTGTTCTACCACTTGTTGCCTCGGCTGTCTTGGGCAAATAACTGAACCACTCTTTGTGTGCCATCTGTATAAAGGTGAGCTAGGAAAGGCACAGATTAGTAAAGGATGAATAGCAGTTAGTGTATTTTAATCATTACAAAATGCAATTTTTAAAATCCAGATTTGAGCACCTCTGATATTGGGGTGCATTTTGTAATCGCTGTCTGGCAGAACAGGAGTTGAGCTGTGAGGAAGCAGTGGGCATCTGATCATCTGCCAAAACTTGCTTCTCACTCCTGGCTTCATGATGGAACAAGTGCAGCCTCTCCATGTTCTAGTCAAGAAACCTTGTGAAGACCAGTGGAGGTAGGAATACAGGTCCTGATGCTGTCTGGACATATTCTGTCTGATGCTTTCGGGTATGACCCAGAACATTTCAGCACCAAAACCTACAGAACACATCCAGGAAGGAATACAGAGAACAGTGGTGCTGCACTCTCTTACAAGCCTCAGCCTAGGGCTTGCCACCCAGTGCCCGGTGGCTGGAGGGTTATGCCGCACGGAGACACACAAGCAGTGCTGACTGGGTCAAAGGTAACCTGAAAGCAATAGATTCTGAATATGAAGAAGTTCTAGGAACCATAAGAAATTTATCTATCCATATTATGCTTTTTGGATGTACACAGGAATGACAGCATAAAATCTATGTAGAAAATTACAATAGAAGGTTATTTGAATAAATGCAAAACTGTAAGTCATGAGGAAGCATATGTATGGATTAATTATTGGCATTTTAATATTTCACAGTAATTCACAAAATAGGAGTGCACACACAAGTTATGCAGGGGCCAGCAGTGTGGAGTAGCGGATAAAGACATGGTCCATGACACAAACATCCCTTATGGATGTTTCTGATCCAGCTCCCTGCTAATGCGCACAGGAAATGCAGTGGAAGATGGCCTGAGCACATGGGCCATTGCATGGGAGACCCGGAAGAAGCTCGTGAATCCTGAGTTAGCCTGGGTGTTGCACCCACTTGGATAGCAGTGCGGCAGAAGGAAGATCTGTCTGTCCCTCTCACTGTAACTCTTTCCAAAAAAATACATAAATCTTCTTTTTGGAATTATTTTTATTAGAAAGTCAGATTTTCAGAGAGAAGGAGACACAGAGAGAGATAGTCCATCTGCTGGTTTACTCCTTAAGTGGCTGCAACGGCTGGAGCTGAGCTGATCTGAAGCCAGAAGCCAGGAGCCTCTTTTAGCTCACCCATGTGGGTGCAGGGTCCCAGGACTTGGGGCCATCCTCAACTGCTTTCCCAGGCCATAAGCAGGGAGCTAGATGAGAAATCGAGCAGCTGGGAAAAGAACCAACACCCAAATGGGACCCTGGCAGTTGCAAGACAAGGATTTTAGCCATTAGGCTGCTACACCAGGCCCAAATACATGTTTAAAAACAAAACAATTGATGTTGTAGATTTGTTTATTATTGCCCAATAGTTTTGTTATTCATAACTTTTTTAAAAAAAGATTTATTCATTTTAATTGGAAAGGCAGATATACAGAGAGGAAGATCTTTCGTCCGAGCTGGATGGGAAGCAGAGCTGCCGGGATTAGAACCGGCGCCCATAATGGGATCCCGGTGCATTCAAGGTGAGGACGTTAGCTGCTAGGCCACCATGCCAGGCTCTATTCAGAACTTTTAGTTACTCATGGTTTCCCATTGTCTTTTGCTTCGTGAATTAACAAGTTCCTGTTTGTAAATTTACTGCCTTACAGTGGGCCACTTGGGACGTCTGTGTGTCAGATCAGAGTGCCAATTCTAGTCTTGGCTACCCTGCTTCCAATCCGGCTTCCTGCTAATGCCCCTGGGAAAATAGTGAAAGATGACCCAAGTACGTGGGTACCTCCCTCCCTTGTGGGAGCCCTAGACTGCCTCAGCTTTGGGCTACTGACTTAGTCTAACTCATCCCTGACTGTTCCAAGTCTCTTTCGCTCTCTCTTTTTAAAAATGAATAAATCTTTACATATACAAAATAGTATTTCAAATAAATAGATTTTTAGAAATAAATGTCTTGCTTTCTCTGTGATTTCCTACATGGACCAATTCATTGTGTTTTCTCTCCTCTCCTCTCTTTCCCTTTACATTCCTTCTCTTTCCTTTCACCAGAATACCATTAAGAAGTCAATCTTGAAATCCTGAACTCATCTCTAATCCAGTCAGCCTGGGGCAGGATGGGAGGCGGGGTCATGGTGCTGAGAGGGGAGTCATGTGGTTGAGAACTCAACTATTACAACTTGCCCATACTTTGCTTTCTTTGTATTCCTGGTACTCAGCACCTTATGAGTTGCATGTATGAATCAAAGCACTCTTGCAAGATGACTCTTCCAGCTCGCCCATGTGGGTGTAGGGTCCCAAGACTTGGGGCCATCCTCAACTGCTTTCCCAGGCCATAAGCAGGGAGCTGGATGAGAAGTGGAGCAGCTAGGACATGACTCACCACTGTGGGTTGATGCCATATTATAAAACTTTGAGATGTCTTTTAGATACGGAACTCACCCATCAACTGATGACTGGGTAGAGACAAGTGGTGCATATACACAATGCGATACTACTCAGTCATAAAAAGGAATGAAATCTTGGGCCAGAGGGAGGGAGCACTCTGGGGAACAGAGGCCACTCTGGGTGGGACTGTGGTGTACCAGCAGGGTCTCTCCCTCCCTCTGATCTCTTTTTGTAAGGAAGTTGGTATTTGACATCTTCCATGAGTTAAACTTTTCTGTTATCTGCATACTGGAGGTTTTCAGAAATCAGTTCTGTGTCCTAATATATTAACTCTGTAATCATTTCACTTGTGAACACATTTTCCTCCTTGAAAATGTTTCCTTTCTCCTCCTATTTCTTTCTTTTTTTTTTTAAGATTTATTTTGTTATGTTTTTATTGGAGAGGCGGATATACAGAGGAGGAGAGACAGAGATGAAGATCTTCCGTCCCAAGTGGCTGCAAAGGCAGGAGCTGACCCAATCCGATGCTAGGAGCCAGGAGCTTCCTCCGGGACTCCCACGTGAGTGCAGAATCCCAAAGTTTTGGACCGTTCTCGACTGTTTTCCCAGGCCACAGGCAGGGAGCTGGATTGGAAGTGGAGCGGCTGCCAGGATTAGAACTGGCACCCATTCGGGATCCCAGCACATTCAAGGCAAGGACTTTAACCACTATGCTATAACGCCAGGCCCTCTCCTCCTATCTCTTTTAGAGCTGAGACGAGACTGGGAGAGATGAACCAACCCCCTCTTAAGCTTGCTGATGAGGGTAGAGTCCTTTTACTCTGAAAATCTGATTGTTGGGTAAACTCATAAGCTTTGTGTTCCATCTTCTTACTTGATTTCCATCTTCTTACATCTGATTTCTTCCCAAAGTCAGAGTCCTGTGTAGGGTTGATCAGAGTGGGCACATTCTTGGAGGATTTGTTAGAGCTTTGTGAGCCAGGCTTCACCATCGTCATTGCATCATTCATTGAAGGGTCCTGTGATAATGGTGGTAGTTGTGATAGATCTGATGCTTCTCCATTTGTTTCCCCATCTTCCGTTTTTCAGTTCCAACTCCTCCATGCCGCCTACCTGGATTGCCACATTTATCTCAAAGCCAGCCCTTCGACAGCAGCCTCCTGTTGCTGCAATTACGTGGGTCAGGTAATTCTTCCTGGAAAAGCCCCTTTTGCAGTGTGATGCTTTTGTCTGTGGGACCAAGCCCCTATTCTCCTGGCATTGAAGTCCCTCTGTAAAGTTTTCTTTATCTTACTTAACCTGTTTTTGTTTTGTTTTGTTTTTTGTGGGAAGGATCAACTTTTAGGGAAAAGTGGGTGTGATCAAGTTTTCTATTTCTTCTTCCTGTTTCCGGGGAGAGAGGATGATAAGGGGGGAAGCCATACCCAACCTCCCAACTGCCCCAGTACCCTGGGATGGGGAATGGCTGCCCGATATCAAGCCAGGGTACCGATGTGGCACATGCTCCAAGGGTTCTGCCCAGGTAGATGACATAGTTCTGAAAGGCTGTTGATCTTGCTAATGCATGGATGAGGAAACCCTTCCAATGCCCGTTGGCAGCCATAGTCCACCTTAGAGTCTCCATTCGCTCAGACTGCTGTCATCATTTGGCTGAGGTAGTGTTCCCATGTGTTCTGTTCTCCTTCCTCTGCTATGGTACTCTTCACCAGCTTTAACAGTGAGGATTTCACGAAAGCCTTCTTTTCTACTTGTGCCAGTCTTGGGAATCAGCCATGATCAGGATGCGTCTGTTGCCTTTTTCACCCTCTGCTGTTCTTGTACCATATTGTAAGGATAGGTTATCTTTCTTTTTTTCCATGAATCCTGTTTATTCTAGAATAAAGTTCAAGTTCTTCTTCCTAACATAATGAATGGCTTCTATTTTGTAGCGCTATATCGTTCATGCTTTGTGTGAACAAATGATTTCCCTTCGTTATTCATTCTCTCCACAGCTTCCTCCTCCTTTTAACGTTTAACATGGCAGATCTTTCACAGGAGACCTTTTAACATTTTGAAGAGTTGAAAAAACACCTTTGATGTTAGAATAAAACATAGAGACTTTATTATGGGCTGCAAAGATTATAATCTTCTTTCCTGACTTTCTCTACAGTTTCTGTCATACTAGTACCACATGATATACCCCAGGACTCTTGCATTTTCCATTTCATTGCTCTGTTTAAATCTTACTTCCACAGAGATATTTTCTTTCTCCTTTTCTTTCCTTCCATTCCTCATTCTATCCAAGAATAGCTGATTAGGGACCAAAAACGTGAGCCCCTGAAGCCTCAGGAGGCAACCCGAGTGGAGTTTTGGCTCTGGATTCCTACATACTTATATGTATTTAAAGAATTTTGTTGAAACACCAACTTACAGAGAGAAGGAGAAAGAGAGAGGGATCAGCTAGTTAGTGGCTTATTTTTCAAATGACCACACCAGCCAGGGCTGGGCCGAGACTGGAACTCTGTCCAGGTTTCCCACGTGGGTGGCAGGACCTCAATTACTCGGGCCGCCATCTGTTGCCTTCCATATACATCAGCAGGAAGCTGGATCTGGAGCACAGGTGTAGGTGGAAATGGATCCTTGACCCTCTGCTTTGAGATGCAAGTGTTCCAAAATGACAACCCAGCATTCCATAAAAGCCTGGGAAGATTCCTCTTGATCACTTTAACCAAGGTTCATTTTCTCATTATACTACTTAACATTCCTGCTATTGTCTTGTTCATTGACTGTTAATGCTGCTTGGCATGATGTAGTTGCTTAATGAATAGCTATTTAAGAGATTAATGAATTATTGAAAGAATGAGTTAAAAGTTTGTCTTTAGTTTGAGTTTGAAGTAGATCTACTTCCCAGGTGCTCTTTAGGGACTCAAGGAGGAAAAGAGATAAAATAGCATTTTCAGTGATGGGAAAAAGTGAAAGTGGACGACATTCTTGTTATTGTTAGCTTTTTTATGTGCTTGGTCGTCTAACTGTATACATGTAAACTTACAGACTTAAAAACAGATTCTGAAACAAAATGGGCATCAATGCTGATACACCCCAATTTATTTAATCTCTGCCCTTGAAAGCTTTAATAGGTTTGTGTTTACTTCAACGACACTGGCATTACTAAAAGTATTTTTAAAACATTTGTTTTGTGGGCTGGCATTGAAATGCACTGGATATGCCGCAGCCTGTGACACCAGCAGCCCATATGATGCTAGTTTGAGTCCTGGCTGCTCCACCGCTGATTAGGCTCTGTTAATGCACCCGGGAAAGCAGCAGAATGTTGCCCAAGTGCTTGGCACCTGCATCCATGTGAGGCATTCAGATGGAGTCCCAGGCTCGTGGCTCCGACCTCACCCAGCCCTGGCTGTCGCAGTCATTTCAAGGAGTGAACCAGCAGACAGAAGGCCTCTCCCTTTCCTTCACCTCACCCCATGTAACTCTGCCTTAAAATAAAAATAAATATTGTTTCAAAAGGGCTTTCAATAGCTGTATTGGTAACTCCTCCAAAAGACATTCGTGTTGTTATTCTTACGTTAGCACTTAATTTTTTCCCCCCCAAACTTTTACCCTGCCTAAGCAGTCATCTCAATATACCTGGTTCCTATTGACTTAATTAATTTCCAAATCTATCTACAAAAAGGGGGACTTGGGGTCGGTGCTGTAGCTCAACAGCTTACTTCACCAGTTATGACACTGATGCTGGAATCCTGGATTGACAGTTTAAGTCCCGCCTGCTCTTCTTCCAGTCCAGCTTTCTGCTGACTTGCCTAGGGGAACAGCTGAAGAGGGCCCAAGTCCGTGAGCCCCGAAGCTCTGCAGGCAGCCACGGTGGTGTTCTGGCTGCTGCTTTCAGCCTGGGGGGACCTTGGCTGTTACAGCCGTTTGGAGTATGAACCAGTGGATGCAAAATTTTCGATTAGTCTTTCCCTCTCTGTGTCACTCTGTCTTTCACGTAAATAAATATTTTGGGGAAAAGTGAAACTTTTCTTCCAATTTTGAGGCTATTTACAATATATCTATATCTATATAGATAGACACAACATACAATATATTATATTGAGATTTACTGAGATGAATGTGATATAGGCTTAGCTGGTATTTATAATACAGGGATTTTAATGAAAGATTTATATAATTGTGACATTTTCAGAATAGGTGAGTATTTCCAGGTAAAGACTCATAGTTGCGCATATCAATTCTTATGTGTTAGTTAGAAGGCAACATAATTACTCTTCTCTATCAAATTAGAAGTTCAGTGGAGATAGCAGTGTTTTTCTGTCTTTAGATTCCTCAAAAAAAAACCAGTCCATGTATATAATGCATTTTTTGCAATGTTATTGAAGATCACAGACTTAATCATATGGCAGTGTTGTAAAATAAAGAGAAAAGAATGTAAAACCCTGAATGTTCAATTCTTACACTGACATAGTACATTTTGATTGAAATTTGAAGTTACTTATTTTCAACAATAGGTGGCGCTTCACAAGTTTCTTGGTTGGAATGAATTGGCTTAATGAAATGTCTATCAATTTGAAAAACTAATGCAAAATGTTAAGATTCATATAACAAAGTGATTATTAATGGAAGCTGTATTTGCTACACTTATGTAGTGTCAAAGTGGACATCCTAAGAGATTTTTAAAAAGAGATAACAATGCATGTGTTTTGAAAATAGATGAAAAGATTATGTTTTTTATTTTTTATTTTCAATTTTTAAAATGTTGTCCAATCCGTTTTTAAGGCTGTGTGCTTGTTTTTTTTTCTTTTCCCAGCCATGATTACATTAAGTTTACAAATTTTATAGGAGGAAATTTTAATGTACACAATGATCTTTATCTTAACAGTGAAAATTTACAGATAAATGAATGATTAATTGGAAAGTGTTAGTAAGTAACTGCCCTCAGATCCCAGCTAACACACACATTAACACACTGTGGCATGCACACACACGCACGCATATGGTCACACAATTTTTAAACCTAAGAATTCTCAGCTGTAAGAAAAAGCAGACCACAATTGCTTGGTCATAAATGTGGTTGTGGCAACAAAGGTATTTAATAATTTATCCTGAATGTTAAAGTTCATAAAACACATGTAGTGAGTCCTTTAGTGGCACTAGGACTTAAAAAAGCAGAGGACTATTATTCATTTCCATTTAAAAAAATAACAAACTTTTAATGTCCACTTCAGGTTACTGAAAGAAGGCAGGCTCAGAAAAACCAACCACTGATCACTTAGAAGGTGGCACAGTTGGGAATCGGAATCATCTGATCTTCTAGTACCACTCACAGTGGAGAAGGTTTTCCTATTAATAATATTGCACCTGAGGTCATTATTGGTGAATACGACTTATTAGCCAGAAATATAAATATACCACAATACATGTCAGTCAAAACTCAGATCTCAAAAACTGATGTCCTGTCAGCTATTACAGAATATTTGAAATGTTTTCACAAATGGAGTTATTTAAAATATTCCAAGAAAACTGCAAATTCAAGAACATTGCAAGTATGAATTTTTGAAAGAAACTCTCCAACACATTTGGTGTTCTAATTTTGCAATGTTGGATATTCTTAGAGATGCCCAAGTGAATGCTTACTTCACAACTATTCTACATGATGTAACAAATAAGGGGTAAACTGTAGCTTTTGGCATAGGTTATTTCAGTAGGAAATAAAGATTCAAGTAGCAAGCCCCAGGAGATATTTCAAGTTTTGTTTTAATGAAGACATGACTCTGTTTTCTTGCTGTTCTGTCTACTAGTTTAAATCAACCTAGGTTCTTGGGCATTTGTGGGTCATTCTGAAAATGAGATACTAGTTACTTTTACTACCCTGAATTAAAGAAATTAGCAGATGATAAAGGAGTATTTCACTCACTTGTTTCAAAAATCAAATTAGCAGAAGATATGGCTAATTTTGCTTTCTCATGAAAATAAAGAACAAATCAAGGCTCAGAGGGGAGCATTTAACACCAGTGGAAATGGAAAGAAGACCGGATTCATTATGCAGTTAACTAGATAAGAAATGAGATTGTTACGTTCCACAGCAAATCTTACTTCCTGATACAGCCTTACTACATGGGTTTCGTTAGTACAATCTTTGCTGTATGGTGGTGATGCAGTTTGTCCAAACTGTCACTGACAGTAAAGGAATAAGGCACTTAAGGAATGAAGGGCACCAATTCAGACCCTTCGCATGTACATTTCTTTTCTTAAAAAAGTCTCAGAAAAGGTCACTCATGATAAAGCACACCAATGATTAATTGCAGAATTATCAAGTTGACAGAAAGAAGCTCTGTGAGTCATTCAGTGTGATCATTTTATGTATTGCCTGTTTTGCCCACTTACACTATTTGAAACCAATGCAGATGTCAGCAGCTCAGAGAGGGAAGTAGGCTGAGTAGCATGCTTTTGAAAATGATGAGAATGTTTATGGAAAATTTACAGAATGGATTGGTCTATTTTTGTCAACTACGGAGGTTGTTTACAAAAGGAAACTGAAAATAAAATAGTCTATCCTTGCCAGCTTTCCTTGGGAAGTGTAGTATAGAGTGACTGATGCCCTAAAAGGAAAGTCAAGAGAAGTTAGCTTCCATGACTGCCTCTTCATTGACTAACTCATCAACGTCAGTGATTGTTTTTGTTTGTGTATTTGTTTCTCAACAAGATAGTGGTTCTAAGAGTATCATTCATCATATTATAAAACAATTGATCATGACCTCACAGAAACATTGGGAGAATTAATAAGATATTAGTTTTCAAATTCTTGGGATACACTCTGGGTCTGTTTTTTTGGCAGAATAAAGTAGATAAGTGAACAAGTTAAAACTTCTACTTTTTTTTTCTAAGTCACTAGCTATTATAAAGCAGTTAGCAGGGGTTTTTTTTCCATTTCATTCTATTCTTTCTCAAAGATCCAATCAACAGAACAGGTGGTTAATCTTGTTTTCACATGAAAATGCACAAGAGGCTGTGACTCGCTTTCCATTCCATTTCATTCAGTTGTATTTTCATATAGGAAAGTTGAAATTACAACATTTTTTATTGTCATTTAAAATTCTATACCTCAGTTATTAATATCTAGTTAACAGGATACTGTAGTTAAAGTTACTAAATAAATACTATGTCTGTTTTAAGCTAAACATTTAGAATTTTTAAATATAGTCTTACAGGCAATTGAAAGGAGAGGCAGGTTTCTTTAAATATCTTCTGAACCACAGTGGCAAGAACCAATTTATGTTTACTTGTAGTAGAAAAAAATATATATTGATGTATTTTAGCACTAAATGATGCATAGTGTCATTGATCAACTTTATGCTATAAAATATTTGCTTTCTTAACAGAGCATGACCTATGATGGTGTTTTACATAAAACTTCATTAATACTATTTATTGTTTTAATGTAAAAGTACTGGATTTCATAATGTTAGGGTAAGTTAGTTGGGAGTCTTCCCAGTGGATTTTGGAGGATTTATGAAGTAGGATGTTTAGTGCTCCCTCTCCTGGTTTTGTCACATTGGTGAGCTGACTTCTCATCCCAAAGTTGAGGTGATGGCTGAGAAGACAATTTCAAAACTTCAAATAAGACACTCTGTTATGAATTCTTTCTGATTTGACTATCCTAAACTCATTCATAAGAAATTGAACCATCATGAATAAAACGTTATTCCCAAATCCAACAAGAACGATGAAAAAATTAGAAAATCTATTGTTCTATGCCTTAAAAAGGCCTATTAGGATACAATCTAAATTGTTAAGAGTGAATATATAACGTCTTGTTTTCATTCATGTTCAGTTTTATTTTCTAGTGATGCTTTTTCTTAGTTGATAATTTATTTAGAATGTGTTAGGTACCTTAACAGCTATTCCAAATACAATTTTAATTTTTGAGTATTTTAAACATATGCTAAGTCCAGTACAGAAAAAAGTCTATACAGAATTACTTGCTATTGCAAAGATTTAAAAAAACTATTTTGAAATGAAAATGTTTATGCTCAAACTTATAGTTGAGCTAGAGTCTAAATTTTTGCTTTTCTTTTGCCAAAGACTAGGTTATTTCTGCTATGTAGTTCTGGGAAAATATTTCTTTTTCACTAACTATATGTTTTTGGTTTTCAAATATCTTTTCAAAGTCTCAGTGGAACTTTATATTTCATAGTTATCATCATTGTAGAATGCACTACATGATTCTGTTCTTGAGTGTCTAAAAATCCTTCAATTTGCAAGGAAGCAAAGAGCAAGTTCTCTGCTTTATTTTGTCAAGCGATACATGCTACCAAGAATCCTAAAACCTCTTGGTAAATTATTTGAATTTTACTTGACTTTTACCTAGTTCTTTAAGCTAGGTTGGTGGGACGTGACTTTTTTTTCTTTTTTAATTGTACAAGCATTACAAAGTGGGAGAAGTCTGAGTTTTTTTTTTCCCCATGTGATTAGGTTTTGCAAAAACGGAGCCAAGATAGACCAATTATTTAAAAACTTACAACAGGAAATTTCGCCTTTATGAAACATCGTTCTAGCAGGGAATGCCACCTTTTGAACTTCTGATTTCACTTATTCCGAAACTTAAATAGGACCTGGAATCTTTATTATCATCGTTTTTACTATTGATACACATTCCCTGCCCGCCCCCTCCGGTTAGTTGATCAGAAGTGAGGGCGTGGGCATACAACTTTTTTCAGCTTTTGTTACTCACACTTCTTTTCTAATTCAACGTCAAGGGTGGAGTCCACCAATCTTTTTATTTGCAGATGAGCCACTAAAACTTAGTTAACTAAATTCCAATGCGTCCCTTCAGGGCAGACTGCATTTACTGGAGTTTAAAGGCAGCCCCGAATGCGTAGATGATATTTATTGCACGAGTCCATGAGACAACACCTTCAAGTTGGTAGGTACAAACGAAAAAGGAAACCACAGTGGAGGCAATCCTGTTCCAGGTTTTCGGGCGGCCCGTGTGATTGACACATGATATCACTGGGGGCGTGTCCTGCAGTGGAGGTGGAGGTGGAGGCTTGGAGCTGAAATTGTGCGGAGCGGGACTCGGTTCGCTCTGCAAAGCACGCAAGGGTTTGCAGGGTGCTAGCCGCAGACCGGGCTCCCTGCCCCGGATCAGGAGCCGCTACATCGCTGTACATGTGCCTGAAAAGCAATTTGCAATCTTTGCACTAGGTAAGAACCGTTTCCTTCTTTTCTTTCCGTAGACATTTTAGAAACGTTCAGGTGGGAAATGTCGGATTTTGCGAGAGCTCAACATTTCTTTGAACTCTAGAGCTGAGAGTACTGGTTGCATTTCAAAACGCCAGCAGCACGCCCACTGCTCCAAGCTCTTAAACTAAATGCTAACACTTAAACGAGCAAGCGGGGTCCCTTTCACTTTTGCCCCCTTAACCCAGCCGTATTAAGTTTAAAGTCGGAATGATCGGATGTGTTAAACCACAGGGCCACTTATGCCGAAGAGGGGCTGGCACTCGGTGTGCCAACCCAATGCGTGTTTGTTTAGGCATTGTTGGCGACAGAATCCCGAGACAAGCAATGGTTTAAAACCTGAATTTCCCGTCCCTCTGTATCGATTTCCAATGGGCAGAGGCGTTGCTTGAACGTTGTTTGAACTCCGAAGGCATTCCAAGGCAGCAAAAAAGCACTTGGGCAAAAACGTGCAAGTCTGCATGTTACTTGGGCTCGCCGCTGACACGCCGACCGTGCGCCGGCCTGCCAATCACGGGCGGCAGCAACAGGCGGCACATGGCAGCGGGCTGCGGGCGGCGCGCCCCGCTCCTTCGGCCGGGCCGAGCGGGCGGCCGGGGGGCCTGAGCAGAGAGCGAGCTCACGTGTGTCTGTCTCTTCAACCCTGCAGCAGGCATCTGGGCCGTGGACGCGCGGGGTCGAGAGACTGAGAGGGAGCGCCGTCCCGGAGAAGCTGACCTGCCAGGAGCCGAGTTCCAGAGGAAGCTGTGCCCCAACTTGCCCAACAGCGTGCGGCATCGCGAAAGCGCCCCGGCCTGCGCGGGGACCAGGGACGCCGCCGCCCTCTGCTTCTCTCTGAGGAGGACCTCCCCGAAAAAAAAAAAAAAAACCCAAAACAAAACCTCGCATCTTCACCTCTTCCCTCCCCTCCTCCCCGGCCGGCAGCGGCGGCCTGGCGGGCTCGTGCTCCGGGGTCCCTCCGGGGTCCCGCCGGGGCCTGCGCTGCTCCGTGACCCGTCCGCCGACGCCCGTTCCGAGCCCTGCCCCAGGCGCCGCCGAGTCTCGTCCTCCCGTGACGTGGATTTTTTCACTCGTCCGAGGCCACCACCCCTCCTTCCTTCCCCTCCCCAGCGGGGAGCGATCGGAACCCCAAGAAGTACCCTGGTCCGAGCACACCGCGCCAGTCAACCTGGCACGTCACGCACTCTTCCGAGCGCCGCGCCCCTGAGCGCTTCCCTGAGAGGCTCGGACGGGGCCGCCTCCCGAGCGGCCTTTTTTTTTTCTTTTTCTTTTTAACTGGCTCCGGCCAGGGGACTGCAGGGGAACCGCTCCCCCAGCCCGAGGTGGATGTTACCCGAGCCGCCGGGCCGCCGGGAGCTGTGAGAGGACTGCGCCCGGCCGCGCCGAGCCGCCGCACCAGTGCCCCGGGCGGCCGGAAGGGGGCCGCGGGCAGCGCTCCGGCCGGGCCCCGGCGAGGGGGCGGGAGAGGCCCGCGGGGGGCCCCCACTCGTCGCGGCCCCGGCCCATGCCTGCTCGTCCCGACCGCCGCGGTTGATGCGGCGCGCGCACCCCGCCGCTCGCACCGGCACCCGGGCCGCCTCGCTCCGCTTGGCCGCCCTCCAGCGCTCCGGCCTAGGTGAGCGTGCGGCGGCGGGCGGGGGGCGGGGGGCGGGCGGGGCTTGCTCGGCGCGGCAGGTGCGGGGCGCGGGAGGGGGAGGGGAGCGGGGGACGGGGTGGGCCGAGGCCGCGGCGCGTCGCAGGCCCCGCCTGCTGCCCCGCGCGTCCGGGGGCTGCCGGGGAGGGAAGGGGGGTGGTGGGACGGGCAGCTCGGGGCTGGGCGGCCCGGGTGGGCGATGTTCCGCGGCTGAGGACGACGGCCGAGGCGAGGGCTCCCGGCTCCCCCCTACCCACGCCCCCCGCAGTTGGCCTGGAGCGCCTCTGCCGTGACCCAGGTTGTGCACCCCACGCGAAAGATGGATTCTGGAGGATTCGGGGTTGGGGGTGGTGGGTGTTCCCCGAAGATGTGTGTGTGTGTGTGTGTGTGTGCCGGGGCGGCCCGAGAGCGTCCTTGGCTGGTACCGGCGGCGGGTTTTCGGGTGGCGGAGCCTGCGGTCGGCCTCGGGGTCGGGAAAGGCCGTGTGCGCGCGCGCCCGTGGAGAGAGGCGAAGCCCCCCGGGGGTCCGCCGGACGCCGTCCCTGGCCGGACCCCGAGTGCGCCCCGGCCGCGGGGGTCCCTCCCCACCGGAGTTCTTTTGAGAGCCGTGGTTAAGGGGAGGGGTGGGGAGAGGGCACTGCCACTTTAACAGTGGGGAAGTCCGCCCTCCTGAGGTAATGGTAACCTCAGCCTCCTCCCTCCTCCTGCCTGAGCGAGAGGGAGAGAAAACTTGTTTTCATTCATAACTTTTTCCTTTTCCTTCCTCTCCGTCAACTATTTATTCCGCGCTCCTCTCCGGGCGGCTTGCAGAGGGCGCAGCTCCACCGTGGCTGGCTGGCAATGTGGCGGCGACGCCTGGCTGCGGCCCCTGCCCCGGCGCACTCGGCCCCGGCGCTCAAGCCGCGTGTCCTTTAGAGAGTAGACGGGTGCTGGCTTAGACGCGGGCTCGCTCCGGACGCTGTGGGCGCCGCGGGTCCCAGCCGCAGCACAGTGTCCCTGGGGGGCCCCCCAGGGACCCTCAGGATGTGACGGGATTGCCCACGCAGGTATTCCGCTTGGCTTCGGGGTTTGGAGGGAGTGTGAGCGCAAGATGGGGACAAGAGGCTGGGGGCTGTCACCACGCACAGACAGGACCTTGCTTCACAGATTTGGTTTTGTTGGGGCGGGGGGAGTGGTGATGTGGGGTGTGTGTGTATGCATGCAGGCGCGCGCGTGCTTGGTTCTGGCGGCAGTGGTGGTAAGTGGTGGTCATTTCATTTACCCGCCCGCGTGAACTTGGTTTCAACCATCGGAATTGGAGTTGTGCTCGGGTCGGATGACACGGTTTAAGTCCCTCTGCAGATCTCCCTGTCAGATAGAACCTTGGGAGCTTTAGGCCCCCTTTGCTCTCAAAGCCCCGCTGGGGTGCAAAGGTGGTGCCCGCGGGACTAAAGGCGGCAGGCCGGGACGTGTCGCTGCTGGTGTGTGCGGGGAGAGCTGAGTAAAGGAGCAGGATGCACAGAGCGCCCTGGGGGACCTAGGTGGCCCCGGGAAGGAGCCGCTTTGCTTCCACCCTGCTCCTTACGGGGCGTTTGGGGCACGGAGTCCTGTTGGAGAATGGGCTCCTTTTCCTTCCTCCTGTTGAATTGAATCTGTATGCTTGGAAGGTGTTTGTGTGAAAAAGATTTCAGTTTGTCATAGAAGAGACGGTTTTACCTTTGGTAGTTAATTTTTTTTTTATGAAGAATACATTATAGATTAATACTGTATGGTTCTTACAGAAACATAAAATGCTTGTGTTTATCAGGATGTCAGTGTATTCTATCATAAGAGGTGCATTGATTCAGAATTGGCCATGCTTTTGAAAATCAAGGCCTGTCATATAAATGCAGATTTTTAAAGTAGGGGAAGTACGGATAATTAAGATGGCCAGGCTCTTCCTCCCCACCCCATACTTCTTTAAGGGCTAACACTTATTTGTGTGTAAAAGTTATCCTGTGATGTGAGTGAAGCCTTATTTAAACTCGTTTTTTAAAGTCACTGCATGATTTCAAACATGAATGCTCGTAGCATTCACAGGATTGTGCTTTGGATTTTGTGTATGTGTTGTAGAGGGTTTTACGTGCCAAGACTCCTGTAGTCCATACGTATTCATTTTTGTGTCTCATTGATGAATAGTGAGTGAGTATTAAAAATCCCAGTTTCTACTGAAAATGACTTGAGATCCCAGTTGGGTTTTGAATCTCTTGAATGTTTTTGAAAATGCCTTCCCTAATTTCCTCATCAAGCCGGTGCTTGTAATAGCACAAAAAGACAACAGCACCAAATTCATCCTTGATTTTTTTTTTTTTAAAGTGGACATCTACTTTCATGCAAAAACATTGATGAACTGAACCTGAACTTTGTTCGGATGAGATCTTGAACCGTGCTCAGAGTCAATCTTCCGTAAGAAGGCATGCTCCGTTTTAATTGTTAGAGTCACAGACAGGAAGGCATTACTTCCTCTTGATTCCACTTTTAAAAAGCTGGAAAAACTTCTAGTTTTTATGGACTCTTGCTTACATTCTTCTCCTATGATGTGGTCCACAGCCTCTCTTGGAATTGGACTCTGGCCAGGACCCCAGCATCATTGTAATCCACTGGTGAAGGAGAGCATAACCAGGTGGTTTAGGCAATTTGTGACTTGACAGGATTTTCCCCCCAACCAAAAATATTTCCTGTCATTTATTTTCTGAGTTTTTTCTCATTTTGGTTTCCTTTTTTAGGATTTCAGATGCATGCCAGGTTTCTGCTGATTGCCAGAATTCGAGATCACTACACATGGATCCCCAAACCCAGCATGGCAGTGGCAGTTCGTTAGTCGTGATCCAGCAGCCCTCTTTGGATAGCCGGCAGAGATTAGACTATGAGAGAGAGATTCAGCCTGCTGCTATTTTGTCCTTAGACCAGATCAAGGCCATCAGAGGCAGCAACGAGTACACAGAAGGGCCTTCCGTGGTGAAAAGACCTGCTCCCCGGACTGCACCAAGACAAGAAAAGCACGAAAGGACTCATGAAGTCATACCGATTAATGTGAATAACAACTACGACCACCGGCCCACGAGCCACTTGGGACATGCAGGACTCGCCAGTAGCTCCAGGGGCCCCATCTTGAGCAGATCCACCAGCACCGGAAGTGCAGCCAGTTCTGGGAGCAACAGCAGTGCCTCTTCTGAGCAGGGACTCCTAGGAAGGTCTCCGCCAAGCAGACCCATCCCCGGCCACAGGTCAGATAGGGTGATCCGGACACAGCCCAAGCAGCTGATTGTGGATGACTTGAAGGGCTCCTTGAAGGAGGACCTATCGCAGCACAAGTTCATCTGTGAACAGTGTGGGAAGTGCAAGTGTGGAGAATGTACAGCCCCCAGGACCCTGCCATCCTGTTTGGCCTGCAACAGGCAGTGCCTCTGTTCTGCCGAGAGCATGGTGGAGTACGGAACCTGTATGTGCCTAGTCAAGGGCATCTTCTACCACTGCTCCAACGACGACGAGGGCGATTCCTACTCGGATAATCCTTGCTCCTGTTCGCAGTCCCACTGCTGCTCTAGATACCTTTGTATGGGAGCCATGTCCCTGTTCTTACCTTGCTTACTCTGTTACCCTCCCGCGAAGAGTTGCCTGAAGGTGTGCAGGAGCTGTTACGACTGGGTCCATCGCCCAGGGTGCAGGTGTAAGAACTCCAACACTGTGTATTGTAAGCTGGAGAGCTGCCCTTCCCGGGGTCAGGGTAAACCGTCATGATTTTTGGAGGTGGGTCGGACGGCCTGAGCTTCAGAGAAGATGCTGTTAGATAACTGATTTTCGCTCCTTCAGAGTTGTTTCCCGTTTCCTGCCTTCCCTTGCCCTGTTGCCAGGGTTTGACTCATGGATTTTGCTCTTCTCGCTGGGCTGATCAGCACTGAGAGTGGACTGGGAAACTGCACCTGGTTCCCGCTGAGGGCAGGAGCCTACATCCGCTCCCAGGGTACAGAGAGCAGGCAGGCTTCTGGGTAGCCTCTGTGTTCTGCAGGCAACTTTGCAAAGTTGTGTGTGTGTGTGTGTGTGTGTGTGTGAACCTACACATAACCCAGACTGCAGTGGTTTCGCACCGTTGGTACCTGGGTGCTATGAAAACAGGGAGGTTGAAACAACGTTTGAATTGCTTTTAAATAAGCTATGTGGAAAATATGTCCCCAAGTAAGGCTATCCTCTTGGCGTTGGATCCCCAAATAGAATGGGAGATAAATTTTTGTTATAACCTAATTTTTTTTTCTTTAGCCTCTGCCCTCCTTCTTTTTGTCCTTCGAAGTTCTCGCCCTTCAGTTTTGGTGTTATCTTATTCTGAAGATTCCAGGTGTTATACTTGGTTTTGCTCTCTTCTTTCTTCATGATTTTAGATTGGCTTTCTCTTGTAAATCTTTACATTGGAGATATGTTGGTTGTATCTTGCTTATCCTTATTCTAGTTTGTGTATTTGTGAAGGACTCGGCTGCCTTCCACATCCCATGTTCTTCATCAAATTTTTGTTGTCATTAAGGGCACTTGGATAATTATAGCTGATCAATTTATGGATGTCACAGAACTATGCTCCCCACAGCGATCTGGCTGCTAGGTGGTCCTTTTGGCCCCCTGGTTAGTTAACAGCTGATTAATTCTAATCTTTTCTGTATTCATTGCCTTAACCACAAGTTGTGGTGCTTTTTGTATATTTTATGTATAAATCACAAAGTTGAATTCTGACTATTTTTAAGACAAAAGTCTGTTAAACTTTTTTATTGTAAAGAATATTTATTATGCGAATCTATTATTTTATGATATTTATTACAAAAGACTGTTCAAATGTACTCATGTCTGAATATAACAAAATATCAATACTTAATGGAAAATAAGGTGACACGAAGAAAGTACATATGTTAACTATAATGCAGAAAATATATTAATTAATGAAACTGTCTCTGGATTTCTTCATTTATTAACTTGTGCTGTTACAGTGACTTATGTTATTTTGCCTTTTTTTATTTTTTCAAATACCTGTTTTACCTCTTTCTCTCAAGATACTGAAAGTATATGCAGGTAAGCTCAAATTATCTGCTAGATGTTAACTGGAAAGTACATTAGTGAAAATTTTGTAATCCAAATTCTTTTTCAAAAATATCTAAGTGGTTTACTTTATAATGTTAAAAAAGATAAATATATATATATATATATATATATATATTATTCCTTGATTTGGTTACTGCATAGGCATAAGGTCTTGAGTATATCCTATTCTTTTTTTGGAAATACAAAATTTTGAGTATAGCATAGTTTTGTGAAATCAGTCCTATCTATATACATTCTTAGCAATGTTTTTCTGCTTTTTTTTTTGTTTAATCAGCAGTTAATCTTCAGCAAGACAAGAATTTAATTCTATAGACTTGCTAGGAGTCTGCTATTGTCACTGTAATAAATGCTAAGAGTGTAGAAAGAGACTAGTTCACATTATCAGAGATGTTTTCAAAATATTCCTTCCCTTTCTTTTGCTTTCACAGATCTGCAGTGTGATGTGATTAAGTTACACTTCACATTTGGACTTAAAATATAGAAAAAGTTTGTATTTTGAAATTTGATTTTTCAGTCTGGTAAAACCACAGCATTTTCTGGGTCTGATAGCATTTTGATCATGTGAGTTCTCACCTATGGAGTCTGTAATTCTGTTGAATTTTTGTTCATGTGAATCCTCAGACTCCCTATAATTGATAGATTTGATAATAATTGTGTGCATTTAAGAATAAGAGTTTGGAACCAGGTTATCAAAATTTAGCCAGGTTTTTGTTTTGGTTACTATTCTAGAAGGATTGCCTATTAGTTTTTGAGAATATTGTCAGTTTGTAAGTAGGCTTTGAATTAATTTTATACAGACAATTGGTAGAAACCTGTAATTGGTAGAAACCTGTTTTAATGCTTTCCCATCAAACCCCTTACTCCTCTGTGCTCTGAAAGCAGGAGGGTGTTTTAATGTTAGTGTTCTGAGTGCTGTATGACTCATTCTAAATGTGAGCTTGAGTATCCATATCCAAGTGGTGATATCACTTGTACCTTGATATTTACACTGTCTCATCAAGAGTGGTACCTTAATGAATTTATAAACACAGACTCCTTCAAAATACTATATAGTTGTTTTTCTTTATTATTCAGACTCTTTATGTAATTAGGAGTTGGTATAAAAACATGTATTTTGTATGACCAACCAGACTAAGAAGCAGTAAATTTCATTGGATGTAATTTCTAACTTAGGGGAATGAGGTACTGTGTCGTTTTAACCTGGTGATAGGCAGGATACAGGAAAATTACAAGGTTAGGATGGTGGTCTGCTGCTCATGGAGCTGGCTGTGCATGTGCCCTGGCAAAATGTCAGCCCAAACTTGGAAGTAACAATGGGTGAGAGGGTCAGATTTCTAACAGAAGCTTGTCAGATGGCAAAGCATAAACATGTTGATTCAAAACTTCCTCCTTTGTGATAGTTTAAACCCAGGAGGGAAATAATAGGGTGTGTCCTCAAGTGCTTATGAGTCTTAAGCTTTTGAAACTAACACTGATTGTCATTTAAAGTGCTAAGACTCTGAAAGAGTCAGCTGAAATTTCTTGGAGTGCCGCTGCCATGTATTTACTATTGGTGAGTGAAAATCACCAAGTAGATGGTCTAATCTTTATTCCTCTCTTTCTCAACCAGCACAGCTTGAGAGAACGGATGCTATGTTACCAGGTTCTTTTCCAGTATATTTTCAGCCTGCCAATTTTTTTTCAAAGCAGTCTTACTTATTTAGATAACTTAATCGTGAATAAAGTCAATGCAGGATTTCTGTAATTGAATGGTTTCCTGTTAGCGAAGTTTATAAAATACAGTTGAGCAAAAAAATGAAACATGAAAAAACATTTTCTTTTTGTGATAGCCTAAGGTGAACTTTAAATATTGGCTAATTATTATGGTTTCGAAATCCAAAACATAGAACATTCCAGTGATTAACCAGAAAACAGTGGTCTTAAAAGTGAAAGGAAATGAATCGAAAACTGATTGTTTTTACCCTGAAATTGATATTGGAGCCAAGTACAAAAGATTAACTTCTGGAGGCTTGATTTAATTTTTGAGATTGTCTCTTTTTCCTAAATGTTTGCATTTATTGATAGGATAACATATTGTGTGGCAGATTTTATTTATAACTTTTAAAAATGCAGTCTCTTAAGAACATATTAAAATACAAAAATAAGCAGGCACATTTAGATCCATTCTTTGATACCTACCGTCCCCTATAAATATTTTCTTTCACTGCAGTAGAGTTCAATGTTTTTAAACATTTTGGAAGCAAATCTGTATCCTTCCAGCCAATTGCAAGTCTTCCCCCATCCTCCACCCCATTATTCCACTGGTAATCCAAAGAACCAAGTATTTAACTGACAATGGTTCTAATAATTTTCTCACTTTGTTGCAAAGCCATTTTTTTTTTAAAAGATTTCTTTATTTTTATTGCAAAGTGACCACAACAGCCAGAGCTGAGCTGATCCAAAGCCAGGAGCCAGGAGCGTCTTCCATGTTTCCCACATGGGTGCAGGGTCCCAAGGCCTTGGACAATCCTCGACTGCTTTCCCAGCCCATAGGCAGGGAGCTGGATGGGAAGTGGTGCAACTGGGACACAAACCATTGCCCATATCCCAGGTGTGCAAGGTGAGGATTTGGCCACTGAGCCATTGAGTGGGACTCAGAAGCCATTTTTCTATGTTTATTGAATACTTACTTTGAATTTTAATTTTATATATAGTGGAATTCTGGAGAGAAATCTCCAAGTGTATGTTAAAGTTTCTGTACTGTGTATGAAATCTAAGAGGTCACTAGTTGCTTAATTTAAATTCTGAAGTGTATTGTAGCTCACATATCAAGAGCAGTCTCTAGAAGAGGCTGGTTTTCTGTATTTTCATAAAGTTGCTTGAGTGATATTAAAGGCAGTTTGGAGCTGATTTGTTTAACCCAATACCCTCATTGAGAATAGAAACAAAAGCAATGCTTTATAAGATAAAAAAGTAGGTTTGAACTAGTACTCTCAATGAGTAACAGACCTTCCCGTCTTAGCATCCAGCTCAGTGCCTTGATTCTGCACATTCGACCTGATCATTTCATTGTCAGAAAACTTTCATTCATAATGAGTATATCTGACCATAATTTAGGAAATGTTTTTCTGCGTGTGTTATTTGCACTTAGCCATCAGAAATAAACAGGAAATGACTTAATTGCCATGATTATTTTTCATACATGAATATTAAAGTAACAGCTTAATTTGGAAGCTGAGCATGTGTGTTCTGACCAGATTTATATGGTAAGAGTAGAACAGATCTCACCAGTTTGTAAAATATAATAACATCTTGGCATCTAGATTTCAGAACTTGTGTGATAATAGTTCTCACCATTTTTTGGGGGGTGGGGGTGCTGTGTTAGGATTGCAATGATTTAAAAAACAGTTTCAGATACTCTATTTTGCATTGCTATATATGTTATCTTTCTGACTCAAACTGCATACAGTAATGGTTTTATTTGCAAAGAACATCCAAGAACTTAGAATTGTTTGGAACTAAATATTTAGGGGAGGAATACTGGAAGCATTGTTCATTCATAGTCTAAGAGCTTGTTTTGATATCATAAACATAAAATCATAGTTTCCATGTAGAAATAAACCTACATACCATCTAATCCAGTATTTTAAAAATGAGAAATCAAAATTCAGAGAAGTTATTTGTCATAAAGTCATGACCTGGTTGTCAAAATAAAGAACTTTATTTAAAAAATACTCTAGTTACTTCCTATGTACATACAGTAAGTGGAGGAAAAGTTGCTGATTGGGGAAAGTGGGAGGGCTGAATAAATGTTTTAGGTTATTTATACATTATAAAATTGGAAAAATTTGCTAAAACCCAATAGGTTAATGGCAGTCCACAGCAGCAAGTTTGTGCCATAAGAAAGCCATACAAAACTAGTGTAAGAAAACCAGGTTTTCAGAGAAAATCCTAGTTTTAGTAAGGCCAGCAGTTCTCAGCCTCAGCTGTTCTATATATTAAAAACACCTAAGAGCAAAAGGCACCACCAGCAACAATGAACAAAGCTTTGGCCTGTATAGTGCCCCAGGCCAGTAAAATCTTTGGGAGTGAACCTGGGATTTTGTTTAGTTGTAAAACCACCTCATGATTCAAAGGCTTAGCCAGTCAACAGCCTCTAAGATGATAGGTATATTAGGGAAATTGTGGGAGACCAAAATGGCAGAGATTAAAGTCAGGAAGCCTGTTTGAGGGTGGAAGGCCAGAGATGTTTCAGGCCTTGAAACAAGCCTGTAAGGTTAGAAATGGTGAGAAGCCCTCCAGATAGACAGTCCATGAGACTGGGTTCTTTGTGGATTTGCTGTGGGGAGAAAACTGAAAATAATACTGAGGTTTTGGACCTTGGAAAATGGGAGAAGCTGGTACTGTTGAATGAGTAGAATTACTTTGGGGTATGTGGGATTTGAACAGTTATGAGTTTTGTTGGAATAAACAAGGTGCAGGTGGAGTTACTGACAGATCATTAAGCCAAAAGGGCTTAAGAGGTTAGTGATGCTGTGTCATTCAGATGGGGAGGTAAGGGGCTGTAGTGAGGATGCCTAGGAAGAGTACAATTAGCAGGCTAGGGACAGACCTTGGGGAACCCCTGTTTGGTGGGACGCAATAGATAAAAGTGATTAATAGCATAGGTCTCCAGAATGCGATGTGTTTTCGAATTCTAAGGAGACTTTCACAATGGAAATTAGTAATCAGATGCAAAAAGCTTTGGATCACAATACATCTGGTGGGTGGTGGTCAGGTGAAACTGGTGAAAGCCAGCTTGTCTGGGATTCGGCAATGGGTGGATAGTGAGAATGAGCAGCTTTTGGCTGTTTGAGATCACAGAAAAGAAACTAGAAGCTGGAAACAGCTGATGGATTTTAAACTAACCAAAGCATGAAGCTTCTAGAAAAACGGCAAAGGCAGTGGAGGGGACCAAAGGTAGAGGCAGTTGCCTATCACCAATCCTAGGAGATGGAGGCAAAGCATGCCCTCGGATTCTGGCTCTGGCTGTTGGTTACAGTTTTCTGCTAATTCATACACCGGGAGGAAGCTGGTGATGGTGACTCCTAGTCACCCACCTTGGCTTCCTGGCTCCTGGCCTTGGTCTGCCCCATCCCTGTCCCAACAGTGCCCAACAGGGCATTATGGTAAGTGAACTAATGGGTGAGGGTTGGCTGACTCTCAAATAAATAAGCAAATAAAGTGGGGAGAAAAAGAAATAATGAAGTCTTGCGAAACAGAATAGTTGTAGAAATGCAGCATGGTTGTCGTAACTAGAAGGACTGAAACTGGTTTTTGAGAACAGAGACCTAGAGAGGATGGACTTGGGGGGAAAACCAGGGGCCTAGCCAACAAGAGAACAGGTGCAGAGCAGTTGACAGACCTCAACCCACACGAAGCAGGAAAGCTTTGGGGACCGCTCCACGCTTTCAGATTTTATCTAGACCTTCTAGTTGGTTGGAGGAGGAAGATAAGGCAGAGAGAGTGCTTCCCAGAGGCCAGTAAGAAATGATGAATTCCAGATGTCAGGACTTTTTAGGGTAATAGCCTGGATAGTTGCTAAAATGACTTGTCTGAAGAACTGAATGAAGATTCCAAAAAGAACAAAATTTAGGTTTGCAGAGAGTGAGTAAATAGACAAGTGAGAACAGAAAAGTATTTCCAAACGAAAATCTTGGAAGCTGAGCGTTTCTAAATGCTAAAGAAGTCTGGGCTTTCTCTCTGCTGAAAGCCAGCTGAGAGGAATCAGACAGAATTGGAGCTAAAGGTTTAAGGAAAGGGAAGGGAAGACTTTAGTGCAGTTTGGGGCATGTGGATTCTATATCATGCTTGGGTTTGCGTCCTAGCTCTGCTTCCAATATCAGTTTCCTGCTAATGCACCCTTTCCGAGGCAGTGGCGATGGCCACAGCAGTGGCAGTTCAAGTTGAATTCCTGGCTTTTGGCTTCAGCCTGGCCTGGCCCCAGCTGTTGCAGGATTTAGGAGAGTGAACCAGCCAATGAAAGATAATTTTTTAAACAAGGATACTGGGGAGGTCAATGTGTTAGAGGAGTTGTTAATTTTAGGTATTAAAATGCCAGGGGGTGGAAGTGGAGAAGAAATTCTGGAAGCTGGTGTTTATGTTTGGGGAGGATATTTTTAGACACTTTAGCTTGTTTTTAAGATAATGGATTATAAATTAAGCAATTAAGAGCTCACAAAAATGTAGGATTTCTTCAGGATTAATCTGAAGAAATAAACTGGTAGAGTAAAATTTACTGCATATGGCATGTGCTCCATTTATAACACAATGAGTCTGAGAAACAAATCTGCTATTGAATAAAGGAAGCATCTTCATGAAAAATTGATTGACCGATCAGCTCAGTCAAAAATAACACAGAGCCTGAAGGCCTGCCTTTCCAGAGTCCCTCCATTGCACCTCTCTGTACCTCAGGGGCACTGGAGAAAGCAAAGGGCTCGGGTCCCAGATCTTGGTCCTGTCTGCTTCGCAGTTTACATGTTGCCAATTTGTAGAAGCTGTGAGTAAATTTGATTCCTTAACAAAAGTACGTTTTATTCTTCTGGGCCACCCAGGATCTGCCTTCTACTTCAAATGGAGAGAGGCCTGTCTTTATAAAGAGAGCTGCTGGTGGCAGAGTTCTTTACAGAGCATGTGGCGTTTTAACTAGTTTCTTTGTGGTTTGCAAACCTGCCCTTGGAGCTGCCTATAATTTCCTCTTTGTATCCGTCTTTGGCCATTTTTGTTGTTTTGCCATTTAGTACCAGAAACACATCCAATTAGAGAAGAGAAAAGGAAATAAAGATGAAGCTAAAATTGACCAGTTTAGCAACTTGTTATCTGGTACCTGCTACAACAGTTTATGAACTCACTACGTTTTTGTTGGTTGACGTGCTGAGATTAATGATCTTGTCTGAAGTCAGGGTATTTAAATTCCATACCGAGTGTGCGTCATGACAAAACATGACGCTGACAAACCCAAATTGTTACTAAGCCAGACAAATGAGGGGTGAAATAATTGGGTGTTGGGAATGAAGGTTTTTGTTGTTGTTGGTTTAGTGTTTTTTAGGATTGGAGCTACAATTGTTCCATAGTTTACAGGTGGTGGGAGGTGAGTGTAGAAGCTCAGAAATGCCCGTTGGGAAAGGTGATCATTATAAAACAGTATGACTTGAATTTGAGGGAATCTGAAACTGCTTAATTGCAACAGTTTAGCAAAAACATGTCAAATGTAGAAGTTCACTTTCTTCTCTCTGTAGAGGATAAGGGTTTTTTCTTTTTATTTCCCCTCTTTGGCACAGAGGTTGGCACCATGAGGTTCCTTAAGGTCTCAAATAGAAATTTTAGTGGGGGAAGAGGTTTCTTCCCCCAAAGAGGAAATATGCTTTGTGTGGATTGTAAAATCTGGCAAATTTTGGAAAGGAGAAAAGCAAGCAGTACTCTTGGGGGAAAAAATGGTCTGCTTGAACTTGCCTTTCTTGAAAAAAAAAAAAAAAACAAAACCCAACATTCTTTCATAAAGCATTTTTTTTTTGCAAAAGTATTTGCCCTTGAGCATTTTTTCGTACTTACCCGTGCTTATCTTTCAAAACAAACATTTATTCCCTTCTACTATAGAGCATGAGGAAGCTCCTTTGAGGTTATGTCCTACAAACGTATCCAAGCAGTGAGTATCACCTCCTTCCTATGGCACAACAGATGACTAATTCAACCGCAGGCCACGTGGAACAGAGCGGTGATTTCACTAGGGGACTCTTCAGATGTTACCTATGGGACAGTTGCTCAAGGGGAAAAAAAAACACAAGCGTATTTTTGTGTGCAAATAAAAAGTTGGGTCCCTTTGACCCAATGGAAAATGTGTGTTGGCTGGTGACTGCCTAGTTGGAGTATGATGATTTACGCTTGGAAACATTTGTGTCATTTATCATATGATGTTACTGGCCTACAACATGACTGCGTAACAAATAACCATCTTAAAAATTAATCTTTTCCAGTTCATCAGACTATATCTTTTTGAAGGCCCATATCTTTTCCTCTACTCTTGCCTGATCCCCTTTTCCTGCAGCTACTCTTTTTTTTTTTTTTAAGGATTCATTTATTTTTACTGGAAAGGCGGTTTTTACAGAGAGAAGGAGACAGAAACAGAAAGATCTTCTTTTTACTGGTTCACTTCCTAAATGACCACAAGGGCCAGAGCTGAGCGGAGCCAGGAGCTTCTTCCAGGCCTCCTGTGTGGGTGCAGGGTTCCAAGGACTTGGGCTATTCTCCATTGCTTTCCCAGGTCATAAGCAAGGAGCTGGATGGGAAATGGAATAGCTGGGACTAGAGCCAGTGCCCATATGGGATCAGCTTGCTGAGCCACTGTGCCAGCCCCTCCACAGTAGAATTTAATTGAAATGCATGTGCTTTGTACTGGCTGCTCTTCTGATTACCAGTCTGTCTTTTTATCTTTCTTGTTTTCCAAAACACTGCTCTTTTGTCCTGGGGGATTGATTTATTCCCTGTCTAGGAAACATACCTTCAAATTCCAGATCTCAGAAACTGCCTTTGCTTTTCCAATCCAGTTCCTTTATAGCTCGGTTTAAATCCTACTTCTGTGATTGGATCTTGCTAAAATACTATCCACCAGAAGTTTTTTTGGTAGCAGCGTTGTGTAAACTGCTCTTTATTTTTAATGCTAGCATTTTACTGTTTATGTCTTGTCTCCCCTTCTTGTAATTCTTAAAGACGGAGATTATATTGTAGATTTGACTGCGCCCATAAAGTGCTTTGCTCAGACTAGTCACTCAATAAGTCATTGATAGTTTTTCCTGTATTTCACAACTGAGTCATAAAAACTTATATATGGCTCCTAGTTTTCAGTCCAGCAGGCCATTTAGTATATTAATAAAACATGTATTCTGATAAATGCACATCCTATTTAAACTCATTTTAGCCTTGCAAATACTAAGTTAAATTCTTTAAAAAGGATGTAATTATTTGCAGCAGAGAAAATTTTGGTAATATCATTGATGATGTTAACATTTCCAGACAAGATTAACTTTAGCTCTTGGCACTGGAGGAAATAGGTATCCTATGCTCTTAAAGTTGCTGAATTTCTACTCTGTGTTGAGTTGCATCCTCTCTGTATCTTAAATAGCCTCAAGTGGAAATGCTTGAAAAACTCATTCCTTCCTTCATCTTGTCTCCTCTGTTGTTCACAATGTGAACTACCTTCAAGAATCCAAAAGAGCAAGCATAAATATGAAGAGGTGTTGTTAAATTATTAAGAAAATTATTGAGAGACTTACTTATCAATGGATCATTTAAGATGAAAAAAAAAAGAGGCGGGGTGATGGCACAATGGCTCAACTGGCTAATCCTCCACCAGCAAGCACATATGAGCCCTGGGTTCATGTCCCGACTGCTCTGCTTCCCATCCAGCTCCCTGCTTATGGCCTGAGGAAGTGTGAATGATGGCCTTAGGACCCTGTTCCCATGTGGGAAACCAGGAGGGGCTCCTGGCTTTGGATCAGCTCAGCTCTGGCCATTTTGGCCACTTGGGGAGTGAACCAGCAGATGTATAACTGCCTTTTCAATAAAAACAAATAAATCTTAAAAAGAAAAAGAATCCAAAGTCTCCTTGAGACTAATAAATATGGAGTTGACTTGGAGGAGTCTTGAGAAATGCACATCCTCCTCAGCTTCTCAGATGTCGGTTGTCCTTCCTCTGGAAACTAAACCATGTATGCTGTTCTTACGGAACATGACTTAGGCACGCCACTGCTCAAAGTGTCCCAATTTTGTAGGGACAGGCTTTGCGGCAACGACTTGGAATGCCTGTATGCAGTATCCGAGCACAAATTGGAGTCCTGACTTCAGCTCCAGCTCCCTGCTAATCTGTATGGGAAGCAACAGATAATGTCTTCAGTACTTGAGTTCCTGCCACCCACATGGGGGATGGACTTATTGACACACGGCTTCAGCTTGGCCCAGCCTCAGTTGTTGCAGCCATCTGGTGAGTAAACCAACTGATGGACAGTCTCTCTTTGCCTTTCAAATACATACATAAATCGCGTTTTGAAAATCCTATTTAAAAGTTGTACAATGACTAGAAACATTTTTGATGATATTTGGAAAAAACTGCCATATCCTAGGTTATTGGTTAAAGCACTATGGTTAATAGATATAGTAGTGAGCCTACAAGCTTAAACTGAATATAGAAGTCATCCTTTATTTGTGGTCTAGATCCACTGATCTGAAAATATTGAATGACAAGTTCCAGAAATAATCAGTTCACAAGTTTGAAGTAATTTTGATGATATTTTTTATTATTAATGATTATTTTATGCTTACTTTTTGTGCACCTCTTACCATGCCTGATTTCAAAATTATGCTTTATTGTGGGTCTGTGGGGAATAGAAGTCAGTGCCATCCATGGTGACGGTCATTCACCGGAAGTCCCGAAATGGTTCCCCAATGGGCCAAAGTAGGACTGTGAGATAACTGTGCTGCAATAACTTTTTCCGTAAGTATTTAGATTTTTTTAAAAAAAGATTTATTTTAAATGCAATAAACGGGAAAGAGAGAGCTTTTGATGTACTGCTTCACTTCTCAAATGGCCACAAAAGCCAGAACTGGGCCTCTGTGAAAGCAAGAATCAGAAGCTTCTTCTAGGCCTTGAACGTGGGTGCAGAGGTCAGAGAATTTGGGCCATCATCTCCCCCTCTCCCAGATGCATTAGCAGGAGCTGGGATTGGAAGTACAGAAGCAGGCACTGAGACCAGTGCCCCTATGAGATGCCGGTGTTGCACATGAAGCCTTTATCCACTACACTACAGTGCTGTGTTGTAAGTATTTGGATTTATGAAATTTTTTGCTTATCAGTTAAGGAAGGACCAAATTATTAGCATAATTTTAGAGAGATGGAAGTTTGACCTAGGGAGGAAATACAGTTTTCACAGTTGTTGTGGCTGGGACTAGAACCTGAATGCCCCGATTGTGTCCTTTGAGTCTGCAGTCTTATGCATGTACTGTCATAGCGTACATGTGCCCTGCCGGCTGATGAGCTGTCAGCTTTGCCCGGGATTGCTGCTGTGATTGAACATGCAGTTGGAAAAAAAATCATTCTGTCATGCTTAAATTTTACAGGAAGCTTCATTTTGAATTGTGCTGATTTATATGAAAGATAATCTGGTGAATTTTCTAAGTGCATTCCATTCCTATGGTTTAGCAACTGTGTTGTGTTTGTAGGGAATGTTTTGTATGTAACTCAAATGCACACAAATAAACTTCAACTGCCTTAGACTTTTATTATTTTAGTCCTCCATTACAACTCAGTTAAGTGATCTGTAGCAAACAGTTGACATCTTATTAAATTGTCCCCTCTGACCCCATTCCTGTACCAATAATTAAGCAGGAAGATCTTAATTATATAGTTTCATTTCGGGGAGAAAATTGGGAAGACTAGAAATCTAAATGATGGGTGTTCTTCTCAGGGCTCAGAAGCTAGAGCCAGGTCTTGTGGTACTCTAATTAAAAACTTTTATATCTGCAGGTTTATTCTCTAGTCCTTCCTGAACAGATCTGCCTTGGGTTCTCCGGGTGAGTTCTTCAACAGGAAGGCAGGCTTTGTTTCTTTGAATAGTTGAGTGCAGATTAGTGGTATGCCAATTTCCTGTGGCCTTTCAGAGCTGCAATTTGAGCCCTGTTTGCTCCTGGCCTCTGCACAACTGAAAACAATCGGTGACTTCTTTCAGGTTTCACTTCAGAGCTCTTAGAAACAGGGGAAGTGGCGAAAGCCCTACTTTACAGGTAATTAACAATAGATAATGTTTGCTCTGCATTTTTTAGAGCCGACAAAAGGTAGAAGAACATATTGAGCTCCTGATTTAGACACTGTGCAGTGGTTTTTATGGATACAATAGCTGTCTTAGTGTTAGCAAGGTGGCATCTGGGTCACATATATGACAACATGAAACTTTCTAATGTGGAAGGAAAAAGAACATTCTGAAAAGGCTAAGAGATAATCAGGAAAACATTCCTGGCAAATGCTAGAGAAACTGTCGCTTTAAGGTTTGCAGTTTGATTCAGGCTGTGGCTGGACAGATATTCAGACATGAATATCTGCTTTATGAAGCAGTTCTCATAATTCTTGAGATCGATTGAAGATAAATATTTGTTTTATAAATCAGTACTGTTCTTTAAAATCCACCTGTTTTTCAAGTCAGTGTCAGCTCAAGATGTTTTTATTTGCCATCACATTTAATCATTAGCCACAAATACAAGTGTCTTCAGGACATTCATGGATAATGTGTATTATGATGAGACTAAGCACTGAGATGAAATATTTTCGCACTGAGTAAACTTTATTTATTTGGAAAGTGAGAGAGTGAGAATGAGAATGAGAAATGATCTTTCATCTGCTGGTTCACTCCCCAAATGACTGCAACAGCCAGGGGCTGGACCAGGCCAGACACAGAAGCTTCTTCCAGGTCTCCCTCATGGTCATCAGATGCTATCTGCTGCATCTGAGAAGGGGTACTAAGGAGTTAATCACCCGTGGAGCAGCAGGCCTTGGGACCTCACATGGTGTGAGAGTTCAGTGTTGCAAGCAGTAATGTAATGCATAGCACCACAATCCTGACCCCTAAATATACTTTCAATTCTGTTTTTCAACAAAGTTTTTTTGAATATCCTCATGTAGTTACCTAACATGTAGAATATAGACGTTTGTTTTTTTGAAAGAGTGACAGAAGCAGAGATAGAGAGGTGTTTCATCGCTGGTTTACTCCCCAATGCCAGATACAATCAGGACTGTGCAAAGCCAAAGCCAGTCATCTGGATTTCTGAGTTCCAAAATGAGTGGCAGGGATCCAAGTACCTGCACTTTTATCTGTTGCCTTCCCTGCTGCATTAACAGGAACCTGGGTTGGAAGCAGAGTAGCTAAGAGTTGAACCAGGGGCTATTCATGGAATGTGGGCATCCCAACATGCTGTGCTGCAACATCTGCCCCATAAAATAGCAAATGTTTGTCCTTTCGTTTTATCTGGCTGTGCTAGGGTTTTGTCTCAATACTCTGAATAGATAATAATTTGTAGACCACCCTACTGAAACATGCCTTGCCTACCTCATGACCAGGTTCATGTATGTAGCTGATTTACTCCATGATTGTTCAGTCTTCAGTAGTTGTTGAGTCCCTCCTGTGTCCCACATTCCAGCCAAAGCACTGGGTAGAAAAATGATGGAGGCTTCTCTTTGGGGGAAAAAAAGCAGTATTGCTCTTAATACATGGGCAATTGACATGTGTAAGCAGTTCTATTGACAAAGATGTAAGGAACTAGGTCATGTTTGAGATCTCCAGATAATTTGTAATATGAACATAACTAAACCAGAGGGTAGTGGCTTTTTGGTCCAAGCCACTTCTAACTGGCAACATGAAAATGTCACTTACTCATCTGCCCTTAAGAGATGAGGAACACAGAGGAGTGGTTCTGGTGAGGAATTTATGTGTCGTTTAAACCCAGAGCAGTTCTGCTTAAGTGTGTTTAGACACCCTCAAGAACTGCACTTTAAGTGCAGAGGTGTACAAAGGTAGAGGAGCCCTGTGTCCATTAATTAGGCAGCTCAGACTTGCTGAGCTCCGGGAACCCTGGGCCAGGGCTGCAGGTTTAGAGAACGGATAAGCTCTTGATCTCCACTAAGAGCTGGATCAGGAGGCTGACCTGGCAACCGGAAATAGGAAAGCACTTAAATCCTCTGTTCTGCTGATAAAATAACGGGTTTATTGTAACGTTGTTTTCCAGAATGTAGGAAAGTGTAAAAAAGAAAATAAAAACGGACTGCAATCCTGCTGCCCAGCTCTTAGTGAGGGGCTCACACAGTTATTTAGGTCTGTTCTGGAAGTTTCCTCATTTCTTTACATTTTAAAATAAAAGCTGAGCAATAGAAACATGCATCTACTTCGAGTCTCCCTCCTTCTACAACTCACTGATTCTGGTGGTGTGAAGGCAAGGGTGCCAAAACATGGTGTAGACCAGAGGAACCTTGCAGAAAATAGCCACTCTGAAAACAAACAAAAAACCTAGAATTTGTGCTTTTGTATCTTTTTAATATATCAGAGCTTTTCGCAGAGAATCAATAAAGGGGAAAAGTCAACTGTCCCTTATCAACTTTCCAACACTAGCCCAGCTAAGCAGGTTTGTTAGAAGAAAACAAATGCTAGTGAAAAACCAAAGAAACTCAGAAAATGGGGGTTGCCGATGCAAGCATAAAAGCATAGTGCCGGGAAGATAATGCTTTCGTTTGAAAGAGACAACATAACTATTTAAAATTGCCAAAAATTGTAGCAAGATCATTCTGTAAGGAAAAGGTTTTAAAATATGGACCTGACTTTTGCTGTGAGAGCCAACAAACAATTCCATTCCTCCCTCTCCCCGTGCGCCGCCCCTCTAACTTTTTATCTTAACCACATTAATAGCGCTCATAATTTCCCTTAAGAAACTTCGTCTCCGAAGACTAATGCTCCTCATCTTACCCACGGTGACTGGCTTGGAATTACATAACCAGCTTTATTATCACTGTCATTAAAAGCAGCATATATTTCATTCTGGTTGTACAGGAAGTGATTGCTTAAAGTAGCCCTTTAAAATATGATTGAATGTTTAGATAATGAACTTGTATGTTGATCATGTCAAAGCCAAGAGAAATAGTTTGTTTTCCTTAAGTGCTCTAAATGCATACAGTTAGGATTAACATACAGTTGCATACCTTCATGATAAACTATGTGTATGTTCACAGAGTTATTAATATCAAAGGAGAGTCATTACCATACTAGTAGAATGCTCAAGGTCGTTATTCTTTTGTTCCGTGGATTAAAGCTACTTTTTAGTTGTAAGTACTACGTCTTGGGGGTGGGTGCTACATCATTCATCTTTTCCTGAAAGAACTCATTTGCTAAAACAACTGATGTACTTCGGAAGAAGTGACAACCTTATTTTGGTTTTATTTGCTTAACCTTTCACTCCTAGATAGGTAGGTTAGCTGTTCTGCCAAAAAATTAAAGTATTTTAAAGCAGCAATGAGCTCACTTAATTTCTCTGTTTTAAACAGAGTGCTTTTGATGGTTTCCTAGACACGACATCACAGCTTCCTGTTGCATATTTGAATTAAGCAGGGTTGGAGAGAACCTTTTGCCTCAAGCTTTGAAACTCTAGGGACAAAAAAAAAAAAAAGAAAACAAAAAACCCTGACCAGAAGCTTCCGAGGCACGGAGGCCTTTTACCACCCAAACACACGCACGACCTCCCTCTCGCTGCCCTACCACCGGAAAGAAGAAGAAAAGCTAAAATAGGAGATTAAATGGTGGAAATAATTCTTTCAGCCTGTCACTTAGAAGGGCTCTCTAGCTTTTAAAAATTTTCCTTGCTAATCCCAGCTAACCTACCAGTTTCGGTCTTAGCAAAATTGTGCTTTATAGTGTCAGTTGGAAAAGGGACATTTCAGGGACAGTCAGGCTGTAAGACTCAGGAAATCACTTGCAATTAGAATTTAGTGGTGATGGTGACCACAAACTAGGATTCAGTGGTATGACAAATGGATAAATCTAGAATTTCCTTTTTAATCAATGGAGAATACCTAGAAGAAAATTACATTTCACATTACATATTACTCTTTAAAAATGTTTATTTTATTTGAATCAGAGAGCATAGATAAAGGGATGACAGAGAATCTTTCATTTGCTCATTATTCCTCAAATGTCAACAGATGGGCGAGGGGCCAGGCTGAAGCCAGGTGTCAGCAGCTCCACCCAGATTTCCCACGTGAGAGGCTGGGATCCCAGTGTTTGATCATCTGCTAATCTCACATGCACATTATGAAGAAGCTGGATCAGAAGTACGGGAGCTGGAACTTAAATCTGTGCTCAGATATGGGCACCCCCCCCACCGCCAGCAGCAGCGTAATGCGCTGCACCACAATGCCATCCCTCAAACACATCTTTTCTGAAACTTTTGTATTTTTAACACCAGTACTCTCCCAGCTCTGTATTTCATGTCTGCTACCCTTCCAAGATGGGAGATGCTGATCCCTTCTGAGAAGTCTTCTTCAAAAAGATTAATTATTTCTTCCTTTTCCATTCTGGGAATCTAAGTCACAAAGTGGAGCCACCAGCCAGGGTCCCATGATTTGCCCGCTTATTGTCAAAATATGGCGTTTGATTTTTTTTTTTTTCTTATTTTGTGATGGGAGCCTCCTCAACAGAAGGCTGCTAGGCTTGTTCTTGCACTCTGCATTCCCTGTACCTTTAGGTTGGAAGCTGTGCATTAACATTTATTCTCCTAAACATTTATACTCATTCCCAGTTAACTGACCTATGGATTGTTTTTCTCACTGTATTATCAGTTCCTGCATAGGATAAAGCTCTTGGTTTCCATCGTTTTTAAAGTCACTCCTCAGTATATATATGCCAAATGTCCTATGCAGTGAGGCGGCTGGGCACTGCTCTAAAAACCTTACGTGAGTTTTTTCATTTGGTCTTCTCAATGATTCTATGAGGGAGGTACCATGATGATCCTGTTTTACAAGTGAGGAAATCCAGGCACAATGAGATGTAACTGGGGGAACCAAGAATTGACCTCCTGCTATGTGACTCCAACCAAGGTGTTGCACATAATACACACTTCAAAATTGTCTCTGATTGTCTTAGCCACAAGTTTTAAGTGTGTGACCATTTTTATTTTCCAGGGAGATAGAAACCAAGATACTCTTTTAATGACAAGTCCAATAATTGCTGTCTCTTTTCCCCAACATAAAAAATGTAGATGTGTTTTGTTCCCTTGGTTGGGGATGAAAATTAGTGGGTGAGTGGAAAGGTGTAAGCATTAGTGGCCTTTTCATTAAAATAGATGGATAATGTTATTGTCATTAATATAATACTAGTATGTGTAATACTAAATAGTGTGTTTAATGAGATTTTAAAAATTGAGTTGGGAGACCCATCTTTGACAGGGACTAGTGATTGGGTAGTTCAGTGCCTGATCTTTCTAGCCTCGCTGTCATCATGAAAGCTTATTATGATTCATGCTTTAGATTTGTATTGTTGTGTATTGCATGGTCCTTGTACAGGTGCTTTCAATGCTTTATTCCTTGATGACCTCAACTCTAGGCAAGTATCTAAGATCATGCTTCTAACTGGCCAGTCAAGCAGGAACCTCCTACTGCCCAAGTTCCTCGTATAAATTGAAACATTTCCACATGACCCATACACATTCTCCCATATACATTAAATCATCCTTGACCACACGTAATAACTAACACAATATGAATGCTAGTGAGTAGTTGTTACACTCTATTTTTAAGACAATAATGACAGAAGAAAAAGTCTGAAAATATTCTGTATGAATACAACTTATTTTAGAATAAATTCCCAGTCGGCTGCATATGCAGATGTGGCACCTGTGGATAGCAAGGGCTGATTGTAAATAACAACATGAAATTTCTTCCCTAAGTTAAACATTATGCAAGGAAACATAGAGAACTGATAATCATACAGTAAATCTTCTGAGAAAGGGGATCTTCATTTTTGAGTCTCCCACATCTGGAATTATATATGGCATTTAGCATCATTGCTTCTCAAAGAATTGTCACTTGTATTGCTAGACATTACTCTAAAGAAAAGCCCTCAGTCTAATTGAAAGCTCAAGATATAGGCAACAATGCATAAATGCTATAATGTGACATTTAATAAAATTCGTGTTTTAAAACAAAATTCTCAGAATTTTGTAATTTTGTTTGTAGTTCTCAGAATCAGCCAAGTTATATTCCCTGATTCAGTTGAGAGGTTTTTTTTTTAAATTTAACTTTTATTGGAAAGGCGGATATACAGAGAGGAAGATCTTCCGTCTGATGATTCATTCCCAAAGTGAGCGCAACGGCCGATGCCGATCCAAAGCCGATCCAAAGCCAGGAGCCTCTTCCAGGCTTCCAAAGCGTGTGCAGGGTCCCAAGGCTTTGGGCCGTCCTCGACTGCTTTCCTGGGCCACAGGCAGGGAGCTGGATGGGAAGCGGGGCCGCCGGGATTAGAACTGGAACCCAAATGGGATCCCGGGCGTGCAAGGCGAGGACCTTAACCGCTACACCATCGCGCCAGGCCCAGTTGAGAGGTTTTCAAATGGAAGTAGTTGTTGCCAAATACTGGTTGCTGACAGTACGCCTAAGTGCAGCCTCCGCCTTGGAGAGGGGGTTGGGAACCTTTCTTCCTACTACTTTCCCAGCCCTTCCTTTCCCCACAGCTCTTTCGAATAGTTTTAAAAACACAGACCATGTGACCAGGTGCATTATCACCCACGGATGAAGTTTTAAATGTGCAGGGATGTGCACATCTGTGTGTGTGAGGTAGCGGGTAGGGAGAAAGGGCAAGAGAGTCGTCTCCTCCTTGGGGAAGGGTCCAGGGCTTTATCAGATTACAGAGTGTCTCTCAGAAAAAAAAAGGGTAAACTGCCCCCCCCCCCGCAGGGTAGAATGCACTTTGTAGAATGTACTGTCTTTCCATTTTTTTCCTAATTATTACTTTTCTGGGGGGTAGCAACTGCTAAAAGTTGGATTATTTGTTTTTAAAAGAACTACAAGCCTGATGTTCATACTTTTTAATTTATTTTGTTTATTTGAAGTGAAGGTTGATGGGAATTGGAAAAAAAACAGAAAGAGACAGATTGATTTCCCATCTGTTGATTCACTCCTCAAGTGCCCAAACATCTGGGGACGGTGCCAAGCAGTCGTGCGAAACTCACTCTGGGTCTCCCAGGTGGGTGTGAAAGGACTAACCGCTTGCGCCACTCATCGCCTGCTGCCTTCCAGGGTGTGCGTTAGTAAGGACACTGGAACCCAGAGCAGAGTTGGGGCTTGAACCCAGCCCTGTGATACAGCATATGAGCATTGTAACTACTGTATCCAGTGCCCATCCATAAGCATCAGCTGGAAACCAAGCTGGGATCTTTCAACTGTTGTACTTGGAGTGGTGACTACTATACCATGTGTTCTGTGATCCAATTTGGCCTAGAATGTTTTGTTCCCAATTTACTTGAGTTTCCAGTTTCAAAATAGTGTCCTGTTGCTGGAAACACTAAAATCTCTACACTTTTTTTTTTTTTAATAAAGATTTATTTGTTTTTATTGGAAAATCAGATACACAGAGAGGAGGAGAGACAGGAACGTCTTCCATCCATTGATTCACTCCCAAATGGCTGCAGCAGTTGGAGATTTGATTCTTTCTCTTTGAAAGCTACTGCAGAGGTCAAAAGAATATGTGGGGTAATTTGCCACCCTCTGGTAGTGGAGATACTGAGTCACTGTGAAAGAGAGGAAGCTGGGTGGTGAGCTCACTTCGGAAACATTGACTTAGATTATCAGTGTGAGTGTGGGTGAGATGGCTCCAGAATGCTGTGGCCACCCCTTCAGGTAGGACGTCTCTGCCTCACTTTGCTCCATAGCTTTACCCAGTTTCTGCTGAGCTCTGGTGATGGGGCAGTGACCAGGATCACTCTAGTCCTTTTCTGACAGAGCTGATTTTCTAGGAAAAGACCCAGGTAGTCCAAAAGAGGCATAGATAGCATCGCCTGGTCAGCCATGCCATGAGGGGAGGTGGAGAGTGATGTGAGCATGCTGAATAGAAGAGAAACAGTTTTCTGCCATTCTTGCCTTTTCCTGTCCTGAAACATGGAAACCACTTTCATATACATTCCACGTGGAAGCCTTTTGGGATGTGCCTACCCTTCCTTTTCCAAGGGGCCTATTTCTAAGGACCTTCCAGGAAGGGCAAAAGCAGAGGACAGCTGTCCTTATTGTCTGTCTCTTCATTGGCTCCCATGAGATGTAGACCACAGCCTCTCTGTCAATCCAAGCTCACTTGACTTTTCTGTGAGACATTACCCCAAGTCCTGCTGTTTTACCCTTTCTTGTTTTCTGATATGCATCAGGAGGTACCACCTCCCATATCCTCTGTCCTGTTTGAGCTGGCTTTAGGTAGGAGGAAACATACGTGTATGTGCTCCATCTCCATCTTGATCTCATTTCCTGTACAAGTTTAGTCTAGTCCTTCTCTGCCTGCTTTGTGAAAATTTCTTTCCCCAGAGACCTGCTCTAACTCCCCTATCAGAACCTATGCTGGGGTATTTATGTCTCTCCCTGACTGCCGGTTAATCCAGAACACAGGACAAGCTTCATGACAGTCCACTTGCTCTATTGGTGAAAATTTCAGGAAGCTTTTACTGAGTCAGTCCTTCCTTCCTTCCTCCCTCTCTCCTCTTTCTTCCTTCCTTTCTTTCTTTTCTTTCCTTCCTTCCTTCCTTCTCTTTCTTCCTTCTCTTTCTTTCTTTCTTTCTTTTCTTTCTTTCTTTCTTTCTTTCTTTCTTTCTTTCTTTCTTTCTTTCTTTCTTTCTTTCTTTCTTTCTTTCTTTCTTTCTTTCTTTCTTTCTTTCTTTCTTTCTTTCTTTCTTTCTTTCTTTCTTTCCCCTCTTTTTTTCTTTCCCCTCTTTTTTTCTCTGTCTCTCTCTCCCTCCATCCCTCCCCTCCTTCCTTCCTTCCTTTCTCCTGCTCTTTGCTAAGCACAGCCAAAATGTTTTCTGACATCCATACACGACTTATGGATTTCACATACTATCCTAACATTTGTTGCTGGTATTTTGCAAGGGCATCCTCTGGGGTTTTACATAGTGCAACATGTAATTCCAGCATACTGTTTTTGTCCCATAGTAAGAGTACTATTCTTGCTTCTGACTTCTTTGACCTGTGTAGATTAAGAAGGGCCATCTGTCCTTTCTCTCCAACTGCTTCACCCGTTTAATCTTTAGATTGCCCTCTCCAGTAGCATACCACCTCTTACAGTAATCCAACACAGAAAATAGGGTGAACAGAATAAAGCTGATCTGTTCCTTAGCAATTCTTACTAGTTCCCCTGCTGGTTCACTGTAAAACTACCTACCAGTTTGAAAGTTAGTTTTCATACAATGGCTTAAAATTATCCATTTATTGTGCTGGAAATTTTTGACTTCTTTCTTTACATAAATGTTGCTACTTTTAAAGTTTGATTTTCAAATTGACTTCAAGGTGTTCATTCTCAGGGGTGTGGGAGTGAAAACTTCAGGGGTAATCAGGAGTCTCTTTTTGGTCTTGTTTCTACAATACTTTTTAAAAGAAATCATTTGCTGTCATTTACATGTTAAACATGTTGTTTAATCTCATGAAGAACTTTGTCCAGGGATTTACTTAAACATTTCTTTCATAAAGATGAGATATTTTTGAGCACCTAACGGGGTAGTCAGAAGATTATCAAAACAGAAATAATTAGGATGAAAACAAATCACCTAATATAAAATAAAATGAAAATAAATGAGGGGATAATTTGTGACTATATGTAATGAAAATTTACTATGTTTGAGTTTCTAATATGATCTAAATTTTCTGCAAGACTAGAAAAAAAAGCAAAATATTGTGGTTTGAAGCTCTTAGCAATTTTGGGATCATCAAAAGTTCTCATAAACAATAATTTTTATCCTCAGCACTAAAATCCAAAGGATAATTTTTACACAGTTTGTATAAAGAATATTGAATATCTGGGATGGACAAAATCCTCAAAGAAAAAGAAGTAAGTTATACAACATTTAAACTGAACTACGCTGAAAACATGTTTCAGTGAAGGGGGCCAATTTCTTTCCAAGTAAATTCCAAGAACATACATGTTGTGGCCCAAGCATCATCATCTGTTGGTAATTTTTGTCTTTCATAACTCTCTCAATTTAAGCTATGGGTCGTGGACTAAATTGTGTTGCCACAGAATTACTACGCTGAAACCTGAATCCCCAGTGTATCTGTATTGGGAGACTGGGGACTTATAAGGAGATAACAAAGATTAAATCAAGGTGTGATTATCATCTGGTAGCACTGATGTGCTTTTAAGAAGAGAAGAATAAGGGCAGGTGTTTAGTGATTAAATATCTAAAACTCATACCGAGTCTTTGCATTTGATACCCACCTCTAGTTCCTCTTCCCAGCTTTCTGTTAATGCAGATATTGGAAGGCAGCAGTGATGGTTCAAGTAGCTGAGGCCATACCGCTCACATGAGAGACTTGGAATAGGCTCCCAGCTCCTGGCTTTGCTTCTCTGTCACAGGCATTTGAGGAATGAACCAGCAGATGAGAGCTCACTCTCTCTGCCTCTCAAATAATAAATAAAATTTTCTTGAAAGCAAGAAAAATACATAAGAGTGCTCTGTGTGTGTGTCTGTGTGGTGTCTCATCATAGACTTTTTACAGAAGAAAGTCCTTGTGTGGGGCCCGGTGGCGTGAGGCCTAGTGGCTAAAGTCCTTGCCTTGAACGTGCCAGGATCCCATATAGGCGCCGGTTCTAATCCTGGCAGCTCCACTTCCCATCCAGCTCCCTGCTTGTGGCCTGGGAAAGCAATCGAAAACAGCCCAAAGCTTTGGGACCCTGTACCTGTGTGGGATACCCGGAAGAAGTTCCTGGTTCCCGGCTTCTGATCGGCATAGCATCGGCCATTGCGGTCACTTGGGGAGTGACTCATTGGACAGAAGATCTTCCTCTCTGTCTCTCCTCTCTGTATATCCACCTTTCCAATGAAAAAATAATAAAAATAAATCTTTAAAAAAAAAAAAAGTCCTTGTGAAGACACGTAAGCCCCATCAAGTTCAAGATACTCTTGTGAGCAATTCTGTCAACCATATAATCCATCCCTAGAAAACAGGGTCCTGTGAATGTTATCAGGCCAAGGGAATCTTTGTTTTTGTCACTAAGTTAAAAATTCTTAAAGATTAGGGAACAAATTTAAGCTAGAGGTGCCAAATTAGGGGTGTAAAGTGGACTCCTAGCGATTTCCTGCCAAAACTCAAGAGTGCTGGTTCAAATCCTGACTGTACTTATAATCCAGCTTTCTGCTAACACAGCAGGGATGATCCAAATACTTGGGCACCTGCCACCTATGTGGAAGACCTGAATACAGCTCCAGGCTCCTACCTTTTGCCTTGCCAGGACCTAACCAATGTAGCCATTTGGAGTGTGAGCTAACATATGGAAGTTTTCTCTGTTTCTCTTTCTGTCACTCTGCCTATCAAAATAAATGAATCTTTAAAAAAAAGATACTTTGCTATCATTTGTTTTTGACTAGTGTCTGCTTTTTTTTTTTTTTAAGGATTCATTTATTTTAAAGACAGAGAGAAAGTGAGCGAACGAGCTATCTTCCACCCACTGGTTCACTCCCCAAATGATAAGAATGGCCACACCAAATCCAGAAGCTTCTTGGACCGTCATTTGCTGCTTTCTTAGGTTCACTAGCAGGCAGTTGGATCAGAAGCTGAGTACTGGGAATTGAATCTGTAGCCTAATACAACACCAGTGCTGTAAGCAGCAGCCTAATAACTCAACTGTGCTGCATGCCTGCCTCTAGCTTTTAAGTAAATCACTTCCACCTCTTGGTAGCTATTGTTTTGATTATGTGTTGTCTTCAGGATTATACTGTGAAAGCCATGTTTTACTTTCTGTTACAATTCTATGAAGAAATGCTTTGGATTTCCAATGCAAGCTCTGCACTTCTGTCTGGCTGATCTGAGCACAACGGGTTGGGAATCTACTGAGTAGAAAGTTTTCATCACTTTAGTTTTCTGGCAGAGCTGTGTAAAGTAGGCCAATTGTGATGTCTATGGTGTTGGTTTTTGTTTCCGTGGTTAATTATTGGTTCCCCTCAATGGGACACAAACAAGATTAATTTTTCTTTCATCACTTGATGTGGGTGATCTATTCCTACAGACTTTACCTGCAATGTCTTCTGATTCCTTCTCAAAAGAAACTTTTCCATTTACAAACCGCTGGTCTATTTGGAGCCTTATCTCCATAAACTTTTTGGAGGCTATCAATGATTTTGCTGTTCTTTCACCCAGCCTTCTTCAGAGATCAGATATGTGCCCACCCCTCCAATTTTGCAGTATTTGGACTGTTCTGATAGGATTGTGTTCAGCCTGATGCCTTTTTAGTATTTCAAAGAAAACTGTGTTCAGACATGTTATAAGGGGTTAATTTGAGTTTATTTTGGTATAACACAATTGGAATCCATGCACAGTTTTATAATATTAATTTACCATGAACTCTTTGAAGGCTCTTTATATTTTCATCAATATAAGTACCTAAAGAGATCAAAGAGGTGAAACAGGAAGAAGAAACCCATAATAGACATGAAGTGATGGCTTTCACTCTTATAATCCTCCTCTAGCTTTTGACTAGCAGGTTCAAGGGAATAATAAGAAGAAACAGTGTGCAGTAAATAAATCCACTATTCTAAGTTTAAAAAAATCATAAAATTCATGAAACTTTTATAGATATTGGCAGTGGGGAATATATCCCAAGTTTATTTTTTTGTATTGAGATACAAATATTAGAAACGAAACACATACAGCCTTAGAACTAAAATTTTATTGTGTTAAATAAATCTGACAAAAATAAAACAAATTCAAGAATTCTGGATGGGGGATTATAGAATCCATTAAATAGATGTGATGTGTTTGGCACTACTTTATTAATGGTCTGGTGTCAGATATGACTGTTTCATTCAGTAACTATTTTAAGCAGGCAAATTGTATTTAGAATCATGAGTAAAGGTGGAAGACTTCCGAGGGGGCGGCTTTGGCCCTTCTGGCGATCAAAGGATCACCACAGATCACTCTCTCAGCAGGATTTTCATCTGCACAGTGCTTGCTCCCTACTGTGGGAGGTTTGGGTTTAATTGTGTAGTGGTCAAAGCTCACATGGGAAGTATCCAGAGCAATGTCAACTGAATGCATGGGGAACGGCACGAAGCTCTTCAGACTGTTTTTACTGGCAACAATGATCAGTGAGACAGACTGAAGAAAGAAATGGAAAGGTACTTAGATAAGCCCTTAAAACTAAGCATCAGGCTTGGGATGTTTTCTAGCATGTTTTTCAGTTTACAATAAAACACATTTTTAAAAAAGGATGTTGTAAGTTATTGGGTTGCTCTGCACTGACGTGGCTTAGTTTGATTGAAGGGGTTTGTCAGTATCTCACCAGGTGGATTTAGACAGATAAATTGTAAATGAGAAAATCATGAGGTGCTTGCCTGGTGTTCCAGAATGAAAGCAGCAGGATTGGGCCATGCCAAAACCAGGCCTCTTTTTCTAGACTCATTATAAGTCGTGAAGTGGCATGAGGCAATGTGAATGTCTGGACAAGTATCCCTTTTGTTGTTCTCAAGGGGGTTATGTCCTGGATTTGTTCCTCTGCAAACTCTTTACAGTTTACATAGCTGGAGAGACTCAACGCCTTGGCAGGGGCACAGGTTTGATCTGTGGATTTACCCTCTTAGAACGGCAGGCAGTTAGTGCAAGTATGAACGGAGTTCTTTTCGCCTGTGGATAATCTTGACATTTTATTACTCATTTTTGTATGGCCACAAGACTTTCTGAAAGAGAAAACAAGAAAAAAGCTTTTCTTGTCTTTTTTGATTTTTCCCATTAATACACCATTAACTATATCTTTAAAGGTCTGAGCATTTGCAACCTAAAATACCAGATCACGTCCTCTAAGGGTTTGGATAAACAATATTGCCACCAATCTTCCGGAAAATTGTGAAATAAGTAAAGAGAACATGTATATCCACCATGCTGCTTCTTGGTCATTTCCCTTTAGGCATGATGCTGTCACATCTGTACTTTATTCAATAGTAGAATGAAAGTCATCTTGTAGAAAAGTTGAAGAAAACACTACATATCAGTACGAATTACTGTTTTGACTATGGAATATTTCTGTTTCAGTAGTTTTTTAATCAGGCATTTTAGACCTATAGTAGAGACAAGATTCATTTTTTTTAAAACTTTGTTAACATTTCTTCAGAACAGCTTGTTGAGACATTCACTAGTCATTAAATTATGGGTCAAATAAGTTTACTTTGCAAATATGCTAATACATTTCTTTGGGTTTCTATATCCATGATCCAGACATCAGGGCTTCAAACTTGGTGACAGGGATGGGGGTTGTGGGGCAGGGCTTAGTGTGCCCTCATCCCGTGTTTGGATCCCTATGTTTTAGTTCCTGCTCCAGTTCTGATTCAGTTCCCTGCAGCTGCACACTCTGGGAGGCAGGAAGTGATGATGAAGTACTTGGGTCGCTTCCACCTCTGGTTTAACCCTCGACATGCGAGGAGTAAACAAGTGGATGGGAGATTTTGCTGCCTCTCCCTCCCTCTCTGAATTCCAAATAAATAAAAATGAAATAAAAATTTAAAACTTTTCCCCTTATCTAGGGGGAAAGATATGTTCACCCTGACTTAAACATGGCATGGTGTGTACTCATATCCAAAGGCCACATAGGTGCCAGTTCATGGCCTGGCCACTCCACTTTCAATCTAACACGTGTGTAATTGTCTGGGACCTTGGCACCCATGTGGAAGCTCTGGATGAAACTCCTGGCTCCTGGTTCCTGATTTCAGCATGGCCCAGCCCTGGCAGCCATCCAGGGAGTGAACAAGTGGATGGAAGATTCTTTTGGTCTTCCTTTCTCTTCCTATGTCTTTCTCTGTTCTTTCTTTTGTAACTGTCTTTCAAATAGGTAAATCAACTTTAAAAAATATGATATTACATAAGTACGTACATTTTTATATGTCAGATAAAATTAAATTTGAAGATCCTTCATGACATTCCATCTGATAGTTCATTTTTATAAAATGAATAAAGGTAGTAAATGAGAAATTCATGAGGAGTAAAGGTGGAAAACTTCCCAGTGGGCGGCTCAATCAGCGCATTAAACATGTTCAGTTTTTTAGCCATCTTTGTTTCTGCCGCAATATTGAAAACTTTTTGTTCTGAAGAACCTGGATTTCGGGCAGTGGTTAACTTCCAGCTTTCTGAAACGCATTTGTAAACCTGAGGAGGGTAAATCCTTGAACACTCATACGAATCATTCTTTGGACTGAAGCCAGTCGATTTTTTCTTTATAAATGTACCCCCAGACTCTTTTACTTATAACAATTATCTGTTTTTCAATTCTCAGCAATTAGAAGCAGAATGAAGGATGATAGAAAAGAGGGTTTTTCAAAAACAGACAAAAATGGGAACTTTGAAAAGTAAACATTGTTAACCAAAAACGTACATTCTGGGCCTTGGAGTGTGGAATTCCAGCAGTTTTACTCATCATAGAGTCCCTGAAAATATTGGTATATATCATGCCACATGGTATCTTGTTTTCATAATGATTCAAGTTTACCAAAGAATTGTTTTCCTTTTTCTCATAAAAGGAGTATAATATATTTTATGAAAAATTCAAAATAGAAAATTGAGACTTGGGAAAGTAAATTTCAGTTATTTTGAAAATTACATACAAATAACTTATGACAGTCTTAAATAGTGAGTCACTAAATCAATTAATTTACTAGAAATGTTTTTGTTTTTCCTTAGGTTTAAAATGATCACTGTTCTCTACTTGGATATCCAAGGCTGCTTCAATTTATCTTGCATACACCTTTTTTTGGTATGAATTTTTCCCATGATACAGATTTACATGCACAGGTGTTCATCCTCCGCTCTTCATCACCCCATCCTCCTTCCCTGGCTGTGGAGATGTCAGGCTTTGTGCCTAGAATCCCGTTGGTAATACTCTCTAGCAGTCAGAGCAACTACCACGCACAAATGGCAGGCCAGATGAAATGAAATGAGAAGTCTTGCTTGGCTTCAGTAAACCCACCAATTCCCTAAGCTACTTCAGTTTGTGGTTCTATTTTCTTGCATCCAAAAATCCTAGTTAATCCATTTCCTAAGCGTCAGGCACTTTACATAATTTCTTGTATTTATAAACTTGGGTTGTGGATGTCATTATCCCTATTCCATAGTTAAAGAATTTAAGGCTTAAAGAGTAAGTACCTTGCCCAAGGTCACATAGTTGTCAAGGGGCAGAGATGGCAGTGAATGCCAGCCTCACCGACTTTCAAGCTCATCCCCTTTTCTTCTTTCAAAAAATCTTGGTGCATTATTTTTGTATGACAAAATATAATATGAAATACTTTCAAACCACTTTCAAAATGCACAGTCTGTTGGCATTAAGCACAATCAGATTGTTATGCAACCCAACCATCACCATTATTTCTTGCTAGAATTTTTATCATCTGTAGATAAAAATCTGTACCCAATCAACAATAATTCTTTATTTCCTTCTCCCCCGTGTCTGGTAACCACTATTATACTTTCTGTTTTTATTAACTTGATATCTTTGGTACTTCACATAAATAGAATCATACAATGTTTGCACTTTTGTTTTGAGCTTATTTAATATTTTTTCAAGTTTGTCCATCATGTACCATGTATGAATTTCCTTTGTTTTTAAGGTAAAATAACATCCCATTGTGTGCACAAACCACATTTGGTTTGTCCACTCATCAGTCAGTGGATGTTTGGGTTGTTTCCACCTCTTGGTGATTGTGAATAGTACTTCTGTGAATGTGGTTGAACAAACAGCTGTGTGAGTCCGCCTTTTGCCAGTTCTTTGGGGTGTATTCCCAGAGGTGGCGTTGCTGGATTGTGTGGAGGGTCTATGTTTGATTTCTGAGGAACCTCTAATCTGCTTTATTTCTGTACTATTTTCTGTTCCTCCCAGAGTGCAGAATGATTGCAATGTTTTTGTTTACATCCCTGTAGACATTGCTGTTTTCTGGTTTTTTTGACAGCAATCATCTTCATGAGTGCAAAGTGGGAGCTCCTCAGAGTTGCTGTTGTCAAGTGAAGGTCATGACCTTGAAGCAACAGCACTTTTATGAGTTCTCCTTTCTGGCAGGCCCTTATTGCCTGCATTGTTCTCCTCTATTACGCCCCTTCTGGTCTGAGAGTCATATCCAGTGGACCAGGCTGAGAATTTGTTATTCCACCTTTAAACCTTCTTGGCTAAAGAGACTGGCATCTTTACTTTCTGTCAAAGCACACGTCTACCCTCTGTTCTTTAGAGTTCTCTTTGAAATTCATTTTCTCGTTTGTCTTCCCAAGGTAATCTGACCTCTCCAGAGCACAGTTTTTTCAAGAACAAGGGACAATTAGTACTGGGCTTCCATGGATGTTCTTTTGCATGCTGTCCTGGTGGGTTTCCCCTGGCTACTTTTAGATAATAAACTTCTTGAGGCAGTGGATTCTGGATGTCTTTCTGTGGCCATTCCATGAAGCCTGCAGTGATCCCTGTACAGTAGACACATTTAATAAAAGTTGCCGACGATATTCATAGCATCAGTTCCTCATTTCCCCTTGTAGTATTTTTCCCGTGCAACACAGAAGTCAAAAAGCAAGTTTTTGTTTCCTTATCTGTGCTTCTGCTTCCTATTAACATGAAATTTCCTCTGTAGACAGTTTCTCACTGTGCTCTGTTGGGACAAAAGTTGAGCTGTCCTCAAAGAAATAGCTCTATTTCCTTTCTAGCAGTGCTGCTGGATTGGTGGGCAGGCATTTATTCCAACCGCCAATTTGTGAACACCGTCTTTTAAAGAATGATGTTAATATTTAGAAACATCGGGATCATGCAATGGTCCACCTCAACCCAGTCTCCACTCAGCTGGTCTCTTAGCTGTGCCATAGCCCTCCAAAAAAAAAAAAGAAAGTCCGAAGACAGCCAGGTTTCCTGTCCTGCGGGTTCTGAATAACTGTAATTAGGATCTCCTGTTTGCAGCGGTACAGCCTCCGTGGTCTTTCTCTTGAGTACTTTTTATTTCAGTTGGTAATGACTTAGTAGTAGTTAAAAAAAAAAAAAGCTCACAGGTCACTGATGGACAAATCAAAGACAGAACAAGGTCTCAACTGCAGTGGGTGGTTAGAAAAATCGGTACACTATCTGTAATTCTTTCTCAAGACTAAAGCCGTGAGACTGAAAATAATTTGTCCTTTAGGCTCTTTGCACTCACTGCAGGATGCTTCACTGACAGCAAACGCTTAGGGCTCTAGAAACTTGAGGATTGGCCATGGGGAAGGGCGCAGTGAAGTCAAAGTAACCACTGGGAGGGCCTGCAAGAGGGGAGCGGAACAGCTGTCATTTAAATAAGACATTTTCATTCTTTGAATCTTGTGCTAAGGTGTGTTTCCGCTGAAAGTTAACTTCAGAGAATAAAAAGCACTAGCTAATGGGGCATCTACTGATACTCCACGAGAGATTTAGTTTGGCAATCTGTTGAGTCCCAAAGCAGTGCCTCCTCTAGCTAGCGTTTGCTAAGCAGTGTCCTTCTGTTTGAGAAAAGCTTTCTCCCCTCTCTTCCTTCCTCCCTGATTTCTCTGTGCCTGGGAAAGCTGGTTTTATATTATTCAAAGGTTTGAATTGCACAGCCCGGAGTCACTGGGCCCTGTAAAGGGGCTTTCTCTCTTGTCTTCAGAACAGACCTCGGGACGGAGCCAGATGGTTCCCGTCTGCTGCCTTGAGTCAATGCACTTCCTCCCACAGACAGGAGCCCTTTTGCCCTCCTTCCTCTCCAGCCCCTCCGGAGGCTCTACCCCCCACCACTGGGCCTCTCTGTTTTGTAGCTAGAAATAATCTTTTATTGCCCAGTTGTTCGGAAGTGACCTTTTGCCCTTGATTAGATAGCAGCAGGCTCTATCACCGGATTGCTTTTGAGCTGCAGTTGCTTTTCTGTGTCGGCTGATCCCGTGTCAGGGAGAACAATGCAAGGCTTTGCAAAATTTTGGTATAGCTCAGGCCCCATGTGGTTGGGTGGGGGTGGGGAGCTGGGGTTATATAAAGCAGCCTGGTGGATCCCACTTGCAAAATAACTTCTTTAGAAAACTGAAAAGCCAAAAGGTGTATTTAAAAATTCGTTTGTGCAAAGTTTAACTGCCTCCTGTTTAGTAACCATGCATTTCAGAGAATAGAAGGAATTTCACATATACGATTTAAGTATACAAATCCACTGTTAAATGGACTTGGGTGTATAATCTTACATTAACATTTTAGTCAAAGAGACTTGAGTTTCTCAGAGAACAATTTTTCCAGCAGATGCCAGCCATTGTAAATACCACGTTTAATAAATCATAGGATGCGATGCAGAATGTGCTTGTTCATTGAAAACTCACTCATTTTAAGTTTTAAATATTAGGAGAAATGTCTGTGACTTTCTTTTCTTTCCAGATAAAATGAAGGAATTTGTGAATTGTACCTTTCGCAGTAGTCCTCAAAATCTTTCACTTTCAATGCCCAGGAATACCTGCTAAAATCAATAGCGTATGTGAGTTTTCTTTTCACTCTAGATTTTAATATTTTGCTAGGATGATACAGAAGCATTTGGAATTCTCTTAGATTTAATAACATGTTATTAACATCTAAAATCTTAGAGAAAACATGTTTTTTTTCTTTACACAACTCCTACTGCCCTACAGTCCGTGCAACCCAGTGTTTTTGGTTGCAGCTGAGTCTTAGTGTTAGCGGCTACTTGCTTAACTTGTGGTGTGCCAGTTGTGGTGGCTTAGCATGAATGCCCCCCTTACCTTCTGCTTCATTTTTGGAGGGTGTGCTCCATTTCTTACTTTATGCGCTATGGTTCTGGGATGCTCCTGAGAGGTTATCTCAACTGTCGTCCATTGTCACAGAGAGGGACGGCCACAAATGTACATCAGCCTTCAGCACCAAGAAGTGAGATGTAAAGTGCGGAGTAAATGTTACCAGCTCTGTGTTGTAGGCAAGTAACGGGAGCCCATAGTCATGGGTTATTCTACAAGAACCCAAACTAATGCCAAACTTTCTGATTGCCTTATGTCCATGATTGACAATTGTTGTTTTCATGAATATTGTGGAAGTGTGTCACAAAGAGAAATGATTGCTGTGTTTTACCGTTATATTTTCTAATTTTCTATTAGAAGATTTATTTTAATTATTTGGAAGAGTTATACACACACAGTCTTCCATCTACTAATTAATTCGCCAAATGACTGCAAAAGCTGGGGTTGGGCTGAAGTCAGAAGCCAGAGACACCATTCAACTTTCCCATGTGATTGACAGGGGCCCAATGACTTACACTGTTTTCCAGTGCTTTCCCAGGTGCATTAGCAGGGAGCAGGATGGGAAGTGGAGCAGCCAGAACAGGAACTGGTGCCCACATGGGATCCTTGCACTGGCAAGGTGAGGATTTAGCCGCTGAGCCATTGTGCTGGGTCCCCTGTGTATATCATTTCTAAAAGCTGCTAAAACCTTCCCTATTTGTTATTTCTTAAAGCAGTGAGATGTCCGTGAATATTTCTGCCAACCAGCACTGCCAAGCAGTGTGACAACAACCGGTGAACAAGCAGAAAAAAATAGGTGATAGCTCCAGCCAGGGTTTATTATCCTAATGATTAGCATATTAGATAGCAATGGTACAAAGTTTAAATAAATGTTTAAAATAAAAACTGCATTCTTTTTTTCCCATGCTCACAAAGCTGATTTTATGCATGCTTAGCATAACAACATCTATTTTTCATTTTTATAGAGAATGGCATATAAATGCAAAATCAAAATTATTCTTTCCTTGAAAAAAGTAATGTATTAACAAATCATTGATGAGGTTAACCATAAGGAAGGGATGGATGCATGGTAATAAAAGACACAGTTAACTGGCCGATTATGTGTGCAATCAGGAAAAGAGATTAAAATAAGCCAAAGTATATTTTTTTGATTAGGGAAAAAATGAAAATCTATCCTTAAAAATTGATTGTGAGTAAAATATTGAATTAAAAATAAAGTCATGGTGAATATCATAAATATGGTAGTAACTGTTTTCAATCAATTAAATGGAATCTGAGTTTTGTCATGAAATAAACAGGAATTTTGTTGAATGATTATACTTGCCAATATTTCCTAATATTAAATTTCATTCTTGCAGAAATGGGGCTCCTTGCAATTCTTGGGAATAATTTTGCTGCCACAAGCCCAGGTCTCTGAGTCTTCAGCCACTTGGGGCTCCTCTGAGGGACACGTGGATCCCTGCACCTCTGGGAGAGTCAGCCCACACACTCACAGGGATCTTCCCTTAGTCCTGGGCTTTCTAAGACCTGTTAGTGCTGCTGACATGCAAAGGCCCAGTCCCCCTGCTCCGTCTTTCTGCTCTGCTATCCCTCCTTTGAGGCGTTCACACAGAGAGCTAGCTCCCCACCATCTTCACTCAGACAACTGGCTTTCCTGCAGCGCATGGCCCTTCAAGTGCCTCCTCGCTCACCTCGCACGATAGCCCAGCTCCAAGGTTGTGCTGACAACAAAACATCTCTCACAGGAAACATCTTCCACAAGGACCTGTTCTTACCACTGTATCTTTGTTCGCTGGGTGACTTTGCAGAGGGTAGTAAATGACTTGCTGTGCAGACGTAGAACAGAAAACCCAGCCCTTCCTTGTTTGATCATAGGTGAGCCAGGCTCACAGGATTGGAAAGGACTCTGTAGGTGACGTGGCCTGAGGACAGTGGGCAGCACATGACTCTGGGGCCATACTTCCCTTTCTCAAATGGAGGGAAGTACAAGCTGGAGGCAGCTGTTTGATTTTCTTTGTTGAAGCAAGGCTCTCTCAAGCTCATTTTTTTGGTCAGAGGTTTTGCCCCTAACCTTTGTACTTAACATGAAGTAAAATACATGAAAACATCACAAAATATAGGTAATATAAGTAAGAGGTAATAGGGCCTGGCGCAGTAACCTAGTAAGTAAAGTCATTGTCTTGCATCTGCTGGAATCTCATAAGGGCACTGGTTCGTGTCCCGGCTGCTCTACTTCCCATCCAGTTCTCTGCCTGTGGCCTGGGAAAGCAGTTGAGGATGGCGCAAAGCCTTGGGATCCTGTACTTGTGTGGGAGACCTGGAAGAAGCTCCTGGCTGCTTGCTTTGGATTAGCTAAGCTCTGGCTGTTGCAGCCACTTGGGGAGTGAATCTGGATGAAAAATCTTTCTCTTTGTCTCTCCTTTTCTCTGTAAATCTGACTTTCCAATAACAAAGAAATAAATCTTTTAAAAACATAGGAGATAATACATTATGTTGCAGGTCTCATATTAGAGCTTCCTGGTTGGTATACTCACAGTAAGAGCACTGATATCACAATTGTAGTGAAAGGCTTATTTGGTTGTTCACTTGCTTATTGCTCCCCTGTCTTACCCCTATTTGCAAGCTTCGGGAGGGAGGGACCAACAGTTCTGGCTCTGGGCAGCACTCATCACACCTCTTTGTCTGGGTGGATGGAATGTGATTAAATCGCCTCAAGAATTTTAGCATTGTTAAATTCAAAAAAGTATCAGAAAATCCACTGGCATAGCTTATGACAACTACCATTTATAGAATTTCCTTAACCTTCTGTCCCACTCAAACTTTATTTTAGAGACAGTTTTAGCTGATCTGGCTGTGTGGTATCTCTTTAAAATTTTTTTCTTATTTTTTGAAAAAAAGATTTATTTATTTATTATTGGAAAGGAGGAGAGACAGAGAAGAAGATCCTCTGTCCACTGATTCACTCCCCAAGTGGCCGCAAGGGCTGAAGCTGAGTTGATCTGAAGCCAGGAGCCTGGAGCCTCCTCCGAGTCTCCCACGTGGGTTCAGGGTCCCAATACTTTGGGTCATCCTCGACTGCTTTTCCGGGCCCCAAGCAGGGAGCTGGATGGAAAGTGGGGCCACTGGGATATAAACTGGTGGCCATATAGGATCCCAGCACGTGCAAGGCAAGGACTAACCACCAGGCCACAGTGCTGGGCCCTATGTAGTATCTTTTTTTTTTTTTTAAGATTGATTTATTTATTGGAAAGTCAGATATACAGAGAGGAGGAAAGACAGAGGGGAAGATCTTCCGTCCGATGATTCACTCCCCAAGTGATTCATTCCCCGAAGGCAGGATCCAGGAAATTCTTCCGGGTATTCCACGTGGGTGCAGGGTCCCAAAGCTTTGGGCCGTCCTCGACTGCTTTCCCAGGCCACAGGGAGGGAGCTGGATGGGAAGCAGAGCTGCCGGGATTAGAAGTGGCGCCCATATGGGATCCCGGCGCATACAAGGCGAGGACTTTAGCCGCTAGGCCACGCCGCCGGGCCTCCTATGTAGTATCTTAAGTTCTATAAAATTGGAGGCTGACAGGTAATATCCTAAACTGATATGGGAAATTAAAAAGTAATGATAATAATTTTTAAAAACCCTGCAGCAACTCAAAATTATATATAAATGAATCTTAATATAAATGAAACAAACCAATGTATTCATAATAGCTATGTGAACTGTGGCGTATCACATGAACACACGGTGCTACGCTAAGCAAGGGAGCAGCTTGCCTGCCCTTGTTTCTGAGGTCAGATGTGATGCTAAGTGGTGAAGGATGCTACTAAGGTTATCCCTGAACCTTCATAATCATTAAATGAGGTCCAGTGGTCTTAGAAAGGCAGTTGGGCACGGGGCTGATGTGATGGCATAGCAAGCTAAGCTTTGTCCTGTGGTACCAGCAGTCCATATGGGTGCTGGTTCTAGTCCTGCCTGTTCCACTTCTGTTCCAGTTCCTGCAAATTCACCTGGTGTGGGCCGGTCCAGCTAGGTTGTAGTGCTAGCTGGAAGGTGTTGGGTCTGGGTACAAATCGTATTAGAATAGACTGCCATGCCTTCTGGCAAGCACAAGATTTGGGGCTGGAAGAGGGCCTGGGAGGAAATCTGTGGGCATTTCTCCTCTGGGCTACAGCTCCCAGTGGTGAGCATGAGAGCCATGCCTGGGGACAGGCCAGGCTGGTCAAGGTGGCAGCACCTGTTGTCATATTTGTGGCCTGGGTCTGAGAGTGGGGCAGGCTGATCTAAGCTGTAGCACTCACTGGCGTGTCCAGATGGGATGTGGGACAACTGGGCTAGGCTACAGCACGTGCTGGCACATGCAAAACCGGGGCTCGGAGTGGGCCATATGGGGGCTATTGGGAGCCACCTTAGCTAGACTGTGGCACATGTTGGTGTACATGAAGACCAGGCCTGCAGCAGGCTAGGCTGGGCTAGGCCACGGTGCCCATCAGTTTGCATAAGAGATGGGCCTGGGGGTAGAACCGAGCAGAAAACTGCATGCTCTGGTATGTGCATTGGCTGGTATAGTCAGTGGGTTGAATGTGACCTTGCACTAGCTAATGCACCTAAGAATCATGGTCCCTTAACTAGATTGCTGGACTCAAATTCTGGCCATAGGGAGAAATCACAAAATATATGATCTGACCTTTGAATGCACATACTGGGATTGGGCCTCCTTAGTGATGCCTGTGCTGTGGACAGCATACCCCGATGTACACAGGGGAAATTATAGCTAGCTCATCTAGACTAACAGAGGATGTGCCCTGTCAGAGAATGGAAAGCAGAACAGGTGGTATAATTCTCTGGGCCAAGCTGTGCAGCGAGTGTCTGGAATTGATGATGTATACTTTGTTGGACCTGGTGAGCCCATAGACCTTGGAAAGATTTTCTAAACCCTGGGTCAGTGAGGTTGACAGTGTCTTAGAACTATCAAAATCATTCAGGTAACACTTTTGGAACAGTCTTCCCCACACTGGAGTCTCTAAGGTGTCATCAATGACTGCCTCCCCCATCTGTAGACCCTTTCGCTTCCCCCTCAGCAGACCAGGAGAACAAAAACAAAAGAACAACAATAACAAGAAAAATAAATTTGAACTGCATGTTATATCACATGAATTGCTGAATTTTAAAAAAAGATTTATTTTATTTTTATTGCAAAGTCAGATAAACAGAGAGGAGGAGAGATGGAGAGGAAGATCTTCCATCTGATGATTCACACCCCAAATGACCACAATGGCCAGAGCTGCGCTGATCTGAAGCCAGGAGTCAGGAAGTTCTTGCAGGTCTCCCACACGGGTGCAGGGTCCCAAGGCTTTGGGCTATTCTTGACTGTTTTCCTAGGCCACAAACAGGGAGCTGGATGGGAAGTAGGACTGCTGGGATTAGAACCAGTGCCCATATGGAATCCTGACACATTCAAAATGAGGACTTTAGCTGCTAGGGCACTGTGCTGGGCCCAAATTGCTGAATGTTAAAGAAATGACATAGATCTCTTAGAAAATATTTCAATTTTATTCTTTTTTGGATTATTTGAAATTATAATGACTAGTTATTAATTTAAAAAAAGTGCTAGGGTTATAATGACTAAGTTCTTCTGTTTTAAAAACAGTTATTGACACCACGGGTTAAGCCACAGCTTAGGATGCCCACATCTCATGCTGGAACATTTGGAAGCGAGTCCTACCTGGACCTCTGCTTCAGATCCAGCTTCCTGCCAATGCCCCTGGGAGGCAGCAGATGATGGCTTTAGGACTGACTCTCTGGGTAGAGCTTCTGGCTCCTGGTTTTCAGCCTGCTCCCACCCCTAACTACTCTGGGCATTTGGGGAGCAAGCCAGCAGATGAAGATTGTTTCTGTCAGTCTCCGTCTCTCTGTTGTTCAGAGCTCTTACAAAACAAGCAAAAGTTTGAAAATTATTAAGGAAATCCTATGTAGCTGAGTAGAATGAAAGTCATACCTATTTTTCATTTACCTTTATTTTAAATCTTCTAAGTTGGTAATAATCAAAGTAGGTGAAGCTTTTTTAAAGGTCTTAAAAGTAAGCGGTTCTAAATCTTTTCACAGGTTAGGTTACTCTAGCCTGCTGAATCAACCAACGGCAAAACAAGATCATTCAGAATGAAGTGAAGCATGTCTGACTAACTTCCTAAATTAGGGGAACATTCTCCCTACATCAGATAGTATTGATATTTGCTACTCCGTATCAGCCTCAGGAACACGCACATGCGCCTCTCTGGGACAGTTGCCAATGCTGCTGTCATCACTGGTAGCTAGAAGGGCACCTGGTTAGATTTGCTTGCTGTGTTGCTCATCAGTAGTGACATGCGTATCTGGCAAGAACACATAAGCGAAAGCAACTTTGTGAGACACGCATACATGCACAAACACGCATGCTTATTTAGGAGCCAAAGAGGGAGACATGGAGTGAGGCAGACAGACAAGCGCTCCAGTGCTCCTAGCTGCTGTTGTGCTACCCAGATGCCCACAAAGACCAGGACTAGGCCAGGCCAGAGATGGGAGCCGGTGTCACAATCCAGATGGCGAACATAGGTGGCAGATGCCCAGCTACTCACAACATGTGGTCTCCTAGGCTCTGTGTTAGCAGGAAGCTGGTTGGGAAGTTCGGCTGGGGCTCAATCCTAACCACTCCATTACAGGATGGCCAGTCACCCCTTGCACAAATATTTTCACCAATTTATGTTCTTTCTGATCCTTTAATCTCTCTTTGGATCTCCTAGATATGTGCTAATTTGTTGGATCTGATCATTTAGTCTTTGCTGTTCTGATCACTTGAGACATGCACACCATGAGCCCATCCAGCCAGCCCTCCAAAGCCATCTAAGCTAAAAACCAAACCAAACCAAACGAAACCAAACCAAACCAAAAATAAACCAAACTAACCCAACCCAACCCAACCCAAACCAAACCAACCCAACCCAACCCAACCCAACCCAAACCAAACCAAACCAACCCAACCGAAACCAAACCAAACCAAAACAAAAACCCACAAATCTTCCATCCAACCTATATTACTACCTTCAGTCGTCGCCTGCTAACATTTCCAGCACAGCGTGTGTTAGACATAGGTAGGTGGAGTAGAAAGATGACCACAGTGAGAGGGTCGGCTTACACCTTTCCCATGGGGCTAGGAGTCGGCTGATCTACCACAGCCCATGTCTCCTCATGATCTGAGTATTACATGGCACACCAGAATTCTGGGCAGGGTCTGATTTAGGGCTAGAAGAGACCTCTCTTTCAGTTCTGTCTTTATAGATTAGGCCTTGGCTACCACCCTGCTGTGAAAAAGGGTCACCAAAGAGGGTGGGAATCAGATGGAGCTGGGCAGTGGAGGACTGCACATAGATGCCTGGGCATGGGGCAGAGCCATTGTCCAATGGCTCCACCATGCAGGTATTAGAACTAGAGTTGTCTAAGATTGTTACTGTGATGTTCAAGTAAGCTAGTGTGTGCAGAGTGTTCAGCGCAGAGGCTCAGCATGTTTTGGTTATAGGGTGGTTTCTATAATGTAAAAAGAATTTGCAGACCACAGAGCAGTGGGCATATACAATTATTGTGCAAGATAGTATCTCTTTCTTTTTTTAGTGTTTGACAAATGAAGTAGGAAATGAATAGATATAGAAAATTTGAGCATAATTCACTTGAATTTATAGTTCCTTTGGACAATTTAAACAAAGAACACATTTTAAAAATGTGAAGTATTTTCAGAAGTTGATTGTTTGAGAAAATCTCAACTTCTTCCCAAATAGAGTGAATGGACCATATTGTCTGATGTCAACATCATAAAAATAAAAATTAAATGTAAAAGATTAAATAGACTGTACTGACAAATACCACATTTTCAACTGGAAATCATTATGCTTAGTGAAATAAGCCAGTACCCTGAAAGTCACATATCATGTGTTTCCTCTGATCTATGGTACCTAAACTATAGAGCACAAAAAATGTATTCTACATGAGTGAAGTAGACATTCTGGGACTTTATTATTGTTTGTAGTCTTACAAGGGGGACAGTGTTTTCTTTCTGTTTTCTATTGAATTGTTTACCTAAGAGAGGATTGTTAAGTGAACTGATAATGTCATTATAAAACTTTTTTGAAAAAAATAAGCAAGGATGAGGGAGGGAGGGTTGGAAGTAGCACTTTGCCCCTGAATCTATATTGTGAAATACATGAAATATGTTTACTTCATTTTACTCTTTTCTCACCTCATGGGTGCCACTGTCTCTCCTGGAACTCAAGTTTTTACTTAACTATTCTTCCATCTTGCAATCTAGATCTTCAAGCATGATTGTGTATGACAAGCTTCAATCACATTAAACGTTTATGTTTTTAAATTTTATATTAATTAATTACTTAAAAGATTTCTTTATTTGAAAAGCAGAGTGACAGATAGGAGAGCTACAGAAGTCTTACCTGGTGGCTCAAGTGCTGGGACCGGGCCAGTCCAATGCCAGGGGCCTGAAACTTTTTTTGGGTGTTTCACATGGGTGGCAGGGGCCCGGTGACTTGGGCCACCTTCTGCTTTCCCAGGTGTAATGGCATGAAGGTTGGCAGTGGAGTAGCTGGGGCTGAAACTGGCACTCTGAAAAGGGATGCCAACATCTTACGGGATGTTAATCCCAGGTCTTGATTTTGTAAAAAAAAAAAAAAAATGGGGTTCCTAGACCTGATTGCAATCAAATGGTGAGGTTATCACTATGGAATTAACTGAACACCAACTCTGCTGCTTTTGAGTTTGAGTCCTGACTTTGTCAGAAGCCACAGGTGATTAAGAATATTCAAGCTGAACCAAGAGTCAAGGTAAAAGTTAACAATGGGGCACTAGAGGGAAAAATTCAAAGGCGAAGATGGCCTCTGCAGCTCGTGGTTTAACATCGGCTTGCCTGAAGTAGAATCAGAAAGTACCACATTCAGAACAGGAAGAGACTGAACTATTGCCATTTGTGATTATGCTATCCAGAACCATCTACAGAATCAATTTTGAAATACTTTGCATAGACTATTCCATCAAGAAGACAGGTAACTGATCTTTCCCCACACCAGTGACTTTTTAATTCGGCTGCGGTAATCACTAAGAAGGTGAAACTGGGAAAGTATTTAATCAGTAATAGTTAAAAGTCAGTCAACAAAGAATGAGTAAAAACCCAGCAGGGAAGCTGCTCCTTGGGAACGTGCAGGTACTGTCAGAGTGCTTGCTTCCTCTTGCTGGTGATTCCAGCTACCTGCTAATGTGCACGCTGACGGGGGGTGACGACTTCCTTGGCTGGGTCCTGGCCACCCGAGTGAGAGATCAGGTTGGAGTTCCTGGCTTCTAGTTTTGGCCCAGTCTACTCTTAGTCTTTGTGGGCATCTTAGGGAGTGAAGTGGAAGGTGGAAGATCTCTGTCTCTCTGAGTCTCAAATAAAATTAGAAAATTATTAGGAAAAGATAAGATAGGCTTTGCTGGGTGCAAAGACAGATGAGAATAAAATTGATACTACTTGTAAGTTAGTTTGTAAATCTAATGCAGTCATAACACATAATGTAGGGTTTTTTTTTTACAACTTTAAATATTCTGAAATGTCTCTGGAGGATAAATATGTCAAAATGTCTTTTTTGTTTAAAAAAAAGAGTCATTAATGACTAATTTAAGAGACTGAAATTAAATAATGTGGAGCTAAAAATAAGAATAAGTATATAAGCTAATAGTAAAATACAATTCTGAAAAAGTTCTTTATTTGTATAATGGTACAATATAATTTAAAAAGTAAAAAACAAACAGAAAACCCCCAAAATAGCCTTTGCTAAAGGACAAATTGGATTAGAAACCTGGCTATGTATTTCGATTAAAAATAGAGGTAGATCTTTCATGATACATATTATAATACGTATTAGATTACATTAAAACTATGAAAATCCTGAACATACATATATAATTACCTAATTGGAAATTAGGATAGACCTTTTAAGTGTAACTGTAGTAAAGGCAGCAGAGTACATCATAAAACAAAATTTGTTTTAAAAGCCCAAAAAAGATAATAAAATAGGAAGATGTTTGTACCAAGGATTAGTATGACAACATTATTTCTAAAAATATCAAGAGATATTATAAATCGCTAAGAAAACTATGATTACTGAATGAGAAAGAAGTTTCGCTCTCTGTAGTGATGAAGAAAATTTAGACTAAAGTGATAATTACATTTCAAAATGCTTATTATATTTATATATTTAATATATTAACATATAAAATATCCAATATACAATATTGACAAGATAAATACACTGCTTATGGCAGCATATATTAATCATCTTTTTGGAAAGTAACTGCATTTAGGGTTGCAAGAGACTACAAATGTTTATGTACTTTAACTCAGTAACCTGTCCTTCCAAGAAAATATTCAGAAATTAACTGGATGGTGCATGGGGGTATAGTTATCTACCTGGTATAATCCTTTCTACAAGTAACTATGCATAATTGAGTAAGTACACAATGTATCGATATGAGTGTATATGCACATGTAAATATAGTAGCAACACTGAAACAGTGGTTATATGGATAGTTCAAATAGTGTTCATGTTTTCCAGTTTTGCTGTATTCAGCCATTATTGCTGTGATACTTAGAAAATTGATAGAACATTATATTTAAAATTTAAAAGTGTTTTCTCTCTTTTTCTGTAATCTAACAGCAGTAAGTGATCTGATCTCATCTTTTTTCTCAGTTACATTTCCCATTTTTTAAAAAAAATGTATTTATTTTATTTATTTGGCAGGCAGGGTTACAGATACACACACACACACACACACACACATACACACACACACAGCTCTTTCATCACTGGGTCACCCAAATGACCAACATGGCTAAACCTCTGCCAAGCCAAAACTAGGAGCCTGAAAATCCATCTGGTCTCCCACAGGGGTGGCAGGGGTCCAGGCACTCAGGCCATCTTTCACTGCCTTTCCAAGCACCTTGGCAGAGAGTTGGATCAGATGTACAGCAGCTGGAACTTGAACTGCTGCTCAAATGGGGTGCGAATGTCTAGGTGGCAGCTAACCCTGGTGTGCCACAAAACCAGCCCCACATTTTCTATTTTCATCTAAAATCTTGGGTCTTCTCAGAAAAAATAAAGAAATGATATGCTTGAAATTATGAATTTTTGCTTTAATTACCTTATGTAATGTGATTATAAAGTGTTCTCAATTTACATTTTGGTTTAATACTATGCACTCCCCCAAACACTTGACTGATCCCAAAGGTAATCATTACATAAAGACTTAGGTGAGATTATTTTGGCAAATGTTCAGAGGTAAAATTAGATATTACTATTACAATATTTTAAAAGGTAATTTACAGAAATTCTTTTTTGAGACTGGCAAATCTCAATAATTGCAGTCAAGAGAAAACTTTACAAAATTGACTTTAATTGACTCAATTTCTCACGTTTTCCATGGTCTCCATTACACTTAATACCCACATATTCTTAATATCACATGGTTAAACACATCCTGATTGCCACTATGACCTTAAAACTGATCTTTAATGAGAGATATTTTCTCCTATGACTGGTTCTTGGATTTCATTGAAGAAAAGGAGCAATTTCGATTATTACACTTGACTGTGAAGCCAGAATGCAGTAAAGCATGTTCTAGGCTAAATTCGGCCCAACTTTGTAGATAGTTAGTTTCATGGTAGACGAGCTCATGAAAGGTCAGATACGGGGTCCTGAAATGCTAACCTGGTGTTTTGGAAGGTCTTTGAATTTATTTTTATAATTTTGAGTGATTTAATGAAATTGTACATTTCTCCAGGTTGCTTTGTGTTGTTTCTCCTGATGTTGTGTTTGTTTGGAACTGAACAGGATCTTAAATTAGGCACTCTAGCAGCTATGTGTGACTTTGATTAACCAAAGACTGTAAATTCCATCACTGCAGCCTGATAGCCAATTTCAAAACCTGTGGTGATTGCTTATTAGTGGAGTTTGAGCCTACTGGTCCTACCCTAAGCCCCACCAATACTACTTCAGGATAGCTCTTCATGTAAAGAATTTTAATTTCTTTATGGTAGAATTGATTTTTTTTTCTGAGTAAATGTTCAAGAATCCTTTAAAATTTTTAAAAAAGATTCATTTATTTATTTGAAAGACAGAGTTACAGAAAAAGAGGAGGAGAGACAGATTTTCCATTTGCTAGGTGGAAGCCAGGATCAAGGAACTTCATCTGGGTTTCCTACATGGGTTGCAGGGGCCTAAGCATTTCCCAGGTATATTATGGAGGAGCTGATTTGAACGTGGAGCATATGGGACTAAAACTGGCACCGCAGCTTAACCCACTGAACCTACAGGGCCGGCCCATCAGTAATCATTTTTTCTTTATCCTTAAGAAATATTTATTTGAAAGGCAGAATTGCATGGTTAGAGAGAGACAGAGAGACAGAGATCTTTCACCTATTGGTTCACAACCCCAAATGACTGCAATGGCAGGAGTTGGGCTGATCCAAAGCCACAAGCCAGGGGCTCCTTCCATGTCTCCCAAGTGAGTGCAGAGGTGTAAGCACTTGGGTCAACCTCTGCTGCTTTCCCAGGTGCATTAGTAAGGAGTTGGGTCAGAAGTGGAGCAGCCAGGACTTGAACAGGTATCTACATGAAATGTCAAAACCTCAGGCATAGGCTGGCACCAAGAACTTTAACACTTTATATATAGATTGATGTCTTCTGTATTATATTACAGCCAGAATCTACACAGCAGATGTATTTTTCTTGGACTTCTTTGTGATTATATGCCTGTCATTTACTTATTCCTTCCAGAACATTTTTGAATTGGGAACAAATCTATGTTCATCTGCTTTGGGAACCAATTGCTAATGAGCATGCATATCTTTGCCATACCAGTAAAAACACAAATGTTTGGAACTAGAAGGCTTGTGGAATTCTAAGGATCATGCAGTGATTTCAGCGGCCAGTCTCCTCTTTCTGATGAATAGGTTGGACATCTTCAAAAGCCATGTCAGGCAAATTCCTTCTTCTGTGTGCTTAAATATCTTGCTTTGACATTAGAAGCTTTAGCCAACTGCTTTTGAATACAAAATGAGAGATCAAGACAAAAATTTTGCTGTGTTGTCATCAATTATGCAGGAGTCAGATTTTTAGGCAATTCCCAGGTAGAAATGGAATTAATAGTGATTAGGGACTAAGTTTTGAAGTCATAAAAAATTTGAAAACAACTCCATCAATATTTCCAAATCTTTCTGTGAATTCCCCCACCAACTACACTGTTTCTTCCTATGATACAATAAAGAACAAACCATTACAACTAACAGAAAAAAATCTCAGGTGAGATTTGGGATTCGTGTTGGTTGTGTCTTGGGGGCTCAGAAAGTTGCTTTTCTGTGCTTTTAAGGAAATGATTCAATGAAATTCATCATTTTTCTCTTAAGCCTATCAAAAATTGTACGTGTTGTGTGTGAGAAAGAAAGAGAAATGTTCCTAGGATCAGCTCTATTTGCATTGGTATTTCCAGTGGAAATGTCAAGTGTGACCTTTTTCTTGTCTGAGAGTCTAATCCTATTTTAAAGCCCTGTCACGCCCCTGCCGAGGGTCAGTGCCCTTCTGAATGGAGCTTCTGCACCTGCTCCCCCCCCCCTTCTCTTCTTCCCCTCTGAGTAGAACAGGAGGATGTTCCGGATGGCAAAAAAGCACAATGGTACGCTTCAGTGACTGCTATGACAGAAAAATAAGTCCAGACTTGGGTATTTGGTAGAGTAAGATTTGAAATCATGAGAAAATAAATACAAAAATAAGCAAACTTGAAAAGAGGAAAATAAAAAAGAAATTCAGGCTAGGGACATAGCACTTTGTTGCTCTGTACCTTGGGGCCAGTACACCATTGAACTTTTCACTTGATGTGATGATAGGAGGTATGAACCAAGATTAGCTCTAGCCAAATGCAGGATGCTGAAACCAGTGTCACGGATATTTCACTTGTAGAAAAGATAATTTTGAAATGATGGGAAATATTGCCAAGGAGGTCCAAAAAGTCACAGTAACTGGAGCAGGTTTCTCTGAAATTCACAAAATAGAGGTTTTTTTTTTTCCCACAAAGTAGAGTTTTAAATTATTTTGCTCAGTAGAGCAAAAGCAAGCAGTCAATGAATATAGGTAATTTGGGAAAAGGATTATATCTTCATGCTTATTATCATTTAAAGGTAATGTTCTGGAAAAATTAGCTGTTTGCTAGTGTTTCTGCTGCATTACAATTTCCTATCCCAAGTGTTGTTATGGAATTTAAGAACTTCATATTAGAGTATAATCAAATTTAAGTATGTCATTTGTCCCTATACCATCTTGTTTGAAAGTTATCCATGAGGGAAAATGTTGCATTAGCACAAAAATTCTACTAAAATATAAAATCCAAAATTAGCAGTTTTACCCAAAGACTCCTCACAAAATCCCTTCAGTCTTTACTGGCCATATTGAAGTCCTCACTATTTTTCCTAAAATACTGTTTTTTTTTCTCTCTCTCTCTCTTTTAATGAAATAAGGCATTAATGGATTCTTTCAGGTGATGACTAAATGAATTTTATCTTTTACTTTGTGCTGTGCATCAAAATTCAAGTTTAGGACACAGCTCTTTAATAAATCTCTCTCTCTCTCTCTCTCTCTCTCTCTCTCTCATCACCTTAGACCCTGATCCAGCTGTCATTTCTTAACCGATTTCCTTCCTGAAACCTTTCATCTTCATCCAGTCTATTCTGCATGTGGCTACAAGAATGACTCCTCTAGATGATAATGCAACACTCTCCCTCAAATATCTGCAATCCAGAAGCTAAGCAGGAAGGTTTAAGTGGGAGTTGGAGGTGGGCAATTAGGCTGATGGTTATGATGACTGTGTCTCAGGTTGGAGTGCCTGGGATTGAGTCCTGGCTCTGTTTCCAATTCCAGCTTTCTGCTAATGTGCACCCTGGGAGGTAGCACGGGATGGTCCGAGTATGTGCCTGACCTTCATCCTTGTAGGAGACCCAAATGGGTTGTGAACTCCTTGGTTCAGCCTGGCCCTACCCTCACTATTGCAGTCTTTGGGGGATTGAACAAAATCTCTCTCAAATAAATGAATAAATAAATAGTTTTAAAATGTCATTGATTTCACAGAGTAAAGCAGGGTGAGGTTGAAGATGAATGACAGGGATCAAGAGTACAAGGATTTGGACACTTTCAGAGAGCATTGGATCCGGGAATCACCTAGAATTGAGAGAAGGTGGGGCTTGCAATATGCCTTTAAGACATGAGAAGCTTTGGTTGGAAAAGGGTGACAAATAACTGAATATCCTTTCCTAGAAAACAGCGATCCAGGACACAAAAGTGTCCTGGAATATGGCAAATACAGCAATTGGACTAGTATAGAGGGTCATGGGAGTTGAATTCACAAAGTAGGTTAGAATTTGCTTGGGATTGGCTGTGGTTCTCAGCTTAAAGCTTTTTGTGTTGAGGTTCAAGGGAAGGCTTGGATGGTATTTGGACAGGGCGATAATAATATCATCTACAAAGATTGACTTACTGGAAATGTACAGGATAGATTGGGTGAGGATGGAACATCTGAGACAGAGAAACTGGTTGCAAGACAGTTGCTGGGTCCAGTGTGGTGGCCTAGTGGCTAAAGTCCTCACTTTGTACATGCTTAGATCCTATTTGGGTGTCGGTTCTATTCCTGGTAGCCCTGCTTCTCGATCAGCTCCCTGCTTATGGCCTAGGAAAGCAGTCAAGGATGGCCCAATCCCTTGGGAGCCTGCACCTGTGTGGGAGACTGGAAAGAAGTTTCTGGCTCCTGGCTTCGGATTGGCTCAGCTCTGGCCATTGTGGCCAATTGGGGAATGAATCATTGAATAGATCTTCCTCTCTGTCTCTCCTCCTTTTTGTATATCTGACTTTGCAATGAAAATAAAATAAATCTTTAAAGAAGACAGTTGCTGTCATCTAGGTGTATGTGATTTGGGGCTTGATTAGCATGAAAATGATGAGAAACATGGAAAGACATTTGGGACATGGAAAGGAAGTACTTATGGGATTTGCTATTTAAGTGGGTGTGAGGAGTAGAAATTAAAAATGACTTCAGGATTTCAAGCTTGATGACTACAAGAAGCACAGCAGCCAGGAGGGTATTTGGGGGTTTCGTGTGTATATTGAGGTTTCAGACATGGAGCTTGGATGGCTCCAATTCATCTGACTGAAAATATTATGAATGGGGCTAGTGTTGTGAAGAAGTGGTTTAAGCTACCTCTTTCTACACCACCCATCTCATATTGAAGCACTGGTTTGAGTCTTGGATACTTTGCTTCCAATCCAGCTCCCTGCTATTACCCCTGGAAAAGTAGCAGAAATGGCTCAAGTACTTGGGTCCCTGCCATCCACGTAGAAGATCTGGATGGAGTCCCAGACTCCTGGCTTCAGGATGGTTCAGTCTTGACTTTTGCACCCATTTGGGGAGTAAACAGCAAGTGGAATCTCTCTGGCTTCCTTCCAAATAAATGAGACAACTATATTATTTAAAGAGAGAAAATGTTTTGAATGTGGTTTGGGATTGCAGAATGGAGTTCCAGAGTCAACTAACTGAATGCTGGATGAAATCTTGGACATGAGTGGAATCATTCAGCAAGGACTTGACCTGTGGATAGCATACTTATTAGATGCAAAAGAAAAGGGTAAAAGAAAAAAAAAAAAGCCCAAAACAGAAAAAAACAAAACCAAAACAAAACAGAGGTCAGAGGTGGGTAAGAATTGTCTGACAATAGCAAAGGGGACAACAGACAAAAAATAGGATGACAGCAGCAAAGACAAGAATCTGCAAAGAACTTCAGGATAAAGTGGATCCTCAGAATAGCCTGCTGTGTTTGGGAAGGAAGACCGTGGTTGTAGTCTGGAAGTGTGGGGCCCCAAACCACAGTTCAAGTGCTGTGCCCAACCAGAGGCAGCAATTGTAAAAACCCAGGAGCTTCTGTGGTAATGGGAGGAGAAAAATGGAAGTGGGTAAGGCACCCAGCTCCCGTGCAGGCCGTTTGGGGATCAATGCCAAGAGAAATGAAGGACAGATGGTGTTGGAGAAATCAGCATGTGGTTGAGAAAGCAGAAATGAATATTTCCTGTATGGGAGTAACTGAACGAAAGTGATGGTTGAAGTGCCTGTTGAAAGTTGGCCAGATATATACTCAGAAGGGCATGTGTGCATGTGTGTGTGTGTGTGTACACATGGGTGCGTGCATGCTTCTGATGAAATTCTGCCGTCAAGTTCACTGGTGAGTATAACGTATTGTTTCTGCCTGGAAGGTCTGTCTCATTAGCAGTGCTGTGTGCTAACTCTGATGTCTCCTCATGCCACAGACAGAATCAGAGTGCATGAGTCAGAGAATACAGTTTTACTTTTAGATAGCTTTTTGGAGGACGTGAAAGAAGTGCAGAAAATCATGTGCCTCTCGGTCTGATTTGGTTTTGTTTCCACTGCTTTGGCTCTTTTCGGTCCGTTAGCTGCTTAGGCATACCTCGTTGTGTACCGATCTTATTTGCCAATTCCTGTGAGTAACTGTGAGCCTGCTAGATCACTCATTCTGAATCACTAGTGTCTTCAATGCTCATGGCTCATGATAACCAACGGAGATTGTCTATTAAACAAATAAGGGAGAGCGTGGGAATGTTAGCTCTGGAGAGGAGTAGACATGTTCCCTCCTATGTGGCAAGTGAGGAATACCGAAATGCAATTTTAGAAGCATAAATTGGGTTCTAGCACAGTAGCCTAGCGGCTAATGTTCTAGCCTTGCACATGTCAGGATCCCATATGGGCTCCAGTTCGTATCCCAGCAGCTCCGCTTCCCATCCAGCTTGCTTGCTGGGAAAGCAGTCAAGAACAGCCCAAAGCCCTGGGAACCTGCACCTGCTTGGGAGACCTAGAAGAAGTTCTGGGCTCCTGGCTTCGGCTCGGCTCAGTTCCAGCTGTTGCGGCTGCTTGTGGAATGAATCAATGGAAGATCTTTCTCTCTGTCTCTCCTCCTGTCTGCATATCTGACTTTCAAAATAAAAATAAATAAATCTTTAGAAGCATAGACAAGGATTGGCTAGTTGGTACAGTAGTGAAGACACACCTTGGGATGCTGAGCTTCCATAGCAAAGTGCCAGGTTTCTAGCCCTGCTTCATTCCCTGTTCTAGTTTCTAGTTAACGTGCATTGTGGAAGGTAGCAGGTGATGGCCCCAGTATCCCTGCTACCCGTGTGGGAGACGTGGCTCCTGACTCTGGGCTGGCCCAAACCCAATTGTGGCAAATTTGGGAACCAACCAATGAGTGGAACCCTTCTCTCTCTTTGCCTCTCATGAATCCTCTCTGCTTTTTTTTTTAATATGTATTTTAAGGATCATGTAAAATGTTTAAAAGAAAGGCAGGTACCACTCATGCCACATTATTTCTAGCTCCTTATCAAAGTGCTATCCACGCGACCTCTGAGTAGAAGAAATAGCAGGGCCTGAAGAAAGCTATTGGGCCTCTCCTTTAAGCAAGGTACTGGGTAGACACTTTACTTACACTTCCTTTGGTCTACAGAAACACCCTGAAGTTGTATTTATTGTTCCCAATTTGCTGATAAGGAAACCGAGGCTGGAAAATCACATGCTTATCATCCTTATTAAAATCCAAGTTTACGACTGTAAAATCTACTTCCTTCCATGTGCCTTGTTATTGGCAAAGTTGTAGGAAATGTGTACCAGATTCAGAAGTCTCAGTGAGCAGCAGCCAGAGTTCAGAAAAGGGCAAAGGAAACAGAACTTGCTTGAGCTCAATGCTGTTCAATTCCCTAACTCTGGGAAGAATACAAGAAATACAGACTGGAAACCCAGGCTTGTCATCTGGTGTGGCAGAGGAAATTTAAGTGAGGATATGGTTAAGCATTTGTTGCAGGAGCAGCTCACTATTTCAGGTTGTTAAAGCCAGCCTTGTTATCAAGACTGGAAGCTTCTAGAATGTTTCCTCGTTGTTCCTCGGAAAGTGTTAAGGACCAATGCAGTACTCTTAACTTCATATGGAGTGGGCAACCTAAAACCATGTGGAAACTGAAATGAAAAGGAGATTTGTTCCAATCACCCTTTAACTGTATGCCTTGTCTATGAAGATGTTATGAAGCCAAACAGGGATTTGATTAATATGAATTGCAAGACTGTTCATGAAGCATAAGTCAGGTCAGTAGATGTGCGCCTGGATCAGAATAACTGTGAGGAATCGATAGATGGAGTCTAGGGAAACAGTGCTTTCGGCAGTTTGTTCCCTGATGTTTGTATTTTACTGCTCTAAGAAGGATGATAATATTTCAAGTTCTTATTGTACTATGTCGTGCTCTCACAGCTTCATGTTTTCTAGTTCACTGGATCCTCACAAAGACCACAGAGCTCAGTATCATGATTTCTACCGTGTAGATGAGAAAATTGAGTCCCCAAATCAAGTGACATGCCCAAGATACACAGCAAATTTGTTGTAAATTTGCAATTTAAATGTGATCAGCTCCGCAGGTCACAATTCTAACGGCATTGGCATTCTCCACATTTCAGTATCTTCTATTTTATGGTCCGGGCCATTTCTTTGTGTTTGACAAGAAATACGAGTAACCTTTGGCAAGTCTCGAGTGTGTTCCTCCTTGGAGGCGTATACATTCCTCTTTCTTCAGCACCTGTCTTGTCAATTGTCTTTGAAAGGAAATCCTTTTTCTTATTCATTTGAATGACATCTGTATCCCAGGATTTTTTTTGGCAAAAATTTCAAACCCCAAAGAAAACATCAGCGACAAAGGTACCTTCATATGTCTTTCCATAAACAGCAGCAGGGTTGAGTCTATGGTTCTCAATTTTCCGCTTTCTCAGTTTTGAGCAGTTTCTCTACTCATTTAGCGCTAGAGATTTTTGTATTTGTGAAGTCTTTAAAAAAAAAAAAGATGTTAATGTGATGGCCGTGTTAAAATACTTTTTTTTTATCAAAAGAACTACAAAGCATGCCGTGTTTATGTGGGACTTAAATGGGAAGAACTCTTACATTTGGGTTTCCTTTCTTGCTTAAATGTTTTTATTCCGAGATGACAAAGAGAAACAGATTCAGTTTTGAAGGTGAATGCCACGTTTGCATTTTGTCATGTGGTCTGTGAAAGTTTTAGAGATTGACTTGTAGGAGGCATGATATTAATTAAAAATTATACTAAGGACTAATTGTCCAGAACTTGTGAAGGCTCGAGTTTACAGCCTTATCAAATGCTCTAGAAGACCTCAGCCCGTGTTCAAAAATTCAGCTGATTGTGATTCAAGGAAATTCAAGCGAGGCTATGGCCAAGGATATGCACGAGCTGCTCACTATTTTGGATTGCTGACACTTCGCACAGGATGGTTATTGTTTTTGAGTTTCTAAAACACAGCATTGTATCTGACAAAGATTAGCTAGCTGCTGTGTACTTAAGAATTTATAATAAGCATAAAACTACCCAACAGAAAAGTATTTTTGACTTCAAGATCTTTTAACAATTTATTTACTTACTTTGCATTGCAAAAATTTGTACTCCCTAAAAGAATAAGAGAGCACCTTTTAACTCTTCAAATATATTCTTATCCAGCGTGGCCGTATGGGCACATATATTGCTGTGTTTCCAGTGGGCACATGTGCACATGGAAAACTCTCTACCACTCACACGTACGTTCACCACTTCTATTTGCCTCTGCGCTTGTGGCCTCAAAATACAGCAGGGACAACATTCCCATGTTCAAGTTTTATCAGGCTTTTCAAGTTTAACATGTATTCAAGAATTTCATTCTAAAATGTCTAAAAACACACAATGTTTTACAAAGGGTGCTAGGTAATAGATGGATAAGGCAAACACTGAGTTGCTTGACTAAGAAGATTTCCCTACCCTAACTTTCTGAATTTTATACTGGAATGATTTTAAACATATGTGGATATAAGCTTATCAGATTTCCAAAAATGAACCCTCTATAAAAATCACAGTGGGTCCCTCAGCTGTGTTTTCTTCCATTATTTATAGACAAATTGAAAACAAATGTTCTTTAAAAGAAAAAAAAAGTACAATGAACTGAAAACAGCTGTCAGGATACACTTTTTCTCTCGAAATCATCTGCCATACAGAAGTGTAGTCAACTGGAGCTTAAGTCTCGTGAAATCATGCCTTGTTTAATGATAGTTTTAGTGTCAGCTCGGAGATTTAAGTGTTAATGTCTGCCACAACAAAATCTAAATGGCTCATTTAATTCAGCAAGGTTAGGGCTAAAGTAGTAGCATGGGGTAACAACGCAAATGCTTTGTTTGAGAGTCTGCATTGCAAATGCATTTTACAAAGAAGATATTTTCTGAAAAATCATTTGAACTATTGCATTGAATATTATATGGACATCTTCCTCTACAGCTACTGTGGAGTGAATTTTTAGCCATAATACAAGATCATAGGAAAGATAATGTATAGAAAAACAGAATATCTGCATGAACTGCCAAATGGCTTCCCTGCTCTAAATATAAAAATATCTTTTATTTAATTGCTCTTGATACAGAAAGGACTTACTCAATGAATGACAGCATCACGCTCCCTTTTTCTTAAAAATATCCTTTTTATATGTGACACGTCAAAGAGGGAACAGCATCATTTACACAGGATGCCTACTAGAACTGTACAATCTAAGTTTAATCATTAGAAAACAACAATCCTAAATTAGGATCTTTCCATTTTAGAAGCAGAATATATGAATGAACTCTTCCAACGTATCAGTATCATAAAAGACAAAGAAAACCTAAGAGAATTTTCAAAAATTAAAAGTTGCTTAAGAGATACGGCAGCTAAACTCAATACTTGATTCGGTTCTACAATAAAAAAGGGTTATAAAAGACATTGGGTCAAGAGACAAATTTGGAATTCAGATGGAAGGTTAGAGAGAAGTATTGCATCAATGTTAAATTTACTGAAGTTGATAACTGCACCAGGGTTATGTAAGAGAACAGCTTTATTCTTAGGAAATACACACAGAAGCATCTGGGGTAAAGGGCTGTGATGTGTGCAACTCAGTCTCAAATGGGTCTGAGTGATAAAGAAAATGGGGCAAAATGTTAACAGCGGAAGAATCTGGGTAAAGGGCCCATGGCTCTGCATAACACCGCAGCTCCTCTGCAAATTTATTTCTGAGTTTATTTTCACCTAACTGGTGGATCTGAACTTTTATTCTCTAAGTCTGAATCTATTTTCATATTAATTTACTAAAAAACAATCTTACTTGACAAAGAATGATTTCTGGGGACCATCACTCTTAGATAAATGCTGTTGTCCCCACTAGGAATTATTCAACAGTGCCTGAAGGATTCCATGACTGAATGAAAGAATACAACTGATGTGTTAAAGTGTTTTACATTTTGGTTTCAGATTTCAGCATAACAGATGTGAGAAATAACCAGAAAGTCTGATGATTCTGTCCTTTTGGGGTCACCAGGGAGTTTAGTGTATTACATATTTTTGCTGCCTCTGCATTTCAAAGGATTTCCCTTTTGTCATCTCAGTCAGCTGGATGCTGGTTTTGAAGGTGTCTAACAGCCACAGATTTTTCTCCAGGAAAATGGGGGGAACTCTTATTCTTATGGTCATATTAGCTCGTGATTCTATCAAAGTGTTTGCCTAAGACATATTTCATGAGAGTAAATTTTCAGCATTTTAAATTACACTGGAATTGCAGACTGAGGAATCCAATGTCCTTCCCATGATTCTTCTGGAAAACAAAGCAGAAAGTATTCCCATGATGAAATGAGGCAAGGAAAGGGCCTTCGTACTCAACTTCCTGCCTTATGTCTGAGGGAAAATCGATCCATGCTGTGCTATGTCATTCCTGCTTCTGTCCTAATTTTTTTTATTTATGATAACCTTGAAAGACTCAAGTATATTTTAAACAATGGATACATTCCATAAAATTAGCTTAATGTTAATGATGAAATGATGTTTTTCCATGACTGGATGAGTAGACCATATAATATAATCTCTATGCAACGTGTGGTCTGCAGGATGTGAGCTGCAAACTCGCAGTGTCACCATCACCTGAGACGTGTCAGAGATGCAGATCCTGAGGCTCTGACCCTGATGTAGCAGAGCAAGATCTGTCACCTAACAGAGCCCCATGTCTTCTGTATGCACGTAAAGGTCAAGGAGCCTTGAGAAAACACAAAGAGATTTGGAAACAGATGTTCCTGAGGGATCCAAGCATCCAGATTACTAAAAATCGCCTACTATTACCTTCTTTGAGAAGAATAAAATGAATGACTGCTACATTTCCTCCATAGTAACTCTTCTTCTGATTCTTTGCTGCTTTTCTTTGTTGTTCCAATCAAGAATTTTCAGTTGTTTAGTTATTTTTGTTTTCTCATTATAATTAGCTTTCTAACCCATCTTGGTGTTGGTGTTTTATCTCGGCCCAATTTTCTGCAAGCGGTGTTGTGGTGCCACAGGTTGGGCTTGCAATGTCTGCACCTAATGTTGGAGTGCTGGTTCAAGTTTCAGCTGCTCGGTTTTCAATGCATTTCCCTGCTGATGTTCTTGAGAGGGAAGTGAAGATGGCCTGGGTGCTTAGGCTGCTGCCACCCACACAGGAGACCAGGATGGAGTTCTAGGCTCCTGGCTTTGGCCTGGCCCAGCCCAGGCCCTGTGGGCATTTGTGGGGTAAAGCAGCAGATGTAGGATTTCTCTTTCTGTCTCTGTCACCCTGGCTCTCAAAACAACTATAGAAGTCTGTTTTGTTTTAAAAAAAAAGTAAATAAAAAAGAATAATGAATAAAATATGTACACAGTTGTCTTGGAATTTTTAAATCCTAATCTATGTAATGACCCAATGTTATTTTTTTCTGCTATAGCTAGAGAACATATGCAATAAGATTTAAATGCTTTGGAATTATTGAGTCAGATTCCTGGCTCAGCTTATGGTCTATCTGGATAACTATTATGTACCAGAAAAATTACTTTCTGAAGTTGTTGGATATAGTATTACTAAATTAATTTGATTTGCTCATGTTATCATTCTCTTCCATATGCATATTCTATCAAGTACACTAGGACAGAGTTGTCAACATTATTGCCAAGTGAATTGGTCTCTTTCTCCTCTTAAGTTTGTTTACTTTTGACTCATGAATTTTGCTGTTGTTATTAGGTCTACACCTTTTGACATGAAATAATATCAAACTTTCTTCATAAAGAAGTTTACTTTGTCAGATATTGAGACAGCAGCTCCAGCTTTTGCACATTCAACAGGGTAAGTTTTTCTCTTCTTTTACTTTTTTTTTTGTTAAAGATTTACTTATTTTTATTGGAAACTCAGATATACAGAGAGGAGGAAAGAGAGGAAGATCTTCTATCCACTGATTCATTCTGCAAGTGGCCACAATGGCCAGAGCTGAGCTGATCAGGAGCCAGGAGCCAGGAGCCAGGAATTTGTTCTGGATCTCCTACACAGGTGCAGGGTCCCAAGGTTTTGGGCTGTCCTCTGCTGCTTTCCCAGGCTGCAAGCAGGGAGCTGGATGGGAAGCGGGGCTGCCCAGGACACAAACTGGCATCCATATGGGATTCTGGCGCATGCAGGGTAAGGACCTTAGCCTCTAGGCTACCATGCTGGGCCCTCTTCTTTTACTTTTAAGTTATCTTTTTCTTTTACTTCATATTTTGTCTTTTGTAGATAGTATCTGATTCAACGGTGTCTGTTTTCAAACTGAAGTATCTAGGCCATCTACCATAACTGTTGACATGAATGAGGCTAATTTTCATCCATTTATTTTCCTCTTCTCCCTTATTTGTTCTTTTTTTCTTATTTTTGTTGGGTTAGTTCTTTTTTGGCATTCTATTTTATTTGTCCATTCCTTCTGACTCTTATATAATTGCTTCCTGAGCCACACATTATAAATATTACCTCATAGATGTTTAGTTTTGCTTTAAACAGTAGCTGTTTAAGTAAATTAAAGGAGAACTAAAACACACTCTCACTAAGTGGGTAATAAATTTTCCTTTGTCGTTTCTCATGCTCTTCATTTCAACCTGTAGATCCAAGCTCCCACTAGGTGTCATTTTTATTTGGCCAAAAGATTATATTTTGGTTTTGTTTCTGTGGTGCAGGTCTGTTGATCAATTTATTCTATTTCTTTTATTTGACAAACTTCATTTTATTTTGATGAATATTTTTGGCCAGCTATAATATTCTGGGTTAATGGCTTATCCTAACGAATGGACAAATGTGATCTCCTGGGAGTGGCTCAGTTCTCATGGAACAGCATTAGTTCTTGTGAAAGTGGGTTATTGTAAAATGAGGCTCTCTTTGTGCTGGATCCTTCCTATGGGCAGCTGGCTCCCTTTACACTTTCCCATCATGCTGTGACATGGTCAGGGCGCCATTACCAGGATGCTGGTGCCATATTGATTGGATCCTCTGGCTGCCTTGTTCATGAGCCACGTCCACCTCTTCACTTTGTAAGTTACTGAGCATTAGATTGTTATGGTGGTAGTAACAATGTTGCGTTTCTTTCCTGTTTCTTTTCCTTTTTTAAAAAAATGTTTTATTTATTTGAAAGGAAAAGTTAGAGAGCAAAGAAGCAAGAGTCAGAGAGGTCTTCCTTCTACTGATTCACTTCCCAAATGGCTGATCCGAAGTCAGGAGCCAAGAGCTTCTCCCATGTTTCTGTAGGGACCTTAGAATTTGAGTCAACCTCAGCTGGTTTCCCAGGCAGGAAGCTAGATTTGAAGTGGAGCCACTGGTGTGGAATCAGCCCCCGTGTGGGATGCTGGCACAATAGCTAGTTGTTCAACCTACTACACCACAGGGTCAGTCCCTTTTAAAATTTCTTGTTGGCTTTGGGTGATGTTAGAAGAAGTCTACATCTGCTGGGAGTGTGTCATGTGGCAACACTGCCCAAGATGCTTTGTGGGGATTACCATCAACTGGGGATCAGTGCTCCTACCTTGAGAAAAAGGCATCAACACCTCCAGTGGCTAAGGTGAAGTGGTTAAGTAGCTTTCCCAATATCACCTTGTGTATACATCAGGCTTGGCCAACTCCCAAGTTTCTCCAAGTTCTTTCTGCTGCACAATACAATACTACCTTACTTTTAACAATTCAATTCGTTGTTTTGTAACTTGGTTAGGCATGCAGGAATTAGTATTTTTAGTATATACTAAGTGCCCCCTTTTTTTAAAAAAAAAATTTATTTGAGAGGAAGAGTTAGAGAGAGAATGGAGAGACAGGCAGAGACCATCCATCCCACAGTTCCCTCCCCAGATAGCTGCAGCATCCAGGATGGGGCAGTCTGAAGCCAGAGCCAGGAAATCAATTAGTCTGCCACAAAGATGCTGGCGTCCCAAATACTTGGGCTGCATTCTGCTGTTTTCCCAGGCACATCAAGGAGCTGGTTCAGAAACAGAGCAGCTGGGACTTGATGCTCCGGTGTCAGATGCTGGTGTCCCAAGTGATGGTTCAATCTGATAGTCATAGTGCTGGCCCCTCATTAATGCTTTCAGAGGGTCACAATTTACTGTGGTTGACGTGGTTTACAATGAACAGGTGGCCAGTGCAACAGCACATCAGGCTAATCCTCCACCTGTGGTGCTGGCATCCCATATGGGCACCAGTTGGTATTCTAGCTGCTCCACTTTCAATCCAGCTCCTTGCTTATGGACTGGCAAAGCAGCAGAGGAAGGCTTAAGTCCTTGGGCACCTGCACCCATGTGGGAGACCTTGAAGAAGCTCCTGGCTCCTGACTTTGGGTGTTGTGGTTATTTGGGGAATGAATCAGTGAATGGAAGACCTCTCACTTTCTCTGTCTCTCCTGTCTCTGCAAAAAATACATCTGTCAAATAAAAAGAAATAGATCTTAAAAAGAATACCTGGGGCGGGCCTGGTGGGGGTTACTGTGGGTCGCCCTGACTAGGCTGCAGCTCCCACTGGTTTATGTGAGGACTGAGTGTGTGCTGGGCAGAATCAGGCTGGACTGCAACACCCATTGATTCCAGTGGAAGACAGGATTGGAAACAGAATTGACCCAGCAATTGCAACCACCAGCTAACTGGGGCAATTGACTGTACTGGGCCCTGTACTTGCAAGTACACACAAGAATCTGGTCTGGGAACACCTCAGACAAAGTTTCTTTGGGGATCTCCCCAGTTGAACTGCCAGACTCAGAACCCTAACCATGAAAAGACACAGGACAGAACAAGTCAGTCAACTACCCCAGCCATATGTTGGCAGTGAAAAACTGGGCAAACAGAGACTCTAAGATGGACTATGTCAATCAATGGATTCTTTAGCGACCTCACATGTTTGGAATGGTGAGATTGGCAGCAATTCATAACTGTTGAACTAGCAAAACCACTTGAGCAAGAATCTCAGAGCATGCCCCACATCTGGGACCTGGGGTGGGTAGGAGACTGGGTGGAGCTTCTCCCTTAAAATCCCCCTTTACCTCAGACACATGAAGGAAACAATGTGGAAATAATAGTCTTACCTACTTTCCTGTAGCCCTTGAACCTTTTTACCCTAATCAACTATGTAAAAAATGTCAAAAATGAAGAAAAAAAAAAAAAGAACACCTCCAGGAGCAATGTCAGCTTTCTGCTTCATTTTGCATATTTCTGTCATATTGGTTACATAGAATGCAGAAGTTTGCACAGAGAACTGAAAGTCACCCTCTTTGCCAAATGGCTGAAACACTGGCCAGCTATCAGGATTTAAAAGTTAACTTTTGGGTATGGCATTGTAGTAAGAGAGGTTATGCCACTTCCTGTTATTCCTGCTGGCATCCCGTATGGCCACTCATTCCTGTCCTGGCTGCTCCACTTCTGATCCAGCTCCCTCCTAATGGCCTAGGAAAAGCAGTGGAAGATGGCCCAAGTACTTGTGCCCTTTGCTCCCCACATGGGAATTCTGCAAGAGGTAGTTGGCAACATTCTGGTCTGACCCAACGCTAGCCATTGCAATCATCTGGGGACTGAACCAGTAGGTGGATGATCAGTCTCTCTCTTGCTACTTCTGTCTTTGCAACTCTGACTTTGGGACCCTGTACCTATGTGGGAGACCTGGAAGAGCTCCTGGCTCCTGGCTTTATACTGGCACAGCTCCGGCTGTTGTGGTCACTTGGGGAGTGAATCATTGGACAGAAGATCTTCCTCTCTGTCTCTTCTCTCTATATGTATCTGACTTTGCAATAAAAATAAATAAATCTTAAAAAATAAGAGCAAGAAATGTGAATTCTATGACAAATTTACCAGAAGATTCTTGAAGTCAAGGTCAGGTAACAGAATATTTCAAAAGTTATTCCGAAAGGGAGGATGATAATGAGGATGACAATGAAAAACGGGATACCTTCCAGGCCATAACATATCCTTCTCCCATGTGTTTGGCAACTGGTGAGAAAACTAAAGCTGCAGAAAGAAGTACTTTACAGTAATTCTAAATCTCGCTATTGTGAAATAATCAGGCATATGAAAAAGCACAGATAATAGTAACTATTTGTGTTCTAGCAGTATGCTTAAGAAATAAAGACTTCAAAGAAATACAAAGGAAACTCGTTGTATCCACCCAGTGCTCTTCATTTCCCCTCTTTCTTCGGGAGTAATATATGTTTGAGATTTATGCATTCTGATAATTATAGCTTTTCTTTTTTGTAGGATTTATTTTATTTATTTAAAAGGTAGTGTTGCACAGAGAGAGGGATAGAGTGAGAAAAAGAGGAAAGGGGAAAGAGATCAAGAGAGAGAAAGATTTTGCACTCAATGATTCACTTCCCAAAAGCCCACGATAGCCAGGGCTGGTACAGGCTCAAGAAACCACGAGCCAGTTATTTCTTCTGGGTCTCCCACATAGTAGCAGGCACCCAAGTGCTTGGACCATCCTTTGCCGTTTTCCCACGTGCATTAATAGGGAGCTGGATTGGAAGTTGAATACCTGCACTTGAATGGGCACTCATTGGGGATACTGGCCTAATAGGCAGCAGCTTAAATTGCTGGACCGCAGTGCCAGCCTTGATCCTTATAGTTTTAATCCACTTATTTTCATAACAGTATACCATTCCACAATTTGAATATATTTGCTAACTTGTCAATTGATGAGCACTTAGGAGATGGCATGAGGTTGCTGGGGAATGTGTCACTAGATGAGATGTTCTCTGGTTCTATTGTTGCTTTTGGAGCTGGGTTTACAGATGTTTATTACATTATTAAGAATAAATTGATAACTGAATATAAACCAGATAGTCACAGCCCTAATGATGACAATGGATTGTGAACCAAGGATTATGAGTCCTATTCATAGACACCAGACTAATAATAAAATTTACAATTGCATTAATTGGCTAGGCTGCTAAAACAGTAATATGCACTATGAGGGTTAAAAAAGAAAAAAAAAATTAATTTCTTAGTTTTGAAGGCCAAGGGTTTGAGATGGGTATGTGGCACCACTGGGTTTTTCCAAGGCCACTCTCCTTTGCTTGGAAGCTGCCATCTTCTCTTCCTACGTCTTCCCATAGTCTCCCTTCTATGTCTGTGCCCCGATTTCCCTTTTTTTAAGGTCATCACTCATTGGAGTACCACCCAGACTGACCTCCTGATTTCAGCTTACTCATCTCTACAAGGGCTATCGGGACCATCACTTTCTGAGCACTGTAGTTTGGACTTCAACATGTGAATCTCAGTGGACAAAATTTATCTCACAATTACTATCACAGGCAAGGCTTCAATGACCATTCCTACAAAGATCTCCTTGGACAAATAAGGGCAAGTTCCCTGGGGAATTACCAAAGTGTGGAATTTTTAGGTCATGTAGCAGAATAGTATTACATGAATGATGGCATTGACATGTGTACAGAAAAAGTTTGGGAAAAAATCAGTACTAGCTAGTCTTTTTGAAATAGTAACTATATTCTATAAAAATTTCTGTAATTTTTATACATCTTTTTAAAGGTAGAAATTATCATTATTATGATAAGGAAAAAGAGGTTTACAGGAATTAAGTAATTTTGTTAGGATCCAGAGAAACTGGTTTTTAAAACAAGATTATTTGATTCCACAGTATGAGCTTTGGTTAAAATTTTTATTTATTTATAGGCCAAGAGGTAGGGAGAGAGAGAGATCTTTCATCCACTGAGTCATTTCCTAAATGTGTCTAACAACTGGGACTTGCCAGGCTGAATCCATGAACCAGGAACAAAATCTGGGTCTCCTACAAGAACAACAGATACCTAAGAATTTGAGCCATCATCTGCTACTTCCCAGAGTGCACATTAGTAGGAAGTTGGGAGTCAAATGCAGAGCGAGGGCTCACATTTAGGCACTCTCACCCACTCTACCACATGCCTGTGCTACAAATTGGTGCTTGTACATGCAATAGCAGCTTCCACGGTGGCTTCATTTGGAGAACATGCATACACATCCGAATGTACGCACCTGGGTTGGGGCATAATGAACGTTCACTTAAAAAACCCATTCATTCATCAAGTTGCAGCTGGAAGATGAATGACAACAGTAAGAACAGCACAGGAAAGAAATAGGACACAAAGTCCCTACAGAACAATTCCCAGACAGGCAGCATCTGTGCAGACTTAAAAAAATAAAAAAAACCCCAAAGACAAGAAGAGAAGCCATGTGGCTTGCTTTAGGAGCAGAGGTATGACATCCTGTGATGTGAAGAAGTGGTGGCGGAAGTCTCCAGGAACAATGGCCATGGACGCCAGGCTTTGGGGCTGTGTGTCCCCCCCCCCCAGCTGTGGGATGTGCACAGGACGGAAACACAGGGCCAGCCGCTGTGTTGACCTCTGCAGTTGCTGTGAGGATTAAAAGATTGAAAAAAAAATCTGGGGTGTGTGGAGTGTGTCCTGGCACACAGTGAGGGCCCTGGACAGGTGCTTATTGTTGCTGTGTTCCCTTCACATGGCCTGCTTCCCCCAGACACGCAAAGCAGAAACAGTAATGTCTTTGAGAGGAGGTAAGAATTAGATTAATGAGTCTCCATGAATGGTGGGGGCGCTTACTCCACTAATCTGATTATCCCAACCCTTAAATAACACTCGGGTAGATATATACTGGGCAGCATCTGTACATACAAACACTGTTTTTTCCTGACTTTTATAATGTGAAAATTGCATCTAGAAGCATGGACCACACTAAAATAAACTGAAAAGGGTGATTTGGGATCACTTGGGGGCACACTCAATGGTAATTTTTAGTAAATAAGAAGGAAAATGTTAGGTGGGGATACTATATAAGGTCAAGGGATTTAAAAAGATCTCTCTGTCCCTCTTTTCTTTTTTGGTCTTACCATTTTTTCAGTCCAAGTGGAATGTCTTCCCTTAGAAAATTCTAAATAATCCTAGAATTCATGATAAGGATTGCTAGCCATTCAAACCATCTCTCTGCTAATAAGTTGCTTTTGTGCAATTTATATGTAATGCTTTGAACAACATACTTTTTTTTAAGAACAACTAGTTGATTTCTTTCTATTTGGAAGTCAGTTCCAGAAACAGATCTTCCATCCACAGCTTCACTCCCCAAATGTCTGTAACAGCTGCAGCTAGACCGGGCCAGAGAGCCGAAAGCTTAGAACTCTATCTGGGTCAAGTACTTGGGCCCCTGCCACCTGCCATGAGAGACCTGGTGCATTAGCAAGGAAGCTGGAACTTGAGCAGAGCTGGGAATTGAACTCAGGAACTGTGATATGAAATACAGGGTTCCTAAGCAGTGTCTTCCTGCTTTGCCAAAAACTTGCCCCCAAAGTGTCTTTTATAGGATGGGCAGCTGTGGTAGTGGAGGCCTCGATGCATGGTTAGAATGAGCAACAAGTTTGGCCTAGCAGAGTAGGAGAAAAACATTCCCAGAGCTCTTCTCCATGCATCAGGCCTAATGTGTGGTAACCCAGAACAGCCAAAGGATGGTGAGGCTGCACTCAGCAGCAGTTCCCTAGCTGTCACCGGACACCATGGGTGCCTGCATTGGGGACAGTGTCCGGGCAATGAGTACCAGGGAGAGTTTTGCAATGCATGCCTATCATCTAAGCATTGGACAAACATTCCTACCACCACCAGTCATGTCCCCAAGGCTTTGACAGTTTGTGCAACCTGTGTAAGACATTCCTGAAAGACAGGAGCATTTGTTCAACTTATACAACCTCTTTTTATATCCTAAGACCGAAGTAGTCTTTCCGGACTCATGTCCTGTTGAATGTGGTCCAACTGAAACTTCTTTCCTTTCTGTCTGCAGAAACCTGACTACCTGTGTGAATTCTACTCAATAGCCACTTAACACTCAGATTTCATAATGACATTCTAGCTTCCACTTGTAATTCTACTGAATTGTTTTTTTTAAAAAAGCAATCACTTATGATGGGCTGATTTCTGCAATGTGTACTTCAACTCCACATGTGTGTTTGGCTGTAAAGTGTATGTATTTCTGAAGCAGACACAGACGCTATGTGGTTGTGAATTGCAAAGGACGAGTGGAGTTTGTGGGGTATTGTTCTGTGCCTATATCTGGGAACTCTGGCTGACTGAGACATTGGAGAACTAGCAATCTCTTCTTTCCTGCTGTCCAAAAAGGGGTTCATAAAATCTACCCAGCTTGGTATAGGCTCTGTTTTCCACTCAATTTTTTGGACAAAAGCACTGATAGATATGCCTTCATCTATGTTTTCAATATGAGTTAGTTTAAAGCATTATGCTTATGAATATCATTATTCTAGCCAATGCTTCTAATGTGATGAGATTTCTACTCAGCCGTAGTAAGCCTGGAGGATAAGGGGATGGTTTACACCGGTCATCTTTGGTTTAGGGGCTTATCGTTTACCATGCACCATCTCTTGGGCATTTTCATTTGACTTTCACAGTGGTCCATGAGGAAATAGTACAAGTGTTGTTAGATTTATCTGACATATGAGGCCACTGAGCTCAGAGAGTTGAACGACTTTGGCCCAACTCACACAACTTGGCATAGCAAGCCCTTTTCCCCCTAAGACATTTATTGCTTAGTCAGTGCTATTTTCTATTGGTTGTTGTTTTCATAAGGCAGTCACTATGCTGAATGCTTCATGCATGTTATTTCATTTGGTACATCTATTGGAGTTGGCATTTATTACAATAGAACAGGAAACTGACACCCATGTCACCCAAGGTTCTTGCTTAACGGGGTAATAAACTTTGACACACTTGGAATTGCCAACCTACATTTCTCAATGTTCATTAGATCCTTTTTCTCCCTCCTCTGAACTTGTTGGAGTTGGGGTGGACCATGCTTGGGGTCACAAAGAGAAGGAAGCAAATGCATGTGGACATGACACATCAGTGATGAAGGTTTGGATGCTCCTCGGTGTTCATAAATGGTATAGGATTACGTGAATGGGCAATTGGGCACAGCAGACCTGGGTGGAGCCGGGGACAAGATGACAAGGGAGACAAGAGCTGTTGGCAGTCAGGAAAGCATCTTCCTCAGAGGAGAGGTCAAGGTGAACCCCGGAAAAACCAGGCTCTCACTGAGGTAGCACCTCGGGTTTAGAATACCCTGGTATTCTAAATGGTAGGGGCAAGCTTTGGTATAGCTCTTAGGGTGCAGCTTGAGACACCCACCTCCTATATGGGAGTGCCTGGCCTGGACTCCCAGCTGTGCTTCATGCCAGCTTTCTGCTACTGTGCACCCTGGCAGGCAGGCAGCAGGTGATGGCTCAAGTGCTTGGGTCCCTGTCACTCACGTGAAACCCGGGTAGAGTTCTTGATTCTTGACTTTGGCCTGGCTCGGTCCCAGCTGTTGCAGGCATTTAGGAAATGAACCAGCACTTGGAAGGGGTGTGTGTGTGTGTGTGTGTGTGTGTGTGTGTGTGTGTGTGCGCGCGCACCTTTCAGATATGATTTGCAGTTGGTTCAAAACTGGGATGCTCTGTTTTGATCCAGCTCTGTGCTAATATGCCTGGGAAAGAAGCACAGAATGGCCTGTGTTTGGGTCATTGTACCCAATGTGGGAGGTCCAGATGAAGCTCTTAGCTTCAGCCTGGCTAGGGTCCCAGCTATTGTGCCAATCAGACAGTGAACCAGGGGATGGAGATCTCTCTGTGTGTTTCTGTCTTTCTCTCTCTCTCTCTCACATACTCTCTTCCTTCTTCTCTTCCTCTTTGTAATTCTGCCTTTCAAATAGTTAAAAAATTTTTTTGTTTTGCAAAGTTAAAGTATTCTTGACCTTTGACTGGAGAGACCTGTTCTATGAAGAGAAGGCCCACTCATTCCTCAACAATGACGAAGCTCTCTAGCTCTCATTGTTCCTACTGAACTCCCTTGGCATTATCTGTGAGCAGTCTTAGTGGATTTGGCAGATCTTGGAACTGACTTGCATAGGGAACAGCCAGAAGTGGAAAATCTGAGTAAAATCTTGAGGAAAATACAATAAAGTGTTCCTGATAATTAAAATTAATCACTTGAATATGTGTGGCTTTCCTTTTTTTTAAGGTTAAAGTTAAAGGTGTGGCCTCTTACAATATTCATGAGGCTATGTTTTTTTTTTAAATGCCATTATTTTTGAAACCCTATTTCAAGTGATATTGGCTTTTCAATGTTATTTCAAAGAAAGGAATGTGATCCATCAGACAGAGCTACTGCTGGCTCTAAAATGTCTCAGCTTTTCCACCTATAAATGAGAATGAAAAATAGCTGTTAAGAGGTATGGATTCATTTTAAGCTATTGGATATGGCTAACAAAACTGTCACCATAAAATTAAAATGTTTTACTATTGAGGAGTATGGAATGTTTACTCTACAAACAGGACTAGCCTGATATCTTAAATTGGCTGCATTTCATTGGGCTTCTATGAACACAGAAAGTCTGTGTGTACTGATTTCTTTTTGTACAAAAGGAAGAGAAATCTGAAATCACTAAGATGGAATGTTCCAGTGATGTGGACTGTTCACACGGCAGTGGTCCTTAGCTGGGGCAGGGTATACTCAGTCTTTTTTTGAGGAGAACAAAAGCTACTGTGTGTGTGCCAGATGTAGAGACTAATTCAGAATCAGGAACTTACTTAACTTACAAAAAAGTGTGTGTGTGTGGTGAAGTGTGTGTATACGGATGTGTATGTATGTGTAGGGATTTGTGTATTAGGGATGTATGTTGTGAGTGGAGGGATGAGTGTGTGTGTGTGTGCTCAAGTGTGTAGGGAATTCACCCAATGAGACATTATCAACCTACCCTGAAAGGTCAGCACAGCCACCCTGAAGATTAGAAGTGTTGACACCGAAGCCATAGCCTGATATGCAGTGCGTAGTTTTCCAGTACTCGCCTATCAGCTGCTGTACTTGGTAAGAATTTCTGAGAAGCCATCACGGTCTGCAGGGCCAAGCAGGTGGCTCTCATGACCTTGATGTGTTCGTGAATGAGAGTTTCCAGAGTCTGGGTTTTAGCTCCTGTCCCTGCCCAAGTCCACACCAAGATTCCTGTCTGTGGCAGGTTCCACACTTAGAAGGGGGTGATGCCGAGTGTACAGTGGACCAGCCAACCAGTAGGCCTACTTCTCTAAACTCCCATGGAAAAATAGAGTTGGATGTAATCACACAGCAAAAGCTCATTGCATCATTCATTCATTCATCCAGCAAAATGTTTTTGAATATTTTGAAATATTTCAATGTGAAAGTTAGCTTTGAATACATAAGTCTTGTGTGATGTATTAGGGACACCCCCCCCCCTCAATTCCTTCCTCCCTTGTTCTCTCCCTCTCTCTCTCAGAGGTTTATTTATTTAATTCTTTTTTTTTTTTAGAATCTTACTTAGTTGATTAGGGCACAAAGGGTCAAGGGCTACAGCAAAGTGGATAAGACCATTGTTTCCACATTAATATCATTTTTCCCCCTGTATCTGGGGTCAGGGGAGAGACAAAGGGAGAAGCCCCACTCAGCCTCCCACCCATCCCAGGTCCCCAATGTGAACCATGCTCCAAGGGTCCTGCTCAAGCAGTTTTAATGCTCAGAGAGGCACAAGAGCTCCCTCTAAATCACCAGGCAATGTCCAAGGAATGGACAATAGTTTTGTTTGATTTTTTTTTTTTGACTGAAAGATAAAAAGAGTTCTCCCACATGCTTCTTCCCCCTTTAGTTCAGAATGTGTTTAACTACAAGCTCAGGTGATAATACAGAAATACATCAGTGGAGACACTAGAGCAGTGAGTAAATTGGTGAGACCCCTGTATCACTGTGCTCTGTGCCTCATTAAGCCGTGCTGAACTCTGAACCCACTCATTTGGCCTGTCTGCCTGGCATAGGATGACCGTCTTATGAATATGGCAAGGAAACATGTTTGGGGAATTTTGATATCCAAAAATAACGAGTTGTTGCGCTGTTGTGCTATGTTTCATTTCGTTTGCTGTGATGACCAATTGTCACATACTGCCTTCATGCAAAGCATGCTGCTATTGTGACAACCGCACCATCCCCTAGGATCCTGAAATGGTGATAATGATTTTCTTATCCAGTGGATCCTCTCTGTTTCCTGTAATGTGTGTGAATGCCCCAGCTCTCAATTTCAGAACACTGACTAGCATAAAGTAAGTCAGTTTGGTTGGGAGCAAGGTGTCATCTAGGTTAGACAAATACTCTTCCTTCAGATCAATATGGGAAGATGAATTTCAAAAAAGGATAGTGAACAAACGTGGAATTGGCACAAGAGGAATTAGTATCAAATGGAAGATCTCAATTCAGGTCGTCTATTAAGTGGTCTACTAAGTGGCAGGTGGTATTTCCTTGTGAGAATCCATGATGGTCTGACCATGTCATCCCACTGAGATTTTGGAGTTTGTGTATTACCACCACTTAGTTTAAGCCAATCTAACTGATCCAACAAAAATTTTTATGTGTTACTCATGAGTCAGAACCTCTTCATAGCTATGAGGAAAAATAGTGATGGGAGGATTTTTTTTTTCAACTTTAAAGGGACTTCTTATGTTACTTTACCATTAAGGACTGTATTTGCTGTCAAATTTTGTTAGATATCCATTGTTTGGTTAAGATCATTTTCTTTTGTTGTTAAGTTTTTGTCAGTGTCTATGACAAACCAGTGTTGAATTTTATCAACTGTTTTCTCAAATCTATTGGCATGATAATTATTCAGTTTCTTAAGTGGTCACAAATTTTAAAATGCTCAGCCAGTTTCACCATGATTAAATAAATTGTACTCATTAACATGTCTTTTTCATTTCCTACTGAATTCAGTGGGCAACTATTTTATTTAGGACTTGAAGTCTGAGTTTAGAAGTGAGATTGGCCTATAATTTTCCTTTCTTGTATTGTCCTTCTCTAATTTTGGGGTTGAGCTTATACTAGCTTTGTAAAATAATGTGGTGAATGGTTCCTCTTTTCCTTCCTCTTGGGAAAATTTGGTCTAACTTTGGAGTCAAGTATTGTTTTCAACTGATGGGTGGAACTGCTCTACAAAACCATCTGAATCTGGTGTTCATTTTGTGTATGTATGCTAAACTGGATTGTTTCTTTCATAGGTCTCGTAAGATTTTTCTCTTTCTTATGGAATCCATTATATTTTCTAGGTAATTATTCACTGTGCATGATTTTTCAAACTGAGTTATTTGTATTTCTCTCTTAAGATTAAAAGATCTCTATTGTGTCTTCATGCGTTCCCCAAATCAACATTTAAAATCCACTTGTTAGGGCCAATGCTGTGGCTCAAGGGGTGAGTCTTCCAGCAGAATTAAACTCTAGTCTGAGTCCTGGCTGCTTCACTTCTGATCTAGGTCTCTGTTAATGCACCTGGGAAAGCAACTGAAGATGGCCCAAGTGCTTTGACCCCTGTACACATTTAGGAGACTGGGATGAAGAGGCAGATAGAGATCTTCTACCTGCTGGTTTACTCCCATGTTGGACACAATGGCCGGGACTAGGCCAGGCTAAAGACAGGAGCCACATGCTCTTTCACATGGGTACAGAGGCCCAAGCACTTGGGCCATCTTCCTCTCTTTCCCTGGTCATTAGCAGGGAACTGGATTGAAGGTGGAACAGCCATGGCACGAATTGGTGCCCAAACAGAACGCTGTCATCTGAGGTGGTGGCTTTACTCAGCATATCACATTGCCTGCCACAAGGGAATGCTTCTTTGGGAGGCCCAACACAAGTCCCAAAGTGCTTTAGGATATGGCTGCCCCACAGGCATGGGTAATTGATCATGGTCATCAGGACTAGTATGCAGGGGTCCCCTTGCATTCGGTACTTTCTCACCAGGCATTGACCATGGTCTGAGAAGGACGTTTTGACCAGGAGAGCTAATCCCTCAGGAATGAGAGATGAAATCATCCAGCTAGATACTTAACCTGGAGACATCTGGGGTATGTAGTGAGGAGAGAGAAGAGATCAGTTGCAGCAGTGGAGACCTTAGCTTGCACCTCTAACCTTCCTCTCACAATTTTATCCCAAGTCAAGAGGCTCCATGGTCCTAGAGGAGTTCTTGCAGAACTGATGCACAGTTTCTGGATGCCAGCAGGGCAAAGGGTATGTGCTAGCAGATGTTGAGATGTGCCATCCTGCTCCGCTTTGGTACTGCCTCCCTTGCTGGACAGGCAGCTTGCTTACCAATTGCCTTTGATACTTGTCCTGCTGGCCTCATCTCAGTGCACATTTTTAAAAGAGATTTATATATTATTATTGGAAAGGCAGACTTACAGAGAAAAGGAGAGACAGAGAGAGATCTTCCATCCACTGGTTTGTTCTCCAAGTGGCTTCAATGGCTGATCTGAACCAGAAGCTTCTTCTTCTTTCCATGTGTGTGCAGAGTCCCAAGGCTTTGGGCCATCCTTTGCTGTGTTCCCAGGCCATAAGCAGGGAACTGGATGGAAAATGGAGCAGCTGAGATATGAACCGGTGTACATATAGGATTTTGGTGCTTGCAGGTAGAAGATTAACTTGTTGAGCCACAATACCAGCCCCTATTCAGTACGATTCTAAATGGCCACATCCAACCCTACTCAAGGCTTCCTTATAGGCTCAGCTCAGGTCCTTTTCCTGAGACTAAGCTATAGGCCTGCTTTGCTGTGTTTCCAACTCTGCTTCTCTCTTTTCCTTGACAGGTGTTAGGGCAATGTGTGCTCTGTACTAAGTGTACATTTAAGGATCTTAATTATCATGTGCCTTGGTGAAGATCACTTTTGGGCAACCCTGTTGGGAGTTCTGTGCCCCTCCTGGATGTTGTTTTTCAATTCTTTATCCAGATTAGGGAAATTTACCCTTATAACTTCACTGAATACACCTTTAATCCCAGTTTCTCTTTCTGAGCCTCCTGGGACTCCCATAACTCTTATATTAGGCCTCTTAATAGTGTCTTTCAATTCTTGAATTCTTTTTTTGGCCTGATCCAGCTGTTTCCAGCTTTTTGTTTGTTTTCCCCTGATGACAGGCAATATCTTCCAATCCTGAGATTCTTTCTTCTGCTTGTTTCTTGCTCTTTTGGATACTCTCCATGTACTTTTAATTTGCTCCACTGTATTCTTCATTTCTGATATATCAGCTTTCATTTGATTCATTTCCAGTGTGCCATATCCCTTAAATTCCTTGAACGCCTGCTTTACATGCTTCTTGCTGTTGTTAAGAAGTTTTATAACAAGTGCTTTGAATTCTGTATCCACCATTTTCTTGATGTCTTTCTCAGTTAATTCTGAGGTTGTCAAAGGGTTTTGCTCCTTTGTAGGAGAGTCTTCAGTAATATTCATTGTGCCTTTGTCTCTTCTTTTGCTCTTGATCATTGTACTTCTGGTTATCAGATTCTTCTCCTTGGGGCAGGTTTCTAAGCTGTGTCACCAACAGGTCGACAGTTCGATTTTACTTATTATAGTTGGTACATGGCTCTTTGTTTGCAGTAATTTGTGCCACTCTCTCCAGCAAGTTCCAGGTCTAGGTTCTTATGTTAGATTTCTACCATGGTCTCCATAGCTCAGCATTCTTCACCTCCTGTGATATCATGATGAGGCTGCTTTGTTGTCTGTGAAACCTTTCTCCCACTTCCGGTTGGAATAGGTCTCAGGATTAGGGAGACAGCAGGTATCCTATATAGCTAGGTTATTTTTGGTGGTGATCTTGCTGGAAACTGTTGGCTGTTAGGTCTGAGGGCCACATGGTCCTATTTTGAGCGGTATGATGCCCTGGTTGGTTTTATTTTCCTGTGGGTAATTTTCCTGCAATCCACTGAGCTCAGTGAATTCTCCCTGAGTTCAGCACATACATAGCTCACTGTTGTACCCTGTAGTCTTAAAGCCCTTGCCACAGTGTGCAAAATGGTGCCTGATGTGCCACTACTAGAGTTCTTGATATGCTGGTCATCAGGTCTGAAGGCCACCAGGACCTATCTTGGGTGTAACCTGTGTGATGCTACGTTATTGCAGTTCACTGAGCCAGAAATGAGTTTACTCCTAGCTCAGTGCATGTACAGTACTGTCCATAGCCTTTACCTCAATAAATGAAATGGCACCCAATTCAGCTCTAGGAGGCAGATTGGGCTGTGAAATCCACCCTGTTCCTGCACTGCTTGTCTGGGACCTGCCACTCTATCTCTGCTCCTGAACAAATGAAACAGACCAGCAGGATGAGCAGTTCTTTGTCTGGGTTTACCTCCTGAGCTTCCAGTGAGTGTCCCCTCCCACCGTGTTGCTGGTGTAGTTCTGGCTGGCGGTGGAGTTCAGATTGCTGCTTGCTGAGTGCTTCTGGGGTATCAGTCACTGTGAACACCACACCATTGTGTCCGCTGCTTTCCTGTGTCTGTCAGTCTCCAGGTACTCCTCTGCTGTTGCTCTGTCCTCTCCTATTTCCTGGATGTGCCCTCTCTGCTTCACACTGACTACTATTTTTCCATTTGTTTAACCATGTCCTTATCCTATTCTGCCATCTTGATTCCATGTTCATTCATTTTTAATGGCAGAGTGAAGTGATAGGGTAGTGGTAGTATTTGGGAGACAGAGAGAGAAAAAAATCTTCTATCTGCTGGTTTTCTTTCCCACGTGCATTAGCTGGGCTCTGGATCAGGCGGGATGTAACTGGGACCTGAATTAGTTCTCTAGTATGGGATGCCAGTGTTGCATGCAGTGGCATAACCTGATATGCCTCATTGCTAGTCCCAAACAAGATTTCTTTGTAAAAATTTTTGAACACTTGTATACAAGGAAATGCTTTTCAAAGAATTCATGGAAAATGAACACAATGAAATACTGTATATGAATTTCAAAACTTTTTGCATCAAAATGAACTTATCTTTTAGTTCCATCAACTTGTTGGAGTGCCCTCCCATTCACAATTGCATCGTCATTATCACTACTTCCAGAATTTGTTCATCATGCCAAGCAAAACTCTGCACTCACTAAGCGATGCCTTTCCATTTTATTCCTCTCACCTCAGTGCTCATGAACTCTACTCTCTGTTTCTATGAATTGACATATTTCACATTCTTCATATAAGTGGATTTACCTTTCTATGTCTGGCTTATTTTACATAGCAGAAGATTTTCAAGGTTCTTTTATGTCACAACATGTTTCAGAATTTTATTCCTTTTTATGGCTGAGTACTATTCCATTGAGGGTATATAGCTCATGTTGCTGAGCTGTTCATGTGTTGAAGGATACTTTCAGCTATTGTGAGTGCTGGTTACTGACACTAGTTGCTTTCAGTTCTTTAGGATATAAACTTGGGGGGAGTAGGGAATTGTTGCATCATGAAGTACTTCCATATTCAAGTTTTGAGGAACTAACAAACTTTTCCACAGAGGCTATATCATTTTATATTCCTACCAGTAATTCACAAGTCATCTAATCCTTCCACATTCTTGCCAATACTTGTTATTTTCCAATTTTAAAAAATGATAATCATCTAGTAGGGAAAAAGTTGTGTCTCACTGTAATTTTGGTCCACATTTTCTTAATGACTGTTGATGTCGGCATCTTTTACACATCAACAAGGAACTGTTGATACAGGAACTGATGTAACTGAAAAACACCCCAGAACATAACCCAGGTTCAGATTAATGTCTGTGTTCCTTGTGCTGCAGTTATCATTTTTTCTACATTGGATTTCTGGAGTAATCACTACAGCCAATGTGGTACCTGCAGCATGTCTATTAGTCTACAGGTTTAGGAGCAATTTCAACTTCCAGTTTGATGGAACGCTGCTATATTCCTCCAGAAGACAAAATGGGTTTTTTTTTTTCCAATTTATTTTCTTAGTTTTAATTTTGGAGAGCTAAATCTTTAAACCAGTACAGATAAGGCCAAGAAGCTTGGAAACAAAAACATTTTGCACATAGGTCTTGAGTTGTATTTAGGTAGAGAAAGGTCATTGTCTCTGGATCCATGTGTCTTGGCTTCTGTACAAACAATGCCATTATTGCCTCAGCGTATATACCACTTCCTGTAGAGCTGCTTTTCAATTGGACTAAATATTTCTTAGGCATCACTGTAACTAAATTGTTAATAAGCTACCCCTTAACTATTTTCATCAGGGCAACTATTTGGGAATGGAGTACATGATGAAACCAGTACATCTCGTGGGTGTGTGACCGTTCCCCTTCCCTTCCCAGTAACTCACAGTGAATTTAACTCTCTTGACTGCAGGCAAAAGTGTAGTTAGGATACCAGGTTGGCAAGTAAGGTGTTTATTTCACATGTGCAAGCAACTGTACAAAGAAGCAATTTCACACAGAGTGATCCAATTCATATGCAGAATAAATATCAATGAAGGTGTTGTAAAGAGGATCCAATGACTCCTTCAAGTGGCTTTAGGGATGCCCTGGTAGGTGCTCAGAATTGATTTTTGTTGCATGGAAGTTGGAACCATAGCAGGAAATGGGCTTGTTTTGGTTGAGGAATATCTGTGACAGACTCACGCACAATTCCATATCTGCTATTTCATAAGTCAGTCAAGTATACATGAGTATACAAAACAATGACTCCATATCTGAGAATGGATAATCTCAATGACCTGAATATTGAAAGCCTCTTTTGTGGAGGAATTATCTATGTGTATAACACTGAATACCAGTAACTTCATTCTCTAGGTATATTCTGAGTAGTTCCGTAAGCTCCCTTGTAAGCTTGTTTGTTTTAAGATCCAGGCATCTGACCAAACTGTTAACTGTATCTATAATTAAATAGATCTCTAGCTCCAGATATTTCCTCTCTAATCTAGAAAACTGAGAATCTGTTCACAAACATAGTGTTCATACAGTAAGTCAGAAAATATTGCTATTGTGGTGTTGGAGTCTTGTTTGGTTTGATTATGTCACCTACTGAAAATTGGAATGTATTGGTCGTTGTGTCTGGAGGCAATGAATGGTATTAACAGGAGAGAAATAAAGAGAACTGGCATCCCCTGGGAGTTACTTATCCAAACTGAGATCATCACAAACTCCTGAACGCATTCCCAATCTCAACAAACGGGAGTGGAGTTGCTGATTGTGCTGGAGTGGCACAGCAGATCTTGCTGTTTCAGAGGTTCCTGGAAGCTAACATCATTTATCCCAGTCTGTCTAAGGATGGAATTAATGAGATGTCAAACCATCTGAAATTTCACCTGAGATTTGCATCCATCTCTGCCATACTCCACAAACGGATAGGCTCAATCTCTGTAACTATTTGTTGTTGTTGTTTTGTTATGGCAGACAACAATGGCTCACAGATGAAAAGTCTCTAGGGCAGTTACAATAATTCCTTGGTCTCTGCTAATGCCTTCAGCCAAGAATTTAGAAGCTTGACATTACCTTTTTCTTTCCTTAAGGATTGCGGTACACTCAGAAATGTGGTCAACTGCACAGAATTGATATTTCTTATGTCCCTCCATTTCTGTACCAGCAGCCTTGGGTGAAGCAGCACAGTGCCTTCTTCCATCAGCATTCAGGAGCCAGCAAACATTCGGGCTGGTCCCCTCCTGGTGCCCCAGCCTTTGAAAGCCATCAGATCCCCAGTGCCTTCAAACGCATCCAACTCAGAAAACCAGACTCAGATTTGTGTTTCCCTCACTGAAACCACTTCTGTTAGTAATTACAGTCGGTCTTGGGCTTAACAATGGTTCAGCTTAAGGCTTATTCCACTATATATCTATATTTTAGATTGTGATCATTTCCTGGGGTGGCAATAGATGGCTAGAATATTCTTTCATGGTGCACAGCAGTAGCAGACCCAGCTCCTGCAGGCGTGTGACCACGCCATGCTGCGTGCTGTACTGTGTTGCTGAGCTAACATGCCTGCTGCAGGCGATACCTGCTACAAGGTTTTTAAATGCATTTTCAGTTCATGGTATTCCTAAGAGCATCTGTTGAAGCAGATAGTATAGTAGGGAGATTTAAAACTCTTCAGGAAGCTGAAAACTGGGTTTAGGTGGCTGCTACAGTCTTGAGAAAAGAGTGGCTGTGAAAAATACATTAAGGCAACACAGGAATGTTTTCAGCAAGAGACTCCCACTATTGCTTCCTGTCTGTGGGAACTGAGCCTCTAGGAAGTGGGCTCCCGTCACCCTGTCACAGCTGCGCTGAAAGAACTGGATGTTTGTGCTGTCTTGGACGTCAGCTCTTCCTCTCTGTGTCCACTGTTAGCATCGTTCACTTCTGCTTTCCAGTTTGGAGTGGTGGTTTGTGTCTGGCGGAAGCTAAATCTCATCCGGACCCTTGGGTTCTGGGAAAGGCCGAGTTCATTTTTTTGGCCTCAGTAGCACAGGAAGCTACAAGGAGGTTACAGAAATGCTGCGGGACTCAACCCAGCTTTAGACCTTGAGTTCTGAAAGGACCTGTCAGACCTCTGCCCCTTTTCTCAACTCGGCAGATAGCACAGGCAGGACCCGGTGGGAGTCAGGAAGACCTTATTAGCTATGGGTTATTCTTAAAAATCGAGGATTTTTAAAAGGAAGAATGGAGCTAACCAAAAGGTACAAGTTATTATGATATAAAAATGCAAAACAGATGTGTTAGATGTTACTGCAAGGAAGGAAAAAAAAGGCAGTATTTACAAAACAAAGACCCAGTGGCATTTCTTTCCAGTCTTCTAAGGTATGACAAAGGTGCAGCCAAGAATAACAGCGAACAGGAACTAGGAAAAATGGAACTGCAGTTTCTCTTAATTTTAATTCATATCTAAATCCTTTGTCCTTAGATATATATTTTTTTTAAATGAAAACAGCAACAGGAACTTAGCTTTGGGCTAAAACTGGAAACAATTCAGGTGGTTTTACTTTTTTGGAAATAAGATTTAATTTTTTTCAGATTCAAACAATTATAATTAGAAGTGTTTAATGATAAACATGAATGATAAGTGTGGGGAGGGTTGCTAACATTTTAAGGAGATAAGAGGCAATTTCATTATCTGCTACGTAAAGACTCATAAACTGTATATAGAAACTGTATGGATGTAAAATTCAAAGAAGCCTAGACCACTTCTCTCTCTGCGGGATTTTTCCTCCTCTCTCTCTGACAAATAGTTCATCGTCTTTCACTGTTCTGGGGACAAAGAACAAAGTGCCACAGTGGTTGCTAAGTGAAAAGTGGATTCGGGTTGATCCAAATGTTTCTTAATGACATTTCACTGTTAACCATAGATAATTGTTTCTTATTTTTAAGTTTTCACAGGCTACATGATGTTTTTATTTACTAATGTAGTTCCAGATTCAGTACGCTTCTCTGTAAGTGTGAAAACATTCTTAAAATGTATGTCGTGTATCTTCCACTTACAATCAAAATAAAACATATCTAAAGCCAGTGGTTTGGGTAGGTCCAAACCTTCTGACTGCAGCGGCGGGATGGGGTGATGTTCGCCTACCCAGCACAAGGGTGACAGCTAACCAGAGAAAAGTGAAATAATTGTTTTTTTCCAAAGTAACATTTTAAGTGATACAAGAATCTTCAGAAATGCAGTTCCAGGGATAATTGCCTGGTTTTGTCCCTGATTAGATTAAGAACCAAGAGCCATGCAGGAATGAGATGGCGAAAATGATAACAGACCTTGGGGAAACACAGCCAGGCTGTCTTGTCCACAGATCATGACTTTTGTACGTGAAAGTCCTTCTTCCTGGCTATGGCACAGGACTCCTCTGTGATGGTGACAGTCTTCAAGGGAGAAAGGAAAAAGCAAGAATGAACTTTCTGTGTTTTAGGGATGGTTCTGGCTGCAGGAGATTTCAGTTTCTTTTCTTTTTAATTATTATTTTTTCAAAGATTTGTTTATTTTTATTGGAAAGGCAGAGACAGAAAGAAAGGTCTTCTGGCTTCTGGCTCACTCTCCAAATGGCTGCAACAGCTGGAGCTGAGCTGATCCAAAGCCAGGAGCTAGGAGCTTTCACTGGATCTCCCTAGTAGGTACAGCATCCCAAGGCCTCCAGCCATCCTCTAGCGCTTTCCCAGGCCACGAACTGGGAACTGGATGGGAAGTAGGGCAGCCATGAACTTAAGCCAATATGGATCCTGGTGCCTGCAAGGGGAAGATTAGCCAACTGAACCACTGAGCTTGTCTCAACGATTTCAATTTCTATAACTTGCTTTGCAGAAGAGGAATTCCAGTTTTCATGACACACTGGCTGGAAGACGGGAGAGCAGGAGAAGGTCAGAGATAGCTCGCTTCTGTGTGCTGCCAGTGTTGTTTAGTTTAAAGGACCCAACACGCCTGTGAATCACTTTGGGTATTACATTTCGAGCCCCCACATTACCTAACCCATCCACTTGGTACTCTACCTTTATTAGTCAAAAACTTTAAGAAACAAGTTTTTAAATCCCCAAAGGAAATAAAAATTCATTCATGCATTTTATTTTAATATATTATACATGAAGAAGGAAAGGTGGTGGAACTGAATGGTTACACAAGGCTAATTTATACTGATTTGCCTATAACTGAAATCGTTATGAAGTGCACTAGAATCAAAACCAAGCATGAATTTAGTTACATAATTATCATTTACTGTCAGATGGATGTGATAATCAGATGGTTTAAAACTCTGGGATCACAAGTGACAGAAAAGCTTTAAGCTAACTTATTAAGAAGAAGCAATTTATTGACTCACTTAGTTGAAAAGGTGTTTAAACCAAATATGGCAGACTTCTGCAGCTCATATGATAGCAACTTATTATCTGTTACTCTTATTCCACCTCTTTGCTGTGATACACTCTTCCCCCTGACACACGATGGTCAAGTTCAGCTCCAAGTCTGCATGCTACCATTTAATCAACCCTACGACAAAACATGGATGCCTCTTTTGTATTTTTAAAGGATGTATTTGTTTGAGAGGCTAAATGACAGAGAAAGAGAGAGATCTTCCATCTGCTGGCCCACTCCCCAAATGCCTGCTGTAGCTAAAGCTAGTCCAAGCCAAAACCAAGAAACTGGAACTCAACCTGGGTTTCCCACATGGGTGCAAGGAACCCAAGAACTCAGGCTAGCATCTGCTGCTTCCTGGGCACATTAGCAGGAAGCAGAATTAGAAGGAGAGAGTAAAGGCTGATGTGTGGTGTGGCAAGTTGAGCCACTGTCTGTGATACAGTAGACCACTGGTTTGAATCCTGGCTGCCTCACTTCCCATCCCTCTCCCTGCTGATGCATCTGGGGAGGCACTGAATAATGGTTCAAGTTCTTGGGTCCTTGCTATCTTTGTGGGAGACCCCGATGGAGCTCCAGGCTCAGCCTGGCCATGGCAGCTGCAGATGTTTGGGAATCAGGGGATGGAAGATCTTTCTCTGGAAGTGCCTTTCAAATAAATCAGTACATATTTGAGGGGCAGGAGAACAAAAAAGCAGAGCAGAGTAGCCTGGATTCAAATCAGCCATTTCCAATGTGCAAGTGTCCCAAGCGAGAGTTGAACTTACTGTGCCACAGCAATGGTTCCAAGGATGCTTCTTTTAAAATCATTCCAGTAATGATTATCTTTCATGGGATCACCTCGGTTCCCAAAACTTGTTACAATGGCCTGAACGGTATGATGCCACTTACTTGTTTACTGCTAGAAATAGGACGGAGTGTGTTTGATGGAGCAGTACGAAGGCCCCAGCTGAGCAGGCAGAGCAGCAGACGGCCATGTGCTGGGAAAGCCTGGCACGCTGGGCTGGGTATGGGCTCATCCGCTTTGAAGGCAGGCCTGCACTGTTCTAATTTGTGCAATCCTGTGGACCAACTGTGGCCTTTAAGGGTCAGCCTCACTAAACACTTCAGATGGTGAGCAGGGAAAGAGCCGACTTCTGAACGGAAAGCAGGCTGATTTTCAGGACAAGTGGATAGTTGAGCAGGCAGAGGCATCAGATGTGCAAGATAGGAATGTCCCACTGCAATTCTGAATGTCTTGCTTTATAGATGCAATTCAGCTGGATGTAAGTCAACAAAGCTCAACACAACCCAACAATTACAGCTTTCTTGTTATCACACCAAAAAAGTGTGCGCTGGGTACAAAGATGCCACCCCTCCCACTCCAAAAAAAAGAAAGAAAGAAAAAAAAAAGGCAGAGATTTCACCTTAAAAATCATGCCAACCATGAAATTTCTTGTCTTACATTCTGCTTTATTTTTTTTTTTTTTTACCAAATTAATTCAAAACATCCACAGGCAAAATCAAAGGTGGTAGCATGTTTCTGTAGTTTTTGTTTAGCAAAAACAATTTGTTAATTATATATCTACTTGTGCTCACATATGATAGTCTTGTAAACTTACATAATTAAGGACTTTTAAAATTATTATATTTGTTACAGTTCTATTGGTGCCCAGAACCTAACAGTCCGAGACAGCAGTTATAGCTCCTACAGAAAGCCATCCTGCGTTTTCTTTTTTTTTAAAGATTTATTTTTATTATTTTTTCATTGGAAAGGCGGATATACAGAGAGGAGAGACAGAGAGGAAGATCTTCCGTCCTATGATTCACTCCCCAAGTGAGCGCAACGGGCCGATACTATGCCGATCCGAAGCCAGGAGCCTCTTCCGGGTCTCCCACGCGGGTGCAGGTTCCCAAAGCTTTGGGCCGTCCTCGACTGCTTTCCCAGGCCACAGGCAGGGAGCTGGAAGGGAAGCGGGGCTGCCGGGATTAGAACCGGCGCCCATATGGGATCCCGGGCGTGCAAGGCGAGGACCTTTAACCACTTGCGCCACCGCGCCGGGCCCCATCCTGCGTTTTCAAGTGACGTTTGAACGCAGTAGATATAGCTTTATTTCTGAACTACTTGTAGTTACCCAGTTGTTTTTAAAAACCGAGCTAGTCATTCATTTGTGGAGAGATCAAACTCACATGGCGAGTCTCTAACAGGGATTGCGTTCACTTTAACTTTAAACCTTAGGGAAAGCACAAAATAAACAACCAGCTGATAATTGTTGTGGAAGTAAAGCAAGAGCCAGGGGTGTGGGGAAGGGCGAGTAGGCAGGAACCCAATACCAAATGGGGCTATTTTTCCTTAAGCCTACAGTATACCTACACAGCACAAGTGAAAATGTCCTCCTAGAAGACTAAAATGCTCACCTATACCTGAAAACATTTGGTGCTTCTGAATAAAAGAAAGAGAGCAGAATTTAAATACGCCCGGAAGGTTAAGCGAATAAATACTTGGGGGGGAGGGTGAAACCCCTAATTAACTGCCACTTTGGGATGAAAAACATATACATATATTTTAAAAACTCCGAAATAGACCAAAGCTTTCTGTTTTCCAGCCCGGGATCAGGGACTTACACGTCCCAGGCGACGCACGCCTCCGTGGGTAGCTGGAGGGTGCAGAGTGGTGCAGAGCGTGCAGGAGCTGCGGGTCGCGCGCAGCCTGGGCGGCGCTGACGTGCGGCCAAGGCCAGGATCACAGCCCGGTGGCCAGCGCGCCCGAGGGGCCCAGGCAGGACCCGGGGCCAGGATCACAGCCCGGTGGCCAGCGCGCCCGAGGGGCCCAGGCAGGACCCGGGGCCAGGATCACAGCCCGGTGGCCAGCGCGCCCGAGGGGCCCAGGCAGGACCCGGGGCCAGGATCACAGCCCGGTGGCCAGCGCGCCCGAGGGGCCTAGGCAGGGCCCGGCGCGGGGGTTGAGAAGTTAAGGGGCGGGCGGTGGCGCGCCGGGGCCGTGGCCGCTGCATTTGCATTTCAATGAGAGCCGCTTGTTGACTCAGTGCCCGGCGCTTCCGCAGCTCCCACCAGAATCTGCCTTTGTTGGTTTTAGCTCCGGTCAAGTCCACTTCGTGCACCGGGGGGAGCGGCGCGCATTGAGTTTGTGTAGCCAGGCGAGACGCTCGACGGGAAGAAAGGAGGAAGGGGCGCTGCGGCCGCCATTGTCCCGGCAACCGAGGGACTATTTAATCTGCAAGGTGCACTTGAATACTTCGCAAATCCTCTCAGTGTGGAGCAGGGGGCACCCAGACGGGGACAGATGGTGCGGAACCCCTTTGTTGAGGAATATGGAAATGCGCCTTTGGCTTTTACTCAAGGTAGTCCAAGCTTTTAACTGTTGCCATTCCCTTGGTGGATTATCCAGGGCAGGCCACAAGATGCAGCCCCTGCTGAAGCACCGCTGTGTTTTTTCCCCCCGCCTTTTTTATGTTTAAAAATAAATAATATTAAGTAATGGACATAGGTCCGCCTTGTCGGGTGACTCATCGACACACCAGAGACCTCCGCAATACTCAGGTGCCCTCCGTGCTTAGGTGGAGCAAGCGAGACTTGGGAAATGTAGCGGAGATTCTTGCAAGACAGGCTTTACGGAAGCTCGTTCCTTTTGCTGGTTCACAGTTAAACGCAAGTTCAGAGGCCCTGGGAGGCAACCCGGGATAGGAATGGGGGAGGGCGCGGGACGGGGGAGAAAGAGAACATCTTGTTCTTTTGCCCTCCCATCTGCCCTCCAGTGTGACCTCTTAGGCCCAGAAGTGCAGTGAGGATGAGTGAGTTGGTTCCTGTAGCCGGGAGCAAGGCCTGGGCCACCTGGCTCCCTCTACCGAGCTGGCCGCCCAGGGCTGGCATTAGTAGGGTGTTCAACTTGAGACTGTGGCAACGTACTCGCATGCATGAGGCTTGTTAGGACCTAGAACGAGGGGGTGAATTGCCTATTGCCTAAGGCAGACTGGGTTCCAATGCCACCTCGGCTCTTGACTTCAGTTTCTTGCCAGTGAGCATCTGGGAGGTAACAGACCCTGTCCCAAGTCCCTGGATCCCTGCTGCCCACATCGGAGACCTGTACTGAATTATTGACTCTTGGTTTCTGGCTTCAGCTTGATTCAGCCCTGGCTGTTGCAGGCACTTACTAAGTGAACTGGATCTCTCCTCAATCTCTCTCAAGGAAAAAAAAAAAGTTGTCAGCCCACAGAAACGTCCCGATGATCCTGACAGCACCCAAGCCTGCCCTTGGCACGTGGCAGGGTGCGTGCGGGGACTATGGTGCGGAGCCGCAGTCAGTCTGGAATGAGGCCAACCAGTTCTCCACACACATATGACCTGTTTCTTGTCCCAGTTCATGTTGAGAACTGGTATGGCTGGGTTAACCTGCCCAGAGGAATACAAGTGCACCAAAGGAAAAACAACGAAACAACAGCCGGAAGGGACACCAGCTGGGAGAAGCTCGGATCCTTTTCCATTTCCAGTACAGATTAAGCAGGAAGTAGATTATTGTCATGTGGTTTTAAAGGTAGGATAAAGCTGACACGTTTGAAAATAGATGGTTGAAGTATTTTCATCTTGAAGTGTTTCAATCTGGGGCATGTTCATACATTTATATAAAGAGACAGATGTCTGCTCTGTCTCTAATTCTAATGCAAACATTTGCCTACTTGAAATGCTCACCATCTATTTTATTTTTCTTAAAAGGCACTTTCTCTCACCTGCCACGTGGCTGCAGACTCTGTGCCCTCGCGCTGTCCTGACATGCTCTTTTCCGGAGCAAACACAACATCCGACAACACACCTGGATTTGGGAATTAATTACTGCCTAGGCTACCTGGAGAGATTTTCTAAGTAGCCAGGCGCAGGCATCTTCTGTTTCTTATCCAAGCATTCTTTCACCACTGCCTCTCAGGCCAAGAACTGACCCTTAACTATGAATTCCGACATCATTTCCATTTCAATTAGCCATCTGAGCACAGGAAAAAGCCAGAAAAATTGTGGGCCTATAGGTGTAGAATATAAATTGCGTTTTTTGCAGAAATGTTATGAAAGTGTGGAGTTTAAGCTGTTTACAATGGTATCTTATTAGTATAAATTAATTTAAAAAATGTGGGGTAAGGGAGGGAAACAAGGTTTTTTTTTTTTAATTTAAATACTGCCCAATGAGTAATTTCTCTAGGAATTCAAAAGTTAAAAGAAACTCAGAATTTTACTTGGAATTTCTTAATTTTGAAGGTTTTTCTTCTAAAAAATAGAAAAGAAAGCCAGAATACAATGTGATTATTATCCTGTGGACAGGTGTGATCTTGGGCATATTACGTTCGTTGGCTCTCTTGATTTTATATAATGAGTCTTTTGTTTGATTTCATTACAGTGCTGGTGGCCCCCTCCAATTCTGATTAAACCGTGAAACCCCACACACTCACTGATATCTGTAATTTGGTTTAGGTTGGTAAGTGAATTTTGGTGATGAAACTGTGAAGCCGCAAATTCCCTAAGGCTTTGGAAGGTAGTTCAAAGGCAGCTACCCCATCTTGCAAAGACTTTTGCTGTGAGTTGAACGTGGAACTTTGTGCTCACTCATCGTTAATGAGGATGTCCATTCATCTAGCCCTAGGGGAAGAGACTCGGTTCACTGTGTTGTGTTGGGTGAAGAATTCCCAGAATGTTCCTAAGGCTAATGTGTTGAGAGGGACCCACCTGGGCATTAGAGGCCACAGAATGAGACTCTGCCTCGCATAGGGACAGGCCTCTTTAGCGCTGGCCCTGCTTCTGGGAGAGGGCTTGGCCAGCTGGGACATGAATCCAGAGGCTTTGGATATGAATCAGTTCCTTGAAGACTATTATGTCTGGGTTGGAAGTGTGCAAATTGAACTGTAATTTTTAGTTTCTGTGTTGCTTGGGTTTGTCCTCAACGGATATAATTATGGTGATCCTTCCTTCCAGAGAGAAGGTTGTTGAAAAGTGCGCATCAACATTTCCATTCAGGTGTGAAACACGTTAGGGAAAGTTCTCCAAGAGGTGGCTGCTGCTGCTTCTTCCTCGCCACCCCCTCCTCTTTTTCATTTATTTATTTGCAAGTCAGAGCTGCAGAGAGAGAGAGAGAGAGAGAGAGAAACTTCTGTTGGCTATTTAACTCCCCAAATGGCCACAACAGCCAGGAAGTTGGTCTATTTGGAGGCCCAGTACTTGGGCGACCTCCACTGCTTTTCCAGGTGCAGTAGCAGGGAGTTGGATCAGAAGTGGAGTAGTGCGGATTTTAACAGGCACCCATATGGGGCGCTGGTATCTCTGGTGGTGATTTAATGTGCTGCGCCACTATGCTGACCGCTTTTTGCTTGTTTATTTTTTAAAAATTGTTTATTTAAGAGGGAAATGGGGTAGGGATGGTGGAAGGGAGATCTGTCATCTGCTAGTTCATTCCCCAAATGCCATCAACAGCTGGGTTTGGGCCAGGCTGAAGACAGGATCCAGGAATTCCATCTGGGTATCCCACACAAGTAGCACCTGATTCATTACTTGCTGTCTCCCAGGATGCATATCAATAGAAAGCTGAATCAGAAGGGCAGGAATCAGAACTTAAACCAAATACTATTTGCTCTGACTCCTGACTTTAGCTACCTGCTAATACAGATCCCGGGAAATAGCAGTAATAGCTCCAAAAGTTGGGTTCCTGCCACCTGTGGGGGAGACCTGACTTGAGTCAATGGATCCTGGCTTTGGCTGCAGATAGGGGCCATTGTGGGTATTTGGGGAGTGAAACAATGAATGGAAAATCTCTTTCAACCTTTGTCACCCTCCTCCTCTCAAGTAAATAAGTAAATTAAAGTTTGAAAAGGAATATATTGCTAAATCTTTATTCATATTTAAATGAGTATAGTGTATTAATGACTAGCACTCATAACTCAAATGCACAAAAACAAGGCTTATAATGGAACTCTCCCCTTGTGTGTCCTGCATGCTTTTCCAAGTGAATGTGTCAAAGTTGTATTTATTATCCTTCACTGGCAAACCCTCCTCCCGCTTGCATTTGCTCTTCTGATGACTAGGAACTCCAGGTTAGAGCACAATGTGGTAACACGGGCTTGTTGAGTTGACTTCCTCAGTCATTCCTTGTCTGCACTGCCTGCTTGTGTTTGGCTTCTCTTGCTATCCTCTCAGAAAGTCCGCCTTCCCCTTCCAGCTGATCTTGCATGCCGGTCACGCTCCTCTGTTCAGAACTTCTGGCGCTTGGATGCGAGGTAACCTCTCCACACAGTGAAACTGCTGCTCGCTAGCCTTCCAGGCAGCCCCAGAGATTTGAAGATTTCCTGGCCCAAGTCTCCAGCCAGCCCTCTTTCCTTTGCCTGCTGCTGCTTCCGTTTTTCTTGTCCTACAAGAGCACACACTTTATGCCCCAGTCACAGCGTACTTGGCAGGTTTCTGGCACTGTCCACTGAAATGCTGTCTCTCATTGCATGACCAAGCTCCTCTTGTCCCTCGAATTGTATGGAAGGAGATATTTGAGCTCTTCTGGTCTGGTAAGGTGTTTTGTTATTGGACATGGCCAGGGTGATGGCTCTGTGGCTGAATCCTTACCTTGCACGTGCTAGTTCATGTCCCAGCTGCTCCACTAGAATCTAGCTCCCTGCTTGTGGCCCGGGGAAAACCATGGGTGATGGCCCAAAGCTTTGGGCCCCTGCACCCACATAGGAGACATGGAAGAAGCCTCTGACTCTTGGCTGAGCTCCAGTCATTGTGGCTACCTGGGGAGTAAACCAGCGTATGGAAGATCTTTCTGTATCTCTCCTTCTCTCTGTTAATATGCCTTTCCAATAAAATAATAATAATAATAATGCACAAACATCTGCCAAAATTTTAATTTTCACTTTATGAGGTTGGGTAGCTGTTAGATTAAGAGTAGCCAGATAATATGAAAACCACATCAGAAGCAGTGATAACCAGCTTAAGCTAATCATGACTTCTTCAGGACAGAATTTCTAGACCCTGGCGTGTCTTATGCCACTGTATGCATGGCCTTCCCAGGCAGAAAAAATCCAGCCAACAGGCTAACCCCATGTGTCCTCTACGGAGATAGGCAATGTCTTTCAAGTCTGACTTCAAGTGGAGATGAAACATTGTGGAACATTTTGTTTACTCCTGTTGTTTCAATACAAATGCAACCTAGTTACTTGGTGGTGATGCAAACCCGCTGTTAACTTTTTTTCTACTTTCAACTACTTTTTTCTACTAGTATACTTTTTTATACTACTATATGCCATATATGCACATATATATTTATAGTATTAACTAGTGTTTTTATACTTTTTATACTTTCAACAGTATGGTTTTCATACTTTGAACTAGTGACAGTGAAGTACATTCTAAGCTTAGTTTGTCTAAAAATTTATTTTGTGACACCTTCTAGATATCCATAAATTTTGCACAAGCCATTCAGGTGTTTTGTATAATCCTCTATCATTTATCTAACTCAAGATGCTGCATATGGCCTGAAATTGGGATTATAAAGCAAGGACCATTGCCTTGGGGGAGCCTGTGCTTTGTGTCTGCTCTGCTACCAGCCTGTGCATTCCTTAGTTTGTATGACAAATTTGAAAATACTTTTTTTTTTTTTTGGCCTGGCTTATTTTGAACTTCTTGTGTCTTTTCTCGTGTACTGGGCATAGTCTAAGCAGTTCAGTGTAAGCAAAGGAGTTTCTGAGCCGCAGGGCAAAGATTTCATTCTGAATCTCTGCCCTTGGAAGCAGTAGGATGATTTGGTTCACTGATTTCCTGAGTCCATTTCTTTCCACTTCTCTGGTCCCTGATCCCTATCTGCCAGGGTGGTAGTTAATCATTTTTCTCATATCCTCTGGTTTTCAGTTAATAAGTGCTCAAGTGATCTGGTTTAAGGCATGCCTTAAAATGTTTGTGCAAACTACTTACATGAAAGGTTGAGCTATTGATAGTGTATACGGAGGAGAGAACTTGGTATAGAGCATCACAAAGCTGTTTCTTCTTAATTTTGTTAAATTTTGGAGGCAAGCATATATATATATATATATATATTTTTAAATGACGTGGAATGGTAGCAATGAGAGTGTACTCCCATCCCATTTGTGGGCAATATGTATATTTAAACAATTTTTGTTTTTCTTATTGAAAACACATTCACCCATACATGCACACACACAATTTTCAGTCTGCTGGTTTATACTCCAAACTCCTGCTGCAACCAAAGCTGGGCTTGGTGGGAGACAGAAGCCTAGAACGGAATGTTCATCCCCCGTGCGAGTGGCAGGGATCCAGGTTTTTCCTGCTGTTACCTGTACACAGGGTTTATGTTAGCAGGACACTGGAATTAGAGAGAGGGGTGGAACCAGCACTCAGATACGGGATGCAGGTATCATAAACCGCTTTAAGCATCTTACCCACTGCATCAAGTACTGCGCCAAGCCCTATGCCAAGCACTGTATCATATAAGAAGTATTTTAAATTAGTTGATACAGGGTATGCATTACAAAGCTGGAATAAAAAAGAGTGGTGAGGTAGCCTAGTGGCTCAAGTCCTCGCCTTGCATGTACTGGGATCCCATATGGGCACCAGTTCATGGTCTGCTGCTCTGTTTCCCATCCAGCTCCCTGCTTGTGGCCTGGGAAAGCAGTTGAGGACAGCCCAAAGACTTGGGACCCTACACCCGCATGAGAGACCGGTAGAAGCTCCTGGTTCCTGGCTTTGGACCTGAAAAGTCCAAAACAGAGCTGGACTTGAACCCACTTTTGCTTTTGGTTGCAGGTGACACAAGTGGCATCTTAATGCATCAAACATTGCTCTCTATGTCTTTTTTTTCCCTTTAAAAATATTTATTTATTTTTATTGCAAAGTCAGATATACAAAGAGGAGAGACAGAGAGGAAGATCTTCCATCCATTGATTCGCTCCCCAAGTGGCCAAAACAGCTGGAGCTGAGCTGATCCAAAGCCAGGAGCTAGGAACCAGGAGGTCTGGGTCCCCCACATGGATGCAGGATCTCAAGGCTTTGGGCTGTCCTCATCTGCTTTCCCAGGCCACAAGCAGGGAGCTGGATGGGAAGTTGGGCCACCAGGATTGGAACCAGCGACCATATGGGATCTCAACACATACAAGGCAAGGACTTTAGCTGCTAGGCTACTACACTGGGCCCATATGCCTTCTAATTATTTAATTTCATCTGATTTACAAATATTTCTTTCAATCTATAGCGCAAATGTTTTCAGTTTTTAGTTAGTTTGACATACAGCTTTTTGGAGGTTTGCATTGTACATGGTGTTATAGATAAAAAAGCATTGCAAAAATCAAGGTTATGAATTTTATTCTGTTTATTCTTCAAAAACTTATTGGAAATTCATATTACCCTTTAATCCAGTTTAATCATAAACTTTTTGAAGACTGTTTATAATTTCAGAACTTTCATTTAGGTCTGCAGCCCCCTTTGAGTTAGTTCATATTTTGCATACAGATTCCCTCTTGTCCCTTCACCATCCGTCCACTCCAATAAAATGTGTTTGTCCGTACCCTTATGCGTTATATGGTTGATTGTCCTTGTTTGTGTTCTTCCTTTGACTAACAGTTGTTTTCTGTCATCCTTCTGATATTGACATACTGTGAAGTCTAGCCTGCATCTTACTTTATCAGGGTTCAAATCAGATTTATCAGCTCAGTGAATGCTCCCAAGCCATCCAGACTGAATCATCGCGCCCTCCTTGATACCCATAAGTGGCAATTGATTTTTATCTTGATTATAGTGTATATCTTCTTGTAGCCGAGTTGGCTGAGTACCCTCTGTCTCTCCAAAACCATGTGCTTCTTTCAGATAAACGTTCTCATCTGTTCAATGTGTGGTGACTGGGAAGCAAAATAGTTACTGATTAGGTAAATGAATGAAAACATAAATGGAAAATAAGCAAATGTTCTCAGTGAGAACACAATTTTGTCTGAGGGCAGTAGGGCTGTGGTGAGTGGTTACTACTCCCAAAATTCTGCACCAAGGACAACAAGCAGGAGTTAGCATCCGAACAGATGGGGAAGAGTTCATTGGACACTTAAAAGCCTCCATATTTAGTGACGTTTCGCCCCAACATTTCCTGTGATACAAACTCGAATGCCAGGATTGGGGTTATGATCTGAAGAATAACACACACCTCTGCTTTACCTGTTTCTCTCTGGTTTCCTTACTGAACTGTTCTAGAACTATCCGTTCCTGCTTCCTGGCCCCACAGCCCTTGTTCAGTGCTAGACCTGATGGTGGCAGAAACTTGATTGGTTACTCAGACTTTGTGACCTCCTTAGATGTTATTAAAAAAAAATACAGTGCTGTTTTGCAGGCAGGTAGATTGTCCAGATCTGCAGCTATAAAAGGCAGGCCCGAAGAGCTACTAGCCAGGAAACTCAAGCTGTATACTCAGCCTGCGCCTAACCAGGACTGCTGTGAGCATGTTGTCCTGAGGTAGTGGAATCCCGCTGTAACCGACTGTTGAGAGAGGAGAAAACAGCCACAGTTTTGGTAACTTGTGTGGCAATGAGAGAGCTCACTTGACACCACCATGTACCGAGGGAGAAGGAATGGTGTGACTTGATCCACAACATAACAAGGTGTGTGAAGGGCCAGGTGTGTGTCTCCTGTGGCTGCTGATGATACATATCCTGAGTCAAAGCAACAAGGCATAGCAAGAATGTCTTGTAGACTGTCAAAACGAGAGCTGAAGTGTCAGCCCTGTGTGAACACGTTCTCCCCGAGCTGTGCATGCAGCCTCTGAACAAGTGCAGGACAGTGCTCCTGTCAAGGCGTCCGCTGGATGACAGCCAAGGAGCAGGGTGAGCAAAGAGGAGCTGCAACTCCGACAGTCAGAGAGCAGGGTGAGCAAAGAGGAGCTGCAACTCCGACAGTCAGAGAGCAGGGTGAGCAAAGAGGAGCTGCAACTCCGAGATTCACACACAGGCTTTCTGCTCGAGTGACGAGCAAGTGCTCTCAGGTCAGCCAGTGGGACCTGTGCAACACCTGCACTCCTCTTGTGTGTGATACATGGGAGCTTAGTGACATAACCACATTCCGGTTCTCAGGCTGGTGTTTGAACTTTCAATGAGGTTTAACCTCTAGTTATATTCCGTTGTGTCAAATAAGTTTATTTGAGAACCGAAGATTGAATGCTAACCATGACTCACTGATGAGAATCATTGAAAAATTACGAATGTTTTAAATGTCTACTATCAGTATAGTATGCATAAGTGTGGACCCCTGAGCTGATGGGAAGTGTGTGTAGGCAACAAAAGCTGTCACAACTTTCACCAATCTTACTATTTATATGTGTAAAGCATGCTTAGCAACAACAAAAATGAGAAGACATTCTTAAATCACATTTGTTTGAAAATGAATACAGCTGAAAGCAAATCATACATTTCCTACCTGCTTAAAAAGCCATGCTGTTTACTTTGTCATAATAAGTAGTGCTATGCAGAACTTAGGCATACCTGTGAATAGGGGAACTCTCTAAAATGCAGGCATCCAGATCCTAGAATATTTGAGCTTTGATTGAATCCACCCAAGAGATTGTGGTGTGTATCAATGTTTGTTACAGGTGACCTCTGAGTTTTTTAAAACCCCAGGGTCATGTGTGTTTGTAAAACAAAATGCTCAGTATATATCTTTTTTTTAAAAAAGATTTATTTTATTTTTATTGGAAAGGCAGATATAGAAAGAGCAGGAGAGACAGAGAGAAAGATCTTCTGTCTGTTGCTTCACTTCCCAAGTGAGCGCCACGTCTGGTGCTGTGCGAATCTGAAACCAGGAGCCAGGAACTTCCTATAGGTCTCCCACATGGGTGCAGGGTCCCAAGGCTTTGGGCTGTCCTGGACTGCTTTCCCAGGCCATAAGCAGGGAGTTGGATGGGAAGTGGAGCCGCTGGGATTAGAACCAATGCCCATATGGGATCCTGGTATGCTCAGGGCGAGGACTTTAAACTGCTAGGCCACCATGCCGGGCCCTGAGTATATATCTTAAATCATTTTATGATAAACTTATTTTTGAAAATCTCTTATGAAGGAAATCATTGTTGTAGCATTCTTTGTTTCCAGTTTTGTTCCACTGGGTTTGTCTCACTCATCACCGTTTCTGTTTCTTTTTCTTAGATGTGATCCCTATCTGAATTCTATGAGTGAGGGAGGGAAGCTTTGTAAAATAGCTCCTGAGTGCTAGGGCTCAATTTTCCTCTCCTCTTTTGCTGGAAAGGCCTGGGGCTAAAACACTGACAAGTAATCAGAGGTTGTTGTGAAGCAGAGAGAAAGTGCTCCTTGCCTGGGGCTAAAGCACTGACAATCAGAAGTTATTATGAAGGAGAGAAAGTGCTCCTTGCCTTAGGAAAGCTTGGGTTTCTTCATGCTGGCCTGGCTCTAGCCAGAGCGAATTTCAGGGGGTTTGATTCAGAGATGCAGCGCGGCGGCTGAGGGCCTACACAGAGAATCCAGATTGTCCTGCCATAGCCTATGTGGAATCAGAGTTCCTCTATTTGTTCCTTTCCAGGGGCCTAGGGCCAATTTCTGTGTTAGTGGAAATCAAATCTATAAGACAGTGTAAAATGAAACTCCACGAGGGAGGGTGACATGCTGTGTAGGAAATACCCCTTTTCTAATTTCACCTTCTATCACCCTGGCAATAAGGATATGACCTAAGATACTAGCAATGCATTTGGAATGGCATTCTTCCATCACTTTAGGGAAGAGGGCACACTATGTTACTATGCTGACTGTGACTTTGCCACATGAGGAAGGATCACGAGTCTTGTTCGTGAGGAAGAGCTCTGCTCTCAGCTTTGACATTTCTGGCCTATGGGCACTTGTGGTCTAGGAAAGTAGACTACATCTTTATCATCAAACTGCTTGCATCCTGTAAAAGATTATTTCCCGAGCAGAACCAGGCAATTATGTCTCTTTCTCTCCGCATCTCTATCATGGTTGTCATATTGCATTTTTCTTAAGGCAAGTTTCCAGGGAGCACAGTCTTGTGTATTTTTATAAGGATATAACTCTGAGAGGGAGAGAAAAACAAGGCTGCAGTTTGCTAAAGGAGGATTATCCCAGCCAAGTTTATCATCTTAATTTCTGCACCTGACTATGTAATCAACAACTTGGACTGATTAAAGTTATAAGAACACTCATTATGGAAAGGAAATGAGTCTAGCCTGTGGCTGCCCAACTAATGAATAGTGAAAACAGGATAATTTCAAACTGGTGAAAGAAGAATGTATATTACATATAACAAGTATGCAAGACCATATAAAAGACCTGAAGTCTCTACCACAGTCAGCCTATGTAACTAAAACATTATATTACTCTTTAGCAAACGTGAATTATAGGAAAAGAAGCCTAGAATGAGCATGCATGTAAAGTTTCATAAATTTAAGCTAAGAAAATAACTTTGGAATGGAATAGTAAAACCAAACTTTCCTTTTAAAAAATATGTAAGAGATGACTGTTTAAAAAAAAAAAAGTTGTGTTCATTTTTACCCAGATATGAACAGGAATATCTGACTGCCTCCGGGGGCTGCTGACACTGTTAGTTCTCCACCCTCTGCACCTGCACCTGGTTTTGAGTCATTGCCAGGTGAGCTGCTGTTCTTGAGAGGAGTGTGTCAAACCTGCAGCTGGATGGGGCAGGAAACAAGACAGGGAACTGCTGGCCCACATGGAAAGGTTTTAAACAGCTTCCAGACCATCACATTTCTGGCACTCCCACTTCTATACATATGCGACTCCAAGAAGGTTCAGACTGCTGAACTGCGATGGTTATAAATGACAAGAATGACAGGTAATGACATTTTCGCTGTGACAATTTTTGTTGTTTCATAAGCATGCAGATAAGATTGTGTATGGATAATTCACATGAATGAAATGAAACACATTTCATCTAGATCCCAGCACCTATTGCCTATTGTCAACTATCTTCATTTCAGGAAGACAGCTGTGGAGTCTGGGATGAACTGTCCTAGGATCAAGGGGGAGTTTCCTAAACTTGGTCCTTTCAGTGCTAAAATCAGGAAAGTCCTGGACAAAGTGGGGTCACCCTAAGCCAATCTCTAAAAGGAGTCTTACACAGGGACAGCTCATCTGAACTTTGTTGCACAGAAACATGAAGAAGAGCAAAATGCTTTTTTTTTTTTTGCCTTTAAGATTTGGAATGGTTTGGTTTTCCTCTTCCTTCCCACCATCCTTCTCCCCTTTTTCTCTCTGTATTCTTTTTTCCCTGCTACCTTCCCTGTTGTTTCATCCTTCCTTCCTTCTTTGCTTCCTTGCTTGCTTCCTTGCTTCCTTCCTTCCTTTTAAGTTCTGTAAAAACCTTTGGTACCACCTTTGAAATTAGCAGTGTGCTCCACACATATTTGCATGTTTTTCAGTACTCCTCTATAGGGACAGGCATTTGGTCCAGTGGTTAGAATGGAGTACTTGCTTTGAATATCTGCATCCAATATCAGAGTCTGGGTTTGTCTCCTGGCTCTGCTTCTAATTTCAGCTTTCCACTGATACAGACCCTTGGAGGCAGCAGATAATGGCTTATATACTTAAGGCTCTCTTAAGATTGAACTGTGAGCTCCTGGCTTCAGTCCAGCCTTGGATGTTGTGAGCATTTGGAAAGGAAGCTAGTAGGAGGAAATGCTTTGTTTCTCTACGTTTCAGACACAAATGAATAAATAAAAGCTGTAGAGTGTTTTTCATTACAACGTGAATGTTACAGTGATACGGAGTACCGTGGAATGGGTGCACCACAATCTGTTCTATAACTTCCCATCATTGGGCATTCACATTGCTTCCCATGTTTTCCCTCTTACCGTGTTCTCTTTGAAAAACAGCAATATGTATACACGTTCATAGAGCTAGATCTTTGCACATAAATTCCAGAACTGCTTCTTCAGGATGAATTCTTAGAGGTACGTTTGTTGTGTCAAAGATAACATTTTGAGGCATTTTACTGAATATTGACAAATTACTCATCATGATATTGTGTTAATTAACCGACTTAACTACCCTAAATTAGGAATGCTCATTTTACATAAACTGAGCTTGCAGAAACAAAACCAATTCCCAGACTCTTGATGAATTCAAGATGCTTTCTTACACTCTGTAGTCAGTCTCAGACACACCACAGTGAGATTCCTCTGGTCAATTTAGTATTGTACCATCAGAAGGTGTTTGCTGCAATAGTTCCTGATGTTTACGATATCGTTACTTAAGCCCTCAGCACCATCAGATATTTATTTAACATCTACTGTAGCTTAAGAATGGCAACCTAGAGCTCTGGTGCAACTTGGTTGCACAAGAAGGAGAGAACAGAGACAGAGGCATTTTTTTTTCTTTCTCTCTCTCTTTTTTTTAAAAAAAATCTGCCCCTTCTTCCTCTGTAGAAGCTTATAGAATCTGATTATGGAAAAGTATAATAGTATAATTCATGTTGATACAAGGAACTTAAAAAGTTTTGTGGAAAGTGACATATTACCTTTTTAAAAAGATTTGTTTTATGTATTTGAAAGGTAGAGTTAGGGTGCTAGTGGGAGAGTGATTCTTCCATTGATTCACTCCCCAAATGGCCAGGATCAGAGAAAGTGTGACATGATCTGTGACTATCAAAGGCAACTTAGCCCATTTCAGAATTTTCCTTTGAACTGACTTTGTGTCCAAAACCCAAGAGGAAGGAGAATAATCTCTCTTTCCTTAAAACAAACAAACAAACAAACAAAACCCCAAAAAACAAAAAAACCAAAAACTGTGGATTCCCCACTACTCCCCATTCTGTGAAGTTTTTATTTGTAAAAATCAAGAATTCATGCTACGAGTTTAGTTTTCTTGACGAGCTAACCTGTGGATTAAATGGGGGTCTGGGAGTCAACCCCCCATAGCTAAACGTTAGTGAAGAGGCTGATAATATTGCCTGAACTTCCCATGGAAACCACAAGGCTGTCTAGGTGCTGAAGACAGGCTGCTCACTAGAGTAGAAATGATGATGGGTAGCCAGCCACCCAGAGGAAGAAGCAACTTAGGCTTATCATGCCTGGAATAGGAATGGTCCACATCTTTAAGATGTTGACTGCCATGCAGGTGAATGGCCAAAGGGCATGTGGAAGTTGATGGGAACTTATTCAGATTTATGATGTAATAATGTTAGATTTCTTTCCTACGTGTGTGAAGCAGCCCCAATCATTTGGTTCTAGGATTCCCTAAGTCTGGTCCTATGTTTAAAATAGTCTCTTCTTGACTTCTACTCATCATTAGGCTACTGCTCAAGTGCCCACTGGAAGGTTAGAAGAGGTTGGACTTCTACTTATGATATAAAATTTCCCATGTGGGATGCATTTTTGTGGTTCAGTAGTTTCTAAACTACTCGTTTTCAAAGATAGGAATATGACAAACAGTAGTTTCCAAATTGCATGTAGCTTAATTCGCAAAAGGATTTGGGGTTTTGGATTGAAAATCTGTCACATGGGATGGATGCACAGTAAACTTGGCAGGAAAATCAACATGAAGCAGAAAGCTGTTCCCCTGAGCCTCACTAATCTTATTTCAGATGGTTTCCATTAGGTGAGGTGTGACACTCAGGGTTCTTGTGAGTAAACGGTGACTTTTGAATGAGGTTTAAAGGACGTAATAGGTGTGTGGTAAGTTTAGCACAGAGCCTCATGCAAGCTTTCTTGATTTACATGTTGGTAACTTTATCATGTTCTCTTCATTGTTGGTAAATAGAGCTTGTGAACAAAATAAGATGAATAAGAAGGGTCTTAAAAAGTCTGTGGAAAGTTCACATTATGAAAAAAAACTATGCACGCATGGATTTCAAACAATTTTTGGCATCCAAATGAACTTGTGTTTGAATTCTATTTTTCAACAGTTTTTTTGCAAGTGTACTTGTAGCACCTGAAATTGGTTACACATTGAGGCTAAGTTGTCTAGCAGCTCTGCCCTGCTGCTGTCTTGCTGACTTTCTGTTTGCTCTGATTGTGATCTGTATGGGCTCTGTCTTGCCTTTAAGTCTCCCCAAGTGTGCATAAACAGATGGGTTTCTCTCCCTTTCACCTTCCCTTTCAGCACCACTGATGTGTGGAATTGTAGTCCAGCAGGCAAACCTAACGTTAGCTCCAAGTTGTTGATGAATACCTGTGTATGGATAGTGTTTCCTATATGCACGTAGGCACATGAATTTATTCTTTGTTAGGTCGGTATCCTGTCAGTCCAGAGAAATGTGCTGACTCTGAGCTAAGCTGGGTGAGGTATAAAATGCGCTTTCACAGAAGATGCTATTCTGTATGCTATCCAAGTCTCTGAATGATGTTCTCATGAATGTTTGAAGATACTTATCCCTTGAATTGCAAAAGTGTGACATTGAACTATAACTCACTGTGCCTAAGACTTGAAGGGAACCACACGCTTCTTCTGTCAAGGACCAGATAATGAATACTTTGGGCTTTTCAGATAGTATAGTGTCTGTCACATGTTTGTTTTCCCTGCTATGGCCAATCCTTTGGAACCATGGACGTCATTCGCTGGGGTGCAGTAGAAAGCTGGCTGAAAGGTTAGTGTTCAAAAGTAGGATGAGGGCTTGAGCTTTTGATCTGTAACATGCCTACTGCTAGGTGACACTGTCAGTGGAGGACACTGAAAACACCCTGGGATCCTGTGATAGAATCTTAGGAGAATCAGTGTAGACAAACTGACTTCCCATTCTTGAGTCATTCATTTGGTAATGGTGAATAGAGTTGGCCAAGACACCAACAACCTTCCTTTGTAGCCATGTGGTTATTGGAGTAAACTTGAGATGACTGTAAATTTCCCTTGTGGACTGTGCAGCAAGTACTTCATTAGTGGGTGTCATGAGTCCTGTGGTAACAATTTGTAAAGTCCTTTGAGGTGAAAGGCGAAATCATAAATATTAATTATAGCCATTGTTCTGATGAAAGGAGGATTACTGAGGCACAGAAGCCTCTAAATCCACCTATTAAACCATGTGCCGACTCTTAAGTTCTGGAATGAAGGGGTTAAATTTTATTAGAAAAAGTCCATGGGATTCTTCTGTGGTCTGAAGCCTAATAAAAGGCTCACTTTTCATAGGACATTGTTTTAGAAATACTTTCCAAGGCTTTCAGGGTCATTTTCATGAGAGAAAAAAACTCAATTAAGAAACTTTAAGCTATTAGTGAATTTCATCAGGAATGTAATAAGAAAGTCAGGCTATTGGTACAAAGTCCTCGATGTGAGTGTTAAATGAACCCCATCTACAGGACGGAATTCTTTTTTAAGGAAGTCTAAAACACATGCAATGCTCTTTGAAATAGTTATTAAACAGTAGAAAAATTAAGTAAATATTTTGAGTTACTATGGAGAATAATAATTAGAAATGTCTGGAGTGGCTTCATTTAGATTGAATTATTTGTTTGTGTGTATCATGACACTCACAAAATGCCATAAGCTAAAGGTGCTATGACTTACTATCCTTATGTATATCATCTTTTAAAGTCTCAAAGCTTAAAAGAGGAAAGAGATAGTATATCCTGATTTTAAAGAAGATTTATTCAGGAAAAAAGGAGGATGGTAAAATTCGAAGTAAACAAGTGAGTGACTCTCTGTTACTTTGTACATAGACCAATGAAAAGATTGGACCAAAGTCTTGATTTTTTTTTCCTAGGAATCATTTTTTTTTAATTATAGAAACAAATGATGAAATACAGATAACTTTTTTTAAAAAAATCATGTGTCATTTCAATATCTACAAAAACCCACCATTAACATTCCGTTGTCTTTAGTAATGCATAGGTTTTGAGCATGCTTAGATAGCATAGTGAATGCTGTGTTGTAAACAGCTGTTTCCATACAGAGTATCAGGTCATCTTTGCCTGCCATCCATTTAGCTTGCATGGAAAGCTTTTTTCAGCAAGATCTTCATGGCCACACAGTTTTCATCCATGAATATACTCCCTATTGTTTGTTTAACTCTTCCTGTTAGACATAGTGATGCATTGGCCAGAAAGTATTCAGATACAGTAGCAGAAACTGATCTTAAAGAAACTTAGACAAAAAGGGAGGTTGGATGATTTCCTCAACAGGGATGGAAGACAGAGTCTGTTCAAGCCAAGGCTGGCAGTATTAGGACTGACTTTCCATTTCTCAGCCTGTTGTCTCACTTCTCGTTGTCACTCACTCTGCCACTTTAGATGGCTTCTCTGATGGAGACTCTAGAGTTTCAGGGGGGTCCCTGAGGAAGAGGCTTATTGGCAGTCCTGGGAGGAAGGGAGCTCTTTGTTCCAGCTGCACTCTGAAATCTCTGGCAAACAAAGGTTTGCCTTTGGGCAAGGACTCCTGAGCTAAGTGATGGAGCTAACAGGAGGCTTGGACTGGGCCTCCTTGTGACTGGGGAAGGAGCAGAGGAGTGCAGAGGAGGCGGACTTCATAAGAGGCCCAATTTTCTCCTTGAGGGGACAGGGAAAGATTGAACCTAGAGAATTGGAAACTAAATGTACTGCAGATAAACTTAAAGCCTTGTCAATTATGTGGGCTGTTACCAGGTTATACTATCAAGTAGATATACTAAAATTCCACAAAAAAGTAAAACTAGAGGTCTGTGGCTCTGTGGTTCAGGTTCCTGTTTGGGATGTCTGCATTATATATTAGTGTGCCTGGGGTCAGGACTCACCTCTGCAATACGCATCCTGGGAAGCACAGGTGGTGGGTAAGGGGCCCATATGTGGGAGGGCCAAGGTGAATTCTGGGTTTGTGGCTTCAGCCTTGGCTGAGCCTAGGCATTGCAGACATATGTGGAGTAAAGCAGTGAATGAACGACAACTTCCTTTCTGTTGGTCTGCCTTTAAAATGCAAATAAACAAATAAACTTTGAAAAAGAATTAAAATAGACATCAACTTTTCCATATATTTATTACCTTGTCTTTTTAAAACAACTTCATGGTGGGTGTTTGGCACTATGGTTAAAGACACTGCTTGATACACCCGTGTCAAAGTGCCGGCGGTTCAGCGAGCCCTGGTTCTGCCACTGACTTCAGCTTCTTGCTAACGTACACCCTGGTAGGCAGCAGATGATGGTCCTAGTGGTTGGATTTCTGCCACTCAGGTAGGGGATTGGATTGAGTTCCTGGTACCTGGCTTGGGGGCTGGCCCAGTACCAGTTATTGTGGGCATTTGAGGAATGAACCAATGAATGACAGATCTGCTTCTTTTCACTTCTCAATAAATAAATAATTTGAAATTTAAGAAAAGGAAACACTTCAGGAGACTAAACCAACATCTTGGAGTGACAGTACAAGAGGTGTTGAAAAAGTTGTTGGAAAATGTACATTATGAAAAAACTATGGATTTAAAAAAAACTTTTGCACCAAAATGAACTTACTTAATTCATTTTCTAGGAACTTAAAAATGTCTCCTCTGATGGCATAAAGGCTTAAGAATTGTAGTTCCTTAGCTATTCTGTTTCAAAGCTTCTTAGAAACAGAGCGTGTTCTCGCCCCTAAGTACATTGTGTCTGTTTTTCCTTTTCTTTACTGAAGAAATTGGTTTCAATTTCTCCAGTCCTATTTCCTGAATTAAGGAACTTCCTGCATTAAGAAGTTCATTATCTGAATTACAGCTTGCTGTAATCATTCCACAGAGAAGCCAGCATAACTCCAAGTTGCCCTGGAGTTGAAGTAAGACTCCCTTGATCTCTTCCCTCGATGAAGTTAGGCTTGTGTGTTCATTAAATGTTTTGCGCAGTCACCTTCATCTTCTTGGTTATTAGGTGAGACGGTATTTAAGACAGTGTGATAGGAGGAAATTGGCTGAGTGTGAGAGGCATAAAAAGAGCTGCATCTCAGGAGAGGAGCTAGGAAAACCACTCTTTTTCTTTCTCCTCTTCTGTCACCTGCGACGTGTGACAGTGACCCAGGCTGTCCCTCCTGTCCCCTGCTGCCACACCTCACCCCGGCAGCACTGCACACAGTAGCCATTCCATAATATTATCTCTTTTTCCTGCTAAGTGGAGTATAAGGAACTTTCTCTTTTGTAAAGGAAATTTCCATCAACCTGCTCTCTCATGAACTCTGGGGAAGAACTCTGAGTTGACCTCGTAACAAACCTTGCTAAACAACCAAAATTAGCATGTGTTTCTCAGTCACTTCCCACAACCTAGCCCACCTTGGAAGCCCACCTGCTCTTTCCTTGTGTTTAAACTCTTTTCCACACATTATCAAGTTGTGCTAAAGTAGCATACCCTTACAAGTCCCAGGGTATTACCACTTCTGTGAGGCCAGGAGTTTTGTGAAAATATCCCCTGTCTATCAAAAGAACAGCAAGACTGAATCCATATGCAGTGTCTGAAGTTTCTGTTGTGACCAAATTTATTTGCCAATTTTAAAATGAGTGCTTGGATTAGACTGAAAATAGAATGTACATGGCTGGTATCAAAACTGACTAAATGAAACAATTTTGTACTTTCTAACATATATACAATACCCTATAAGTTATGTGTAAGAGAAGGAAAAACCTTTACTTTCTTAGGTTCATTGATAGGGGTCTGTGAATTAGAATTACAGATGACAAATTAACACAAAAAAGTTATACTTCGTATGCACATCAGGTGTATGTGTGTGAGTGTGTGTGTAGGGGCTCGGGCAAGAAATGAAAACCACTTAGGCAATTTGGGAAAACAGGATGTTAGCTTTGCTTCCGAATTATTGGAAGATGGAGAGTTAGGTACCCCACCTTCACTGAATACCAAAATTGATTTTAGAAGTACTTATGCTGATACTGTTTCTTGGGAGCAACAGAGGGATTGAAGGAAGTGATTCACAAAAGTCAGAAAAAAAGTGAAAAAAAAGGATTAAAATTACACACAAAGCTCACAGAGAGATTATAGTGGGTGTGTAGCTGGAGTTGGTTAGATTATGGAAGGCTCAGAAATAGAATGAAGTGATAGGTCAGAGACTGACCTGGGGCTCTGGGTTGGAGATTCTGGAAAAGTGGGTGGAATCCAGGGAAGCCACAGAGTTTTGATTTGTGGCAGCTGCAAGGAAGGTGGTGTCATGCAGAGGCAAGGGGTGGATGTGGCGTTCAAGCCCGGGCTTCTTTCCTGTCTCTCCTCGCCCTGTGGTCAGATCTGCAGGGCTGTCACTCCTCCGGAAGCAGGTGCAATGGTAAGCTAGAAAGGGACACCATACAGGAAGAGTAACATCTTTTAAAAAATATTATTGATTATTTTTAATTTTTAATTTTCTTCTTGATATTGTTTACATAGTTGAGAGGCATGCAGTTCATGTAGATCTGTGGTTATGATAGGGGGGATCAGGTATGGAAGAAAGTGGGTGGGACAAATGGTTCAGGTGTTTTTTTTCTCCTGTGTCTGCAGGGGAGGAAGGGGGAAGGCTGACCCTTGCTGTCAATCTACATCAGCACCTAGGGGTAGGGGATGATCATTGATGATGCCTTAGAGACCCTGATGTGAGGAAGAGTGTTTCAAAAGTGTTACTTGAATGGTTTTGCTAGGCTTGAGAAGTTGTGGGTTTCATTGCTCTAGGGTTGAGAAAATCTTTCCAAGGTCTATTGATTGACAAAGCCTACTGTAATGCAGCCACAGACCCAACATCATGCTGCCAAGCTTGGCTAGGAGAATTGTCCAACCTGTTCTGCTTTCCATCATCCAACAAGGCAGTCAACATCCCCTTTTGGCCTAGATAAGCTGGCCATCATGTCCCTTTTATACATAGGGTTTGCTGTTTACTATACAGGCATCAGCAACTGAGGACCAGTCCTGATACATGCATTCCAAGGTCAGACCACACATCCTGTGCTTTTCCCTGTGGCCACAGTTTAACTCCCTCTGTCTAGTTGGGAAGTCGTCGAAGAAACCTTGCTTGGGTTAACCTCAGAATTGATTCTTGTGTGCTTCAGACAGCGCAGGGTCAGGTTTGGTCTGCCACCTGCCACAGCCAACACACATACTGGTGGATGAAGCTGCCTGGTCAGTTCTGCCCCAGCCCTATATATCACACAATCTGATGTGTGCCATGGCCCTGCCTAGGTAGCCTGCTGCAGCTGGCATGGCCTAATCAGGGCATTCCCTAATAACTCCCACCAGGCCTATTCCCAGCCCTGGTTTCTGCATTTGTCAGCCTCTGCTGTCGCCTAGACCAGCCCAGACCAGCCCATATCCCGTCCAACTCTTGTGTATACCGTTATGCTGAGACTTAGTTCAGCCCCATTATGTCCCCAGCGCTGGCCCTCACGTATGCTGGCAGGTGCCACTGCCTTGTTTAACTTGGCCTGCCTCCAGGCCTGGTTCTTGTGCTCACCAAAAGTAGGTATAGCCTAACAGGGGAGTGCCCACATTTCCCCTGCCAGGCATGTTCTCAGGCCCAGATTTTGTGCCTTCCAGAGGGTATTGCAGTCCAGCCTGACATGACTCATATCCAGATCTTGCACTTGCCAGTAGGTGTGGTGGCCTAGTTTAGTCTGGCCCACCCTTACTTCCAGTTCTCACACTCACCAGTGGAAGTAGCATTTCAGCAAGGTAATCCCCCAATTTCCCCCACTAGGCCTTCTCCCAGGCTCTGGTCTTGTGTGTGCCAGGAGGTGCAATGGCCCAGTCTTAGATGGCTCATCCCCAGTCTTGGCATTTGACAGCAAATGCTGTAGAGTGGGTCAGCCCAACATACCCCAGTCCTAGCTCTCACTGGTGCGTCCAGCAGCCTAGCTCAGCCTGGTTCATTCTCTGTTCCAGCCCTTATGTGAACTGGCAGTTGTTGTAGTCCAACTTGGCTTGTCTTGCACTCTGTCCTCACTCTCACTTGTGTGAGTGGATGTTGAAGCCTAGCCCAGCCTGGCCTGTCCCAGACCCAGCCCACACAAACATTGACAAATGCTGCAGCTTGACCTAGCCTGGCCCACCATTTGCTCCCCAGTGGGAGCTGTAGCCTCATAGGGCAGTTTCCTGAGTTCTACCAGGCCTGCTACAATTCCCAGATCTCATGCATGCCAACAGGTGCAGTGGCCCTTCTTGGCATGGTCTGCTCTCAGTCCTGCCCCTTCTATACTTTGGCAATTTCTTCAGCCTGCCCTACCTGGCCTCCTGTGTCAGGTGGGTTCCTGTCAGGTGAATTCTGTGGTCCAGGCTGGCTTGGCCCATCACCACTCCCAGTTCTTCATGTAAACCAGCAGTTGTTACATTCCCACTGAGGTGAGCCCACAAGTCCTCCATATAATCTGCCTCCATATATGGTTCTCTTGCATACTGGTGGGTGCTGTGACCCAGCCTGATGTGGCCCACCTTCTGCTTTGATACTTGTGTACAGGTGTTGTGGCTTACCCCAGCTAGGCATGCCCCCAGCCTCAGCTTTTATGTGTGCCAGCAGGTAGCAGGTGATGCTACTTAGCCCAGCCCAGGTTTCCCATGTGGTCAGATATTTGGCCTAACCCAGACATGCTCTGTGGTTTCCTCCCTTCAAACCATTCCGTCTCAGCTTCCTTGCCTATGTGAGTGCAGTGTCCTGGTTCATGGAAGACTCCAGAAGTCATTCCTCTTCTGTCAAATATACCCTCAGCTGCTCCCACTGCTATATGTCTCCAAGCCCCCTTCCCTTGGGAATCTGCAGCAACCTTACCTGGGTGCCAGTGTGTTCTGGCCCAGAGTTTGCCACCTTCCCCACTTATCTTTAAAAAAAAGGAATAAGTAATTATGCTGGCATACTGGTGTAGTTAACACAAATTTGGCATTAAGCAGGTCCAGCATGCCCACCAGCCACTGGCTGCTTTTCTCCCAGAAGTGTAACACTTGCCTAGGTACAAGGCAACCTATATAATTGCCTTTAACTCAGGGATCAGTTACATCTTGATCTTTGCTCATCTAGGTCAAGCTCAACAAGCCCAGACACTTGCAGGTTATCCAGTTTGTGCACTTTGGTACCAGTGACTATGTGTGCTGTGTTTCAGAAGACACAGGATATATTTCAGGAACACAGTCTCTGGAGGAGAAACCAGATTCTTAAGGTGATAAGGATGCAAAGTTACCTACAAGAAGACATTGTGAACTCCAGAGTTTCTCAGAGACTTTACGTGCCTTAAATGCCATCTGTTTCTGTGTTTTAAAACAAGGCCGCCCATTTTAGGGGGGAACCACTGAATTGATCTTTCTGAGCAACAGAGACCATATATGAGAATCAATCTTCTAGAAAATTAACTGAATAGGACTTACATATGTTTCTGAGTGAGTACAGAGAGTTTCAATGAGTTCTAAAAGAAAGAAAAGTATTATTTCTTGCAGAAACTAAGAATGCTTGTTGGCTCTTGGACCAAAGCGAAATTGTTTTCACTTGCTCAGCTTAAAACTGTTTCATTTTCATTGATTAAGTGAGAGATTAAAGGGTCAGGCTTGTGGGCATATGTAGGTGTGGTAGCTACTTTATATGTATATGATATGATTTTCAACAATGTTGCTGAAGATGTAGAGAAAAGGGAATTTGTGTGTTTTGTTGGTGGGAATATAAATTAGTGCAGGCACTGAGGAAAACAATATGGAGGCTTATTTCAAAAACTAAAAACAGGGCCTGATGCAGTAGCCTAGTGTCCAAAGTCCTCGCCTTGCATGTGGATCCCATATGGGCACCGATTCTATCCAGATGCTCCACTTCCCATCCAGCTGCCAGCTTGTGGCCTGGGGAAGTAGTAGAGGATAGCCCAAAGCTTTGGAACCCTGCACCCATGTAGGAAACCTGGAACAAGATCCTAGCTCCTGGCTCCTGGCTTCAGAATGATTCAGCTCTGGCCATTACAGCCACTTGGGGAGTGATCCAGGGAATAGAGGATCTTTTTCTCTGTTTTTCCTTCTCTCTGTTAATCTGCCTTTCCATTAAAAATAAATAAAATCTTAAAAAAAATACAGATTTGTCATTTGAGCCTACATATTTAAAAGACATGAACTCAGTGCATCAGAGAGTCACCAGTTCTACCATACTGTCATCATCACTGTTCCCAATAGCCAAGGTACGGAATCAAACATGGTGTCCATTATCAGGTGAATGAATATGGACATGTAGTAGTATATATGCACTGTGGAATATTATTCAACTGTAAGAAAGTGAAACTCAATAATCTGTAGCAAAATGGTTAGCATCATGTTGAGTAAAATAAGCCAGAAATAGAAAGAGAAATACTGCATGTTCTCCTTTGTATGTGGGAACTAAAAAAAAAAATAAATCTTCAGAATGGCAGGAGTGTTACTATTTTACAGGTGAGAAATTTGATATTTGCGTGGCTAGCTGAAGGTCATCTAAGAGTTACATGGCTGAAGCAGTAATTTAGCAAAGTTCTGACTAAGTCCAGATTCCATGATTAAACCCCTGGTTCTTGCCCATATAACCTCTTACAGGCTGCTTCTAGGATTGCTATAGATTTATTTTGAAAAGTTCATTTTTAAAAAACTTATGTAATTCACACAGAAACTGTCAATGTCTGTTTTTGTTTGGTTTTTGTTATCAAGTAGAGTGCATATCTGGTCTTTGGTGTCCTAGTGGCCAATTATAGGACAAACAACTCAAACTGGCAAACCACTACCAAATAATTGTTGGTGCTTTGGAGTGGGAGGAAACTCAAATTGCTCAGGATCAACCTGTGAGAAAACTGGGATGTTGGTAAAATGGCTTCCATTATTACTTTTTGCCCTGACTTTGGTGTTTTCTCTGCCTGAACTCTCAAATCTGCGGAACTGCTAACTTGACTAGAATCATACCAGCAGTGACAATTCAGGTTAAGGTATTGGTGACTGCATGTCATCATTAAGCTTTTTATCATCTTTTCAAAAGGAAATAAACTATAAGGGAAGATAATGGTTGACACAGAGAAAGTAACCACTGGCAAGGATTCATCGATCTACCCAACTTTGGGTAGGTTCCTGAAGTTGGTGCCAGGCCCATCTATGCCTATCCTTACAAAAGAACCTTTTAGCAAGAACCCTGTTAAGTTGTGCCAGAATCTACTGTGTACTATATTTGAACACCTTGATTCTAATTGGTTATTTCATCCTTCACCATCCTCCAGGTGTTTAGTCTGATCACACTGACTTGTCTTTCAGTGAAATCTGGTTAGCTCAGTGTAATGATAATTCCCACCCCCCTTACCCATGAGATCTCCTCCAGTCATTTTTCATCTACCAACACCCACTGTGACTCTTGATCCCCACTGGCTCCTGTTCTGTTTGGAATTGAGCCCAGTTTCATAGTGAGGCCTCTTCTTGATTACAACAGTATTGAATAGAGTCAGGGTTTTTTTTTTTTTTTAAATCAATTTACTTTCTAGTTCTGGTTTGCTTTAACGGTCTTGAGGCATTCATTCATTTTTCAGGGTCGAACTCTTGGTAGCAAGCTCAACCCTGAAATGTAAGGTAGTGTAAAATTCATGCTGCCCTCAGTGAAATTATATTTCAGTATATGAGATAGCTATGTTAATACTATCATGATACTTCATGGAAAGGAGTCTGCTGAGAGCAGGGGGAGCTGCTGAAGGTGGTCAGGAATGCAGAGAAATGCAGCTTTCCTTTGACTAGTCATCTACATTTTCTAAGACTCACATTTGAACTGTGAGATGTGAGGGTTAAAGGTCTCTCATGGGTTTCAACAATTGTTGGGCAACCTCATTTTAGGTGCCTTGGGTTGGTGAATCAGAATTTCCATGTGATCTTTAAGGTGTTTTGGGGGCATGAGAAGGGTTGTTCTGAATGTCAAAAGAGGTCTTAGCACTGGAGTGCAGATTTCATATTCCTGCTAGTCCCCGGGTATGGGCACAAGTATAGAGAAGTGACTTCCTTTTATGGAACCTTCCCATAAAGAAGGATTTGGGGGTGTAGTAAAACTGCTTTTCATGTGTAACGAACCATGTCAATGACTAATATATGATTTGGAGGAAGCAGAAATGCCTTTTGTCAAGTCATTGCTAACCTTAGTGAGGCATCCATTTCTTGTGGTCCAGGTGATGAACACAGTTGGGTGGCTGTCTATTCTTAATTATGTTGATAATGTTTCCCTGCATTATCTGATAGATGTGTTTACATTTCTTTGAACATAGTTAAAAAGTCGTATTAATATATAACATTTTCACTGTTGTTATTAAACACAGAGAGTGCTTAATGCTTTTTTAAAAAAAATAAAAGATACATTTATTATTTCTGTTTGAAAGGTAAGGTTATAGAGAAAAGGAGAGACAGAGAGAGAAATCTTCTATCTGCTGGTTCACTCCCCAAATGGCCAAAATGGCTGGAGCTGAGTTGATTCCGAGCCAGGAGCCAGGAGCTTCTGCTAGGGTTCCTATGCGGGTGCAGGGACTCAAAGACTTGAGCCATCCTCTGCTACTTTCTTATAAGCAGGGAACTGGATTGGCAGTGGAGCAACTAGGACTAGAACCGATGGCATTGTGGGATGCTCATGCTGCAAGTAGGAGGGTTAGCCTGTCAAAGGTAAGACTTTTAAGGCTCTTAAATGGGGGCTTTATTATTATTATTTAATTACTTGTGAGGATGCTGAAGTTACAGTAAAGAGCCTCCAATGATATAGTCAGTCAGCTGGGCATAACATTCAGTTTTAAAAGTTTGTAATGCTAAAAATTGAATGCAAAATAATCTATTTGTGATGAGTATATTTAATTTTCCTTTATAAAAACAGTGATTGATTTGAAAAGCAGAGGAAAAGAGACTGAGAGACCGGATTAGTAAGCTCCTGATGGTTCATTTCCCAAGTGTCCCCTGGCTGGACTGGACCAGGCTGGAGCCAGAAGCTGAGAGCTAGCCACATGAAGACTTCCTGTGCCTTGTAGGTATCCAATCAGGGAGCCACCACTGTCTCCCAAGATTGATCACAGCAGGAAGCTGGAGCCAGAGCCATTGCTGGGAGCTGAGCCCAGGCTGTACGTCGGTGGAACACGATTGTCTTAACTGTCAGGCTAAACACATTGCCTTCTTATTTTAAAAAAATTTTTTAAAGTTGACTTCTTTAAGAAAAAAAAAAATGAAAGAATGTGTACTAAATTCTAAGTGCAAAGTTGCCTACTTTTCTTTAGTTGACTAAACAATTTAAAAACAACCCAACCAAACAAAAAACAAAAACCACTACCACCACCACCACTGACAACAACAATAACAATGACAACAACAACAGCAACAACACCTGTTACCCTAACTCAGAGAGGTGTTGCCCCTGTGTTCCCCTGCAGGGTGACGCTCAGACCCCCCTGGAGAATTCCAAGTAGAGTCCCATGTGTGTCCTAGAGCCATCTGTCTTATTAGTGTCCCAAGAGTTGGGCCACAGTACTCTGCATTTACAAAAATAATAACAAACAAACAAAGAAAAAATAAAGCTGTGGAATTGATATAATCTGGCAGATCTGAGAAGCAGTGCCCTAAAGGAGACAGGGATTTAAATCTGTCCATCTTATCCTAGCCTCACTGAATATGTTCCTGTAATGGTTTAAGGGAATAATGCCTTTGTTGTAGGCTATTTCCTGTTGATGAACGACCAGCTGGAAGAAGCTGTCTGGAGGATCTTTCAATTCAGACTGCCAATAATGACGCAGCTTAAATATACGCCTGCAGTTCCAACGTGTAAAGTTTTCCTTCTACAGGGGAACATTGCACTGTTCCGGGGTTTGTCCTAATTGCATTCCTTTCCTAATTCATTGCTCAAATGCCACAGTGCTCCAAAACGGAACAAATAAACAGGAAGATCAAAGTGTCTGGCCCTGCTGGAACAAACAGAGGCAGAGAGGCGGGGAAAGCATCCCCCCCGCCCCCTCCCGCTCAGGTGCCTTTTTCTGCAATGTTCTATTTGCTTAGCAGGGATTTGTACCGACTAATGTGCACTAGGTTGCCCTCGGTCTCGTTACAGATTACACGCCATTTCCTTTCCTGGGCTGCTAAGTAATTCTTAGGGAATTAGTCCCCTGCCGCCCCCACCGTCTCCTGGGCTTGGCTCACAGAATAACCAGCACATGTGCTTCCACTGGAGGTGCCGGGACGGCCCTGGTCTGCCTTTTGAGCTGTTCTGGCTGGAATTGCAGTCCTGCCAGGTGAAGACAACGCTCATACCTTGGGTTTTGTTACCAGGCAACAGCGTTCCATGTGCCAATTGCCACCATTTCCTTCTCATAGTATTACAGGCCTTATTATTAACATTCAGTTCAGAGAAATTGCTGTCATTATGTGAAGTAACTTCCTTTAGAGGTTATTCATTAACCTTAGGTATTTTACTGTGTAATTATAATTGCCAAGAGCCCCAGGCTTGGAAAACCTTTGAACTCCTCAAGGTATTAAGGGATGGCAGAAAGGATATTATCTGATTTCCCCCCCCCCCTTCTCCAGTTAAGGTTTCATCTGGAAGGTCCCGATCCCTTGGCGAGGTGTCTGTCTTTCCTGCAGCCTGTATTCCTCTGTTCCCCCATTGCCAGGTGGCAGATCGGTGTCTGATTCCCCCCGATTCACCTGGAACTACAAGGAAAACTGCTCCCCCAGTGGAAGCCCACGTGGTGGGTCGCACTGGACGCTGGGCGGGCACGCTCGTGCCTCCTTGGCGGGGCTCGGTGAAGAGCTTGCACAATGCCTGGAGTTGCACCTTGTGTACAACCTTGTTCCGACACAGCGGAAGGCCGTCATCCTATTGCTCATTCGATGGCTCCATAAAACCGCACTTCTTTTTTTTTTTTACTCCCAGGCTTTCAGAGCCAGGTGTGCCTTCCATAATACGCTTATTATACCACGATGCTCAGTAGCTGGTGCTTATACCATGACGCACTGCAATGCGATTGCCAAGAGACTTCGGTGGCCCCACTCAGTGCTACTTCAGATGACACATTTTACGTCTATTTGCAGGGAACAACAAAACAAAAAAAAACCCAAACAGCCCCACACTATCTTCGTGTCTTTGTTTCAGATGAACAAACCAAAGTAGCTGGTAGCTAACCCTCCCTTCCTGCACCACACCCCCACCCCCACTACCTGTACTTGCAACGCGGCGCCCTAAAAAAGGAAACCTGTTTTCTCCACCCAGTCTCCCCGCGGTCCTCCACTCCCCGCACCCCATCTTTCTGGCCTCCACCCAGACCCTGAGAAGCGGGCCGGGCATTCGGGGTAACCCGATCCCCGAGTTGGGGAGGCGAGGAGGCCAGGCCACGTGACCCTGCCTGCCAGCCCGCCGCGGGTGAACGCATACCTGGCTTGGAAAACTAGGGGACGGGTGAGCCCGGAGCACGCTCAGCGAAGCCTGCACCTCAAAACAGATCTTTATGAAAAGGGTGCTTTGCTTCCCTTGCCTCAGACAGCTACCACTTTGATCATCCCAAATGACAAGGCACGGTTGGCCGTGGGGTTTTATGGCTTGAGCCGAGCTGCGAGACAAAGGCAGCGCGATCCCGACGAGGAATAGGCGGAGCGGGTTTTATGGGAGCAGCGGCGCAAGTCTGGACGCGGAGGTTCCGCGCTGGGCGGGCAGGGCGGCGCTGCGGGCGGAAGGCCTCACCTGGCGGCCCGGCCCTCTGCCCGGCTTCCCTGGCTCTCACTCCTTCCCAGCCCCCCACCGCCGCTTGTGTTCTTGACAGCCTCCAACTTTGATCTGTGAGCTGGGGGTGGGAGGAAGAGGGGACACTTTGATATACTTGAAAAGGCACCAGGATCTGCTGCTTTCTCCCCAAATGAAGGGCTTGTGGGGAGTTTGGGAACTGGAAGGAACATGCTGTCACATGTAATCTAATGAGCTAGCCTCGCCTTTCAGCGCCTATTAACCAATCAGCCAACGCTTTCACAGCACCAGTATCAATGGTGGGTGCTCATGGGATGCAGGGTCTTTGCTTTGAAGGTCTGCGTGGTCCTGTTGGCATGTGGGGGTGCGTGAACATAAGACAAGATCCTAGCCAACAGGTACTGACTCACGTGTGGGGCCCTTTCCTTGCCACCGCAGCACGCCATCCAGCAGGCAGTATGGCATCTCCATGAGAGTGCGCCTGGCCCCAGGGCTCGCTCACAGTGTGCCAGTGTGCAGGATGGGCAGGCTCCAGAGAGCCAGCTGTGCTTGCCAGGGAAGGCCAGTGGTCAGTTGAGCTCAGCTCCTGTTCTTGCTGGTCACCCTTCTTCTGGGAGCTCTGGGATTCTGCTGAGGGTCAGCTGCTAGTGCTTTCTGAGCCACCATTGCCCTCTGGGACCCTATGCCGGCTCGTTCTGTGCTCAGCAGTCACATCGCAGCTCATTGTTCCCTAGCTCACTGTAATCTTGTCCTGTCCTCCGAGGTTTTCTTCTCCAAGTCTATAGGAAAGACTGATTTCAGAACAGTTAAACATACACAGTAGGACTTCACCTGGATGAAGTGGGCCTTGGTCACTGCTCCAAGCTCTTCTGCTAATGTTGCATGTTTGCTGTGCCTTATGTGGCTGAGACTTCCCTGAAGTGCTTGACCCACAGTCAGGAAGAGTCGGTAGCCCCAGGGCAGTGTGTCAGCTGGGCATCCCCCACCCAGCTTGCTGCCTGTGCTGCTTGAACTCCCTCGTGATGGTGAGAGACCAAACAGAATGTGGTTTTCCCAGGTAGGCCAGCATTTTGATATATATTTTTAATAGTGTGGAACACTAGCCAATAGGATTTTATGAGTCTCATGGGGAGACACTTCCTTTGACCTGGTGTATAATCTCACTTCTTTGGACGCTGGGCTAATTACAGCAGCTCCCTTGGGCATGGGTTTGAATGGAGAATGTTCTGGGGGTAGGAACGTTTCAGGTTGGAAAGAATCAGCTCCAGGATACAGTTGAGTCCCTAATCCGCCCAGTTGACCAGGATTAGGGAGGGCTGGACACCCTTGTTTAGTGTTAAGTCCCTCTTCTGTTAACTCCAAATATGGCGATCTGAAGATGTACTCCTTCTCTTGTTTCTAATGAGCACATCATTTCCTGGTAAAAACAATGCAAAAGGCAGAGTGAGAATGGGCAACCCCTAGTTAGATTTGTGGGCCTGCTACTAACCAGTCACCCCAACTCCCCACCCATGTACATGAGCCTTTGTTTTCTTCAGGACATAAAATAAAAATCTGGACTGAGCTAGGCTGTCTGTTCATCAAAACAGGTGCACTTTTTTTATTTCTTATGTAGTGGGGTGCTGTGTAGGATACCTGTGTGAAAACAGAAAAGGGGATCTGGTGATAAAACCCATCTCATCCTGCTGCAGAGGCTTGCTTGGGCCCCTTCCTCCTTGGCTCCAGTCATCATTGGTTCTCCTGCACACTTTGGTGATGGTGAGGCAGCTTGGGACTCCTGGTTGTCCAGTTTTCTTGGGTTAGAAATTGCATGAAGGAGAGGAGTAGAAGACAAGACTAGAACTGAAATGTTAAGTCTAGATTCTAGATTGCCATGGCTGCTAGGCCAAGGACATTGTTTTATTGGAACTCCCAAACCACCAATGATTTCTTGAGACAAAAATGTTGTCTGTTATGATTTGTATGCAGCTGTGAAAAACAGAATAGCAGCTGAAGTAGTGCTAAGAGTTATTTCTTCCCCAACATGACTCTGGAGGATTGAAGATCAGAGCCAATGTGTGAGCTCCATGCAGTCATCAGGGATCCAGGCTTCTTCAATTTTCTACTTTTTTCTGTTCTAGTGACATAGGCTTTCATCTTCACGGTTACCTCGGCTTCTGAGATGGTTGCTGGAGTCCACCCATTGCACTTCCACTGCAGGCTAGGAAGAGAGGGACAGACTGGGAAGAGGGACATGCATCCTAGCTGCATGGAGTTCACAGTTGATTTTCATACTTTCTGTTGGTCACAACTGAGGGTTTCTTCTGGGAAGCCATGTGACTAGCTGAAACTGAGCTTGGTTTTATCAAGAGAGAAGGGAAAAGGGAAATGGAGAGGCAGCTAGGTGTCAAAGGTATTGACTGCCCAGTCGGCTTGTGTTCCGTGGCAGTTGTTGGGAAACTCTGGGTTACCAGGAAGGATGAGGGCCTGAAACAGAGTGTCAAGATGGGAAGATGGGTAGGACACAGAAGGAAGACCTAATGCAGAGGGGGGCCCACAGTTCTTTGTAAGCTGGGTAGGATTTTAGCACCTGGAAGAAGGGTGCAAAGACCACAGCTTGTTTGGAAACCTTACGAAAGGGATCCTGCCGATGCTGTGGACTCAAATAAGGACATTGGAGGAGTAGAAGTTTAGAAAGGATATGAATTAGGTTTTGTACACATTGAGTTTATTCAGTAGATTTATACACAGCAGGAAGGGGAGAAAGATCTTCCATCCATTGGTTTACTCCCCAAGTAGCTCCCACAGCCAGAGCTGAGCTGATCTGGAGCTAGGAGCTAGGAGCTTCCTCTTGGTCTCCCACATTGTTGCAGGGTCCCAAAATTTGGGCTATCCGCATGACCACATGGGAAGTAGAACATTTGAGATACAAACTGACAACCATATGGGATGCTGTGTTGGAGGTTTAGCCAATAGAACCACTGTACCAGCCCTGGAATTAAAAGTTTATGTAAGGCACAGACCTGGTTCTAACGGTTAAAATCCTTGCCTTGAATGTGCTGGGATCCTATATGGTCACTGGTTCGAATCCTGGTGGCCCCGCTTCCCATCCAGCTCCCTGCTTGTGGTCTGGAAAAGCAGTAGAGGACGGCCCAAAGCCTTGGGACCCTGCACCTGCGTAGGAGACCTGGAAGAAGCTCCTGGCTCCTGGCTTCGTATTGGCTCAGCTCCAGACATTATGGCCACTTGGAGAGTGAACCTTTGGATGGGAAATCTTCCTCTCTGTCTCTCCTCCTCTCTGTATATCTTCCTTTCCAACAAAAATAAATAAATCATTAAAAAACGTTTATGTAAGGCAAAATAATAATAGAAATCCATGTGTGATTTTTTTCATAGTATGTATTTTTTGTGATTCTTTTTTAAAGACCCTTCTATGGTACATTTCCAAATGAATATTAAGTTCAGCTTTTTTTAAAAAAAATTCTAATGTATAGAATGTCCTAATGTCTTAGAACCTTTTCAGAAATTGATAAAAAAATTTTTTTAAAAAGATTTTATCTTTATTTGAAAGGCAGCTTTATAGGCATAAGGAGAGACAGAGAGGTCTTCTATCCCGTGGTTCACTCGCCAGATAACCATAATGGCTGGAGCTTAGTTGATCTGAAGCCAGGAACCAGGAGTTTCATCTGGGTCTCCCATGTGAATGCAGGGTCCCAAGGACTTGAGAGATACCTCTGCTGCTTTCCTGTTTTCCCAGGCCATAGGCAGGGACCTGCGTCAGAAGCAGCTGGGGTTCAAACTAGGGCCCATATGGGATACTGGTGCCATAGGCAGGCATGCAGCCTACTTAAGCCATGGTGTGCCCCCCTAACTTTTTTCTTAAGGTCTTCTGTTAATTCTGGTTAAGTCAGGTGACCAACACAGCCACCTTTTCTCTTCTCCATTGTACCCCACCTGCATGGAAGTTCTTTCCCACTGTTGGGCTTAAAGATCCTGACAGTCATGACAAAGACCTGCTTCAGGCAAATGTACATTTCTTAGAAGGGCTTTGGTTGGGCCCAAGTACTTGAGCCATCGCCTGCTGCCTCCCAGGGTGCATATGAGCAGGAAGCTGCAATCAAAAGCAGAGGTGGGTTTTGAGCCCAAGTAGCCTGATATGGGTGGGATGCAGTATCCCAAGCAGTGGCTGGTACCTGCTTCAAAGCCTACCCTTGGGTGGCAGGATTGAAATCCTTGAGCTCAGGGCATTATGGAGATAACTTCTAGTGCCTTTTGACTGAAAAGAGACAACCTGGGTTACAAAATTCTAAGTGAAAAGTTCAAAAAAGAGTGCAGTTACTGGTATGCCTTGGTGGTCAGGCCTGGGCTAGATGGCTTTCCCTTCAGAATTATGAAGGCATTGTTCTGCTGATTTGTGGTGCCAGTGTTGCTACAGGGAGGGATTGCGCTTCTGCCTCCTTTTCCTTCCTTTTGTGTGTGTGTGTGTGTGTGTGTGTAATTTATTCACTTAAAGGCAGAATAACTGAGAGGGAGAGACAAAATGTTTCCATCTCCTAGTTTACTCTTGAAATGGCTGCAGCAGCCAGGATTGGGCCAGACCAAAGCCTGTAGTCAGAAATTTCATCTGGGTCTCACAGGTGCATGTCGGGGCCAAGGTACCTGGGTCATCTTTTGCTGCCTTCTCAGGCACGTTAGTGGGGAGCTGGACTGGAAGTGAAGAAGCCAGGCCTTGAACCAGCAGTCTCAAGCAGTGTTTTAACTTACTGTGCACAGCACTGTGCCCCACTAGTCCTTTAGTTCCACCCAATTTTCTTTCTGTAAAAGTTTTGGGAATCTCCTCAAGCCTGGTGAGGGATACTTTGTTGCAGATTCCTTAAATCACTTAGTGTGGTGCCAACTGAAAGGGTCCTCCCCATTGTCTTTTGGGAATCTTTTGTCATTTTTTAATCATTTCTGTCTTGTGACAGGTTCTGTTCTCTCCTGGAAATCCTATTAGTCACATGTCGGATCTTTTGGATACCTTTCCTGCAATTGTTCATCCCATTGTTTTTAAAGTTGGGATCTTACTATAGCCTTCTTTATAAAGTGATTATGTATAGGTATTTAAACAAGTGTGCTTTAATGTTATGTTTTTACCCTCTTGTCATTAGGTGAGTGGTCAAGTTTTATGAGTAGAGGTGAGAATGGGGAACACGTTCTGGTAGTGAGACCCCTGACCTGTGGGGAAGGCCAAAACTTGCCCTCCTCACCCACATGGCCCTGGGCTTTGGTGCATTTTGACATGGCTGCAATTCAAAGATTCCCTGGATTCTGAATGGAAGTGGTAGTCCAGGGTGTGTTTTAACAAGAAGCCAGATCTGAAGCAGAGCCATGACTCCAACCAGACCCTTGGGATACAGGCATCTTAACTAACATGCTAAAGGTTTAGCTAGTGATGTAAATGGAAGAAGCAGATGATTAAAAACAGATAACTTATTACCAGGAACCACCAAGTTCTTCCAGGTCTCCCATGTTGGTGCAGGGGCCCAAGCACTTGGCCATTTTCCATTGCTTTCTTAGGTGTATTTGCAGGGAGCTGGATCAAAAGTGCAGCAGCCAGGACTTGAGCCGGTGTCCATATGGGATGCCTGTGCCACAGATAGTGGCTTGACTCACTATGCCACAGCACTGCCTCCTCTGTATAGATCTTGATGATTCAGTTGTTTGACTTCGGCAGTCAGCTATCTGTATGTCTTAAATGAAGGTATTTTTCCCAAAGACGTGTGGCTTCATCTTAGTCTTGGAATACTTTCACTAGAACATCAAATTAGCATACCATCAGCTTAAAAATGCTGACTCCTGCACTGTGTTTTTGGTAGTATTTGAGTATGCAGTAGCAGCAACTCCAATGTGTTGCCTCTCTGTTGAGCCCATTTTGCTGTGGGGAGAGTCATGGTCTGGTGAGCATTCTCATGGCTTTTTCCCGCCTTGGCTTTGGACTGTACCCAGCTTGCCGACCCCTTAGCCAGCAAACTCCATTGATTGGGAACAAGTACTGCACGCTTGGGGCCTTCTGTATCCTCGGCTGCCTCTTGCAGCTTTCCTTGAACGTCTCCTGACTGATCTTTTTCCTTTAGGTAATCTGGTGGCTTTCAGCCTAGTTTATGGCTGTCCAGTATTAGTGGCCTGATGAGGATGGAAGTGAGAGGGGTGGGCAGTGGAGGAGCTCTGCCTGGTGTTCAGGTGCTCCTGGGCACCCCCATGCCTACCAGTGTAGAAGACACCACTGGGCTTGCTTCCTGGTTTCACAGGGCCCCATCCTTTGGCCTCTCTCTTGGGGAGATGCCTAACAGGTGTTATTCTCCTGCTGTCACCTCTTCTCTAGCACCTGCTCTTGTCTTCATGATTAATCTCCTGCATGCTGAGTGGAGCCACTCACATTTGCCCTCTATCAGAATAACATCCGCAGGGTGTAGGTGTTTTTATCCTGGGTTATTCTGTGGTCCAGGAGAGTCTAAGATAGATGTGTGCCATGACTTGTGTGTTACTTGCAGATACTCCCTTCCCTTCCCTTCCCTTCCCTTCCCTTCCCTTCCCTTCCCTTCCCTTCCCTTCCCTTCCCTTCCCTTCCCTTCCCTTCCCTTCCCTTCCCTTCCCTTCCCTTCCCTTCCCTTCCCTTCCCTTCCCTTCCCTTCCCTTCCCTTCCCTTCCCTTCCCTTCCCTTCCCTTCCCATCTCTTTCTCTCTTTCTCTCTTTCTCTCTTTCTCTCTCTCTCTCTCTCTCTCTCTCTCTCTTTCTCTCTTTCTCTCTTTCTCTCTTTCTCTCTCTCTTTCTTTCTTTTTTTCTACATGGTGTTCTTTGACTGCTGATTATTGCAGGGCTAGGTCAGTTGGAGGTCAGGGAGGCAGGGAAGGTAGGGAAGCAGTGGCCTGAGAGATGGAACCAGTTCAGAGAGATGTTAGGAAATGATCAGAAGAGTAAGGGGGTCCCCACCCTGTTGACACTTCGCCTATGAAGCCTGCAAAGCTTGTAGGAAACGAACCTGTGATGAACAAGCAGTTAACATAATTGCACATTAAGAGGGCTCACTCACTGCCCGCACAGATCTGGCTCCCGGTGTGCCCAGCCTTGGCTCCCTCTGGCCAGCTCCTCCTTCCCCTTCACAGGTTCCTGACAGATCCCTGGGGGGATGTGACACTTCCTCCTGGGAGTCCCCACTGCAGCTGTGAGAGCCAGGGACTTGTTTCTCCAGCTGTCTAACCTGCAAGTTTCATTGGCCTCATGTTGACCTCTTCGTTTTATAATGATTCTGTTTATTTGTTCGAGCAAACTGAGTTTTCTTAGAAATATAGCAGAGCTAGAAAGAGGCCAGTATTTTGATTGTTTCCTGTTAAGAAGAAGAAGAAATGATATGAATCTAGGCGCTTTGGGGCCGTTCCTTTTGTGCCCGTCCCTGTGGCTGGTTTATTTTAAGACAGTTCTGTGTAGCCTAGTGGGCGAAGAAACAGCATCTTCCTTGTCGGAGGTAGAAGTATCTGCAGGGTTTACAAGCTAATTACTTCTCAATTCCTGGGCGCTCTAAGGGTTTGCTTAGCAACTGGCCTGACCAGTCCCTCCCCAGCCTTCCCCCCAACACGCTGCACTTACCGGTGGGGTTGATGGAGCAGTTTGGGAACTAAACCAGGATTAAGCATTTTGTGCAAATGGTGCCAGTCTTTTCCTCGATGGGACGTGAGCCTGCAACCCAGGCCAACAAAACGAGGGAGAACAAGCCAAAGAAAACCTTTTTAAGAAACAACACAGGCAGTAGGAAATCATACTGGTCAGGGCTTGTTTTCCTGGCTCGCGGCCTCATTCCAACCTGTTGCAATCAGCTTTGGAGCGTCTACAGGGACACCCTGCTGCAGGGGCCCTGCGGAGGAAAGGAACTTTTACATTTTTGTTTGACTGGGCTCCTTGCCAAGGGCCAAGTTCAAAGTGCAGTTTCCAGTAATTTGCTGGGACTTCTCTGTGGGTTTGATAGGCCAGGACAGAAGCCTGCGGGCCAAAGTAATATTTCCTGATTTCTGTCATTTCTTAAGAAGAGAAGAAAGATTGCTAAGGGACTAGGGGTGGGAAGATTTTTGCTGGTCCTTGGAGGAGGTTGGGTGTTTCCTACCTCCTGTGGTCTCCAGCCCTGTCTCTTCCATCCCATCCAGGGCCATTGGCACTAGGATGGACTGACGTGGGTTTCCTCCCAGAACAAGCCTGAGCTACACATAGCACACAGCTAGCAAAAATCTCCATTGATTTACTGCATGTTAAGCATTATTTGGAGCCATGAAGTTGTCGAATAATAGCAATATGTTCTTGTTTTCTCATATCTGCAGGATGAAAGTGAACATTTTTATAATCCTTCCCTCCTCACCACATTTAGTTCCCCAGTGTTAAACATGTGGGCTTGATTAAAGAGGAGAAGCAGCTACAGGAAGAAATTAGACATGATGTCCCTCTCACGTGGCCTCTTGCCCTGCCCAGTACACTGACAAGGGGCCTGTATGCTTGTCCTTGCCTCCTTATGCTCCCCTGTTCCCTGCCCTGTGTCTGGCAGAAGACTTACCAGCGATGAGTCAGAATGAATATGGAGCAGATGAAGGGCAGGCCGCCAGGCAAACGCTGAGTTGAGCAAAGGTTTGCTGCATCAGTGCCATCTCTGTGATAGAGAGGGGCACATGGACAGGGATTTATTTTGATTGGATTGTCCTTATTTTCCACAATGAGGACTTGTGTTCTAAAAATGTGTGCTCTGATCTTGGTGTGAATCACTCTGTCCATGAGAAGGATATGGTCAAATCTTGAAGATCTGGGGCAGAGAGGGAGCAGGAGCCATCGTCAAACTCGCCACAATTCTTTCCCTTTCCTTTTCCTTCCTTTTATTTATTGATTGATGGATGTATTTGAAAGGCTGAGCAACAAGGAGAGAAACACACACACACACACACACACACACACACACACACACACCCCAATCTTCCATCTGCCGGCACACTCACAAAACTACCATAATGATCAAAGTTTGTCCAAACCAAAGCCAGGAAACACGTGGGACATGGGTGCAGGGGCCGAAGTCCTTAGGGAATCTTGTGTCACCTTCCCAGTATGCATTAGTAGGAGGCTGGAACAGAAGTGCAAAGTAGTCTCATCATGGGATGTGGGTGTCCCAAATGACTTAACCCACAGCTGCTGCTTTCACCAAGATTCTCTAGGCCGTGTCACCAAATTGCAGTTACCTTTTATTGCAGTTGCCACTACTTCAAACATTCTTGTGTCCCCTAACACAAAACCCTAGCAATCCACAAAGAGGGGTAATAGGTTATGGAACTAGGCTGTGGGAGTCACTTTCTTCTCTTCCCCACAAAGTTCCTTCCCCCATTCTCTTGGTTCTCCTACAATGAGCCTCTTTTCATCTGCTCATTTGCCTCTGAAAGACTGACTGTATATAGGGTCCTTTCCTCTAGCCTGGAAACTGAATTATAGCAATTTAGCATTATAACATAATTCCACTGCAATAAAGCAATTTGGGGCTGCTGGTGGTGATGGAGTGGATGTTGGCAGGAGTGGGAAGCAGAGAATGTACTATAATGGAATTTTTCTGCATTTGTTTAAAAATGCTAGCCTAAAGCCCTATTGGTATGAGATCTCACTTAAATGTTTTTATCAGAGGATTGGTGTCATGGGAAACGATCTAAATTATATCTATATGATGCCAAAGCAACTGGTAGAAGGTTTAAAGAATGACAGAAGACTTTTGTTGTGTGGACTTTGTATTACACAAGTACTGGTTTGTGCCATTTTCCCCTCCTTGACTGAATAGAGTTCTTAAAAACTTAAATGAATGATTTATTTTTATAGAGTGGAATAAAAAAAAAAGAGACTCAGAGTTTTTAGTGGTGTGTAGTTACAAGTTAAAAAATGTACGACAAATTGTCTACAAATCTACGCACCTCGCTCACTCTGTAGTTAAGACTCAAGAAAGGAAAAAGCAAAGGAAGAGATGCATGTTGCCAAATGATGGCTCATTCGGTGGTGCAGTGAAATTGGGTAATTGAAATTACTGAATGAACACAGTTTTCTCATCATCAGATAGACCCGTAAGGCAGGGCATGGGTTTCTCAACCTATATCTGATGTGAACACACCTCGTTCACAAGGAGGCAGCACCTGTGAGAAAGCACCCACTGGCCTTGCAGTTGACTTAAAGCAGGCACCGCTCCCTGTCTGTTCCTAGGCATGCTTCTGACGGGGGGGGGGGGGGGGGGGAGGGGCATTTGTGGCAATCCTGCTGGCAGTTTCATCTGCTCAGGGGGCATCCTCAAATTGTATCTGAGGCCAGTGGCCCTAAAGATTTCCTCTCAAGGGTGAGACAGCCCCACATGCTATGAATAAAGCGCTCAACCGCCTTAACATCAACACCTCCTGGTGTTTCTGTTGTTTTTCTCACCGGCTCCGGGATATGCTCGCCCATCACTCTCTGACAAGCGATCAGCATTTGGTTCCTTTGTGAAATCTGGGTGTCCTAGTCACCCGTGCATTTGTTGGAACTGACCAGTGATGCCTAAGACAACGAAAGCTCTGGGTGAGAAAACATGTCTCGATGGCTTTGAATCCTGTGTGCTAAAATTTCAGCAGCTTCTTAAGAGGCTGAAAGAGTCACTGAGGTTTTCTCCAACATGCTTTCCTACATATTCTGTGCGGGATGTTACATGTATATATATGTTCTGAAGTGAACTGCTGGGGGTCATGCAGTTAGCTTTGCTTTTCTGTTATGCTTAGGACATGTTGGAAAACAATTTTAAACTAATAAGGTGTAGAAATGAATATTTATGGGTTACTTGGGGACTATCAGCAACCTGTAACATTTGAATGATTGGAATTGAACAACATAAGCAAGATCTTTACGACTGCATTGAACTGCACACTGCAGCTACTGAAATGAATGGATCTGCCTTGGTTAGAACGTCTCAGAAAGGAAACGCATCAGGAGGCAATTGCTCATATTGCAAAAATATTCCGGAGCAGAGGGCTGGCTCCAGGTTGCGCCTCAGCTATGGGTGGCGGCTCCTTGGTTCTTTCATTGCGATTGTTCTGCCAAGTCAGTACCAGCCACTCCCAAGCAGCCCTTTTTTGCACCCTATGTGTGCCTCTTTTCCTTCAGGGCTCTTTCAATTCAGTGGTCTCAAAGCCAGCAGAATGACTGGGTCAGAAGGAGGAATGCACTCAAACGTAGTAACTGTCCTCTCTGACTTGACTGTAGTGGGGTGCCGTGTGTTGCAGACAAAGCTCAGAAATCTTGTAATGGTCCAAATCCCACAGCCAGAAGGCTGAGGGTTTCCCAGCCCCCCGCCCCCTCACTGCAGCAACAAGCCCCAGGTTGGTGCAGCTGTGAGGATGGCTGTTCCCCTGCAGCTTCCCTCAGGGAGCAGGATTTGGGGAAGGGGTGAAGGGCGTTTTGTTACCTTGTCTCCTCTTTCTCTACAAGGCCTGACCACGATTTTTCCTTATGCACTGAAAAACACAAGCTCAACTGAAGGAATGTACTTGCTGCTTAAAGCAAAGAACATGACTTTTTTTTCTCTGTGTCTATGGATGCCAGAGTTCAAGGAGCATGATTCTAGTCAATGCACATCCAGTAGAGCTCCTCTTAATGCCTGTCACCTTACTTATTTGCAACCTAACCCGCACATATCAGCCGGAAAGCTGTACATCTAGGGTGTAATTTTTAAATTTATCACTGTGCTATCCTTGTGAAAACTTTCAACTCATTGTTTTGCCTCCTTCCTCCCACCCCCTCACCCCAATAAGTTTCATACCATCATTACCTACTAACTCTGGATTGAAAAAGCAGGCCATTATGGTGTCTGTATTAACATCCAAAACACACTGGTTTTCTTCCAGGATTCTCATATCTGCTATTGTTCAAACATATAACTTTTAAAACTCAAATGGTTTTCCCAAGCCAATTCTCTAATCACAGACATAAATTTCACTCCATTAAGGAAAGGAAACCAGGCAGAATGACTAAAGTTAGGAATATGATCAAATTTCAAGGGAGGGGAGGAGAAAGATTAGGTGGGGAATTCTTTCCATTGCTTTTGCTTGTGAAATACGGTTAAAATGAAACCTTGCACTCCTGCGCACATGAAGCGTGCAGATCTTCACAATGAGACTCAATGGAGACAGGAGGCTGGCACCCTCTCATGCCGCCTGGGCATAGCTGAGGTGGTCCCACGCTGCCCCACTCATCTTAAGAATGGTTGGAGAGACAGTGAGAGGTAGTATGCCAAACTCTGTTTATTCACTTTGCAATTTCTGTCATAAATTGCCTATTGCATATTTATGAGTTCTCCATGAGAACTGTGATGAGCAGGCAGACATACAGAAAGAAGGAGAGATAGGAAAATCTTCCATCCACTGATTTACTCCCCAAGTGTGTGGAATGGCTAGAACTGAGCTGATCAGAAGCCAAGAGCTTCTTCCAGGTCTCTCATGTGGGTGCAGGGTCCCAAAGCTTTGGGCTGTCCTCTGCTGCTCTCCCAGGCCACAAGCAAATAACCAAGATGGGAAGTGGAGCAGCCCAGAAATGAACTGGCAGCTATTTGGGGTTCCATATGTTTAAGGTGAGAATTTAGCCACTAGACTCTCACACCAGGCCAGATTACCACTGTTGAACATAGTCCCAGGATGGTTTTTCCTTTTTTTTTTCTTTATCAAAAATGTTCTTTTTAGAAATCTTAACTTATTAGAGATGTCTTAAAAGTGAATTGTGTTCAATTCTATCAAGAATGTTTCCTCTTTACTGTTTCTGTATTGAGAAAACTTGCCAAGACAGTTCCACCTCCATCTTAGCATATAACAAGTGTATGTCTTTCTGAGAGTGTTCAGCAGGTTCTTATGTCCTAGGAGTACATGTGTGTGTGTACACAAAAAAATGTCAGGTGATTTTTGATGTGTACACTGTAGCAGGTGTCTATGCACATATGTTAAATTTAAACTAGGTCGGTCGGTGGTGTGGGCATTTGGCCTAGCAGTTAAGATGCAGCTTGGAATGACGGCATTCCATATTGGAATACCTGGGTTGAAGTTCTTTTTCAGGTCGTGATTGTTCCTGCTGCCTGTGCACCTAGGGAGGAGCCAGATGAGGGAGAAGCCAATGAGGGAGGCTCAGGTTGAGTTCCCAACACCTTGGCTGTGGCTGGACCCAGCTCCAGCTGTTGTAAGTATGTGGGAATAAACTAGCCTATGAGGGATCTGTCTGTCTTTCAAATAAATAACAATAGGCCATTAGTCAGCTGAGAAGGAAGAACATGGAGAGCCAATAAAGGAAAAGCTTGCTTTTAAAATCTCTAATTCTCTTGTTGGTAGGAAAAAAATTACTGGAAAAATACCTTTTGGGAAGCAAAGTAATAATCTGTCCCATAGAAAAATTATCCACAGTAATTGCAAACGGACTACCAAAATGTTCTCTCTTACCTCTGTGTGTAGGACTAACTATTATTTTCCATTTTTCTGTTTTTAAAAAGATTTGTTTATTAGAGAGATGGAATTACAGAGAGAGGGAAAGAGAAGAAAAGAGAGAAAGAGACAGGGAGTGTTCTTCTGTTCAGCTGCCTCACTTCCCGAATGGCCACACTAACTGAAGCTGAGCTGATCTAAAGCCAGGAGTTTGGAGCTTCTTCTGGGTCTTCCACACAGGTGCAGCATGCCAAGGGCTTGGGCCATCCCCTGCTGCTTTCCCAGAGCACATTAACAGGGACTTCGACCAGAAGTGGTATAGCCAGGATTTGTACAAGTACGCATGTGGGATGTTGGTGCTACTGATGGCAGCTTTACTCACGATACCACGGTGATGGTCCCTCTCTTACTTTTCTTATTGCCTGTTTGTTCCCTCACTTATTGCTTGAGTCCCACCAGCATGTGAACTCTGTAGAAACCATGACTCCATTCATTTCCTTCCCCGTGGGAATGGCAGCATTCAGAACAGTCTCTACACAAAGTACACACTAAATATTTGCTGAATGAAATACAGAAAAACACCCAAAGAGCAGCATGTGTGTCCAAGGAGGTTTATTTGTAACAGCAAAACAACTGACATGCAAGAAAATGGCTATCAGTAAATGGGGGAAAAGCAGCTCTACCATTCCCGGGCTAGGCAATGAGGCATGGAGATCAGCATGGCTCTGGCTATAATGTCTTCCTGGGCATTAGTCCAGTATTCTTAGTGACCATACAAGGAACAGCCCTGGGAAAAATATTTAGCCCTTGCATTTCAGTTTTCTTATCCATGAGAAGTGGACAATGATGATACCAGTCTAGGGGCTGGCATAGTGACCCAGTGAGCTAGGCGGTAACCTACAATGCTGTTATTCCGTGTAAGAGCTCAGATTAAGTTCTGGCTGCTCTGCTTCTGATGCAGTACCTTGCTAATGTACCTGGGAAAGCAGCCCAAATGCTCAGGCCCAGGTGTGCGAGACTCAGACAGAGTTCCTGGCTTCCAGCTTTGACTTGGCTCAGCCCCAGCCTTGGGAAAGCAGAGGAAGAAGACCAAAGGCCTTGGGCTCCTGGATGCACGTGAGAGGCTGGAAAGAAGCTCCTGGCTTCCAGCTTCAGATCAGCTCAACTTTGGCCATTGGAGCTATTTTGGAAGTGAAAAAGTGGACAATCTCTCTTTCTCTGCCTCTCCTTTTCTGTAAAAATTTGCCTTTCAACTAAAAATAAATCTTTAAAAATGATACTGGTCCAGAATTTGTGAAAATTAAAATAATATAGGCACCATATCTGGTAACAGTACTTGAAGAGTAATAGGTAGCCAATACAACTTTGTTGTTGTTGATTCAAGAAACAGTAAAGGGAATGGTTTAAATATTTAATCTGTAGGTATTTCCATAAAATACAATTTATTTCCATGATGCATCAGAGAAATACATATTATGCATCCTCATTTTATATATTAACAATGATAATAAAAATCCTACCTCTAGGGCCAGGCATCAGATTAAGCCACAGCTCAGGATCTCATGCCTCATTGCCTAGCCTGGGAGTGGTAGAGCTCCTTTCCCCCCACTTACTGATGGATCCTACACTGAAATGCCTGGGATCGAGTCCCATATCTACTTCCAGTTCAGCTTCCTATTAATGTGCCTTGGAGGTAGCAGATATTGGCCCCCAAGTCCTTGGATTCTTGCCACCCATGTGGAGACTGGGACAGAGTTCCCAGCCCTTGGCTTTGGCTTGGTCCAGCCCTGGTTTTGTTGGCATTTGAGACATTAGTCCCAGAACTGAGGTTACAGAAAAATTGAGGGTCAGCTCTGTGGCATAGTAAGCTAAGCCTCGGCCTGTGGCATCAGCATTCCATATGGGTGTCAGTTTGAGTCCTGGCTGTTTCACTTTCAGTCCAGATGCCTGCTGGTGGCCTAGGAAATCACAGGAGGATTGAGCCCTGCATCCATGTGGGAGACCCAGAGGGAGCTCCAGGCTTCTGGCTTCAGATCAGCCTAGTTCTGGCCATTGTGGCCATCTGGGTAGTAACCTAGTGAATGGAACATTTCTCTCGGTAAAACTGCCTTTCCAATAAAGTATAACAGATAATTCTTTACGTTTTATAATTTAAAAAAAAGGAGAAGGGAAAGTTGAAAAGCAGCAGCACTATAAATAATGCAGTATTCCTATTGCCAACATGTGTCATGTAAATGACAAGCTGTGTATGTTTATGTATATACAAGAAAATAAGTAAAAAGGTCTCCAAATATCAGTGGTGATGTGTTAGAGGGATTGGGATTCTTTCCTTACATTTTAATATATTTTAATTTCTGACAATGTGTAGTATTCTTTTTGTAATCAGGAAAAGATTAAAATAGTTTTGCTATTGGAGGAAAAGAAAAAAATGTTATTCTCATGTTTTTCTGTGTATTAAAGGAAGAGAAGCTGTCTCTCCTAGAGATTTCAGGACCATTAATCATTCAGACCCCATTTGAAAGGATGCTCTTGGTCACATGGTTTGAGAACAAGCAAATCACATACCTGAAACCTCAGACTTCTCTTTGAGAAACGTAACATCAGGCCAATGGGATTGTGCTGTCGTTACAGGAAAACTGACCCCAGGTTTTTGAAAGTGGGGAGAAGAGGGTCATGGACAACCACACCTACAGATGATGAGGTCATTGAGCCTGCAGTGATCTCCATCCCGAATTTTCTTTACATACCAATTTCCTGGTGTCACAGCTTTGTCCTAGTCCCTGCACAGCACTTGTAAGATGAAATTGACATCCAGGGAGAGAGGCAAGATGGCAGCATGGAGTACAGACACGTTTGATAAGACAGAGAATCTTTAGGCAGGGAGAAGTACAATAAATAGATTGCAGGGAAAAAATAGGGCTCAGGCAGTGAGCAGGGGGTACCTGGAATCCCCCTGGAAACAAGGAAGCTGCAGAAATGAGAGAGCAGTGTTGTAGTGGACCGAAGAACCCACCAACAGTTGGCGAGCAGCAACCCAGACCCCGGCGATCCAGACTCCGGTGATCCAGACTCCGGCAATCCAGTCTCCAGCAATCCATTTCCAGCGCCAGCCAGACATCCAGCAGTGGCCTCCACACAGATGTTGTGACTGCCAGACCAGAGATGGTCTCCCCAAGAAACTGATGAACTTATCTGGACAATAAGACGCTGGACTTTATACTTGGTAGATGCTTGCAATGAAAGAATCTCAACTGAATTTGAACTGTGGTAATGCAACAAGGTGGAGGAATCCACCATGGGGGAGGTTGGGGGAGGGGTGGGGGGAATCCCAGTGCCTATAAAACTGTGCCACATAATGCAATGTAATCAATAAAAAAAAAGAGAGAGAACATTGCTAAAGCTCTTCCATTTTGGGAAGTTAAGGGTGGGTCAAATAAACTAAAATGTGTACTCCCCCTCCCCAAAATTTTGACATCCATACCGCTGCCAGCTTTCTCTCCCACTGTTTCTGTTCACAAGGTCACTGCTTTAGTTAGCGTCTGTCTCCGCAAGTCCACGCAACGTCTCTCTACCTCATTGACACCTTTCTCTCTCCTTTTCCTTGCAGATGAATCTTGCTCATCTGGCTCAAGTCCATCTTCTCAGAAAGGGCCTTTGTAGAGTCCTAGCCCTCAGGGATGGCTCTGCCTAAGCCCTGGTGGGCTCTTCTGCTGAGCCTGCCGTTATGTGCTGCATTGCTCCAGAGCCTTCCCCCTGCACGCCTCTAAACTGACATCCATCCTCACATGCAAATCCATCTCATTTCTTCAACTGGCAAGCACCTTGGAGAGTTGGCTTATACCATCTCCTTCCTTGTATTTCCACAGTTACTAATGTGCTGCCTTGGAGACAGCATGCAGGAAATATTTGCTGATGAATAGATATTTATAGGCATTTTCTTAAAAACCCGGAAGGATGTTGTCATCCTATAATTAATGTTATGTGTTGGAGCTGTTATGTAGAAACCAATGTATTTGTATATAAGTTTATCTAGGGAGATAAGACTGCCTTGTCTAAACATGGAGCGTACTTCATGAGGATTCCAAATCCTCAAACACGTGTGCATTCGATGATATGAATCTATATTTGCCATAACAAGGAAAAGTGAAAAACGAAACGAGAGACATTTAATTTTTTGAGAGCTGGAAACAGTGAAGTGTTAACAAGGGTAATAGTGGAGAGTATTCAAATGACTTTTATTTTAAGGTGGTTTGTCTAAATACTTCACATATATTAGCTCAACTATCCCTTGAGATAACCTTATGCGGTAAATGCCCTGTTACTGGCCTCATGTCACAAATGGTGAAAACACAATGGAAACTAATTTATGCTTGCACTTTCAAGTTCCTTAGAACTGTGTTATTGGAATGTGAGTCATTTTTATGATTTTTGACCTGTAGATTTATCTGTGTGATTGCATCTTCACACACACACATACACGTTGAAGTCTTTTGTAAATGGGAAAACTGGCATGCTGCTGAAGGAGAGATTGAAAAATAATGGATTTGGTTTAAACAAAAATTAGTAAACGTAATACTAAAGGAGTTTTCTAAGGCAGAAACCCACGAAGCCATTATGTTTAAGAATTTTGTCACTGCTTTTAGAAAGAATGTTTTTAAAGCCAGTATTAATATTGATCATTATTCATAGCGAAAGTGGTTCTAAGTCTACATCTGTGTTTTTACCTAACCTCTTCTGTGGCTTGGGACTTTGGTCATCATTTCACCTGGAAGGCTGAAACTGATCATTGGCGAAAGATGTACAAAAGACTTTTCTAACAGTCTCCAAAGGGGATTCAAGATAGAAATTCCAAAAATGTCAACCCTGCATGCCTTAAATTCTGGGAAACTCCAGTGATTCTCCAGGGTTGTACAACTCTGCAGGGGTAGACTGGGGAGAGCCTAGAACCTTTGGCTCAAGTCTACTGTGGTTTCTGCACCATCACTGGAACTTGCAGTGAGACACACTGGGCTGCCCCCTAGAGGTGGCTTTGAGAGACAGGCTGTCTCTTAGAGCGTAGATGAGATGTGACAGCTAATAGATTATCATCACATTGAGAATTCAAGGATTCTCAATGCTTTGTAGTATGTTTAGTGGTCTGGTCACGTTTAAGTGATGAAGATTGGGTTTAGGGTATGTTCCTCATTGAGCATAAGGGTTTGAGTGTCCAGAAACTCTTAAGTAAGGGATTCAACCAATGTTATAGACCTTAAACATTATAATAACTAACACTGGTTAATTTTGGAAGTTTTGTATCTCAGCTGCCTTCTATGGATTACCTTGTGTAGTCTCTTTCCAAACCATTTAATGGCCATTCATATTTTACAGATAGGGAAGCTATATTACAGAGAGGTTATACAACTTGGTCTGCACTGCATTAGAGTAGCTAAATTGGGATTCAAACCTATACACTTTGGTTGCAAAGCCTCATCAATTAAAATAATTTTTGAAATATTTATTTATTTGAAAAGCAGAAATATGCGTGCACACGTATACACATACTTATATGTAGAGAGAAAGTAAAAGAGAGAAAGATCTTCCATCTGCTGGTTTACCTCCTAAATGGCCACAATGGCCTAGGCTGTGCCAGGTCAAAGCCAGCAGCCTGGAGCTTTTTCCACATATTCCATTTGCTTTCAGGGGCTGAAGCACTTTGTATTTTGTGTACAATGTGGAAATCATCTGCCCTATTGTCTATTCCTGTTTACAATGCTGTGATCCCCGTACCTCCCATAATTCTGCATGTCAAATATATAAATACATCTTTCAGAACTACTTTAAAAAGCTGGAGACCAGTTTTGTGACCTAGTGGGGAAAGACACTGTGATGCTGACATCCCATTGTGGTGCTGATTTACGTCCTCGATGCTCCACTTCCGATATAGCTCCCTGCTAATGTGCCTGGGAAAATAACGAAAGATGGCTTAACTGTTTGGAGCTGTATACGAATTTGGGTCATCTGTACGAAGCTCTCAGCTTCCACCTGGCCTACTCCTAGCTGTTGTGGCCATCTGGGGAGTGAACCAGTGTATGAAAGATCTCTCTCTCACTCTGTCTCTTCCCCCTCTGTTTCTGCTGACTTACAAATACATATATACATACGTACATACATACATACATAAATCTTTTTTTTTAAGCCTCAAGGTAGAAATACAGGATTGGTTTCTAGCCTGTCCAATAAAAAGGAGTTGGTTCTAGAAGCAATGACAGATGTGGTGTGCTTGGCTTTAAGTACTGGGAAATTCCCTTATCTACTGTTGATCTAGAACTCCCACCTGCTATACAGATACAGTGACCCGCTTACCTCCATCCTTACCTGTGCACTTTGCCTTTTTTCCTCTATTCTTTTGCTTTTCTATGAACTAGAAGTTAGATTTGGAGACTTGATTTCATTAAGGGTGGATTTTTTTTTTCTTTTCAGCAAGACTAATTTAAAGGATGTGCCTAGAATCTGTTGCCTCTGTGGAGTTGGTGGCTGCTCAATGCTTCTTCCTTCATTTGAAGAACACCAGATCTTTCACCCTCTCTGTTGTTGCCTTTTCTATGAATCAGAAGCAGAACTGCATGATCTTGGACAGAACCAGTGGGTGGATCCTAAAGTCTTACGTGCACATGTCCTTCTGAATGTAAATGTGTGCACACACATGCATTCCACATACTTGCCCTCATACTCTTGTAAGAAAAACTTTTTTTAAAAAAATTTTTTTTTCAGAAGAAGACCTTGCAGACCTAGTCTTTTTTCCTTTAAATTATTTTTAGAGGCGAGGGGAGAGAGATTGTGTTCCAGTCCACTAGTTCATGCTCCAATTGCCCACAAGGGCTTAGGTGAGGAGCCAAGTACCGAATCCTGTTCTCTTTCTTGTGTTGCAGAAACCCAGTCACTTGAACCATCACCTATTAGCAGGTGGTTGGAATCAGGAGCTGTAGCTGGGACTTGAACCCCACACTCTGATGCGGGATGCAGGTGTCCTAATTATCGTCTTAACTGCAGGTCAAATGCTCCTCCCTCAGGACACCTTTGTAATCAGAACCAAGGGATGGCAGGCTGAAGAGACCAGGTAACAGGAAGAGAAAGACTTGCCATGCGTGCATGGATTGTAAACATTTTCAGCCATACGCGTAAGCTTATAATCCTGGATGCTTCCTTTTCATTCTGTGTTTTTGAGCTGTGCCTCCTAGGGGATAAAGGCAAATCTCTGCATGGATACTTCCCAGCTGGGCAGGGACAAATCACAGAAAAGGGAGCTCAAGCAAGAGTGCCGCCCTGAGAATTGAGGGATCAGGCATTTGCGTTCATTGGCCCTGGTGCCAGTGCAGCCTGGGGACCTGGGTGAAGTGTCTTTGATGCTTTCACTTTATGGAAGTCCATAAATACAATTTGGTAGGGAGCATGCAGGACCAAACTAGTTTGGGAGCTCAATCGTCTGTAATGTCTTCATGGAGATTTTCTGTAACAGAGATGGAACAAGTTCCTTTGCTGAGCTAGAAGAGCCAGGCATTATACCATCTTAAACTGTTTATACTTGGAACATGTTTTTATTGCCTCCACAGTTAAAAGGTCCTTTTTTTCCCCCTCCCTCTCATTATTTCCTTCAGCTTTTGAATTATCCACTGAGAGCAGGCTGGATTTTCTGCTTTATAGTTTCTCTGACACAAAACTTCCCAAGGATAGACTTGAGACCTGGAGCCTTGGTGTTGGAAGGAACCTGGAGCTGTGTGTAGGGAAAACATTGAAATCCCCTGCGGGTAGAGAGGGTGCTGCTTAAAAACATCCTTACATTTGAATGTTCTGTTGGTTTGAGACCTAGGAAGTCATTATTTTTTGCATGTAAAAAGCTGGTTAGCTATTGGCTATTTCCTATGGTTCAACCTCTGTAATGTAAAGATATATCCAGCAGCTGTCCTGGGCATTAAGGAACACGTGCTCATGTGAGTGTTAAGTTAAGAGGGAATACAGTGAAATACAACTGCGACAATGGAATGAGGAAAGGCAGCTCTACTGGAAATGAACCGTTGAACTTGAACATTCTGACTGAGATCAGGAACTTTTAGCTTCGTGTATGCATCCTTTCTCTGAGAGTGATTTGAGGCATACTCCTCAGGGTTCTAAGGATGTGCCTTGGAAGAAGGTTTTTGTCCTTTTGTGCCTGAACAGGCCCTGTAAAGTGTGGGACAATATGATTACATAGACTACTTTGACAGTGCTGGAGGAAGTAGGAAGCTAAGGCCGCCTTTTGGCTTAGAGATGGCGCTTAACGCCCTCCACCTGGTGAAAATTTGGGTGTTTGGATTTATTTCACCTGTAGAAAATGGGTAGGGGCATATGAATCTTACACAATTTTAAGTGATGAAATATTAAATAATTTGAAAGGCCAATATACAATTTTGCTATGCAAAATCTAATGTCTTCTTGATGTTTGTGTTTGCAGGTCATGGTATTCCTGTTTTAGGAACTGACTTAGAACAAGAATATGGTAAATATGGCTAGAGTGTCACTGGATAATATTAAATGCGTATTTTTTATGGCTTTTCTATTCTAGGAATCTTTTTGTTAAAAGAAATTAAAAGGATATAGTTCTTCAAGCAGGCAATCTAATAGCCTGTGAAGGAGGTCTTTGAAGGCTATTGTTTTTCATGGACAGTGTTTGCAAAACACCACTGAATTTCTTTGGTTTAAGAAAAATTTTAGTTATTTATCTTATTTATTAGAAGGAGAGAAAGAGGGAGAGAAAGAGGAGAGAGAGAGAGAGAGAGATCCATAGATCAACCTCTCTCATCCAGGTGTTGCTCATGTGAATGGCGTAGACCCAAGTGCTGGAGCCACCACTTGCTGGCTCCTAGAGTATGCACTAGCAGGAAACTGGAACTGGGGCTGTAGCCAGGATTGGACCCCCAGGTCCTGTGATATAGACATGAATGTTTAAGTGGCATCTCAACTGCTATGCCAAATGCTTGCCCTGCCCCACCCCCATTTAAAAAAAAGAATCCATGTTTTATTTTTAAGGCACTGCTCCTCTGTTTACATCTATTCCAACATACTTTTTAAAGTTATCATTCCAAAAGCTTGCAGATGTACCAGGCAGTAAATTCCTTGAGGGGCAGAGTTGTGTTTTGGACAGGCAGGGTATGCTCTGCAAGAGGCCTGGATTTGGGTTAGAGAAGCTTGCTTCTACACTGTGCCGCACTGGACCACATTCTGTGCCCTGGGGGAGTTGCTTGGTTCGTCGACTTGTTGTTCATCCAGACATATGAATAGTAATGCCTTCTAGTGACGTTCTTGGGTTGAATGCCTGTTTCTGATTCAGTAAAGCCTATCCTCTTTGCTTGGCTTCAGTTTTTGTGAGGTGTTATACACAGTAGGTATTTAATATATACTGGGTAAACTGACTTCATTTCAAGTGGACCCTTTCTTGATGGTATAAAAGAAAACTTGGTATTGGTGCTCAATTATTTCTGAATAACATTGCATGGATGGATCACTTTGAGAAATCATCTGGTGCTCCAATACCTTTCAATGTTTTAAATGTAACAGCCTGAGAGAGAGAGAGAGAGAGAGCAAACACATGTAGGGGTAATTATATTATCATTGTTGGGAAGTTTTATGAGTTAAAACAAATGGCAGTAGTTCTCGTTGGGACTTCCTTTGCCTGCTCAGCAATTGATGGTTAATTCCAACCACCTCATGTGGATTTTGGTTTGTTAGCCTCAACGGATGGCCCTTGCTCATCCTAGTCTCTGTTTAAGGGCTACTTTTATGGGCTTGTGGTACTTTATGCACGGATTTCACCACTCAGTGCAATGTTTGGAGCCAATGAAAGCTTTTGGAAATAAAACTGTCTTGGGCAATATAAAGTAACTTTTCCTTGAGTAATAGATGGTTTAAAATCTGATTTAACTTTATTTTTTTATGCCTATGGATTCTTTGTCCACACTTTATAATGCCAGGAGGTTTTGATTTTTTTTAAGCCCCTGTGAAGATAAAATATGCAAGATAATATATGCTTGCAATTACTTTACCAAGGTTTCAGAAGAAATAAAAGCAAAACAAAACAACGAAGAACCCTCATTGTCAAAAGTCTGGAAAATGCAACATTTGGAGAGATTTTTGGGAGACCTGTTTTGTATTAAAATACCAAATAAAACAAAATGATGGATTGTTTTGGCACCATCTAGATTGAGCTTATGTGATGAGAACTATACATAAAAGCAAGCCAGTTGTTGTCATAGTTGACAGGTTTTTGAGTACCATCTCCTTGTTCAGTATAGTGAATTCCCAGGGGTGAGGAGCTTTTCCAAAATTCTTATCCGAGGAATACTGCCAACTTTTGCTGTAACTGAGACAGACACTATCTTTCTAGTTCTGTAGGTATCTGTAAGTTGTGGTTCTGTCTTATCCACGAAATGAGTTCCTGTGACGTTGTGTGATGGGGTATCACCACTGGCATGACTTCATTTTGATTTTTGGCAGGTTTCAAACTTTCCTTCAACTATCGGCTCGCTCATAACAGGAGAAGGATGCCAAAGCGTCTGCAGTGGAGTGGTTAGCTCAGGCAAGGAGAGAATGTCATAGAGTGTGTTTGAGGAAAGACAGGGGATGAGTTCCATTGAAGTAGAGCTCCTGTTCTGAGTCTCTAAGGAACAGTACTGGAAAGGGTTTGGGAGGATGAGCTCCAGTGTCAGGAAGTGGGATTGGCTCCGCCTCAATTGGACGAAGCACATGTTGGAGGGTCACCCCTGGAGTGACTGTCGTGAACTCAGTGAGAGGTGGAGAGCCTTGAGTCGGGTACCGGTGATGACAGGAAGTGCACGGCAATAGATTGCGTTAATTCTGCCACATTGTACTTTATATACTTGTAGGACAAGATGACATGCATCATTCGTACGTCCTATCTGTAAATCTAGTAAAATAAATAACAGAGGCCGGACACTAAATCCAAGGTCAAACAGGGAATGAATGTGATCAACAAGGATTCATATTTATAGATTGTTGTGAAGGAAAGTTGTCCACACATAGTCATATACCTGAGTAGAGTGTTTTTTTTTTTTAAGATTTGAAAGTCACTGTTACAAGGAAAGATAGAAAGAGAGAGAAAAAAAGAAATACACAGAGAGAGAGTGAGAGAGAGAGAGATGGTGAGAGAGAGAAAGAGGAGAAAGAGATCTTCCATCCATTGGCTCATTCCTCAGATGACCCCAGTGTCCACTGCTGGTCCAGGTTGACACCAGGAGCCAGCAGCTTCCTCTAGGTCTTCCATGTGGGTGCGGGCTCCCAAAGGATTTGAAGCATCCTTTGTAGCTTTCCCAGGCCATTAACAAGGAACTGGATCAGAAATGAAGCAGCCAGAGTAGAAACCCATTTTCTTATGGGATGCTGGCAATGTAGGCGGCAGCTTAACCTGTTATGCCACATCACCTGCTCTGTTGGTCGCGATTTAACTGCAAGATTACTATTGAAGTCAGTCAAAGCCCAACATTTCATAGTTTTAATATTTATGTAATCTCCCCTTTTCATAACTCATTTAATCTTTGCAACCATCTCTAACATGCTCCCAGTATCTTCATTTTGTAGAAACTAAGGCATAAAGAGATTAAATAACTTGCAGAGAGTATAATGTGACATAAACCAGAGCCGGAATCCACCTTTATAGGGTTTCTTTCTACTTCCTGCTATTTTCCCTACTGCTGCTTCATTGGTACTTGATGACCCATTAATTTGCAGTGTAGTAAATTTGTTTAACTAATATGGCCTGTTCATCATTTTCATTGAGGTAATGTTAAAAAAAAAGCAAGCAAACCAACAACCCAGGCCTCTTTGTTTTTCTTTTAAGCTTCTAATGATAGTATGAGAGTTGCATCATAAATTACTTGTTCCTTGTTGGCACCGAGGTTAGGAGAGAATGTAGGCATGTTTGGATTCAACATATTTGAATGAACCCCGATGGCACTTTCAAGGACAGGTCAGAACCTTCACATGGTGAATAAATGTGAGCTGAACATTGTCCCTGGGAATGAGAAAGCTCTTAGGACTGTGCCTAAAATGGAACATTCGGCGATCCCCGGTGGGTTGAGAATCACTGCGCTTTTCTCAGTGCTCATTCATGGCAAACCTCGGGGGACCTTAGCTTCTTGGGGCTTATTGTTTTGACTATTCCAGCTATTGTCTAAAGTAAATTGAAAACATTCCTTGAAATGTTTCTTTCTAGTGTTTCCTATCTTTTGTGGAAAATACAATTCTAAGTTTAACATAAAGCTGAATTCCTAGCTTCCCACTGATTTACGTAGGATTTAAAATTTGTTAGTTAATTGGCTGGAGTGAACCTGTGACATGGACTTGATTTAGGTGATGAGGTCCTGGACTTCTATCCTGAGCTCAAGCCAGAGTTTGATGCCATGATGGGAGCAGAGTTTCAGGAGGATACATATTTCTCATGGAAGGAAATTAATAATTGGCTTTCAGAGGGAGGACAATGGCCATTTTAAATATGGGTGAAAAGTTATTGAGAATTGGGATCTTGTCTTCTTGTCTAAAAGGGCTTATGACTACTTCAAAAAGGAGAGTATGACATAAAGGGCACTGTGATTTTTTTTTTGAAGATTTATGGAAAGGTAGATATACAGAGAGAAGGAGAGACAGAGAGGAAGATCTTCCACGCACTGGTTCACTCTCCAAATGAGTGGCCATGATGGCTGGAAGTGAGCCAATCTGAAGCCAGAAGCCAGGAGCTTCTTCTGGGTCTCCCAAACGGGTGTAGAGTTTCAAGGTTTTGGGTCATCCTCTACTGCTTACTCAGGCTACAGGCCCGGAGCTGGATAGGAAATGAATTATCTGTGACGCGGTCCAGTGCCCTTGGGATCCTGTTGCTACTGAACCATCATGCTGGACCTTACTGCGTGATTTCTAAGACTAGATTATATAAGACTAGGAGTCTTCTGCTTGTTTACACCATACTTTCTCAAAAATGATGAGCTGGTGGGTAAGGTGATAATTGCACTTCATTCTGTAGAGGCCTTGTATAAGTGCTGTGGTCGGCAGTTTCTGCACAGGTAGGCCTTTCCAACGCCACCAAAGTTAGGATGGCTAGACATGCAGGTGAAATTGTTGTGGACCCTTCAGACCAATCCCGTCATTAGTTGAATATTAGTGAATAACCTATATGAGACCACTTGTAACAGAAGAATCACCCAACTGAACCTTGCCCAAATTACAGACCCACAAAATTGTGAGATATAATGGTTGTTGTTGAAAGCTACAAAATCTAGAGATAGGTGGTTATGAAAATTGCAAATGGGTCCTTGGGATTGAATTTGGTGGTACAGGTGGAAAAGACTGGGAAAATGCCTACATATCAGAAATAGCCTTTAAGCATTAAAAAGTTAATTAATTCTTATGTGATATCCAAGTGCAAGGGGAAATGGTTCCTGGTGTGCGGACTGCTGAAAGTGTTTGTGTGGTGGTTATGCAGTACTTCCAGACAAGTCCTACAGGGAATTTCTATGCAGGTTGTTAGTCTTGCTCATTCCTTGCCCAGCAGAAGGTGATCTACGTGCTTGCTGCTCGTAGTATGGTCTGAGGACAAGCATCTTGAGTTTGATTTGCGAGTTTGTCAGAAAAGCCCTATCCCAGGTTATGAACCAGGCCTACATGTTAGCAAGATATCCCAAGAGAGTCCGATACATGTGATGGTTGAAGGGACACTGGCCTCAGAACGACTGCTTACTATGTCACTACGGTAAGCCACAGGAGGGTTCTACCTGTACAATATGTAGTGACTTATATACAATGCCAGATACAATAACATTTCAGCATAGATATTATCATCCCGCAGGATCAATGTGGAAACTGGGGCTTAGACGTCAAGGACCGTGTAGCAGGCAGCACAATTACTAAACGTTAGTGTTGTAACAATCAAGTTACAAGGACTCGGGATGGCTTATTTAGAGGTGTCCCCAGGAGGCACTAGGAGAGATCAAACAGGGAAGGGGGCTCATCAGAGAACTGTTAGCAAACTGGGTAAAGGGGCCCTTGTCTCTAGGGACTTGGATATAATTTGGAACATACATGCCAGGGTTATTTCCTGGGATGGTAAGGGTATCTGTTCAAGTCCTGGGAAGTGGGCTGCTTTAGGGATACCAACTTCCTGGCATTTCTGAGCAGCCACAGCAGTGCAAAGCCAACTTAGGTGATCTGAGATAGTCCTGAGGCAGAGAAAATGAAGGCAGGATCGGGGACCCCCAAATCGCTGCATTGTGCTTACCTGTCTTTTACAGAAAGATGCTTCAGAAAGGCATTTGCTTCTTAGTTTTTACTTCTTAGAGCAGGTTTGGTTACAGAAGTATGGAAAACATCCACAGAAGGGAATGCCGGTTGGGGTTTTCCGACATTAGAAGGATATCTGCAGAACGAAAAAGATCATATCAAATCATTTTTATCTTGGCGAGTAGGTTTCATTTCACCACGCTCTCTTCACAGTACCGCATCTCACTGTGTGCACACTGTTATTTTCTGCTTTTTAAACTTACTGTCTCATCCCTCTGTTCCATGTGGTGACTTATTCTGAAGGGTGATTACGCAAGGCTGCAAAAGAGCCCACTGCGTGGCTGCCACAATGCCTTGAACGCTTCCTCTCTTGCTGTCTGTGGAGGCTGAGGCACACATCTCAAGCGGCACGCATATAGGAAGTGATGCTTTTATATCATGCGAATACAGTTCCATTTATTTCGCAGAGACTGAGGTACTTCCACAGGCTTTATTTCATTCAAGAAATATGTGTTGAGGAGCTCTTACATGCCCGGCTCTGGGCTGGGTGTAGAGGTAGGAGTCAGATACAGACGGCCTTTGTCCTCCAGGAGATGAGCCTTTTGTGAGACAGTGGGTGAAAACTTAAATAGCAAACAATATATTAAATACCATTCGAAAAATTTCAATGTGCTAATTGGTGCAAACGTTGGGCCATGTTTTGATAAGCTTGAACGTGTGGGTTACACAAAAGGGTCACTGGATGTATTTATTAGCTCATCAGCAGAAAATCCATAGCAGGTCTAATACCTCTTAAAATCTGAAAAGTCTTTTTAACCTTTTGAGTACATGTTCCACAAGTACATACGTATTGAGAGTGAGTGTGAGGGCCACACATGGAGTGATCGTAAGGATGGCCAAAGGTCTGTGTTCCTTGGTGGTTGAAGCTGGGGTCTGAGCCCATGGCCTGGCTCTGGTGAGAGCTGTACCCTCGCACTGGGAGTCAGGCCCAGGTGCTCAGCAGGAACAGGTGAGTGATCAGATTTGTCCTGATGGAAAGCACACCTCTTCTACTCACTGACATTTATATCTGTGACTTTCAGTAACAATATATTCAAGCCTATTTTTTGCTTATGGTTTTCTTTAATAGAATTAAATTAATGATAGATTTTTTTTTTAGTGATTTGAAAGATGTACATATCCACTAGGTCAGATTTCAAATGATCTAATGAAGAATAATTACATAATATCCAATTATGTAGTAGATTTACATTTGTTACTTTATAAAGCTTCATTGCATTTTTGTTATGACGTTTAATTACATTAGTCCAAGCATCTTGAAGACTCATCTAAAGACGCAAAAGCATACATAGGCAATTTATAAAGATTTTATGTCTTCTAAGTCCTTTTCAAAAAATCTTCTTTCTTCTTTTTTCATTTAAAAATATTTATTAAAAGAATGAGAGAGAGGCTGGCATGATGACGTGGCAGGCTAATCCTTCTGCTGCATGCTGGCATCCTGTATGGACGTCAGTGTGTGTCCTTGCTGTTCCACTTTTGTTCCAGCTCCCTGTGTGTGACCTGGGACAGCAGCGGAGATGGCCCAGGTCTTTGGGCTCCTGAGCCCATAAGGGAGATCCTAACTTCCAGCTGTGGATTGACTTAGCTCCAGCTGTTATGGCCATTTAGGGAGTGAACCAGCAGATGGAAGATTTCTCTCTGTCTCTCTGTATCTCTGTAAGTCTTTCTTTCAAGTAAAAACAAATAAATCTTTAAAAAATAGAGTAGGAGGGAGGGTTGTGGGAGGAGCGGGGGAAATCCAAGCACCTATAAAACTGTATCACATAATACAATGTTATTAACAATAAAAAGAAAAAAATAAATAATAAAAAAAATAGAGTAGGAGAAAATGTTTTCAGTTCACATACTTGACAAAGGATATAACCATTCTATCTCCAAATTAAGGAATAAGAAAACAGACAAGTCTCCCTTTCCCTCCACAAATGAACAAAATAATTTGGGTAGACATTCCCAAAGACACAGAGGATGGTAAGTAGGTACCCTAAAATCTGCTCAGTATCGCTCATCTTTGGGGAAATGTTAATCAAAACCTAGGTGAGACGCCAGTACACACCGATTAGAATGGCTGAAATAACAAAACACTGACAATGCCAAGTGTTAGTAAGGATGTGCAGAGACTGGCATTTAGATGAGTGTTGGGAGTATGGAATCCGAGAGCTTCTTTGGCAGTCAAGCCATTTCTTATCAAGTTAAAACAGCACAACATTCGACCCAGCCAGCTTATTCCTCATTATGTGTCTGACTGAAATAAAAGTTTATGTTCATACAAAAGTTACTGGGATTGCAGCTGATTTATTCACTGTGCCCCCAGGCCAGAAATAACTTAGAAGTTTAACTGGGAAATGAGGGAATGGACATTCGCAAGTGGCATTCCTACTCAGCAATGAAAAGGCACAAACTAGCTCAGCATTAGTCTGGGTAGATTTTTGGATGCATTAGGTGAAGTGGAAGGAGCTTGCAAACAGTATGCTTTCATTTGTACAACATATAGAAAACGGTTGGTGCTAGGAGCTGGGGGTAGGAGGTAGGTGAGGGAAGGAGGCAATTACCAAAAGAATGAGAGTATATTTTGGGGGCAATGGAATTAACTCTGTGTCTGATTGTGGTGGTGGTTACTTGGTTGCCTTTGTCAAAACTCAGAGATCTGTGCGTTAAAAGGGGAGAATTTGACACATGTAAATGATACCGTAATCTAAGAAAATAGTTTCATTTTAAGGACTGAGGCACTTGTTAAGCACCAAGAATGGAGGGATCCCCTAGAAAGTCAGGCTAGCTGAGGATGTGACCACGAAAGGACATAGCTGGATACAATACTAGTAAGATCAGGAAACCTTAGAGTTGTAGCACAACTGAGGGTGGTGTATAAAGAAGGTTGCCATAAACTCTAATGATCTGGGTCGTTGTGCATGTGTGTGTGTGTGTGCTCCTGTTGGAGTGGGGGCAGGGAGGACCTCAGCAGGAGCTGACACGAGTTTCCCAGTAAGTTCTGTTGGGTGAGGGAGAGAAGGCAGGTGTGTGTGTCGCTGATGTGACCAAAGGAGTGAACAGAGAATCATCCTTTTCCAAAGCAGTGCAGAGGCAAGGATGAGGTTTTTTTTTTTTTTTTTTTTAAATAAAGGAACTAGTTAACACTGGTTTATTCAAAGGAGAAGAAACATCAACATTCCTGGTGAAGGGCAAGATGTGTTTTCTCTTAGCTCCAGCTGCTAGGCATGCAGGCTTCCTGGCAGGGAGCAGGTTATCTGTGCTATGACTCCGCGGGCACACCCTGCGTGTGCCTCCAGGCTAAGAGATAATAATAGTATGCTAGCCTGGCAGCCTACGCTCTGGAAGGGTTTATGAGGAGGAAGTCCGCAATTACATATTTCTGGGCAAACATTAACCAAGATTGAAACCCAGATTTGGAGAAAAATAACAGGCTGGAATCTTCAGACATCTTCTGGAGCTGTTCTGTGGACTGAAAACAGGAGTCAGACACTCGAGTGACTGACGGGGAAGGTGGAATACGGAGAAGACGGTGCCTGCAACATGGTGCAAATCTTGGACCACACCTGCCCACAAAACGTGCTCTGTAACACACAGAGCTTTGTCCACATGTGAGTGGCGAGAAACTATTGACATTCACGGCAACAACGCGGAAGCCACAACATAGGGTCTATTGTTCCCTCCCTACCAATGACCGAATCTATTTATCCGTGTGGTTAGAGAGCTCACCACGGCACACTGGAAGGGCCTCTTCTTGGCAGTGTCGCGGAGAGCGCCTCAATCGCTGTTACTACAATCCGAACAATTTTGGTTCCACGTTGTGGTTTTATAATTTCCATTTTTAAAACTTCTTAGACTGAACCATGATGTGCCCAGTCGAGGTTGGGCATACTTAAAATGAAACTGTTAAACTAAAATTAGCTTGACATCAAGATGGTGCATGTTCATTTTCCTTATATTTATAGCCAACCACAGTCATTATACAGAAGGCATCTAGTCTTTACTGTGCACTCCAGGGAACAGGAGGAGCAGCGGCAATCATCAAAAACAGAACTGGAAGCCTTCGCAAAGGCAGATGCTGGCAACTCCTGTTGGAGTCCGGTGCTGTCTTCCTCTCAGAAGGGCAGCTGTCACTGAAAGGGCCGGCTCCTTGTCCACAGGTGCTTATCTCCAGTCTTTGGGCAGTTACTCAAGAGGGCTGGGGACCTCAAAGTTGAGCTTGCATTGCCACTCAGGGAGAGTCCACAACAAAACTTTCTCAACCAATTTAGCTACTGCTCAGAGAAGATTAGAACTAGAATCAGATCTGAATTTTAGTTCTATTTTGGGTCTGCAGCTGGCTGTGTGATGTAGACCTTGACTTCATGCATTAACCTTGAAGGGGGTTGAACTGCGAGTCTTCCAGTTCAACACTCAAATATTTCTCAAGTACTCTGAGGGAAGCAGTATAATTTTTGTCATTTTCTTTATATAGCAAATATGGTAACAGCTACGGAGGAAAAGAAGTAAACCCTGCATAATCAATATTCCCATCGTGTGTGTGTGTGTGTGTGTGTGTGTGTGTGTGTGTGTGTGTGTGTTTGTGTGGGTCCAGAATATTACAGGCAAATTGCCGTACTTTAGGGATAAGATTGATTGAGAGACAATGTACACTATCCTTCCCTTTGCATAGATTAAAATAGAGATTTATTTATTTAGAAAGTCAGAATTATAGAGAGGGAGATTCATACACAGATATTTCATCTGTTGGTTCACTTCCCAGCTGGGCATAATGACCGGCACTGGACCAGGCCAAAGGAGCCAAGAGCCAGCAGCTTCATCCATGTCTCCCATGTGAATGGCAGGGGCTTGAACACTTGGACCATCTTTTGCTGCTTTTCCCAGGCCATTAGCAAGGAGCTGGATGGAAAGTGTAGCTGCTGGGACACAAGCCAGGTGCTCTGAAATGGGATCTGGGCATCTCCAGTGCAGACATCATCACCGTACCACACATCTACCTGAGAATACACATCTTTTTGATTGTAGACTACACTGGACGTCATGTTTCTTTTTTGGTATTAGTAGCTCAATGTTCAAAATAACAATCTTTAGGTATATCATAGAAGTTATGTCATGCACCCCATTTAAAATGTCAAAATTTTCTTACAGTCCTTGCCATTTATTGTTAAAAATGTTATTAGACTCTTTTATGCCATTGTCTTTCAGTGACTCTTCATTATATTGTGTTTAATGAGGAAAGGAAACCTATAGCAGCAGAACTCCTAGTAGTTCCTGAATAATCAGATACAAGAGGAGGCCAATATGAAAGAGGTCAGGGCTTCAGGTGCCTGGGGGGTATTAGATGACACTGATACATTTACCAGAAGACATAATGAATACTCTTTCTGATAATTGCCATTTATCTCATAATTCCCAAGGAATCTTCAAAATGAAGAGTTGCAAAGTGTGTCCTGTAAAGGATCAGAGAGTATGTTGTATTTGGGGGCATGTAGCTTCTGTCCCAGCCACTCATCTCTGCTTAGGTAGCACAAAATCGGCCATAAAATTATGTAAATGAATGGCCATGCTGTGTTTTATAAACTTTATTCACAAGAACGGAAAATGTGCTGGATATAGCCTATCGGACTGTACAGAATTTGCTGAGTCCTGGTCTAGATTATCATGGTCACCCTCCTCATTATCAACATCAATCACAGCCAATTATTGTGTTTGTTATGTGATCTACAGTAGGATGGGGTCAGAGTGAAAGAAGAGAAGGATTTGAAGGAGTCCCGTGGCCCACAAATCAGTCTCTATTCACCTATCTATCAGAAAATGATCAGATTTAATGAGAAAGCTATAATATGTATTAAGTGGATACTTAAAAACTTTATTGGAGAATGGATTGAGGACAAATTCTTTTTGCTTCCAATAATAAAAGACAAAATTTAAGCACTTATTTATTTGAAAGATGCAGCATTATGTATGCAGAGAGAGATCGATCCTTCATCTACTGGTTTACTCCCTAAATAGCTGCAACAGCCATGGCCATGCTGAAGCCAGGAGTCAGGCAATCCATCCTGACTTCCCACATGTATGGCAGCGACTCAACCACCTGAGCGATCATTTGCTGCCTTCTTGTGAGCATCAGTAGGAAGCTTGGGTTGGCAGTGGAGCAGCTGGTGTCACAATCAGCAGCTTAACCCACAGTGCTAAAACACTCTCTCCACCTCCCAATTTCCTAAACAAAAAATTTTTTTTTCATCTACTTGAAAGAAAAAGTGGGAGTAAGAGAGCTTCCATCTGTTGATTCACTCCCACTCATTTATTCTCTCAAGTGTCTGCATGACCAGGACTGAGCCAGATACAAGCCAGGAGCCTAGACCTCCATCTGAGTCTCTCATGTGGGTGGCAGGGGCCCAAGCCATCATCTGGTGCTTCCTTGAATCCACTAGAAGGAAGCTGCATCAAAAGCAGAAGTGGCAAGACAGGAGCTACCACTCCGAGTAAGAGTGCCCTCTTAATCCTCTGGACCACAATGCCTGCTGCATGGTCCAAGAAATTTTTGAAATCTGTGCCTAGAGAAGTCTTTAGAGAACTCACAGAAAGTTTATGTTATGGAAAAACTGTGCATGAATTTCAAACTTTTGCACTAAAATGAACATCTTTTACTTCTTTTTTCATGAATTTTAAAAAGCATCCTTGGATAATGGTCAAAGTCTCCTTTGATCTTTGATCTTTCAGCATTTTCTTCAGTAATCAACAATGTTAAAAGATATTTATTTATTTGAAATGCAGAATTATAGAGAGGGGGTGGGAGAGAGATAGAGAGAGCAATCTTCCACAGTGGCCAAGGCCGGGACAGGTGGAAGCCAGGAGCTTGGAACTCAATCTAAGTCTCTCCCATGTGGGTAGAAGGATCCCAAGGACTTGGAACCATTATCTTGCTGCATCCCAGGGCACACACTGGCAGGAAGCTGGATTTGGAAAGGGAGTAACTGGGACTTGAACCAGACACTTTGATATGGGCAGTGGTTGTCCCAAACAGTGACTTAACCTCTGCACCACACACTCATCTGTACGATCCGAAGTCTTAAGGATGCTCAGGTATAGATTTCTCAGATGTGCCTTTTTATTTTATACCATGGTTTTGGTTAAAGAAATTAAAATGCAACTTCTGAGCACCTCTGAATCATCACACTTTCTTTTGAGAATATCCTGTTGGTCCTATAGAATGTTTTAGCAATAAAAGCAATTGAGGACGGCCCAAAGCCTTAGGACCCTGCACCAGTCTGTGAGACCTGGAGGAAGTTCCTGACTCCTGGCTTTGCATCGGCACAGCACTGGCCGTTGCGGTCGCTTGGGGAATAAATTATCAGATGGAAAAGCTTCCTCTCTGTCTCTCCTCATCTCTGCATATCTGACTTTGCTATAAAAATAAGTAAATCTTAAAAAAAAATAGGATGGGGCCTGGCACAGTAGCCTAGTGGCTGAATCCTTGCTTTGCATGTGCCAGGATCCCATATGGGTGCTGGTTCATATCTGGCTGCTCCACTTCCCTTTCAGTTCCCTGGCTGTAGCCTGAGAAAACAGTCGAGGATGGCTCAAAGCCTTGGGTCTCTGCACCCGTATGGAAGACCTGAAAGAAATTCTGGCTCCTGGCTTCTGATCAGCTCAGCTCTTGCCATTGTGGCCACTTGGGGAGAGTACAAGCAGATGGAAGATCTTTTCTCTCCTTCTCTCCTTCTCTCTGTAATCTGACTTTCCAATAATACATAAATAAACAAATAAAAAACTAACTGAAACAAAACACACAGGGTAACAAACACATTCTAAAGCGAACCATGAGTTTCTTTTGTGGCATTCTTATGTTTGAGGGAACAAATATTTGTGAAGATGACAATCAAGATATTAGGTTTTTTTTTTCCCTAGCATCACAGGATTTGCCCTACCTCATTAAGAGGTAATATTCATTTTTAAAATCAAGTCCATTTTTCTCTTTTCCAGCATTTTAAATTTCTTTATTTTCTTACATTATTATTATTATTATTATTTTATGATAAAATTCCATAGGCTCTGGGATTTATCGTTCTTTTCCCCAATTCTCCTCCTACTCCTGCTTCTGATTTCCCCTCTAGTATTACAATGAGTGGTCCTTCATGAGCAATCATAAGTCAATCATGCCACTATTGAAGTGTTTCCTGACACTGCAGGCATGAACAATGTTGGAGAGTCCAGCACCCTACTGTCAGGATATTTTCAGCTGTTTCCCTGGGAGTCCCTCTTTGGTCTGGATGCAGAGATGCATACTGCACTATGTCTCCATATCTTCCAGCATTCTTTTAAAATATTTATTTACTTATTCAAAAGAGAGAGTTACAGAGAAAGAAGGAGAGACAGGGATAAAGAGATCTTCCACCCGCTGGTTCACTCCCCAAATGGTGGAAACCATGAGCCTGGAACTCTATCAGGACCTCCCACTTGGATTACAGGGTCCCAAGCAGTTGGGCCATCATTGTTGCCTTTCCATGGATCTGGGTCAGAAGCAGAGCAGCTGCACATGGAACTGGTACCCATACGGGATGCCACCATTGCAGGAAGTGGCCCTAGCTGCTAAGCCACAATGCTAGCTCCTGTTTCCTGCTTTGAAGACTGAGCATCCCCTAACTCCTGTTGATAACCAATGAAACTGGACATGTTTTCTTTAACAAACTTATGAGAGGTGTTGGTCTGGGGCCTTATAATTGCTAACTGAAGAATTATTTATGAGGGGGTGGATAGAAACACACTCCTATCTGCTTGTTGCTTGTTTGTTCAACAGTTAGGTCTGGATTGGGTATCAGAGCCGGGAATTCAATCCATGTTTGCCACATGACTGGTAGACACCCAACTATCTGAGCCAGGGTGTGCATTGTCAAGAAGCTGGAGTTGACAGTAGAATTATGATTCAAAATCAGGTGCTTCAATAGGGGATAGAGGGTTGTGCTAAGCACCATCTTAGCCACTAGGCCAAATGCCCATCGTTAGATTAAGGTGACAGCAGTAAATATTCTTGAAGGAAGAGAGTCAATGAGACCTTCCTGTTGCTAGAAAAGGCGGATGGAGGAAAATTCCTATAAATGGTAGGAATTGCCAGGAAGTCACAGTGCAGGGATAGCCAAGTGGTTCCATGGTAACTGCACTGAATAGGATTCAGGGGGTGTTTGGCATCGGCAGAAAGAGCACTTAATGAATAAGTGATGTACACAAGAGAAAGTCATTGCACTTATGAAGGCAGTAAATTCACTTAGTTCTTATTGAGGAATGACCTTGCAGCAAGTATTTTTTGTGTAATCTTCAGTTTCTTTATCTGTGAAAAATATTATGGTACCTGGCTTGCTTACTTTAAGCATTGTGTGGGAATGGAATGAGATGCCATGTATAAAAGCATTTTGAGAATTATGAAGATTAGGGATGGAAATACTTTTCTTTTCTCTCTTAAATTTGGGGCATAGGACCCCAAATTAGACAAACAAGAGAAAGACAGAAGGTTGGGTTTTTCATTTGTTTTTAAATTTTAGAAGCAGATAGAGTGCTTTCATTTGCTGGCTGTCTCCCAAAATATGAAGAAGGGCCTGGAGTGGAACAGGTTGAAGAGTGGCCTTGATTGGTTGGTCCTGGTTGAAGCCTGCAGAGGGGAACTCAACCCATGGACCCAATGGCTGGAGCCATCACCTCCTGCTTCCCAGGGTGTGTTTTAGCAGAAAACTCAAATTAGGAACAGAACCAGGACCAAAACTAGGGCATTCTTACAGGGGTTACAGGTGTCATCTTCACTAGTAGGCCAAACCTCCACTCGTCTGAGCCACACAATATTCCCCTGCAAGGGCATTCACAGAAGAGTGGAAACCCAAAGGCGCTTTTAGATTTGGGGACTAATTCACTTTTTTTTTTTAGCAAAAGAAAAGGGGGTTGGAATTTGAAATGCAAAGGGTTATAATTTGTGGGAAGTGAATAGGAAATACAAGGGGGAACTTAAAGTTATTTTTTTAGGATCTGTGCAGACATACTCACTTTGGTGTTGATACCTTGTCTCTGGAAATGAGGGATCCCTTTCTTTCCTGGTTGGCAGTAACACACCTTCCTAATGGAACATGCGCATCCTGCTTTTGGTGAGAAAAGGGCAACACAGAAGATACTTCCTGAATCTAGTGAGTCTCAGGTGCCTTTAGATCACAACAATCTTTATCCCAAAGTGGTGTATTTGGGGATGTCTTATGCGGATCCCCTTTGAAAGCACCTTATAGATGTAATTCTACAAGGATTCTTGTATTCTAGTTTGTGTATCTTCTCCTCACATGGAAATCCCAGTTTTTCATAAATTTGTAATTGCAATTGTCTCATCAGAAAATGTAGAACAGAGTTGACAAAAATAAGAAACATCCTTATTTGTCTTTTCCAACAAATGCTCCAATTCGTTTAGTGTCCATAGGCAGCCCAGGAAGATAGGAATGGAACTAATTATCTGCAAATATCCCTGGGCTCCTTCACTTTCCATCTGAGTTTAATTCTTAAGACGGAGACCCTGATGGATTCCTGCTTTCAGGTATAATTACCTCAAAATTGATGGATGTTGAAAGTACATATGACACTTTTTAGCTTTAATTAGAGTAAATTGGTGGTATTTGGTAGTTTTGGGGGCAGTTGGAGGCGTGAGCGTATATTTAACATACCATTTATGGTTGGTGCTCAGATTCAGACCCTATCAGAGGCCCAGTAATCCTTATGGTCATGAAATAATCAACCCAGTTGATAGGAGGTGCAGAAACAAACAAACGAACAAAGATAACAACCTCCCCCCTCAAAGCCAACACTTAGACAGACAAGAGTTGGAACCGAAAACCTGCAGATGTTTTATTTTTTTAAAAAACATTTTCTTGATTTAACCATATTAAAATTTTGGTTTGCTATAACATTTTTAACATTGGTGATACGAACAACGAGAAGAAATTGATGGGAGGGAAAGTTTGGGATGGTGATTAAAACATTGCTTGGAGTGCCTGGTTTTAAGTCTCAGCTTCACTCCCAATTCTAGCTTGCTGTTAATGGCAATCCGGGAGGCAGCAGGTGATGGCGCAAGCTTATGGGGTCCTCCTGCCATTTATGTAGGAGTTCCAGTGTTCTGATCAGGCTTTCCAGACTTTTGAGGGTTGAACCTGTGCAAGTGAGATCTTTTTCTTTGCCTTTCTTGAAAAAGAGAAATACAGGATGTAAGAAGCATTTTAGACCAACTTAAAAATAAGTGTAAATAAAGATATACTCAGTGTCTCTTATGATCATTTTCATTTGCTTTTTATTTGTGGCTGTTTTTCCTTTATAGCTTTATTCATTTCATTTTATTTTTAGAGTAAGCTGGTTAATGGTTTGTTTTTTCATTAATTGTTTAAGAGAACCAGTTCTTGGATTAATCACTGATGTTCTTATTTACTCATTTTGGTTCTAGTATAATTAACTGATTTTCTCTAATTTATATTCTTCCTCCTTTTACATTTTGTTTCATTTTATTTTACTGTTCTGATTCTACTATATTAAATAACTTATTTTCATTATCTCTTATTATTTTTTTTTACTGTTTAAAAATCTGTTTGAAAGCAGAATGACAGAGAAAAAGAGAGAGAGAGAGAGAGAGAGAGAGAGAGAGAGACATCTTCTATCCACTGGCTTACTCCCCAAATGCTTGAAGCAGTCAGGGCTCGACCAGGCTGACACCAAGAGTTGGAACCCCATTTGGATTGTCTACACTGGCGGCAGAGACCAACGTCCTTGGGCTACCATCTGCTGCTGTCCAATATGTGCATTAGGTGGAATCTGTCTTGATCCCACGGACTCAGATGTAGGATCAAGTGATATCCCAAGTGCGGGCTTACCCTACTGCGCCACAGTGCTGGCCCCTTGATTTCTATCTGAGCCTAGTGTTATTAATGATTAGTTTCTTAATTTCATGGGACTTTCTGCTTGTCTTCTTTCTCAGATCCTCCCCCTTTATTTATAGCTTAATATCCAGTTCACCATGATGTGTTCTGTGCTAGTTCTGTTCTTTTTGGCTTAGTTTACTGTCCAAATTTTCTAATGACACCACAAATTTGTATAAAGTAGATGTGATACTTCTTATCAGGAGTAAATTCTATATGTCTACGTGTTCTAATCTACCAATTACATAATTGACCCCCAATATTCTTAATTTTTTTATGTGTGGAATTGATTCTCCAGGGACTAAAACTGTAGCTAGAACTTCCCAATTTGGGGGCAGGCCTTCCTCCTATTGGCCTGGCACTCTGTAGTCCATAAAGCCTGTTTTCCCACATCCTGCTGCTGTGGTAAAAAGCAGTGTGAGAAGGGCTGTCCCTGGAGAACACTTGGCCAGGAGGTCACCAGTGTTTCAAGTTCCTTTGCTTGTTTTGGAAAGTTTATATAGCTAGAGCTGCATATGCCTATATTTGAACTTATAGTTTTGTCAACCATTCTATGCTTTAAATCAGAAATCAAACTAAAGCTGAGTATTCCAAAAGCACCACATCATCTGAATGACTTTTTAATTTAATGAGTATATTTGCCTTAATTACTCATATTGTTGATCCATCAGCACTTCCTGTTGATTTTATCTTCAAAACCTATCACAGCTCCATCTACTTTTGTTTCCACCACTCCCATCCTAATGTAAGCTACCTTCTTTTTTTCTTTCCCTTGTTTTGCAAGAGCCTCCAAATTTATTTCTGATTCCAATCTACCTAGCAGCCAGAGTAGTTACTTAAAAAATAAAAATGAGATCATGTACGCTTGCAAGACCCAACAGAGGTACCTCTCCACTCTTGAAATATGATTCAGGTTCTCCCCTGGATTCTCTGTGGTCTGTCTGCTCTAGCCAAGGTCTACCTTTCCAGCTTCATCTCCCATCCCTTTCTTCCTTGCTGACTACACTCCAGCCAAACCACACCGACATTCTTTCTGCTCTGGAACAAGACAAGCTGCTTCCTGCCCTCCGGCTTTTGGGCTCATTTTCTCAGTAGAAGGCGCTTTCCCAATGATTCCTTCCCAGTCTTACTTTTGATGGTCACATCCTTGGAGCGGCCTTCTCTGACCATCCAATCTAAGTAGTCCTTTATTCATGCTACCCTTCTCTATATTCAACACAGAGCATATTATTGTTTGGTTATTCTTACGAATGTATTCGCTTGTTGTCTGATACAAGCACTGATACATCAGCTGTGTGAAAGTGGGACCCTGTCCTGTCCATTGGTTATCACTGAGGATGATAGCCAAATCATGTGGCAGCTGCCATGTCTCCTCAGTCTGACCTTGCTTCAAATCTTTTCCATGTGTTTGTTCCTTCATCTACTTTACAGTCTCAGGAGGTTGGTACTATTTTTGTTTTATGATTCAAACAACTGAAGCACAGAGAACATCACTGATTTCTAAGGTCACACAGCCATGACAGAATTAAGTTTGCGTTTGAGCCTGAGCAAGGGCTCCAGAGACTATATGTGTTAGTCCTGGGGTTATAGATATGAACAGGGCAGAACATTGCTTTCAAATGCTTAGTGGTTCAGAAGTCAGATAAGTGAAAAAACTCACATCAAAGCATGGTAAGTTACACATGTCAGGCACTGAAGCATTGCAAGGGAAGTGCACAAGTGGGTATCTCATTGATATTAAAGCAGTGCTTACATCTGTAAAATGTTTGGTATTAAATTATGTCAGAGAACTTGGGTGTACCTTGGCTAGTTGTTTTGTTTGTTGGACCATCTGTATTTGTTCATATAGGTGTTTAGCATCATTACTGTAGAGATGTGGAGATAGCAAAGTGAAACCTTTGCCTATTTAAATGGAAGTTATCAGGATGGGATTATTTTTCTGAAATGATTTTGGTATTGGTTTCCTATTCATTTATCCTGGCTAACGGGGAGATTCTTTTACATGTGAAAAATGATGTGAAGGGATTGGAAGAAGGTGAACTGAATCATAAGGAGAAAATCATTGTTCACTACTTTGAAGAACCTGTTTTGAAATAATGACACATCATTAACGTAAGTGCTTAGGACCCTATGAAAGTTTATGGAGACCTGTGCAATTCTAGGGGTCTAAAAATGACTGTCTGATCACACGTATGCCAAGTAGCCATCACATGCCTCGCTGGATTGAGCAGTAAAATGAGATGAGCTCATAATTATGGATTGCCACCTGTAATGGCCAATTTCATTTAGCACCAGGAGGTATCAATTCATTTAGTCCTTGCAGCAAAACTGGAGAGGTATTTATTAGTATGATCTCTATTTTGTTGTTGAGAAAATGGAAGCGTGGAAAGATTAACTAATTTTCCTAATATTGTATAGCTGCAGTATGGTAGAGCTGGAATCTGAGTCCAACCATCAGATTGTATAAAGAAAGAAAGCCAATAATCACCACTACTGAGTGGCTGGTTTTTGTCTGGTCCTGTACACATTGATGTTGTTTTATTGTCATAATCCTAGGACAACCCTACGACATGGTTTTAAGCTTACATTACAGGCAAAGAAACCAAGAGTCAGCTAGGATTAAATGGAAAATTTCCCAATGTTATAGATGCGTATCTGACTCTGGTCTATGTGTGAACTCTTTAAACGAGTGAGCAAGGTATGTTCTTCCTTTTTGGTTAATGACCTTTACTGTTCTGAATTCTTTCCCTCTGGTACTTTCCTCTCTTTCTTTGGGCTTTTATCATGTACAGCTCAACAGCTGACATTTTAAATATTTGATATATTTTCAGAACCCAGGCAGTGAGCTGGGCATTGTGCTATTTTGTTTTCCAGTAATTTTTTAAATCTATTCCACTCAGAAACCAAAAAATATAGGTACTATTACTAGCATCTTTTTTTAAACTTATGAGGTGGCCTAGATTTCAAGAGAATTCTTAGCAACACTCTTATAAAGAGTTTGCCAAGGACCTGGCACAGTAGTCTAGTGGCTAAATCCTTGCTTTGCATGTGCCAGTTCATGGCCAGGCTTTCTACTTCCTCTCCAGCTCCCTGGTTGTGGCCTGGGAAAGCAGTCAAGGACGGCCCAAAGCCTTGGGACCCTGCACCTGCGTGGGAGACCCGGAAGAAGCTCCGGGCTTCTAATTTGGATCAGCTCATCTCTGGCTGTTGTGGCCACTTAGGAGTGAACCATCAGACAGATGATTCTTCTCTTTCTCTTTCTCTTCTCTGTAGATGTTCCTTACAAGCAAAAATAAAATCTTTAAAAAAGTTTGCTAAAATTTTAGCAGACTATTTCCCACAGACACAATGGGACATCACATGACCATATCATCTTCTCCTACTCAGAATGAATGAACCCAGAAGCTGAATTCTTTCCGTTTTTGTACATTAAACAATACACGTAAATCCCATTTTAAAGCAAGTGTTTTGTGTGCTTTTAATTTTGTTTTTATTTTATTTTTGGTAAGCAGGGTATTTGGAGCTGTATTCTGTGGTATGTTTCTTGAAATAATTTGTGAGGCTAGTGTGGTTCCTTCTGGATCCTTTCTGCTGCCCTTGTCTTTCTGTTGACTCAGCCTCCAGTTCTCAAGGCAGCCACCAAGAGTGCGTCTACCAAGGGGATGGCAGGGTATTGGGCCTCTGGGAAACTCATTTGCATACTTCTTGTTGCAAAGGTGGACCCCATCCTGGTGAAGACAATGTGCTGTCTGATAAACAGCCTGTACTCTCCAGTGTCTGCCCAGAGTGGGCCAGTCTGTGGCCTGCCTTTGTCACAAGATGCTGTTTATTCTGCGCTTGATCTTAGCCAAAAGGCAGAGAAGCGATGAGATGCTGTTTATTCTGCCTGGAAGTCCAAGGACAGGACAAACCAGCTAAGGAACTTTTTATTTCTCCCCTTCTTTGACAGAAAACCCTTGCGTCCAAAATATTCGTATTAGATTAAGGGGAATTGTCTGAAGCAGCTCCCTGAACCCAGTGGAGACCTTTTACAATTTTGATCTTCCTCTGTAGCTACAAATTCCTTGGGCTTTGGAGAAATGAGGAAACTTGGAAGATGCAGTACATGAATACTATAAAGATCCAGGCTTGCCAAGACCTTCTGTTGATAAATATTTATTCCCACATCTGTTTTCTGTGTCCCCTTTCTCTTTCCCTCCTCCCTCCCCTCGCCGTACACACAGACAAAAGGAAGTGGAAGCTTAAACAATTAACTGGGGACTGAAGGACATGTTATTTAAGAATCTGGATAATTGAGTCCTAATTTCTCCAGTCTCCCTACCATTTAGTAAATTAAAAAAAAAGAGGAAGAACGATTTTGTGTGTCAGTTTCATTCAGTCATTAAGGTAAGCATTTTGCCGTTCCCTCTTTTTTACTGGTGTTTTCTGCCCTAATTTCCCTCAAGATAACTCAACATTTCCTGTTCAGCTTCAAGATTTTCAAGCCTAATTTGCTGCATATTTTAAGACCTCTCCTAACCATAGATATATTTTTGTGACTGTCATCACTATGAGGAAGTCAATCTGTGACACAAAAATTGGTTCAAGAATTTTCATCAACAATTCCTATAAACAGATTTTTGGCTCCAGGGAATAGAAACTTGGTGACGGTCTCCTTCCTGTGTTTGCAGTGAGTGCTGAAGACTGTGACGGCCACTGAGGTGCGTCTGACTCAAAGAGTGTGATGAAGACCCTTCATGGAGTCCTGATGGGGTCCTACATGGAGGATGTTACAGAAAAGCCCATCAAGGTTTTGAAGGATCACCAGCATTTCTAGTAGACTCATTGAAGACATTTCTGGCTGCTAAAGAACATTAAGAGCTGGAGTATGTTGAGCTTCGGTGGTTAAATACTTGTCTGTGGCAAGTATGGAGGTTTGTTGTGAACATCTATGGAATCCTTGAGAATGGCCCATGCAGAAAACAGGTACCCCCTTCTTGCAGCTGCTACTCTGGACCCCGAGTCCTTACAGTGTCCCTGGTAAATTCCAACTGATGCCGGCTGTCACTCTTGAGGACTGGTATGCATGTAGTCAAAACAGGAAAGCAAACAAATATTCAGTGAAGTTGAGTGACCTTCCCTAATTTAGAAAAGCTAGCATTGCCTGGCAGATAGTAGGGGTTCAGTTGGAGGAGAATGAATGAATCAAGTTAGTAGTGTTTATTGATCTTGTACCCAAGCTGAGGCCTGGGCTGGAGCTTAATTTTATGACCTTATTTGTCATGGCATGATTCTAGCAGCAGATTTCTTCATATGCTTTGTAAGAATAGAGGTCCGTTCTCATTAGATTATCCCCTCCTGCCTCTCCAGCCTGCGTGACACACAGCTCATATACTCTGATGAAATGTGTCACACCATGCTGCTTTAGGATCTGGTATTTGCAAGAATTATAGAAGGGATAGCAATAATCCTAGCGCATAAGACATCTGTGTCTTCTAGCAGAGCACTTGTTTTTGATGCCTGGCTCTGGCTTCTGTTTCCAGCTTCCTGCTTATGCACTCTCTGAGAGGCAGTGGTGATTACTCAAATAGTTGGAGTTCTACCAAGCATGTGAGGAGCCGGGGTTGAGTTTCTGGCTCCTGGCTTTGTCCTGCCCCAGCCCCAGGCTTTGGGGAGTGAATCAGTGGATGGGAGCCCTCAATCTCTCAAGTACACATTTTTAGGGAACAGCTCTAAAATGGCATGGTATGTTATGCTTCTGCCTGTGGCACTGGCATCATCCCATATGTCTGCTGGTTTGAGTCCGGCTGCTCTGCTTCTGAACCAGTTCCCTGCTAACGTGCCTGGGAACCAGTGGAAGATGGCTCAAGTCCTTGGGACCCTAAACTTATGTGGGAGACCCAGAAAACACTCAGTTCTTTGCTTTGGATCAGCCCAGATCCAGCCATAATGGCCACTTGAGGAATGAAGCAGCAGATGGAAGATCTCTGTCTCTGTCTCTCTCTCTCTCTGGGTATGTGCATCTTTCCTTCTCTCTGTAGCTCTGCCTTTTACATAAAAATAAATTAATCTTGGGCTGAACACAATAGCCTAGTGACTAAATCCTCACCTTGCATGTGCCGGTATTTCATATGGGCAAGGTTCCTGCTCCACTTCCCATCCAGCTCCCTGCTTGTGACCTGGGAAAACAGTAGAGGACGGCCCAAAACCTTGGGAGCCTGCACCTACATGGGAGACCTAGAGGAAGCTCCTGGCTCTTGACTTCAGATTGGCTCAGCTCTGACCATTGTGGCCACTTGGGGGATGAACCAGCAGATGGAAGATCTTCCTCTCTGTCTCTCCTTCTTTCTGTAAATCTACCTTTCCAATAAAAATAAATAAATATTTAACAAAAATAAATCCTTATGGGAAGATTTTTTTTTTAAAGGACCTGGTGGCACTTGTACACAGATCTTTCATGGTGTTCAGATACACAATGCTGTGATATAATCTCCCCCACATAATGTTTCATTCCTGCTGCATCTTGTAGCTTAGCTCTTCTTGGGAACCTGTATATTTCATATTCTCTGCTTTCTCCTAAGGCCCAGTCAACTTCCGATCATCTAAAGGAGTTCCTCATGGCTAGTTTTAGTGATTTTACTACCCCCAAGAGTCATGGCTATGGAGTGGAAGAGGGAAATCAGATACAGCTGAAACTATAACTATGTGGTTATAGCTTTGGGAAATGATTGGCTCAGGGATGGGAGCTAAAGTGGTGGGTTTCCATAGTGTTCCAAGTCAAGATGTTTAAAAACTGAAAGTGATTAGGATATGTCTTCAAATCTGGGGCTCCTCTGTTGTTAGAAATGATGACATGAAAGCCATAGGACATTTCTGTACTGGAAAAGAATGGCTTAACAAACTTACAGATGGGATCATTTCTGGACTATCATGGCTGGGATCTAACCGACCACGTATCTCTGTAAGAAGGTGGCGTTTTGGCTGCTTTGATCCCAGACTCTTTGACATTCAGGCAACAAATGTATATAGTTTTGGTTTGTCACTCTATTGGGCTGGATTTTTTTCTTCCTCATTTTTTTATGAGGTAGTTTAAGGTTTAGATTTCCTTTTTACCACTGAGTCTAACTTAATTGTGGTTATTTTATTTTTTTGTATAAGTGCCCAGAGCTTTCTGGGCTATTGGTAAACTTTAAAAAGATTACAGTACATGTAAACATACATAATTTAAGAACCAGTAATGATTGTAATGATTGAGGCCTGTGATATCCTTTGGAAAATTCTTACTTGGAAACAGTTCTAATTAACAAGATAGTTTCTGGTTTCCTCCTTGCATGCTTTGTTAATAACAGCGAGGTTAGTCAGAAAAAATCCTTTTTCCTCCTCTGATTTAATTTTCCCTATCCTTTTAAAACAGCCGATTCCATTGCAGTTACCTTTGATAAAAAAGAGGTAAACTTATGCTAATGAACAACCTGTATGATATAGATAAGGATAGTTGGACTCCTAAGAGTTGGCAATTTGAAGTTTTTTCAAAATAAGAAACTCGGTGAAATTGAATTGCGTTCAGCTACAGTTGGCTTATTCAATGGACTCATTGCATTTTCTCCAGTTAAATAGATTTCTTATTTTCTTTTAAATTAGAGATATCGGATCACTTGCTTGGCTATCCAGAACTATCTTGCTTTTTTTCTGTCTTCCACCTTCTCAGTTGAAAGTTTAGTTTTGTAAAAATGTTTAAAACTCATTTGAATCATTTGGCAAAAAGAGAATGAGAGTGAGAGGAATTAGTGAGAGGGAGAGAGACTGAACTCCATCCATTGATTCACTTCTAAAAGACTCACAATGGCTGGGGGTGAGCTAGGCTAAAGCCAGGATCCTCTCAAGGGGGTAGGATTACCTGTTGCCTTCCACAATGCATGTTAGCAGAAAGCTAGAATTGGGAACAGACCTGGGACTTGAACCCAGACACAGTAATTTGGGATGTGGATATCTCAAGCAGCATCTTAATCACCCCAATTTAATTGTTTTGGGTAATGATGAGACTACTGTCTGACCAAAATGCTAATAGAATTACTGCACATTCTAAACTGCTTTGGGCCACAGAGCACAAAACTTACAGGGCTGTGAACTGCCAGTGTTTGAAAGACAGAGTGACCTGATTTTTTATTCTTGATCATGTCTAAGTGTGGTGAAGAAAAAATCATTGTGTCTGTGAATGTGGTATTGTAGCTAACTTTTAAAAAGTGAGTGGCACATAATGAACCTTTTGACAGATATGTTATAATTTCATGTGGATTTCTTACCTTTTCCAAAATGGGAATTGATTTAAGAAAGAGGGCTTTTGTACATAAAATATTTGTTTAACAAATCATTCTTCATGTGAATTCATGATTTACACATGAATTCAGTTTATAGTATTTCTTGCATATTTTTTCATATATGACATTTCTTAGACATTAACCTTGTTACATTCCTATAGCTGTTTTATTTTGTGGTGCTAGAAGTACAGAACTTCTTACATCTTGAGGAAAATTATACTTGTGGGGGCTATCACTGTGGCACAGTGAGCTAACTCATCATTTGGGACATCAGCATCCCATATTGAGTGTTTGGAATAGATTCCTGCGTCAGTTTCCAACCCAGCTTCCTGGTGATGTGCACCCTGAGAGACAGCAGGTAATGGCTCAGGTTCCTGGGCTTCTTCAACTCCATTTGGGAGGCCCATAACCAGTTCCTGACTTTTGCCTGGCCCAGCACTAACTGTTACAGTCATTTGGGGGGGTGAACCAGTGGGTAGAAGATCTCTCTTCTTTCTCTCACACACAGTCTTTTGAAAAAATAAAAATAATCTTTTAAAAATAATGGAATTTATGCTTAATACAAGAGAGCAATATACCATGATAGCACCATCATAATTTCTGAATTTCATTCCTGCATTGCCTTAGGATTTTATAATCAGTTTGTTCTAAATGACTAGTGGTAGTATCTAAAACATGTATGATGACATGTAGGACAGAAACTCAGCGGATTTGCTTAGTGTTTAGCATACTCAATCTTTAGTAGCTTTCAGCTGGGCCAGGATAGAGATGTTTCTACTCCTCTCTTTTGAAAGACTGTCTTGCATCACTCCCTGGAGAAAGGCTTTTCAGGTGTTGGATCAAAGTGTGAGCCTGCTTTCATGATAACCCCTATTATTTTAAGTGTTTCTCTGTTGGTCTTCTTGTCACAGTTGGGGAGGGAGCTAGCAACAGCTGAGATCATAACCAAAACAGCAGAGATACTTAACTTAATGTCTGAGTCCTGAGTAAGTAGCTGAAGGAAGTTTTGTAATGTCCAATGTCTTCTTCTAAATTCCAATCTCTTCATGATGGTGAATGCTGGTTTATTATGGAGCATCCTCTAAACTGAAGAACAGGCTTGAAGACACTTTATGGCTCCTAAGCTCTTTGAGGGTCACTGAGGTAGCAACTTTAGTGCTGTATACACTTTTTTTTTTAAGATTTATTTATTTTATTGGAAAGTCAGATATACAGAGAGGAGGAGAGACAGAGAGGAAGATCTTCTGTCCAATGATTCACTCCACAAGTGAGCGCAATGGCTGATGCTATGCCGATCCGAAGCCAGGATCCAGGAACTTCCTCCAGGTAACCCACACGGGTGCAGGGTCCCAAGGCTTTGGGCCGTCCTCGACTGCTTTCCCAGGCCACAAGCAGGGAGCTGGATGGAAAGTGGAGCTGCTGGGATTAGAACTAGTGCCCATATGGGATCCTGGCGCGTTTAAAGTGAGGACTTTAGCCGCTAGGCCACGCTGCCAGGCCCTACACTTTTGATGTAAAGTATACAGGCATTTAGCCCAGCAGGGGACACCTACTTAAAACATTGAAGTGCCAGAGTTCGATTCCCAGTTATAGATCATGACTCCAACTTCCAGCTAATGAATTCCGTTGGAGTGGTGGTGATGGCTCAAGTAATGGGTTCCTGCCACACATATGGGAGACATGGATGGAGTTCTTGGCTCCTGGCTCCAGTGTTGGCAGAGCCTTGCCCTGGTCATTGGGAGCCTTTGGCAGTGATTCAGCTCTCTTTCTCCTCATGTCTCTTAAATGCATAAAATAAAAACAAAACAAAACAAAACAAAAAGATGCAAGTGCAAATTACTGTAGAGTGAGTTATTTTAGAAAACAAATGTTGAGAAAAATGAGCAAATGTATTTGCGAAGTATTTCAACTAACTGAAAATTTGTAAATCTACATTGTGGGTTCTCATAGTACAATATTGCATAATAATGTGCATTTTCTTCTAGTCTGGAATGCTAACAGAAAAAAATTGATATTTAGTATATGTTTATTGTCTGCCCTCCCTAAACTAATCATTTTACAAAATCCTCCATATACGCTAGTGTTTTTAAGCCTTAGAGGTGGTCTTACTAGGTTTTTTTTTTTTTTTAAAGATGAGGCAGCTATACTTTGTGATGATCTAATGAATTTTTCCAAGGAAAATACAAGTGTAAGTGAGCAGCCAATCTTCATGAATTCTAATGCTCAGTTATCATCTATGTATCTAGCATGCACACATTTTGCTGTTATTGAAATGCATACTGTATTTAAAAATGTGTATCATTAGAATTTAACCATTTTTCATAGACATTTATAAAGCAGGATGTTTGCACATCCTTCAGCCCTGCCTCTACTTAGTTAGCCAGGTCTTGGGACTCCTTTTTCACAAGAAATGTTGGAGACATCTTCTTGTCTATTCCAAAGGCCTTTAGTATTTACCACTGAATTGGTTAACTGGTCTGTGTTAAATCTGGTCCACATTGAGAGATGTGACTAAATGACTATACCTGATCATCATTTTCAGTGAGTCACTCAGTGCCTTCCAGTTGCCTACAGAGAAGAGTCAATAGTACTCAGGATGACATTTCAAGGGTTTCTACAGTCTGTCCCCAGTCTACTTTTCTGCACACTAATGTCCTTATTTGGATATGAATTCAATGTTGCCAAATGGTCTTCCTAGGTTTCCATCTCCATATAATGCTTTTTTCTCTTGCCTGTTCACTGCTTGGTACCTTTGACCATCATGAGCCCTATTCAGATGCTGGTCCTTTTCTGAATGCTCCCCTATTAGCCTAAAGATAAAGAGATGTTTTCCATTTAGGCCCCTTATTATTGTTTAAGCCAATTGTTTTGTGCATAATTATTTACTGTGAAGTATTCTGAAATGAACAGTTTTTTTTTTTTTTTAAGATGTGTCTGACCTTATATTACGTTGTAGATAATGCTCAGTATCCCTGAAGTTTCAGTAAGTATGCTGTGCTCATTCGGCTGGCTTTGGTGAGTCTCTATTTTCTATGACTCCATGCCATAGGTTAGAAACTAAAGGTCATTAGAGTAACCGATTTTATATAATTGGTGTAAGAATTCATTTTGTATTAAGCAGAATTGGTTGGATTTTGTTGCAGGAAAGTTAACCCCACATCTTAATGTCTTAAAAAACACAGTTTTATTCCTTGTTCTCACCACACCTGTGTCCCAGGCTGACAGAGTTTCTACATTATCCATATACAGGGACAGATCGGCTAGCGCCATCATTCTCTGGGGTCAGGCAGGTTATTGCGGCAGGAGGAATGGCTTGAGGTGATTCATGCCTTAGTTCCTAATCTCTTCAGGTTTCACCAATTGCTGCAATTGAATCCCCGCTGTGACAGACTAAGAGGGTATAAACTTAACCCAACTACCTGTTTAAAAAGGTGTGACCTTTGGGAAGTAATTGGAGCTAGATAAGATTACAACAGTGTATCCTCCATGACTGAATCCTGGTAGTTTTAAAAGCATCAGGAGAGGGACCAGAAAACATTCACACACACACACACACACACACACACACACACACACACACACACACACAGAGTCATGTTTCCTGTCTCTAGCTAAGCGATGACTTATACCACCTTGCAACACTATCAGCTAGCAGGTCATCATCAGATGTAGCTCCTTTATGTTCAACCACAAGAAACATCAGCTCAAATGAACCCCTTTGTTCATTAGCAGCTTACCTTGAGTATTTTGTCATAGTAGTACAAAGGGACTAGTAATCTTCCCCTTCCATTTTCTCTGCTGTGGCAAACTCTATATTTTGAAGATTTATGTATTGTTTTTGGAAAGGAAGATCAGATTTATGGAGAGATGGAGAGAAATATCCTCCATCTGCAGATCTACTCCCTAAATGGCTGCAAGAGCCAGGGTTGAGCCAATCTGAAGCCAGGGGCGGGAGCTTCTTCTGGATATTCCATACAGGTACAAGGTCCCAAGGCTTTGGTCCATCCTCAATTGCTTTTCCAGGTCATAAGCAGGAAGCTGGATGGGAAGTAAGATCTGGGACATGAGCCAGCACCCACATGGGATCCTGATGCCTGCATGGTGAGGACTTAGCCACTGAGCCATTGTGTTGGGCTACTGTGGTCTATCTTATAAAGGTAGGAAGGAGCAATCCCACAATGAGGGAATGGCAGTAGTAGTGACCATGCCACACCTTGCACCAATTAGCAATTTTGTCAGGGTCTCTCAGTTTTTATCAATCCTCAGGGACCTTGCCCTGTGGCACCTGAGCATTAGATTTACTACCCTCCCTGACCCATCAGGATTACTATAGGTCCCCAGTGGATGTTTTCTGATGAGATAATAAGAGCATTCCTCCAGGCTACGCATTCCCTAATTCTAGGAAACAACTCAGCCTTCTAGCCCCAGGATTTATTTTGTCTCCAGAAGGATCTTCAGTAGAATATACCTGACACAGCCCTCAACCAGGGTGAGTGAGGGCTGGTATTCTGGTTCAGTGGGGTAAGTCATTACTTGCGACATCAGCATCTCATATTGGAGTGATGATTTAAGTCCTGGCTGCTCTGCTAATGATCCAGCTGCCTGCTAATGCGCCTGGGAAAGCAATGGAAGATGATTCAAGTGTCTGGACTCCTGCCACCCATGAGGGAGACCTGGCTTTGGTCTGACCCAACCCTAGCCATTTAGAAGATGAACAAAATGATGAAAGATTTCTTTCTCTAAGTTTCTCTCCATCTGTTTATGACACGTTGCCTTTCAAATAAGTGAAATCTGTCATAAAAATAAAAACACCTAATGCAAATTTTCAGAAGAGAATTTACCGCCTTTGACTCTCTGACTTGATGCTAGGTAGAAATGTTAACTGTGGATTTGGAGGTATTCAATGACTTCTCTTTAAAAGTTTCATCCTGGTACGATAATCAAGGCAAGAATTTGTTTGTAAGATGGTTCTGGAGGAGAGGATGAGGCAGCAGACGTCTGGTTGAATCAGCCACAGGAATCTGCTTGGAAACACCTTATGTAGGTCAACAGGAAGGGCCACAGAAGTCCTTGACATTGAGCAATGTTCAGTTGGCAATCACCTAGTGAATAGTGAAGTCATATTATCAATGTCTAGTGTCCTTTCCATTTTTTATAGATAAGATGTTTATGTTGTGTTTGTAGAAAGGCTAGCAAATATAGAGGGGAAAAAAAGATTAAAAAAACCCATAAAAGGAAAAATTACCGAGAAGCACATCTCGTTTCTCATCTTGGGTTAATATTCTTTAAACAAAACACCGTATACTCTTTTGTTGCTGTAGTGAATGTTTCTTAAAGCGCTGATCAATTAACATACTGTGTTATAGTTTCTGTCACTACATTGTAAATTTCCAGACAGTGAATTTACATCATAAGCTGGGCCTGATGTTTTCAAAGAAATTCCTTTTTATTAAACAAATTTTAAACAATACATAACAACTGTCTTTCTCTGACTTAGAATTACAAATCCCAGATGCAAGCATGGCTTTTTAAAAGTCATGAAAACAATCTTTAAGTAAACAGAATGAAGTGGGCCACAAGAAAGCAGTTCCATGAGTCGATGGCTTGATGTACAACAAGGATGAGAGATGTTACTCAGAATCAAGATGTTCCAAGGAAACGGGTAAAGGGGCGACTTTTCTATTGTCTCAGATGTTGACTGAGTGCCAAGGTTAGGGAAAGAGTAACTTTTGGTGCTGTCAGGGTCTTCCCAGGATGCTAAGCAACTGGTGTCCGTGTCCTGATGACCCTCTGCCTTCTATGCATTTGCTCATGTGCCCTACACAGCATGCAGGCTTCCCTCTGCTCGGACCTCTACACTTTCATCCTCTTAGAGACCCTGGGGTGAGAATGCCAGTGGGTAAATGGAAGAACTACTTCTGGGGACTGACTCAGTCTGGAGATGACCGTTCTCTTTCAGGGCATCTCGCTGTCTACTGAACTCACATCCTGCAGCTTCTCTGCTGGTCTTTGAAAAAGGATCCAGCTATGGATTGGGGCTTTCTAATTGTACCATGAAAGCCTGATGGCTTGAGACTGAAGAAGTCAACATAGATTGGTATATGAATTGAAACTAAAGGAGGGAGCTCGGATGGATGTCTTTTGGAATAATATCATTATTGCTATTAGGTCATTGCTATATTGTCATAATTGCTGTTGCTAATATCATTATTGCTATATATCTCATTACACAGGCAAGAAAACAGGCAAGGAGAAGAATCTTGGATTTCATTCTAACTCTATATTGTATGTTGAATAGTCTATATATTTGCTTTCCTATAAATTCAAATAATGCTATTTCTTGTTTCCCACCCGCTCTCCTCCAAACTCCATTTTCACTTTGAGTTCTGATGTTTCTGCACAGGTATCTGTGCCATGGAGCTTTTGTATCTGGACCCCTGCTCAGCCTCACTCCTGTCTGCATGCTTGCATACTTCCTGTTTTCTTAGGATGACCTATTAGCACTCCTCCGAGAGGTCTTCTGTGGTCTGTGCAGCTCTAAGACATCTCTGTGACAGATCTAAAAGGCTGTGGCTTGGACAGCTGCTGTATGATTGGTGGTACTGACCAGGTTTCTGGTAGTAATAGTTATTTTTGTGTAAGTTGATGGGTTAAAGCCCAATCCAGACTGAAATTCCTACCATGCACAAAAGCTTTGCATGTAATAAGCTTCGCCTATCTCTGGAACTGTCTCTCATCTTTCATTGTGTACTTTCCCTAATACATAAATACACAAAGGGAGCTGTATCCCCTGCAAGGAAAGAGAATGGTCATATGATTAACATCACTATTTATATTGACGTAGTCCATGCAGGAAGCAATTGGAAGAGCTAAATGAGAGCTTAAAGCTTAGGAGCTATTCACCCTAGCTTAATTTTATTTCATATTTCTTCAGGAACTGGAACAGCTTTGTGAATTTAATGGTATATAGCAAGCTTTGTAACTCTGTGCAGCTTATTTTATGCTATGTTCTTAAGCATCCCTAAGCTGAAAGTGCAGATCAAAAAAAGCAGGCAGGATACTTTTTTCCCCCCTTGAAATCGGGCTTCTCCTTTGGAGCTGAGTTACGAATAAATATAAATTCTATCTCTGTTGTATCAAAGACTTCTTCAGTCCTTTCTTAGAGAGAAAAGAAAGATCTGGATTAAGCCCAAGTATCTGCAACTTAATCCTGTTGATTTAAAAACCCTGAGCACAAAAAGGAAAAGGAGGCCCTGTGACTTTAAGGCACAGATAGTCTGCACATGTTCTCTCTGAAGAAACAGGGCTCCAAGCTTGGGTTTGCAACTCTGATAATAAAGGGTGTTTTGTGTTTCTCACAGCATCTAATGTTTAAAAATCAATCCATCTTGAGGAGAGCCCGGCTATGATAAATAGAGATGATTACATGAACTCTATGGAGAAGGACTGGAGTTTGGCCTTAAATGGTACCCCTCAGGAACCAGAATTTCTAGTTTGGCAACAAGCATTGATTAAAAAAAGAAATAAAAGAATAATTTCTAAATCTCTGCTTCCCTGGGGTCTATGAAGAGTCTGAGTATTGGTTAATTGCCAGCAAACCAATGATTAAAAGACGTTGCTGGGGTCTACACTCCCTTATGAAAGGCAGGAGAGGCAGGAGCAGGACCTGAAGAGACAGGGTGGATGGAGCATAATTTTCTGAAGAATACAGAATTGATTCTTTTTTTGGCTTTCTTCCTTCCCCATGCCAGTTCACCGGATAATCATACTCACAGCAGTTTACATTTGCATAATGCTTTACCAGGGGCTTTCAGAGATTTTATTCCCACTTGATCAGAGGGTGTCTGCTTTGTGCCGAGAGCCTAATCTTGAAATAAATCATTTACTATATGAGGATTTAAACAGGTCTTTTGGATCAAAAGTGCATTACATATTTATGAGCACTGATTTTAAGAATCACTTTGAAAGAACTATTGATGTTGCTTTATATTGGAGATCTGAACTTAATCTCATTTGATTCATCCTTGGGTTTATTTTTCAGAGGATCCAAATCATGTTTGTAAATCCCTGCGGGTTCATTTCCTCCTTTGAGGGGAAAAATGTTTCAATGCATGTCAGGAACTTAGAAATTTCTGCCATTATTCACACGATGTTAGGAAAACCCATTTTCTGGAATGGCAGCTTGTTTTGCCAGACATTGATGATGATGATGGTGTTGATAGTACTCTAATTATTCAGTACAGAAGGACAGAGGATGTTGTACTCTGTCAAAGTCTATTGATGTTTTCTGTGAATAGCGGTGCCAGAAATGGTTACTATTTATGTGTAAGACCTCTTATTGTGGGCTGGGAATTTGGGTTTGCTGTTACGGTACCTGATGGAGTACCTGGGTTCCAGGCCCAATCCTGCTTCTGACTTCCAGTTCCTGTGACTGTGCAGCCTGGGACAGCCGGTGATGACTCAAGCAGTTGGGTCCTTGCCACGTGTTTAGGAGACCCAGAGTGAGCTCTTGGCTTTAGCTTGTTCCAGCCCTGGCCGCTGTGGGCATTTGATGAATAGATCTCTCTCTTTTTCTTTCTCACTCTCTCTCTTCTCTTTCAAGTCAAATGGGAATGAAAATCAAAAAAGAAAGAATTCAAAATGCATTATTGCTTGAGTGTTCTTGATTTACTTTTGTATTTAGGGGTTGCTAATAAAACTTAATGTCTTTAAACCATTTGCTTTCTGCATAACTCAAAGCCAAACAAATTAGTAGAAAAGAAAAGGCAACTGTACATAGCTGAAATTGTTTTTAGAGCTCCAGGAAGAGAATGCACAATAGTGTACAGATTGCTATAGTTCAAATTCAATCCAATATCCTGTCTTATTAAAGTCAAAACAAATACCTACGGGCAGGCATCTCCCATCCTTCTTTAGAGAAGGGAGAGGAAAACCATACGAAAGCAGGGGAGCTTTGTAAGGCTGCTGCTGCCTGAGCAGAATCGCTAACTGGTTTCCTCTCTCTGTGCTGGGCTGTCTGTATTCACTGTATCACAAGCTTGAAAGCAGACCTCATTTGACTGAGCCAAAAAAATGGCTCTATTGTTGCTGTTTTTTCCCCTAGTGTCATCTCTCATGGTTGCCTAGGCAACCAGTGTGTATCCTTTCAGCATAGGTTACTGGGCCCCAGGAAGGAAGTGCTTCAGTGCTGGCCTGCTATTTTTATAGAACCGTTACATAATACAATCTATTAAAGCTTCCTCTTGGTGTTTTATTGCACAAAGGGGAAATTAAGTTTGATGACTCCTAAATGTTGCATGGAGGATGTCAGGTGACTCTGGGATTGTTTGGCCCAGGCCGCATAGCAACAATAGTCTCATATGCCATTCAAGGAGAGCTGATACACAATCATGCCCTTGGCAATGTGTGCCTGCCTGGGGATCCTTAGAAGAAGCTGAGCTTTCTCAGCTGCTCAAAGGGACAAGTTTTGTCCAAGCATACAATGTTCCCTCTCAATGAGAATCTTTTCATGGTGAAGGCAAATGGCATTTAAAGGTGTAGAAAATATGCTTTTCATAGGTGGAGTGATTGTTGAAGAACAGAATTAAGCCCCAAAGCAGAATATTTCCCTAGGACTCCCATTACAATGTCTGGTATACTGATGGTATGGTCAGCTTTCCCTCTGGGTAGCACTGATATGGTCCTAGAGAAGAGGTCCTTGGCAGAAGGCGTCATGCCAGGCGAAAGGCTTTCCAGTGGAGACCCAAAGTATTTGCAATGTGACTTTGGGAATTCACCACCAACAGGAAGTGATGCCCCTAGCAGCTTTAATTTCCACCTTTCTGGTTAGTTGGTGACAAAGACTGAATTTTTATTAAAAAGTGCCAAAACATGTAAGTCAGAAAGTCTTTCCTGAGGCCGAAGGATCCTAGATGGCGTGGGACTTTTCTGCACCAGAGAAAGTCTGAGCTGCCTCTTCTGGTCTCTATCTCCTCTCCTCTTCCTGCTGCCCCAGGCACTCTCATCACTGTTGTTAAGCCTGAAGGCTGCTGCTTCTCAGCCCTGTGCTTGCAGCGTGCTTTGCTTCTGCTCTCATTTGGCCTGTATTCCTAACTGCCTGCTGGAAAAAAAAAGGACTTCTATGAATGCTTCAGTTTACTGCAAATTCACCAGGTTTGAATGAAAATCTCTTTATTCTTTTTTGCAATCTTTCAACACATCTCATACATGAATTTTTTTTTTCTCCCCACACTATCCCATTCTCCAGTATTCAATGGACTCTGACTAGGCATTTTATAATTTTCTTTTAAGATCTTCCATCCAGTGATTCACACCCCAAGCGGCCACACTGGCCTCTTCGGAGGTAAGCCAATCCGAAACCAAGAGCCTCTTCCAGGTCTCTCATGTGGGTGCAGGCTCCCAAGGCTTTGGACCATCCTAGATTGCTTTCCCACACCACAAGCAGGATGGGAAACAGGGCTGCTGGGTTAGAACTGGTGCCCATATGGGATCCTGCGGTGTTCAAGGCAAGGACTTTAGCCACTAGGCTACTACACTGGCTGCAAAATTTATTTTTAAAAAGACTTGTTTATTTGAATGCACAGAGTAACAGAGCGGAAGACTCTCTCTCTCTCTCTCTCACTCACACACACACACACACAGAGAGAGAGAGAGAGAGAGAGAGAGAGAGAGAGATTTATCCACAGTTTCACTCTGCAATTGGCTGTAGCAGCCTGGTCTGGACCAGGCTGAAGCCAGAAGCCCAGAACTCCATCTGGGTCTCCCACATGGGAGTGCAAGAACATGGACCATCATTTACTGCCTTCTCTGACATGCTGGCAGGGAGTTGGATGGGAAGTATAGTAGTTGGGAATTGAACCAGCCCTCTGCTATGGGATATTGGAGTTGAAAGTGGTGCCTTAGCCCATTGACCCACAATACTGGCCACAAAGTCTTATCAATTAACTCAATTCTGATGTACATCCTACAGGTTCAAGTGCTCAGACCCACAAGACTGACCCCACCTCAGGCATCAGTTGCATGCAGTAGGTGTCTAGGACACCCAAAGCCTCTATCTAACTTGGGTGCAAATCCAGGTTCCCCATGATCCTTCCATGTTTGATAGCTGGCTAAATGGGCCCACAGAACTCAAGAAAGAGTAAATTCACTTGCTATTGCAGATTTATTATGGTGGATATTTTAAAACACAAAAATAAACAGACAGAAAAAGAGATACATAGGGCGAAGTCTAGAGGGATCCCAATCACAAAGATCTCTGTCCTATTGAAGTTTGGGGTGTACCACTCTTGGTGTATGGATGTGCTCATGCTGAGCAAGCTGGAAGCTCTCTGAATCCCTCCAGCTGGGGTGCTAATGGAAGTTTGTCTCTGTAAGTATGGCTGACTAATTTACCAGTGCTAGTGACCCACTCAATTTACAGCTCCTGTCTGTCGAGGTCAGGGGAGTGGGACTGAATGTTGCAATTCTCTATCCACTAGGTATGGTTTCCTAGTTTGGTTTACTCAGCAACCAGAGTCTTCATCTTTGGGGGCTTTCTGGAAGTTACCTCCTTGATGTGAACTCAGGTGGGGTTCAATGAGATTTTGAGCAACACACAACAGAAAAGGGCTTATTTGTGCATTTGAAAGAGTTACAGAGAGATGGAAAGATGGAAAAAGAGATCTTCTATATTCTGGTTTACTTTCCAAATGTGCTAAAATGGTCAGGGCTGAGTCAGGCTGAAGCCAGGGACCAGAAGCCTCCTCTAGGTTTCCCACATAGGTACAAGGGGCCCAAGCATCTGGGTCATCCTCTACTGCTTTTCCAGGCATGCCAGCAAGGAGCTGATCAAAAGTGAAGTAGTCAGGATCCGAACCAGTGCACCTCAGGTGATGCCAGTATTGCCGGTGGCACTGACCCAACCCACTAAAACCACAATGCCAGCCCCAAGGTGTTCCTTTTATCTTAAGGAACTTTGAGCTATTTCAGGAGCCAGGGTTAAGACCCAAATTGTGTAGTTCTTATTTTGTCATAATAACCATCACAAGACCTAATTCTTTTGCCTCCCTGATTTCCATGAATAACTAAACTCAAAGGATTATAAATTCTGGTACTAATCTGATATAGCCTTCCTATTTTACAGATGGACAGAGTAAGGCCAAATGAGTTAAATCATTTGATCAACTTTGCCCAGGAGGACTCTGCTCTCCATGCCTTCACTGTACTCCATCTGTGCTTGATGTCACTTGGAAGTTTGAGATCTCCTTCCCCAATTCTTACAAATATTTCTTCACAATCTCTTGTAAAAGTCCAGTTTTTCCTTCCCATTTCCATTCTTACCTCAACAACAGAGGTCAGATCTGGATTATAGGTTGAGCATTGAACCTAAGAATCTGAAATCAGAAATGTTTCAAAACCCAAGCCTTTGTTGAAGATCAGCACAAGGTGGAAAGTCCCACAATGGGGCTCCTGGGACAGATCGCAGTCCAAACACAGATGCTTTCAAAGTGCCGTACAGTTATCTTTGGGCTGTGAGCAAGGCTGATTATGAAATATGCATCAATTTCATACTTGGATGTATCTGATATATCTGAATATGTCTCATAAAGAAGATGCAAATATTTCAAAAACAAAACCCATCTGAAATATAAAATACTTCTTGTTCCAGCCATTTTGGAAAAAGGATATTTAACCTAAATTTTTGTTTCCCAATTGGCTGTGGCCTGAGCTTTTCTCTTTCAAATCAATATTGCATTTTATTTCTGGAATAATCCTACAATTTTGTCACTTTAGTTTTGACCGATTATAATGTCTGATTATAATAATCGATTATAAAGTCTGATTTTACTTATCTGTAGTCTGAATCTCCCTCAACCCTTCCAACCTGCCACTCAGAGATCAACTAATGAGCAAAGTTGATTTTATTTATGATTCTCTTTTCACAAGTAAGAGAATCATGGATTGTTTTCCATTTTCTTAATTGTGTTGCTTCAAGCAGGATGGTTTCCGATGGTATATTAACTGAAGCATTTCCAGAAAATTGAAATTGAAGTGGAGCTGATGGAATAGTAATGGACATTTGGTGCAAATCTTTAGTTGCTCATTCAAAACATTTCTTTAAGTATTTACGTTATGCTCAAGTGGCGGCCAGGAAATAGATGGCTCCTGCTGCCTCAGAGCTTATTAAATGTAGAGGGGAGGCTTTCCTGATGTTATGTAACCATCGAAGAAATGACTCTACAGCGAATTGCAATCAATAGTTTAAGTCTTACGAAATCTAAGAGCGTATGAGATAAAATCATGGTTGATGGTGGGTAGGGGGTAGGATTAAATATAAATGGGAAATTCGGAGAAGAATTTCTCTAGAAAGCAACATTTCCGCCAGAACACAATGAATCTGGTTGAACTGGAGGAGCAAAATGTGTGTGTGATCTCAGGATGAGGAGCGCTGGATCTCGGCGGAGGGAAGACAGTGGAGAAAGCCTACAGGAAGTGAAGCTCGAGAGGTTTTGTCGTAACTGAGAACAGGCTGGTTTGCTGAGATGCGGGGTGGGGTGGGGATCCCTGAGTGCACATATGAGAAGTTACAGAGTCCCAGGTATCCAGGACGGTGGGTAGGACGTCCCTTGGGATGCCCACCTCCTGCATCAGAGTGCCAGGTTCAGATCCAGGCCACTCCATTTCCAGTCCTGCTTTCTGCCGGTGTGCATCCTGTGAAGCAGCGAGTGATGGTTCCAGGAGCTGGGTCCCTGCCACCCGAGTGACAGTCCACAGCTTCAGCCAGGCCATTTCCGGGGTAGTGTAGGTAACTGAGAGAGTGAATCAGTGGATGGGATTTTTTTCTGTCCATGTCTTCTCTCTTCCATTGTCTTTCAAATATACTTGTTTTAAAAGAAAACAACAATTTACAGTCTACAGTAAGTCAACTTCTTTCCTTTTCTGGGGGAATTCTTATGTTTGCCAGAATTCCTACTCAGAGAAGTATGCAAACGACTGTGTACCAGTAACAGTGCTTGCTTGCTTTGTTTTTAAGTAATTTAAGGGACTGAGGATTGGGTTTGGGCTTTCCTCAAACCACTGTCCTCTGAAGTAAAGTGAAATTTATTATGGTTTCTTACTTTAGGAATTTGACCTGACTTTTCTTATGGAAGGGTTGCTTATTCATTTTCTTTCTTTTTCATAAAAATTGTGCACACAATATCCATAAATAGCTGACCTATCTTGGAATAATAGACTAAGGGGACTTTTAATTATTTAACTTGTATCCACTAAAAAAAAAAGTCAAAATTGCCCCATGAGACAAGTAGTAATTTCTTCAGTTTGTTTGAAATAATAGAAAAAAGTAGAAGTTTAAAACTTGAAGTTACTTGAGGTTCTTTTGTTCTGAAAAACTTGTACCTAAACATGCTATGATGCAGTGGGGAGAAATAACAGAGCTGTAATGACCCATGTGACTGTTCTATTCCTGTCAATAGAAAGGAGGGAACATGTTTTTTTCCTGCCCCTTTGACAAGCTCTGCTGCCAGCTTCCTATGGGTGGAAACGGGCAGTAAATAGCAGGGTATCCAGTGGCCTCTTTCTAGGCCTCCTTGTTACTAGTGTTGGCAACGACGCCTCTCTCCATTTCTTTCTTCTTATTTTTAGACTTTCCTTTTCTTTTTTTTTTTTCCTTTTTCAGGGTTGTGGGCAAGGCAAGAGCCTGTCATTATCAGGGAGTGAGGTGAAGCAGGAGGACTCATTTCCCAAGAATCTGTGCCCAGCTGCCAACCTGGTGGGCCAGTCACCCTTGGTTTTACCACGGGTGGTTTTCCTGTGAAAGCGAGACTTCCTTTCAATTAGCACTCACGGTCGTGGCCTCGCGTGCCTGGCTCCTCTCTCCTTTCTGCATCAGTTAGCTGGAGAAAGTGCACTTTTCCCTTTAGTTCCTGTGCGAATGACTCCCCATAAGCTTAAACCAAGAGTGGAATGCTAAGGTATTTCTAAGGAGGACAAGGGGAAGCAGTTTCTCTGGTGTCTCACTGTGAGCTCGCCAATACTTTTTTTTTGTGTCTTTGGCTAAGGACAAGATGTTCCCCTTCCACAGATGAACAGGAAAAAAAGCAATGTATCATTTTAAAAGGCTTGGGAATTCCTGAAAGAGAAATCTGTTGCAACTTAGAGGTTTGGTCCAGATTAACTATTTGGAGGCCCTAAAAGCACGAGAAACCACAAAGATAATAATGGTTTTCTGGTTGCTGACAATGCACCTCAGTACACATCAAGTACAATCAATGTTAAGTAGGGTGAATTTCTTTAAGGAAACACCAGAAATATGGTAGAGTTAAAATTCTTTGTTTTCATTGGCAGAAAAAGAGAACTTTATTTTTGGGAGGTTCTTCTTCACCTTGCAGGGTACTTTTTATTCGGGGCAAATTAAAGCAAATCCACTCATTCATTTCTTTGGAAATGAACATGCCTTGATCTTTCCCCTCTGACATTGGTTTCTGTAACTCAAATGTGTGCCTATGAAGCCTGGATAGTTGATCCTTCTGGTGTCCTGGATGGAGGTTCATCATTTTCACAATCTGCTACTTCAGTCTGATAAGGTAGTTGAATATCATTTGAGAAGCCATTCACAGTATAGAGCTGCAAAATACTACATGTTTGATATTTTGCATCATCCAGGGATGAATAATGTGTTTTTATGTCCAGATACAAATATAATAATTTTGCAGCCAGGTAATACGATGTTGTGTTTTTGCCTTCTGGCGGCTGGGAGGATGAAGTTTACTGTGTCTCGCTTTAGGTTTCAAATATACCATTGGGCTCTTTGTGCTTTTAAAGTGCATGCTTTTCTCAGAAGAGCAAAAGCATAAACGGCGTCACTCAGGTTATGTGACAGGAGGTCGGGTCCCAGCTCTACTGGATGTGTGATGATCTCACCACTGAGGGTATGGTCGGAGTGACATCAGAGACTTGTGTCTGATTGTGTTGCTTGTTACCACAAATGAGAAAGAAAGAAATTTTACAGAGATTTCTCTTTATTGCCCATTGTTGATATAAATAATTGTCTGAGACTGAAAAAATTGCTTAGGCCACAGATAACTATCAAAGCCACCCATTTTGACAACACCCTTACACTTTTGTAGAATGTGATAAGCGATGTGTTGGGTGTTAGCCAACTAAGATGATGTAAGCATTTTAATCAGGTTTAATTCCATCTTGGGGAATAAATCTAAGCTTGCAGAAGTTCAGACATGGAAGGTGCTTAAGGGAAACATCCAATTTCTTATTACGCTCACAAGAGCACAGGAAAGTGCAGAGCCTCAGAGAAAGCTATGCTGTCACTGAGTGCTCGGTGACAAGCCACTTGTCATGTTGGACCTTTGCATGTGTAACCCTGACAGCTGCCACCTCCCAAGAGCCTGGCAGTTGGCCAGATGTCTTATCCACATTATGACTGTGAGACCACCAGTTTGAATCCCCGCACTACCACTTAACAACAATGTGACTTTGTGAGCTTCTTGAATCTTTTAAGCATCATTTTTCTTTCTTAGCTGTAAAATGATGAGCATTTCAGTCTACCTCTTTGGATCCTATGGATGTTAAATCAGATGGTATAGGTAAAAAAAATTCATCCCATGGTTTTTGCTTTATTAATTTTATCGTTACATTCAATTCACCATTTAGCATATTTAAAAACCATTATGTCGTACATTTTGATAATCCAGTTTATGAATCTGCTCCATTCATAAGGGTGTTTAATGAGTGTTATTATGCATAAGACACTGTATTGGGCCCTTTTAGAAATAGAAACATGAATATGCAATGATTCTAGCCCTCAAGTGATTTGTGTGTGTGTGTGTATGAATAGCAGAATATAAGATGAGCAGGGTATAAAGGAAATGATAGAAGTAAGGTTTGATGATACTGTATTTTATCCTGTTCTGTGTCTGTTCTTCCTGGTACTGGCATGAAATTTATTACTTGTCCTTTAAGAGTCTCTCCCAACAACCTCAATGGATTTTGACAACTTGTAATGACACTTTAACAACTCTTGGTTTCCTCTAAAAGTCTAATTCTACTCCTAAGCTCAGGAAGCCCGTTAACCCCATTAACTTTCTTCTCTTCCCGATTACCTGCTGTGTTCTATGTGCACATTAGCGGACATTACTAATTAGAATTAATCCTGAGAATGTGATTGCCTGAGGATAAGAAATAGTGTCATTTTTACTGAAAACTTCTACACAAACTTTTTCTTGGGGGTGGGGCCTTTGGTGCACAGTGTAAGCTTCTGCTTAGGCTGCTCAAACCCCATATTGGAGGTCCTGTGTGGGAGCCCTCATTCGACTTCTGATTCCTGCTTCCTGCTAATTCATACCTTGAGAGGAAGTAGATGATAACTCAAGTGTTTTGGTTTCTGATACTCACTTGGGAGACTTTTACAGAGTTCCAGTCACCTGGCTTTGATCTGGCTGAGCCTCAGCTGTTGCAAGTAACTGAGGAGGGAACCAATGGATGGCAGATCTCTGTTTCTCAGCCTTTCAAATAAAACGAAAATAAATGCAATTTTAAAAAGTGGTGGTGTAGCATATTAAACTGTTACGTGTTAATCTGACATCCTACATTGAAGTGCCAGTTCAAGTCTTGGCTATCTGCTTCCTATACAGCTTCCTGCTAGTGCCCTGGGGAGGCAGTGGCGCAAGGCCCAAGTACTTGGGTTCTTGTCAGCCAAGCAGGAGACCTGGATGGAGTTCCTGGTTCCTGGCTTTGGTCTGACCAGCCCCAACATTGTATTTGGAAAGTGACTGGATGGATGATCCTCTTTCTTACTCTCTCTCTCTCTCTCTCTCGCTCTGCCTCTCAAATCAATCAATCAATTGATCGATCTTTTTTTTTGTTAAACATTTTATACCCTATATAGAGTAACATATAGAGGTAACATAGCAGAAATTCTGTCCTTTGGTAATTCACTAGCAATCCCATCCATTCTAGGGTGGTGATTTCTCATTTGGTGGGGATTATCCTGTCTTTGGTAAATAGATACCATACAAGAGTGCACCAAAATAATTCATGGAAATATGAACAATCCTTTTGATTCACAACAATTTTGAAATCCATGCATAGTGTTTTTTCATATATTCAACACTTTCTGTTAACTTTTTGAGGACTCTTTGTTGTCCTAAACTTTTCCCTCCGGTGCTATCTGTGACTTCATTGCCTTTTCATTTCTTTCTACTGCCAGATCATCTTCTGTGTGAAAATGCTATGTGGTTTCTGCCCCCTGTCATTTATGGCATGATCTCCTGAAGGGCAAAGAAGCATCTTTGTCTCGGTTTCACGTATAAGCTCCTAGAACTTGTTTTTAAAATTGTATTTGCTTTCTATCTGCTGGAGAGTAGAGTTACACAGAGAGAAGAGCCACAGAGATTTTTCGTTTGCTGGTTTACCCCATAAATGGCCCCCAATGATTGGGGCTGGGCCAAGTTGAAGCTAGGAATCCAGAACATCTTCAGGTTCTCCCACATGGGTGCAGCGGTCCAGCACTTGGGCCATCCTCCACTTCTTTCCTAGACAGTAACAGTAAGTTGAATTTGAAGTAGAGAAGCAGGGATGTTAATCCCAGTGCTCATATGGGCTGTTGCTGTGTGAGGCACATCAACTTGGTGTACCAAGAAGCAGGCTCCAGTTACCAGTTCAGGTTTCCTCACCCCTGTTTCTCCCATGCCTGCCAGTCTCAGTCCCTGCAAGTGCCTTAAACAGAAGTGATTTATAGCATAGTCAAGCCTGCACTCAAAGCTTTTTCTTTTGGCCTCTAACCATGAATCAATTCCTGGCTTGAGTGTCAAGGATGGTGAATTTTTGTTTATCCTCACATCATTGACTTTTGCTCTTTTCTAGCTGGAAGATGCCCTGACAATCCTCTTTTTCACTATCCTTGGAAATGTAATCTCTGACTTGCTTTCACGTCATCAGCCATGTGTAGATGGCTCTTAAATTCAAACATGCAGCTCTTAGTGCAACGAGGAATATTTAATGTAGCAATGTTATCTCAGCATCTTCTCCAACTGAATGCCTCAAAACAGGTTGAGTCATATGAAGTTACAATTTAAAATTATTTGAGAGGAAAGGAAGGGAGGAGAGTGAGAATGGCAAAGATAACAAAATAAGATCTCCCATCTCCTCTGCAAGTTCCCTCCCTGGATGCTTGCAACCATTGCCTTGGTATGGGGCTGAAGGTGTAGTCAGGAACTCGAGCCGTGTCTCCAAGGTAGTTGGCAGCAAACCAGTCACTTGAGGCATTACCTGCTGCCTTCCAAAATGTGTGTTAGCAAGAAGGCAGAGTGAGACTAGCAGTCTGACACGGGCTGTGGGCCTCACAAGCAGTGTCGAATGTCTACCTCTAAAGCTACTAATTTTATAGGGGAAAATGGCCAAATTTTATGTGACTCAACAGTTTTTTTTTCTTTCTTTTCCAAACTGAACTTAGTTGCTTTATTCAAAGTTTACATTTTCTCCAACTGATTTAATACTACCCTTAACACTCTCTGAACATTTGAATCCCAGGCTGTTGTGTCAGTCACCTGAATGAGATCCTTTCTTTGACAAGAGAGAAGGCTTTTTCTAATCTCTGATGTTTTTCTTCTTCCTAACCAGCTTTTTGCTAGATTATCCCAATGATTGCCTCTTTTATATCTGATTTGAGACCAGAGCAGTGATTCTTACATGATATTAGTTTGTTTCTTTAGCAAATCCCATTTTTAATCTCTTGTTTGAAGTTATTTTATCAGGACACCTCTCCTTTTCCACCCTGGGTCTATTATTCTAGTTTACAAAACACAACATTTTAATTTCAGTGCACTTTTTTCTAATCTATGTATTGGGGCTAATGATATGAAGAATCTCATCTGCTTTGAGAGCTGTTGAACATACACAGATCACATGGAATAGTGTCTGGGATATTGGACTTTAAAATATTAATGCAAACAGAAGACTTAGATCATCTGATGATGGGATCGAGCTCCTTGTGTTGCTTTCTGTATTTTTGCAAATAAAACAAAAAACCCCACAAAATCCATAAAAAGCCCCGCATTCCACATTGAATGCTTTTAAAAGATCCACGTGTAATATTTGGATTGTAAATCTTTTGGTGAATTCTTATTTGTTTTCATTCAATTTTACCTTCCTTAACTACGGTGCTCTAATGATAAAAAAAAAAAAACCCTTAAAAAGCATGTATTCTTTAGGAGGCATTTAATATCAAGTATTCTAATAAAGGGTTGCTGTGAGGGAAATCTCTGGGTAAAGGTGATTCTAAAACTTGAGCTTGCTGAAATAGCCCAAGAAATATTGTAAGGGATTTGCTCTGCGGCACTGTCTTTGAAGTCTAGTCGCCTGCCTTTAATTTTGCAGTAAGCGCCTAATCTCATTAGATTTCATACACTCAGTGTTTGCACTTGCACAAAAGCTGTCCAAACAAAGCCAAAATGTTGACACCACCGTCCTCTGATGGCATTTAGAATGAATATATTAAACACACTTGCACTAGCATTGCATTAAGTGAAGAAGTAAATTTTGAACTTTGAACTCAGCGGGATAAAAAAGCTTGACTTGATAGCTGAGCAATTGTGTTATGGTATTATGTAGGGAATTCATTGTGTTTTCAGGGAATCCAAACATGCAAACATTCTCCCCATACAGTAGGCACTGCGCAAGCAAAGAATGTATGTAAGGAACAGTCTTCAAATCCTGTTGTTAGGGACCTAAATGGAAGGTAAAGCGGGCTGCTGGATTTGCTTTGAAATTCACTGAATAAACTTTGATTAAGTTCCCTTCAGAAAAGGCTTCAATAATGAAAGACTATCTGCTAGTTAGGGTGTGAATGAGAGTTTGTGTTTCTTCAGTTCACTCTGCTAATTTACAAATTTAGAAGTTTTCTTTAAAATCTGGCACTTGTCTTTTTAATGAAGGCTTGGAGGCCAACAATTCCAAAGAGGATTCACGTGGTAAAACTTCTTTGTCCCTTGTCATAAAGTGAAGGCAGCAACAGAATTGGAGTGAAAAACCAACCACATCTAACAGCTGTGAGTAGTAAGTGGATTCTAAATAAGTAGTACCTAAAACAAATAGATTCCCTGTGAAATACGTGTAGATGTTTTTAAGCATGTGGCCACTAGTTAGGAAGTGTATGTCAATATTCTTCCATCAAATTAAACAGTGACCAGAAAATGCATGTAGTAGAAGTTTTCGCATGTTATTAAGAGTCTTGCAGTCCTCAGTGTGATAATCAGCTTGGAAGTCAGTTCTTGACTGCTGAACAAAGCTGCAACAAATACATTCCAGAACATAGGCTGCTCTAGGCAGCATTTGAGCTGATCTGTCACCAAAGTCACCTGAAGGCCACCGAAGGAGAGACCAGGAGGATGATTCATCACCCACGGCGAGGAGGTTGAATTGCCAGGTCTGAGTGGGAACTGGGATTGTGTGTAGTGATGTAATGGTAGTGGAATAGCAATACTCATGTGCTATGGCCTCCGTGGCTCCACGCCTTTTCTTTTCTTAAGCTGACAGAAGGTCGTTCGGTCCTTCCATGGCTTGTACCAGGAGGTGTGCATGTTGCAGGGAGTGACAGATGCACTCTCTTCTTGCTTGGGAATGAAAAAGGGCGATGGAGATGTGGCTTGAGTGAATGTGGCAAAGCACGTAAAACTGCATGGACTGGAGAAGACCGGGGTGTGGATTGTTGCTGTGTTGTGTCCTGACTATGTGATCTCTGATGTTTCACTTCTCTGTTTTAGTGTTGCCAGCTTCAAGTGGGTATGGCAATATCCCATTCCACAGAGGTTCTGTTGTGAGAAGTAAATGAATTTACGTAAATATACTTTAAATACTGCCTGATTGTGTTGGACCTTTTACAAATGGTAAATGTTATTTTTATCATTTGATATTAACATTAAAATCAGAAGAAGGAAGATATGTATTTGACTTCTCTGAAAGTTACATTACCTTTACAAATATGTTTGACAATATCCTTATTCCAGTCTGTTTATATGCCTCTGCACTCAGAAGGGGGAGGCTGGAGAAATAGATCTGTGTTCAGCAGTAGAAGTTATTGGCATCCATTAAGAATAACTCTGTATACCAACCAATGTGTCTTACTTTTTAATACTCATTTCCTTCTAAATGTGACTTTAATCTCATTTTAACAATGACATTGCCAGATTACAAAGATTTGTCTATTTAGTTAAGCCACATGGCCAAAGCAAACCCACCCCTTTAAAATAAAAGGCACAATGTGTCTGTATCTTGTTTTTGTTTTGTAAGTGAATAGAAATGGGCATGTCTATGTATTCATAATACGGATTCTCATATATTTGTCTGCTACACTTAATAAATACATTTTCCTTAATCATACTCATAACCATTTGCCAGTATATAGGCTATACCTCTTCACTGAAATATAAGTAAAATCATTAGTAAGGTTGAACACTGTAATAGGCTTACTTACAAATTAGCATGAACACATTATTAAATGCTTATAGCAATGTTGAATGGACAAGCTTATATTCTTCCTTTCATTTAATATTATTCACATTTCCTTATAATTATGAGCTTTGACAATTGTCATTTAATATCTTAAGCGCACACATCAATGAAGAAATGATAATGATCATATATACCAAGTTAAACAATTTTCTGATATTTTCTTTTCTTTTTTAAAAAGGCATGTTATTTGTTTTTATTGGAAAGCCGGATTTGCAGAGAGAAGGAGAGACATTGAGAAAGATATTCCATCTGCTGGTTTATTCCCTAAATGGTCATAACAGCAGGAGTTGAGGCAATCTGAAGCCAGGAGTCAAGAGTTTCTTTTGGGTCTCTCACATGGGTACAGGATCCCAAGGCATCGGGCTCTCCTCTGCTGCTTTCCCAGGCCACAAGCAGGGAGCTGAATGATAAGTGGAGCTGCCTGGTCATGAACTGGTACCCACATGGGATGCTGGCATTTGGAGGTAGCCAGTTGAACCAAAGTGCTGGGCCCTATCTGACATTTTCTATGCCTGCTTCATTTCTTTCTTTTCCATTTTTTAGAAGAAGCATTTTATTACCACTTTTATTTTTAAAAAATATTTATTTATTTGATCGCCAAAGGAAAAGAAAGTGAGAGCTTGCATTTGCTGGTTCACTCTCCAGATACCTGCAATTAGTGGATCTGTGAGGGGCTGAAGCTGGGAGCTGACAACTCAATCCAGAACTTCCACATGGGTGTCAGGAACCCAGTTACAGGAGTCAACCCACATTGCTGCCTCCCACGTCTGTATTAGCAGAAAGCTTGAGTCAGGAATTAGTCAAGAGTTGGACCTATGTACTGCAATGTGGACTGTGGGTATCTTCCTCAGTGTCTTAACTGTGAGGCTAAATGCTTACACTTGCAGAAGCATTTTAAAGCAGATCCCAGGCATTGAACCATTTTGACATTTTACCTCTAAACATTTCACCATGAATATCTAAAACTGTATAATATATGATCCTATACATTTATCCCAATTTGCGAAGTAGCATCTAATATAGGTAATTTTCAGAGGTTTCTAAAAGATTAACAGATTAAATTCACTTGCTTGCCTCAGGATCCAACTAACTCCACTTATTGCCTATAGCTGTATGTCTCTTTATCCTTTAAATACAGAAATATGTCATCCAATATTGTGGCTATTTGCTGCAAGTGGGTAAAATTAAAATTATTTAAAATATAATGACATAAAGAGATTCAGATGGTGAGTCCCAGTAGCCACATTTCAGATGCGACTGGGCGTGTTCAGGGTGGTATGGCCGTAGACTAGTAGCCACATTTCAAATGTTCAGTAGTGATTGGACACGCTACATTCTCATCACTGTAGTGGATTTCACTGGATGGAGGTTAGCTCCTTCCACCTCTCCCCTGGATTTCCAAATCATTGAAAAAATGACCTCAATGGGCCATAATTCTGAATAATGTCCTTATAGATAGTTTAGCTGGTTTCTTTCAACTTGGCCATTCCTGCACACTGGATAAACCCATTAAATTATTTTTATCTAATAATTTAATTGAACTTCAACTATTTTCTTGGGGATGGGGAAGTTATGGCAAGGATACTCCGGGGATGATGCTGTGTGCTTTAATAATCTGGACTTTTATAAGAGCTTTGTATTTCATTATGTATTTGTGGTGTACCACACTTAAACTTTTTCGTTACTACATATGCAGATACTTGCTTTGCTTCAGTGTTTTCATCTTATGCCCAGTAATGTCATGAATACTTCTATGAGTAGAGAGCTCTCATATTTAGGATATTTCTTTAGAATAGATGGCCACCAAGAAAATTCCATATTAACCTTAGTAATGGTTTTATGGTTTTTGATAGGTATCATTTACTTGTTCAATGGTACCAACTGGTGTTGTCCACATGTAGCCCAGGAGTACATTGGTACTAGTTTTACCGTTTCTTTACCAGCCTTGAGCATTGTCATGAAAATGATCACATTTGTTTTCAATTTTTAATAGTGCCTGCAATTTGAATGAGCTTGTTGTCAATACCTTTTGATTCCCTCACGTCTTGGGCAGGCCAGTGCAACGAGGCTCTTCTTCCAGCAGGGCAGTTTCCAACATCTTAGACTGAAAGGCAGGATGCACCAGGACGCTTTGCCCGAGGCCTTTCCTGCCTAGATCCTCTGGGCCAATAATCCCTTTTCTCTCTTTATGATTCATTCTGAGCAGGTTTAGCGGTTAATCTTCCATTTCCAGTTTTACACTCTGTTCCTCCCCCTTGCCTAGATCTGAAACATCCTTTCCTTCAACAATTCAAATGTCTTGGCTATTCATTTTCCCCTCTGGTTCAGAAAGCTTTAGTTGTCAATTCTATTCCCTTGTCAGCAACAATTTTTATTCTTACTGGCTTAGTCAGGCTGTCTGCCTTGGCTTTCTTTATAAGTGTTTTTGTGTAGAATTTTTGCCTCCTAGGAAGCCCACTGTAGCATAACATAATTAAGTGACAATATATGAGGTGCCAGGGCTTTACAAGCAGTTAATGACTGGTCAGGAGATTTATAAGCAAGAGGTGAAATCAAAGAGAACCAAATGCTCATGTTCTATATAAATAAGAAAAATAAGATGAAATGTGGTCCGAATTGTTGTTTAACAGTTGCTTGAAAAGAAGTACATGAAAATGTGCATATTAAGAAATCTTGTAATACAATTGCACATTCACTCACACAAGCCCATCTGTGTGCTGAATTTCCGTTCCCAGTCTCCCATGCTTGTGTGCCTCCCAGGACCTTCTCTGGCAGCATTTGTTTTCCAGCTTGCTGACCTCTGGCCCTGCTTTGATTCTTCATTGCTCCCCCTTACATTTTCAGGAAAAATAAAGCAAATGTGACTGAGGCCAGAATCTGTTTTTTTTGTGCGAAACTGCACATACAAATTGCTGACCAGGACAGAAAATGTCTATCATGAGAAAGTTAGAATTGCAACGAGAAATTTAACTTGGGCATTCCCTGCTTATCTGTCTCTTAGGTGAATGTTTGACTTGATGTCCTTGTTTGACTTGAAATGAAAGCTTAGGGCTGAGACAGGAAGGAGTGAATACACACACACACACACACACACACACACACACACACACACACACACCCTATGCAAGTTTTTATGACTGTGATAAAGTGGGACTGCAGAACTACACATGCCTCTCAGATGGTGCACCAAATGTTTACAAAATCTTATAACCCCTATGATGATGGGACGGAATGCTTCCAAGGATCTTGCTGTGTATGTACAAAGTGGTTTTTGGAGTCTTGTTAGATGTATCAGAGCTTCAAATTTTGTTTTCCATTTTCTCAGGAGTTCAGAAATAGGCATGTGGAAGGTTCTCTGTGTGTGTGTGTGTGTGTGTGTGTGTGTGTGTGTGTGTAATATTTAGCTGAATTGATACTCTTCACAAAACTCTCTGAAATGAATTTCCAATCCAAGAAAATGTGCCCACTCCACCCACCAGAATAAACTTAAAGCAATCAGACAGTACAAACTAGGTTGGAAATAAAGTGTAGTGATTGTATGATGAACTGTTTCCTTCTAAAGGTATCATTAATATAAAGGTATTAGTTGCAAATGTGGTTAGGAAAAATGCACTTAGGTTATTGGAAGAGGTGCAGTGCCTCTCTCCTATTCTGTTCTCATTCTTTGCTTTTTCATTCTTTTTTTCCCTCCAATCATGAGAGTTTAGTCTTCAGCCTGGACACAAAGTGAATAATTTTGAGAGCTTTTCATGTGTCTTTTTAGGACACTCTGAGAGCCGGGTCTTCAGCTGCAGGGTGCAGGGGCATGGGAACAGTGGCAGTAGAGCGTGTGATGTGCTTGTCTCTAGGTTTGGTGTTGGTCTGAGTGCCAGGAGGCCTTTGTCAAGGTGCTATGCCAGTAGGCATCACTTACCATTACTGTCTAGAAACTTCTGAGGAGAAAGGATGTGTTATGAAGTGCAGGGAGGCTGGCAGCTAAAGACAATGTGGGGCATTTTGACATACAGTGCTGCAGGTGACTGTGGCTCTGGGGGATTCGCCGAGAGTCACTGACTGTATGTAGTAGGGATTTACTGAAAAAAATCAAGATCCCATTTTTTTAATGTGTGTATGGAGGAACGTCTGACTGTGGGACAAGGTTTGCCTCTGACTAGGTTACGACTGAGCTAGTTCTTTTTTGGGGAGTTGTTATTAACCCTTAATCCTCCTTCTCACCCTGGTGTTCCATGTACAGCACTGGGATAAAGCTTCCGGATGCAGAAGCTCCTTTGGTTTGGTGAGGATGTTGATACTTTCTCTCTATAACGCAACCTTTTCCCACTCCTTCCCTGCCCAATATTGAGTCATGAAAACTTCCTCCTCCTCCTTTTTATATTAACTTATTTGAAAGGCAGAATTACAGGGAGAGAGGTAGGAAGAGCTTCCATCTGTAGGTTCACTTCACAAATGGCCACAATGGCTGAAGCTGGACTGGAGTCAGGAGCCAGGAAAATTTGTGTCTCTTACATGGGTACAGGGCCCTAGGTCCTTGGGTCATTCTTTGCTGCTCTCACAAGGACATTAGCAGTGAGCTGGATCAGAATTAGAATAGCCAGGTTTTGAACCAGTGCCCATATCGGATGCTGGCACTGCAGGCAGCAGCTTTATTGGCTACGCCATAGTCATAATCCCACTCCTGTTAAAATACTACCTGTTAGCAGAACATACACAGCTGTGGAGAGGTCCTGCCTTCATCTCTTCACCCTCACTGAATGGAAGGGCTGGCTATGTGAGGATGGTGGGCTGCAGAGAGCCCAAAGTCACAGCCCAAAGTCATATCTCCTTGATGCCTCCTGATGTCTTATCTCAGGTTGGGCTGGGCTCACATCCCACCACTTGGAAGCACAGATATCCATCAAATGGCATTTGGCAAGTATGTCCTTCCTGGGACTATGTCTTGGGTAAGGATTTATCAGCCTCAAACTCAGTATGTAGAAAGTCAAAAAGGAAGTCCATCCAGACAGATTTGTACTTTTATGCTGAAGATGTGGTCTTTTTCTGGGAAACTGTGGGTTTAGTTACGTCTACACACTCCAACAGAGACCGTAGAGAGGGCTCCCCCTCCACCATCTGTGGGTTCGATACTGACAATGGCAATGGCTGGGTCAGGCTGCAGCATGCCATGAGGCTCGAGGGCCATGGACTTCCAGTCTCTAGCCTTATCTGATTCTCTGTGGGCACCTGCTGACCTCTAATGTATTCCGTTCACTTTTTGTTCACAATGCCAGACATGAAGCCCACCATCAGGCCTTTTGAGTTGCCTTGAATACTGGACCGGGGGACTCCTTGGCATCTCCCACTCTCCTACACTCTCATCTCTGGCGGCACCAGGAGCATCTAACTGCCCCTCCAGGTGAACCTTTTCCGGGATTCCTGTTCAGGGTGAGGGAGATTCCTCTTGAAACTGATTGCCAGCTTCTCAGCAAAGCACATGTGTTCATTTTCTTTGGACCCTTTCAAATTTGTGCACACTCTTCATTACCTCCCTTCCTACGCTGGCACAGGACAGGCTAGGATTAAAAAAATATTGCACTTTTCAGATTAACTGTTGCAGTTTCTCAGGCTGAAAACTATAGATTTAACCTTGGATCCTCTTCTATCCCACATCAATGACATCAACTGCTCCTATCTTTAGTATGAATTACACATTTTAAAAATTGTTTTATGATATAGTTCCATGGACTCTGGGATTTTTTGTCCCCCTCCCCAAATTCCCTTCCCTTTAAAATCAACTGTTTTTGGGCCCTGGAACGGTAGCCAAGTAGCTAAAATCCTTGCTTTATGTGTACCGGGATACCATATGGGCACCGGTTCTAATCCTTGCTGCAGTATTTCCCTTCCAGCTCCCTGCCTGTGGCCTGGGAAAACAGTAGAGGATGGCCTAAAGCCTTGGGACTCTGCACCTGCATGGGGGACCCAGAAGAGGCTCCTGGCTCCTGGCTTCAAATTAGCTCAGCTCCAGCCATTGTGGCCACTTGGGGAGAGAATCATCAGATGGAAGATCTTTCTCTCTGTCTTTCCTTCTCTCTGTAAATCTGACTTTCCAATAAAAATAAATAAATGAATCTTTTAAAAAATTGACTTTTCCTTACATGAATGTGAGCTCATGAAAGCAAAGAAGTTTAAAAAGTTTGGATCGTATTTCCAGAAAAAAAAATCGAGTCAAATCTCATATTGAATGTGTGAGTCTCCTTTAAAAAAAATCTGCTGTAATAAGTGGCTTTTACAGAAAACTTCAAAGCTATCCCTTAGTTTCAAAATTGCTAAAAGTAAGTCCCAAACTTGAATTTCTAGATCAAGTTATGCACATAATAAGAAAATAGTTATGTGCAGTAACAAGTTTTCCTCCCCAAAAGTTGACAGCAACAGTGTACAGAAATGTTGATCTTGCTGGCCTCTCGGAAGCACTGGGTGTGATCCTTGAAATTGTTTCCAAATGTTAGCTGGGAAAAAAAGAATCTGATTGTTGAAATTGAAGTATTCATATTTGATGTTCTGAGAAACTATTTTGATTTTGTTACAAATTCTGGGTTAATTGGGTCTACAAGGAAGATTTCCTTATTGTGCATCCTTTAGAACACCATATTAGAACCATCATTCTTCCCAAAAGGTAACTTCCCCTTGGTAGACCTGGAGACCGTGTCCAACGGCCCTGTGCCTCTACTTCATCAGATCTGGAAAGTTTTGTGGAAGTATATGAACTTTTGTTGCTGCTTTCGACTTTCTAAAAAATATCTGTAAACATAGAGAAATGTGTGTTTTGTGGTAAGAAAGCTCTGTATATAAGCATTTAAATGGTTAAATTTGGAGAAAAGGGAATATGCATGATAGAGTTCCTGAGCCTATTGAAAAGCCAAGCATTTTGTACCTGGCTGAAGCATTCCAAGCCTCTCTGTGTTCTGTTTGGTAGATTTGCGTACTTTTGGCCAAGCCCACCCTTATAAACTGATAGACCCTCTCCTTCTCTGTGCCTTGAAATTCTGACTTCTGTCTCCGGCTCCCCAAGCCCTGAAACTTTGAAGCATACAATATGAATATCTTCATTTTCCTCTGAGTTTTACTGTCTTCTGTAACAGTGAAAAACAGCTCCTTCATCCAGACAGGTGTGTGTGTGTATATATGGACATTTTTCAAAAGTTTGAGGCTGTAAAGGTTGAAGTCTTTAAGACAGTAAATATGGTTGCATTTCAGTCCCATTGGATGAGCTGTATGACTTCTGCTCTTTAGAATAATGGAGATGCCTGTTAGTAATCATCTTTTTTGGCCCACAAATATTCACACCTTTTCTTGGTTGCATTTGACCAAGGAAGGCTCCAGCATTAGTCTAACTAGCTTGCATCAACATCTGTTCACGTATTTTCAAATGAATAGTTCTTGAAAGAAAGGACAGGCCGTGTTGCTCTCATTTACCTTTTTTGGCTTGTACATGGGTTTTCATAGACTGCAATGGAAATACTGTGAACAAGGATTATCTCTTCAGGCTTAGGTGTAAACACTAGAGCTTACTATAATAACTTGGATCATGCACCATCCTAGGAACTAGGGCTATTTCCTCAAGACACTTTGAGTGGATGGATCAGTTGCCAAGCAACTTGCATTCTTATGGGGCCGGGCTGGGGAACAAAAGGGCGCCAGGTGGTAATACACAGAAGGAAAATGACAAAGACACATGGAAAAATAAAGCCTCCATCTGGGAACTGTAGCACATAGCCACTTACAAATTTGAAATACATTCTCCCTTAATAATTCATCTCAACAACTGTCAATATATAGAAACATTTTCAATAGCTATAGCTATTTACCTACCTACTGATCACCTATCTATCTTTCCATGTAGACAAGCTTATTTTGGAATTGGAACATATAAGTAATATGTTGGAGCTATGTAAGTCTTACAGTAACCACTTGCTCATGATAATTGTTCACTGATTTCTTATTCTTTCTCAAAGTTTCTTCTATTTCTGTTTCCTCCTAATGTCTTATATACATTTTAAGAAGAAATTTATTTATGTTGAAAGATTTACAGAGATGACGCTGAGACAGAGACACGCACAGGAGAGGGAGGTCTTCCATCCCCCGGTTCACTTTCTAGATGGCCATGATGGCCAAGCTTCACCTGGATCTCTCATGTGAGTGCAGGGTACCACACATGTGGGCTGTCTTCCCCTGCATTCCCAGGTCATTAGCGGGAGGCTGGGGCAGCAGTGGGGGATCAGGGACATGCTCTCGTCCTCATAGGGGATGCCAGTTGCGGCCAATGGCTTTACCTGCTGGGCTGCATGGCAGCCCCCATGGACACATTCTTCATCTTCCTCTGGCACATGCTTTCTATTTTTCTGTAAGAATTTATTTTCTAGATGGTAACACTGTTTTGCTGCTATTTGCTGTTTTGATGCTCAGTCTAGGTGGGGATACAGGGCCCAACAGTTTGGACTTCACAGGTCCTACAATTGTATGCATCAGTTTCATAGAACACATCTTGACATGTACATATTCTGTTGGTTCTGCTACTCCGGAAGAGCCTTAAAGCAGTAATTTTGAGGTGAGACTCTGTTCACACCTGGTAGAATATGCAGGTGTTAGGGATCAAGGAGTCCTGCTCATTCATCATCACTTCCAGTGGGGTCCACTTGGAACCTTTGTGTTTGCTGTCTCTGCAGCCTTAGGTATTGTGCGTCTTCACAGCCTGATTCCCACAGGGGAAGTCTTCTGCTAGCGGACACATTAAAAACCCTGTGAGGCAGGCCAGGTGCCGTGGCCTAGAGGCTAAAGTCCTCACCTTGCATGCCCCAGGATCCCATATGGGCGCCAGTTCTAATCCCAGCAGCTTCACTTCCCATCCAGCTCCGTACAAGAAAGTAGTTGAGGATGGCACAAAGCCTTGGGATCCTACACCTGCATGGGAGACCCAGAAGAGGCTGGAGGCTCCTGACTTCAGGTTGGCGCAGCTCCGCCCATTGTGGCAACTTGGGGAGTGAATCAGTGGATGGAAGATCTTCCTTTTTGTCTTTCCTCCTCTCTGTATATCTGACTTTCCAATAAAAATAAATAAATCTTTAAAAAAAATCCTGTGAAGTGTAAAGTGTGAACTGTGCTTGCTAATTTTTTTTTAAAGATTTATTTTTATTATTTTTTCATTGGAAAGGCGGATATACAGAGAGGAGAGACAGAGAGGAAGGTCTTCCGTCCGATGATTCACTCCCCAAGTGAGCGCAACGGGCCGATGCTATGCCGATCCGAAGCCAGGAGCCTCTTCCGGGTCTCCCACGTGGGTGCAGGTTCCCAAAGCTTTGGGCCGTCCTCGACTGCTTTCCTAGGCCACAGGCAGGGAGCTGGAAGGGAAGCGGGGCTGCCGGAATTAGAACCAGCGCCCATATGGGATCCCGGGCATGCAAGGCGAGGACCTTTAACCACTGCGCCACCGCACCGGGCCCGTGTGCTTGCTAATTTTGGGCTCCAGATGCTGTCAGGTGAGCAGACAAGGAAAGATCTTTCACACTGACAGATATGCATAGTTAACCCTCATCAGCGTTTGAAGGGAGTGATTTTGCTACATTGTGAGGGTGGAGGATAATGTGTTTGATGCCCATAGCATCTGTTGGGCTATCTTTCATTGTTCCCATGCTTTCTTTGACTAGTGACTAGGGAGATATAACAAGTGTGATCTTGTCATAACAAGGGTATCAGCTATTTCAAACATGAATTTCTGCATCACCTCACCAGGCAAACCTCTAGGTCCAGCAGAAAAGCTAGCCATGCATGTGGAGAATCCCTGGGAAGTGGTAGAAAAAAAGATATCATGAAGTTAGTTCTGACCACGATACCAAGTGTAACAGCTGGTGGAATAACTCTAGCTTTTCACTTGTAAATTGTTTCTCAGGAATTGTGATCCAATGGAAAATGTTACAGAATGGAATGAGTTGAGCGTGAGGTATGAAAGGATGGGTGAGGGTTCTATGGATGGGTTCTAGTGAACACTGTCAGCACGTAGCTCAGATGCCTTCAGACGCTGCTTCCATTCCTTGGGGGGCCTCACATTGGTCCCTAGGTGCTCCTGTGTCTCACAGCCTGCACCAGAAGAGCCTTGGGAGGCCTACCTCCTGGGTGCTGGAGTTCTGGATCTTAGATGTAGATAGCCAAAAATGCCTAGGAATTTGCATGGTCTCATACAAACCACTAGCCACTGAGGGACAGGAAGGGATACAAAACTCAGTCTTCTTGCCTTCATTTGGTGAACCACTGAGACATAATCATATTCTAGAGTTTTCTTACAGGAATACGGTAAGATATTTTGGGGTGACACTACGCTTTGGTTTGGTTTGATCTCTTGCTCTTTCTGGCTTCCTTTCTTTGATTCCACCAGAGTCTCTTCCACATCCTCCAAGTATTACTTGCTTAAGTGTTGCCTTAGGGGGTTCAAGGGTGAAGGAAATGAGCAGACATGTTTCAAAAGAACAAAATCAAATGACTAATAGACATGAAAAATGTGCATGCTTTCTAGCTATCAGGGAGATATAAATGAAAACCACATTGATATTCCACCTAATTCCAGTGAAATTGGCCCACATTCAGAAATTTAACAGCACTTACTGGCATAAATGTGGGGAGAAACGTACTCTATTCTACTACTGGTGGGAGTGTAGGCTAGTGCAACTACTATAGAAGTCAGTATGGAGGGTGTTAAGACAACTGAAAATTGATCTATCATATGACCCAACTATGCCACTTCTGGGAATATTCCAAAGAAAGTGAAATCTGCATATGAGAAAGTGACCTACAATCCAATATTTATAGCAGCACAATCTATAATAGCAAAGGCATGGAAACAATGAGGATACCTGTCACAAGAGGAATGAATAAAAAAGCTACTCTAAAGAGTACAAACCGGCTATTAAAATGAATGAAATTCTACCACTTGCAACAAAAATGGTCCCAACCGGAGATCATTATGTTCAGTGAAATAAGACGATCCCAAAATGACAAACTAATTTTCTCTCTGATATAAGGCAACCTTCAAGTAAAATACAAGATGAGTAGACATATAGAAAAACATGGGCATGCACATATTCACCTGGAGGAACTGTAGAGTGGAGACTAACATACTGGGATGTGGAGATACGTTGCAATATGCATCTCTAGTCCTGAGTAAAAGGAGGACATCCAATGAAACTGCTGAATATACATTGATAATATGACACTAGACTTTTCTACCATTGCCTATTCATATAATGCCATGATACACTTAAATAGCAGGATGTTGGACTTGTGACTATTGCTGAAGAACTGTACTATTATAATATAGGAGGTAAAGGAAGGAATGGAGAACGGGGAGGGAGAGGGATCAATCCCTGTACCTAAAAACCATATCATGAAAATTAATAATAACAGAAATGCACTATTTTCTCAAATAAGCCCAATTTGTCTATATGCAGTTGAATGATACAAGGTCGGCAGAAGCGGTGGGGAGTCACAAAATCTTGTCATGAAACACAGTGTCTTGCATTAGTGTTTCATGGATCCAGTCTTTCCTTAGGATGAACCAAAATCTAAAGATAATTTTTCCTGGGCACAGTGGAGAAGTTATTCTATGATTCTCTCCCCTCAAATAACTATTTTCCTCCCCAGGTTGGCTAAAGCAGAGATGAGATATAGGCAGAAGCAGAAAGGGTGGCAAGTTCTGGAAGTCGATTCCTGGGGCAGAGGAACTTATGCTCCCTGTCTGCCACTGCCACTTGAAATGGTGCTTTGAGTTGTACTTCTCTAAAGTGCTATGAGAACATTTCTCTCTTCACATTCAAAGTATGCCTTCATGTGTGCTTCTGGTCCAGCTTTACTTCATTGCAATCCTGAGGGCAGGAGGGAGGCTGCAGATGAAAGGGAGGTCAGCTTGTGCACAAAGTTACTTCTTCCCAATATTTGATTATTAACTTTTTCCCAGATAGAAAGATTTAAAAAATACAGCACAATGATGTCTATATGTCTGTACTCAAGTACTCAGTCTACATAATTTATGTTTTCAGAATTCTTGAATAATCTGGACCAGTTATTGTAGATCTTAGAGCCTGCACTCTATCAGCTTCCTCTTAGACTGAATGGGAAGGAGAATGGCCTTCTCTGGGCCCATGTCTTGGCATTCATTGCTGCCTGGGATTCTCTTTTCCACTTGAGCCTGGACTTTTAGATATATCTCTGGAAGAGTCATGGAGAGGTTGTTGGGTTGCAGCTGGCAACTGAACAAGAAGCATTTATCATTTATTTACTTTATTGATATTTCAAGAACATGTGTTATTAGGATCTTGAATTAGGTAATTAAACACAAGCATTGGGTTATAAACCAATTTTTAAAAGTATGAGGAATGAAGAGACTTCAGCTTGGTCTATCATGAAAAAATAGCCAAAGTCAACATTTTGAAAGATTCCAGAGCAATGGAGTATGTTAGAGTCATCTGTCTGAGTGGCTGCATCCTTTTTTGGGTCACAATGCCCTTTAAAAATCTGATGAAAGTGTTAAATGTTCTCACTCGTGATTGTATATGTGAACTACACATAGTTTATTTTGCATATAAATTCAGAGTGGATACCCGGGAAAATCCCTCATGAATCTGCCAGGTTAAAAATGTTTTTCTATGCCTTCCTCCAGCACAGGAAGGTCTTGGCTCTGAGTGGGTGCCAAATATCCACAAGAGAGCAACAGAGGGAATTACTTAACACCCAAGTATCAAGTGTGTGAATAGTCCCCCAAATTATCCAATCTTCTGGAAGACTGAGGGCTCAAACTGTGCCAGAAGTGTTTTATCTGACTTCTTAAGTAGTCACCAAAAGTATTAAAATGTACCACCAACAGATTCCTCTAGTTTATTAATTTAGAATAGTCTTCTTGTAAAAGTTTCCTTCTTAAATGTGATTTAAGTAAGAAGCTCTTGAACACTCATTGTCTGAAAATATCCCATGTTGTCCTCATCACAGTGTCTTATTTTTTTTTAAGGATTTATTTGTTTTGATTTGAAAGGAAGATTTACAGAAAGGAGAATCTGAGAGATATCTTCCATCTGCTGGTTCACTCCCTAAATGGCTGTAATGACCAGAGCTGTGCCTATCTGAAGCCAGGAACTGAGAGTCAGGAGTCGGGAGTTTCTTTTGGGTATCCCATGTAGGTGGAGGGCCCAAGGCCTTCATCCATCCTCTGCTGCTTTCCCAAGCCATTAGTTGGGGGCTGGAAATGGAACAATTGGCACTTGACCTGGAAAGTATAAGGGCTGGTGGTGCCACAGGAAGAGCCTTAGTTAGCCTGGTATGTCATTATGCTGGCCCCGCTTTTAAAATTTATTTTATGTATTTGAAAAGCTGCAACACACACACACACACACACACACACACACACACACACACAAAGGCGGTGAAGCTAGGAGCCTGGAACTTCTCCATGGTCCCTCACAATGTGGCAGGCCCACCCATAGGCTAGGACCATCTTCCACTGTTTTACCCAGGCACATTAGCAGGGAACTAAATAGGAAAGTGGAGTATGTTTGACTCTAACATGTCTCAGCACTTTCTACATAAAATTTAAGCTCAATCAGGGAAAAGACTTCATCTGCTTTGTATTACTATGTCCTTGGTACAGTGCACAACGCCTTACACAAATGAGGGGTTAAGAAATACTTGTTGAATGAATGAATGATGAATTTGCAGGGCTCATGGCAATACTCAGCTTATATAATTTTCTTCAGAATACTTCAGGAAGCTACCTGGACAATTAATTGCATTTGTAATACATTCTTTTTGTGATGGTGATGATGAGGACTGTTGTGATGAAGGTGATAACATCAGGTGCCTTGCAGCTGCTGTGTGAAGTGAAGTAAATCGCCCAAGAGAAATAAAAAGGCATGCTAAAGCACAGCTTTCAGCAAAATCCTTTAATCTTAGACTGCTGGAGGACTAGCCACAGATAATCTAGTCTGTGTGCCAGGAGCCCAAGGAAGTTGGCAAATTGTAAGTAAAATCAGCTCTTGAAGAGAGAAAGGCAAAATCACTAATGGCAACAGGTATTGCAAACAGTGGTCCCCAGTTGCTAAGTGCAGCAGGGCCTGATGTGTTGCAGGCCACACAGTTCTGCCCCTGCCCTAGGCTTTTCAACCAGACTTTCCTTAGTCTCCTGAGGAAGCCCTAGGTAATTCATTCACTCCTTAAGGGACCGCTCACAAGGTCATACTCACCCATTTCTAACAATTTTCTCACATAGCTCTAGTTTATCTAGAAGGAGATACTGTGCTATGTATTATCACCCTTAGCACTGCTTGCCCCTCTCCAAACGTAAGTTGAAAGTATGAAGGTACTTCAGCCTTTTGGAGGAAAAATGGAATTAAAAGACAAATTTGTTTCAGGCTAATTTTTTGGAAATCCATGTAAAATCTTTTTATGATATACATTTTTCCTTGAGTTTTTGAAGGCTGCTTGTATAGATCTTATAACTACCTCCACATCCTAGAATACATGGCAAGCCTGTTCATTATATGTTGGAATGTTTCCCTTATACTAGGAAATATGCACATTTCCTGCAATTTATACTTTTAAATAGAAACAAACTTGAAATTTAAAAAATTAGACTTTCCTTTATATTAGTGGTTCAATAAGAGCCGATAGTTTTATAAACACACTAATATAAAGGAAAGGAAAGAAAACAAAGGAACAAAAAGGAAAGGATGGAAGAAAAATAGGAAGGAAGGAATTGGAAAAAGCAGGTAAGTAGAAGAAGAAGAAATGGAGAGAAAAGAAAGGAAGAGGAAAGAAAAGAAAGGAAAAATAAGGAAAAGAAAAGGGAAAGTTGGCTTGGAACTCCTTGTTTCATTTTTTTTTTTTTTCTGCTGTGAAGGTTTCGCTGGCCCAAAGCTAGAACTGGCAAGTGGCAACTGAGGGAATAGGACGCTAAGCTTGTGGTTTTATTTCCTGCTCCAAACAGGACTAAGAGGTTCAAAGAGTTGGTCTGGAAGGACTGGCTCAGAGTATAGAGGAATTTGAGCAAACTCCAGAAAACATCTTCCACGCGGAGAACCTTGCTATAGTACTTTTCCTGACCTACATGGCCAGGTCTCAAGCTAATCCTGTCTGTGAGATAACGGATGTTTCTGGACCATTTTCATAACCGGCTTCAAACAGTAATTAACCCCAGAGGTGGGCGAATTCTAGAAACTCCTGAGCCCTGGGCAATGATTAAGTGATGTGCGAAGAGCAGTGGGGCCTCTCTGCAGCTTGTAGTTAAAAACACAAGGTGGGTGCAGAGCAGGTCCTTGCTGCGCCCTTGCTTCACCACTGCGTTTTCATTTCCCCTTCCAGGACCCCAGAGGCCTCATAATGTGCTCCAACATCCCGTCCTCACCGCAGCTTAACAATCTGCATGGAGTACAACACTGTAGGAGGAATTCGTGTTTTGTTTTTCTTTCGGGTTTAATATGACTTACCAGCTTCAGCGTGCTTTGTAATATATTCCTTAAACCACAGGATCAGGAGGGCAGATGCCCCTGGGGGAAAGTGGCTCGGGGAGTTGATTAGCACGGCTTGCCCGCTTCCCCCTTCCCTCTTGCTCAGGTATTCGTTGCTCAGACAGCTGAGCTGCTCCTGCCTCTCCAGGTCCCTCACTCCATTTTAATACAAGCCAGGGAAGCAAAGTCCCCAGCTTGGCCTGTCAGAACTTGATAGCTCTGTAAACATTCAAATCCTTGTTGCCATAACACCAGGAAAAATAATATGGGATCCTGCATATAAATATAGTGGAGGCCTTGGGGAATGGGGGCTTTTCTAAATGACTTGAAGCTCTGTCACAGCATAATCTCTTATAAATAAATGCCAACGCAGTCACTGAAGGCAGACTGGATTTTTGCCTGGCTATGGTGCTTAGGCTTCTAGACAATAGTTATGCTAAGGGATTATCTTTTAACATAGTGCAGTTATCTCCTTTGTTTGTTTTCTTTTTTCATTATTCACATAAGCCAAAGGAAATGAAAAGCATCTTATTTCAGGCAAAAGGGCCTGTGAATGATTAACTCTGGTTCCATGCACTGGGACTTTGCATAGCAACCCTTTGGCTCAGAACTAGAAAAAGGCTCAAGGCAGCAACCAGCAGCCCTGGGAGCGGAGATGAACATTCTCTAACCAAGGTGGGGAGAAGAAGATGGAGTTCTAGCGCTGTGTTATGAGTGGAATTCTCTGCAGCTGGCTCCCCGAGTGTTGCGTTGGCTTTACTGCACTGTACTTGGTGGACGTTTTTTGCTGACCTTTACTTTCTCATTTGCTCTTGCCTTCTGAGTGTACTTGAAGATCCAAGGAAAACTTGAGTGTGACTGTGGCTTAGTCTGATTTGATGTCCCCTTGCTTTGAGTTTTTTCTCTAATAGTTTCACAAATGGGCCTAACCCTGGCTAATTTTTTTTATTAAATGGAACCAAGAGCTGGTGGCATAATTCAAGTTCTAGTTTCAGCTCAGTTGAAATTCTGTTGATAAATTATAGCAGTTGCGGAATTAGATATAAGCACAGAGCGTCAGGTGAAAGAGAGAAGCAGAGAGAGTGATTATAGGATTCCAGTTATATGCTAGAAATATGTCATGGCCCCACACTGTACAAATATGGGGCTGAAATCAATACCAATCCCATATCTTAATGGCACTTGGTTCTCAAACACACACACACACACACATATATATATTTATATTTCAGGGAAACATATATATATTTCATGGAAAACAATACTCAAAAGAACCAGGAAACAAAATGTAAGCTAAGGACAGGGGAAAAAAGCACTTGAGAATTTAGGAAAATGTAGTATAGTTATAATTGAGCCAAAATATTTAGGACACTTAAATTTAGCCTGGAAGTCAATCCAGATGTTTATTTATTAATGTTAATAGCGTTTCCAGTGTTGTTATAGAATACCAAATCCCAGGGGTTCTGCTTCCAAGTTTAAAGACAAATGCATGGTCTTTATTCTTTGCCAGCTCTGTTTTAATTCTAGGGGTTTGTCTCTCACCACGCTTTTCCTGTAAACGTGTTTGCAAACTCTGGAGCAGCCCCTGATGCCTTGCAGAAAGTCTGAGTGAAACATTGCCGCACAAAGCTTTCCCCTTTCTGCATTTCTCTTCTTGCTTCCATGGCAATAAAGAAAGAAACTTGGCATAAGAATATAATCTGTTCCTGCCTGTTTCTCATCTGAAGTCATAAACCTCTGCCATCCCACCCAAGACTAGAATTTCAGCTGGCATGAAACAGCTGTCTGCTTACAGGTTTATTCCGGTAGTAACCAAAGACAAAGCTATTGTAATTGAAGGCCCTAGGCTGGTGTCCAAACCCTCACAATCTCTGGGTCATTCCCAAGGGCGGGGGTTGGGGGGGGGGAAGAAAACCATTGAAGAAAAAAGGTAGAAGTGACATGGTTTCTTATCGCTTTTGACACACTGTGTATTTGTGGAGTTGACAACATTTTGCCCTTCTAATGCCTCTGATTTGGATGGCATGGTGGGAAGGAGGGGCACAAACTCAAAAGCCCTTGGGGCACAGGAACATAAGCTGCCAGCGGAAAGCGGGCTGGTCTTCCAGAGGTATGTCCTGTGCTTCCAGGGACTGCTTCCACTCCCACTTGTTTGTACCGTGTGCAAATGCAGAGACCTGTGGGGCCAGATATTCCGATTTGGGTTAGCAGTTCCCACTCCTGCTTTTTATGTGACTTCGGTATATAGTTCTAAGTGTTGGCAACTTGGATTAACATCAAAATGTGATGAAGGTCACCCAAACACGGTTTGAATGTTTGGGGCTGCTGGTACCCAAGCTGTAGGCATCGCTGCTGATTCTCTATGGGTAGACTTCACATTTGTCAGCCTCTCGTGTTTGAAAACTGTCAGGTGGCATAATTTATTTACACACTTCACTTTCTATTTTGATTAGGACCACATAAAGTACACAATTTTAGAGTCAGGAAGAGATGTAGATTTTTACTAGTTCCAGACGTTACCACATTGTGACTTGCGGGGGTTTAATCTCTGGAAGCCTCTCTCATCACATGTGGAAATGGGAACCTCTTTTACAGGGTGTTTGCAGGAGAAAATAAACTACTACACATATGTGAAATGGTGAGCTGGGCCTGCAGATGCTCCTTTGTGTGGGTGTTGCCATTCTCATCATAGGATTCTGAATGCAACCACAAAGTGATCTATTGTTTAGGATGCAGTCACCCACCAATCAGAAAGAGGGTCTCTCCGAAGGCCCCTCTCTTGGTCTAATAAGCTCTGTCATACAAGAGATTTCATCATGTGCCACTATATGATTTTTTTATTTTATTTTATTTTTTTTAAAGATTAAAAAAATTTTTATTGCGAAGTCAGATATACAGAGAGGAGGAGAGACAGAGATCCTCCTTCCGATCATTCATTCCCCAAGTGACCACGACGGCCGGTGCTGTGTTGATCTGAAGCCAGGATCCAGGAACCTCCTCCGGGTCTCCCATGCAGGTGTAGGGTGCCAAGGCTTTGGGTCATCCTCCACTGCTTTCCCAGGTCACAAGCAGGGAGCTGGATGGGAAGTGGAGCTGCCGGGATTAGAACTGGAGCCCATATGGGATCCCAGTGTGTTCAAGGCGAGGACTGTAGCCGCTAGGCCATCACACCAGGCCCACCACTACATGATCTTAAGGAATCTCAATTATAGCAAGTCCTCAAGCCTGACTTTTTCTTTTTTTTCTTTTTTTCCTGTTTTTGATCTTTTAGAACTAGAATTTCTTTTTTTATTGTTAATCACATTGTATTATGTGATATAGTTTTGTACACACTGGGATTTCCCTTACCCCTCCCACAACCCTACCCCCATGGTGGATTCCTCCACCTTGCTGCATATTCACAGTTGAAGTTCAATTGGGATTCGTTCATTGCATGCATATACCTAGCATAGAGTTCAGCATCTTGTTGTCCAGATAAGTTCAGCAGTTTCTAGGGGAGACCTTCTCTGGTCTGAAGGTAGAGCTAACAGAGTAAAGTCCCTGTCGGTTAAAAGCCCCTACAAAACAGCAGCAACAATTTACAATGTTATGAAATTGATTGACATAGTATTGAGTAAACAATATGTTAAAAGTAATGCAAGTTCAATTTTTCACAGCACATGGATTGAGACAGTATCAATAACAGGTTCAAAAACAAATAAGCCAACAAACAAATAAAATTACTGGTTAAATTAAGGCAAACATGTGGTATCTAACCTTTTGGGATTCGCTCATTTCCCTTAGCATTATAGTTTCCAGTTGGGCCCATTTAGCCACAAAGAACTGCAATTTGTTTTTTTTAAATAGTTGAGTAGTATTCCATGGAGTAGATGAACCAGAGTTTTCTTATCCAATCTTCTGTTGATGGGCATTTCGGTTGCTTCCATGTTCTGGCAATTACTGATTGTGCTGCTATGAACATAGGGGCACATGTTGGTTTGTCGTGAAACAAGAGAACTAGAAATTTTAAATTTTTCTAGAAGAGACCTTGAGGAAATAAGAAACTGACAGCAAAAAGTTGCAGAATCATCAATTTTATCTTAGATGTTAATATTTGCAACCATGGAAAATGAATGTTTTCATTGAAATGGAGTGTGGCATTTTAAAAATATGACTGGTTATGAAAATAAAACCAAAAACTACTGGAACAATGTTGTGAAGTAAAAGAATGTAGGTTAAATTTTCTCCTATCAATTTTTGTGGAATTAGTTGCTTTGGAAACAAATGGATAAATGGCACTTGGGACATTTCCTTCGTTTGTATGCAGGGAGGTGAATGGTTAAGGAAGATCTCTGATGTCCTAGTCTTGGCTCCATGACGTCCCACTCCAGTGACACACAATGTGAAATTTGAGATGGCAACTTCATGCTTTCCTAAGCTTTTTGTTCAAAGTTAGATGCAACTAAAGCTTTAGTATTCAAAGGGAGACTTTTTTCCTTCCTTTCCTCCTTCTCCTAAAACATCTGCAAATAATAACAGAAGAAAAATCAGTCTAACAAATAGACCGGTGGAAGAAACAAAACAGGGCAATCATGTAATATGGTTTAAGATATCGAATGTCATTCACGTGACACTTGCTATTATTTGATAAAGCTCTTAGCATGGTATTGAGTAGTTTGGTTATGTAATGGATTATTTAATTTGCTCACCTATGAGTCATTGATATATCCATCAACACAGCTTTTTCATTTCTAAAACTAAATGGCATATGGTACTGGTAATACGTGAGTTTCAAAGACTCTTGCTGATAATTTAAGAGCTATAATGAACATTACTCATTTCCCATCCACTATGAGATTAGGCACTTAATGGACATAATTTGTCATACTCATCGCCCTGTATGTTGGTGTCATGTCCATTTCCAGAGAACTAATTTCAGTCTCCGGTACAAATTTCTTCATTCGGGATGTATATATGGTTAGGCAAGGCTAGCCTGGAACCAGATCCGTTCTGTAGGCTGCTTTTCCTCACATACTCTCAAGTATTTGGCGAGTATCATGCTGCAACTGTGGGGCAATGAAGTTATGTAGAAATCATTTGTAATGTTACAATTCAAGTAATTCAACAGCCAAGCAAGAAATTCAGTTGGTACATATCAAGGGCTCAACTATGCAAGACTCCTTGCTATTTATTAGCAGAGAAAGAAACATGTTCTTCTTCTCTACATGACTTGTAGACAACATAGAAGGAAAGTGGAAAATAATTGAAAAAAAAAACCCCGTGGTGGGAGGTATGTGTGACAAAGAGTAGGACAATGGGAGATTAAGACTGGCAAAAATATAAACTCAGTTTCCTAAAACAAATAAAGGTCTAGTGACATTGCAGAAATTATCAGTGACTAACAATGACATTTAGTAGTGAAACTGTGGTCATTCAATGGATGTCGTGTGAGCGAGTTAGGTCTTTGGTAACTTTCTTTGCCTCAGTTTCTCTGAAGGCCCTTTATCCTTTATTCCACAGGCTGCTTTCTTCTCTTTCCTTTTTTTTTAAAAAAACAGATTATTCATTTTTGTTTGAAAAACAGATTTACAGAGAGAAGGAGAGACCAGAGAGATCTTCTATCCATTGTTTCACTCCCCAAATGCTTGTAACAGCCAGAGCCAAACTGATCCAAAGTCACAAGCCAGGAGCTTCTTCCAGGTCTCCCACATGGGTGCAGGGACCCAAAATTGCTGCTTTCTTGCTTTCCTATGTCATAAGCAGGAAGCTGGATTAGAAGTGAAACAGCTGGAATTTGGACCTGTGGCCATAAGGGACAGTGGTGCCGCAGGCTGAGGATTAGTGTGTTATGCCACAGTGCTGGCCCCTTACATGCTGTTTTCAACCCTAGTTCAGCCCCCATGATATTATGATCGCATGTAAGTCAAAGAGCCACCAGGAAAAAGTACAGTTGGGTATTTCTTTGGTTTTGTGAGGAAATAGAACAAAAATTAGTGCAAATGTGCTGAGTAATATTTAAATGCTGTTAAGGTTTTCCAATGGAAGGAGACATCTCTATGGAAAACATCAAGTTTATAAAATGAATAGAATGTTTGGAACTGTTCCTCATTATGGACAGCCATGCTGTATCAATGATAGTATATCTTGAACAAGAAGAATTCATGGTGATTTGTACCAAAAGAGCACTATTTTTTTAAAAAAGATTTATTTATTTGAAAGGCAGCATTACAGAGAGGGTGGGAGAGCTAGTGAAAGAAATCTTCCATCTGTTGGTTCATTTCTCAGATAGCATGGTGATTGGTGGCTAGGCCAGGTCAGTGTCAGGGGTTAGGAACTCCATTTATGTCTCTTATGTGTGTGGCAGGAGCGTTGCTTTCTCAGGTTCATTACCAGAGAGCTGTATTGGAGATGGGATAGCTGGGACTCAAACCAAACAAACACTTTCATTTGGGATACTGACCTTGCAGGCAGTGACTTAATCCACTATGCCTATTAGCTCAACCCAAATGTTACGTTAGCTTCCTAGAGAAAGTCCATTGAGGAGAGGTAGAACTGACTGAGAGAGGAGCAGAAGGTTGGGCTGTAATATGTAATATGAACCTATATTTAGATTGGAAGATGGATTGTGAAGGATGCAAAACAGAGATTCCTTTCCTAGGAATGAAAGGATGAAGAAATAAGGCTGCAGACACACTTCTTACTCAAAATACAGCAAGAAAATGTCCTGCCTTCTCAAGTCACCAGACTGCCAGATTCAACACAGATTCTTAAAAAAAAAATTCCCAGAGGAAATCCAGCATCTATCTCCCCCTACTGGTGCCATGTTTAGAATGATGCCTGACCTTTCCACCTCTGTCTCTTCCATTAGGAGGAATATTCTAAAGAAGGTGGACATTTTGATTTGTTATGTGGAAAGACAACCACCAACCAACCAAACCAAACAAACCCACCCCAGAACCTAATATAAAATTTAAGTAATCCACCCTGGGTTCTGGTGTAATGAGTTTTACCAAGATGTGAGAAAAAAGAAATTATGTCATCTGTAAGAATGGTTAAATACCGTACTAGGTTCATCTTCCCTTAACAGAATCATATGACAGTAATTGTAGTTGGGGGTTGCAATGAAATGTTTTACTATAGAAAATTTAAAACTGACACAAAAGTAGAAAGAATAAGATAATGAATGTCCATTTACCCATTACCAGCGCCGTCAAACAAGGTGCGTGCAGCTAATCTTGTTTCACTTACTTCTCCTGTGTTCCACATCCAAACCATTCTGAGGTGCAGCTCCAGAGCAGCGTGCCTTGCTCTGTTGATTTTCCCACCCGTCTCCCCTGAGATGCTTTGAATAGCTCCATTTTGAAATCCTTGCCTGACCCACATCACCACTAGTTCCTCATATTAACAAGGAATGTTTAAATGGTCGCTATGATAGTGAAGTGTGCAATGTTATATTTTTCAGCTTTACAGCAGGCTTTTAGTCAGGGCTGTAAATTGTAGCTGTTATGCTTTTTAAATCTTAGAATTTGCAAGTTTCCTTTTCTATCAGTTTTCTTGAGGGGGAGGGGGACAGTTTGCAGTATTTTTGTTAACAAACCGCTTCGTTTTTTTGTCCTGTATAGTGCTCCAAAGAGTACTCTGGAATTTGGAATCTGCTGACCGGATGTCCATTGTGTTGTATAACACATTTTATGCCCCTTGCATTTTCCATAAATTGGCATTTAGATACAGAGACTTAATTCTACCAAATTTATTGGGGGGCATTGGGCATGGAAAAGGGCAAGAGGATGTTGTGTGCGTTGTCATGGGAAGATTGGCAGTATAAGTCTGTTGTCTATAGCCATGTCTCTAGAACAGCAGTCTAGTAGAAACTTCTACTTCCCACTGTCTTAAGGAATAGCACTGCTCTTGGACAGTTTTTGTAATGCCCTGGAGCAAGAGTGGCAGAGTTGAGATTCTAAAGGGCAGGTGGGGGAAGGCTAAGTTAATTGTGGGGTGGAAACAGTTTTTAATGTGGACATTTGACCAGGGTGAAGTATGGTGGGTGAAAACAGTGAGGGAAGGACTTCAACGTGAGGAAATTCAGAGTCTTGGAAAGTGACCTATTATCTCACACTATCAATGGAGGAGTTTTGCCATGTTATATCAATTTAATAAGGTTCTTGGAAAGTACCTGCGATGATCAGTAAAGCAATAAAATTATTTGTAAGTTTTATCCTTCTAGATGCTAGTTGCCTGAAATAGTAAGGTAATATTTATGAAAAGAATAGTATAAAGGATTTTGAGCCATATTGATTAACTTCATGGTTTCTTTGCTTCCTGATTTTTTTTTTTTTAAGAACTCCAGCTCTCAGTGAAGTCTGTAGGGACAGAAGCACTGTATTCTTTTCCTGGAAGAGCATGCATTCCCCCGAAGAGTTCAGTGTTGTAGATAGCGTAGTATTACTTTGTAATGCTACCCATCCAATTCCACGGAACTCCATGCAAGGTCTTCTTTGACCTTGGTGGTGTTTAACTGTCCTTTGGACAATGGCCTATAGCATCTGCCTCCTGGTTTTCTTGTAAAGTAGTTAATGAAGACTTGAGTAGAAGAAGCATTAATTAGAAATTCCCTTTGAAGAGTTAGGTTCTATTTTGCTTCTGGAATCAAGTTTTTCAGTGATCTCTTTTTCTAAAGGGGAAATTGTTGGGACAAAAGGTACCCTTGATGATCCTCAGGGATGGTGCCAAAAGTTGGAGTATTTACTAAAGCATCAAGTCTGTGTTCAGCCTTCAGCAGCAACCATTACACTTATGGTCCACACCCTCAAAACACTCACTGGGGACAATGAAGTGACTTGGCTCTGACCCCTGTGTGCTTATCAGATAATCCTATGGAGTTATCAAGTAGTGGTGCTACTCATCAAAATAATGCAGCACTACACAGTCAAATTTGTGCTACTGATATCATTCCAAAGATCTAAGATGAAAAATAGAAGCACCCTTGTTTATAAGGCATGTGAAAGTGAGTTAGCCTCCGATTACATAACATCTGTTTTCCAATCCTCTTACAATTTCCATTTGTGTGAATGTTTGCATATGGAAGTTATATGCAACAAAAAGTACTGGAGAATTTTTTTTTTTAAATAGAGACAGAACTTTCCTTTCCAAGTACTGAGTAATCAGATGGCTGTGATTACTAATCCTCTGATCCATTGTAGTTTTCCAGCTTACACAAAGTTACCAGTGCCAGTGTTTGGTGTAACGGTTACTGTTACTTGGGACATCCCATTTTGGAGAGCCTAGGTTCAAGTCTCAGCTCTACCTTCTACTTTGGCATTCTGCTAGTGTGTCTTGGGAGCAGAAACTACTGGTTCATGTGCTTGCACCCTGACACTCATTGGGGAAACTCAGATGGAGTTCAAGGTTCCTTGGTTTCAGCCTGTCCCAACCTCCACAGTTGCAGGCATTCAGAGCTGAGCCAGGAGATGAAAGAATGTCGTCCCTGAAACAAATATAATATAGGGTGGCATTTAGCTGCTCACAACACCAGTATCTCACAATGGAGCACTGGTGTTAGCTTTGGCTGTTCCGCGTCCAGTCCAACTCTGTATTCATGTTCCTAGGAAGGTTGCTAATGATGGCCCAAGTACGTAGGCCCTTGTCGCTACATGGGGGACCCAGAAGGGATTTTGCTTAGATGATTGTGGTCATTTGGGCAGTGAACCAGTAAATGGAAGATTCTCTCTCTCTCTCATTCTTCCTATTAATTAAATAAAATAAATCTTTAAAATTAAGTTGATAACTTAAATAGCTCTAAATAGGAGTTGGATCCAGTTGCTCATGAAGCAAGCTGACTCATTACAAAGAACTAATTCTAGGGAAAGCCAGATAACTTCTAGATGAATATAGACACACACTTCAACATTAATTTATATGATTTAGCCAGTTTGTGGGTATGTTGTAGTTATACATTGTGCTCATAACCTTAAGTGACTAAGGATATGAAAAAACACCTTTAAGAATAAGGGTCCATAGTCAGCTGTTCATACTGGCAAGCACAGGAACCAGGGTAGGGGGTGGGCCTGGTGGGGGTTATTGTGGGTTGCTTTGACTAGGTTGTAGCTTCCACTGATTTGTGTGGAGGTCGAGTATGTGGTGGGCAGGATCGGGCTGGACTCCAACACCCATTGGTTTGTGTAAAACATGGGGCTGGAGACAGACTGACCCAGCAAATGCAACTACCAGTGTGTCCGTAGGCTGATTTGGGCAACAGACTGTGCTGGAGCCTTTATTGGCAAACACATGCAAGAATCTGCGATGGCCTCAGATGAGGCTTCTTTGGCGATCCATTATCAACTGAAGCACTAGACTCAGAACCCCAACAATGCAGGGAATTGTAGGTTCCATGGTCTGACTGTGGAGTGCATGTGTCAGAGCTGGGCCTCCTCAGTGGATCAGGAAGAGCAGTGGACAGCAAATTTAAATGCACATGGAGGATATGGCAGTACATTGGAGTCTCTAGAGGATACCTGGTACTATGGCAGAGGACGGAGGACAGAGTAAATTGATCAGCTGTTCCAACCAAGAGTTGGCAGTGAATATCTGGGCAGACGGAGACTTTAAGGTGGACTGTCAGCCAGTGGATTCTTGAGAGATGTCATCACAATTCTAGTGGCAGAATTGACAGCAACTCAGGACTTTTGAACTCTCAAAACCTCTTGAGAACTTCATGGCATTGTAAATGTCTGTTTTTCTTCTTGTTATTGATTTCTGTTTTTGTTCTTGTTGTATTGAGGCTTTTGAATTAAAGGATGTATAGTAACTGTGATGGAGACTATCATGTCCAGAGTGAGGATACAATGCAGTGGGCATCTCTACTTTCAAATCAAAGATAGATTACCAATGAAAGAGTTAACTGTATCTTGACAATGGGATGCTGGACTCTGCCATTATCCATGCCCTCAGTGATAGACATAGTAGTAATAATATAGGGGGACTCAGTGGAGTGGGGATGGGCTTTGGAGAGGGGCATGGGAAATCCCAGGGCCTATGGGACTGTATCATAAAATGATAATTAATAAAAAAAAAGAACAAGGGTCCAAAGTTAATATAGAGGTAAAATAGCTAAAGATACTCTAAATCATTATAAATGGAAAGAAGATGGCTGGGAATGAAAGAGCATAGCTTGTTAGCTTGTTTTTTAAAACAAAACAGTCTATGGGTTTGGGATGAAGGTTGCCACAACTCCCATAATTATCTACTCAGTCTGATATTCCTGAATCTTGGAGTCTCCATTTGGTGATCATCTCTTCCTAGAGAGTGCCTAAGAATATTCACATTGAACTTTCCAGAAAAATAATCTTTCAGTGGTTTGAAGATGGTTAATTCCTCTTTAATTCAGAATTATGAATCTCTAGTTTTATGGCTGTGTTCATTCTTAACAGCTTATAGGATCCACCCCCTTCCCACCAGGACTTAAGAACCCACTTTTCCTAATGTCAGTTCTAGAGTTTGAGAGCAAAGACTGCTTGTCCTGTTGATGAAAAGGCCAGATGCGGAGTGTACCTGGTCCTTGCAGTATTTGGTCAAGATGGCAAGTAATGTGTGGATTCCAGAATTGGATGATAACTCTGGATGAATGGGCCATTAACCTGTCACTTTAGGGAGCTTGTGAGGGGGAAGGAGATGAACTCCAGAGGAGATGGTTTCATTGTCCCTAAAGCAAAAAACAGTATCTTAGACTGAGGGTGGGTGTTTTGTTTATAGAGGGCCTGATAGGAAATATTTGATGTGTACCAGGCCATACCCTCTTTGTAGCAGCTACTCAGCTTTGCCGTTGCAGCCTGAAAGCAGCTACAGGCAATATGTACATGAATTAGATGGCTGTGTTCCAATATGGCTTAATTTGTCAAAATAGGCAATGGGCTGAGTTTGGTTCACAGTGCTATTTGGCATAGTCTTACCTTAAATAATTTTGGCTTCTCTTGTTTTCTGGTTTCTAATATGTACTAAGTCTTGGGAGGACAAGAAGCAAGAAGCCATTGGGATCAGTTTAACACACATATAACGTTTTGGGCTTGTGAATTTAAATTTGGAGGATAGGTAATTGTACCTTCTAAGATACCATGCATGTTCAGTTAGTCTTTCATTAATTCCATCTTACAAAACCTACCTGATATGTGACAGGTCTTAGAGCTGCAAAGTTGAAAGGTGAAGACTTTGTTCCTAAAGAAGTTTGCTTTTTGTAGGAGACTATAATAAACAATTACACACAATAGGATAGAATAGAAAACAGTACAATTGCTTATTATAAAGCAAACTCGGGAACCAAGGCAAATGTGCCTGTCTTTATAAGCACATGTGTGGTTAAGACCAAGTCTCTATAGGAGACAAGTTACCTTGGGGCCTGTGCTGTGGTTAAGCAGGTTAAGTTGCCGCCTCTGATGCTGGCATCCTATACTGTTTGAGTCCAGCTCTGTGTTTCCATCTAGCTACCTGATAATGTGCCTGGGAAAGCATCAGAAGATGGCTTTAGTATATGGGTCTCTGTCAGCCATGTGGGAGACTCATTTGAAGTTTCAGATTCTTGGGCAAACCAGCTCAGACTATAGTAGCCATCTAGAGAGTGGACCAACAGATGAAATATGCCAGTTTCTGTATCAGTCTGCCTTTCAAATAAGGGGGAAAAAAGCTTTCCAAGAAATTCAGCTCTTTAAAAAAGTAAGAGAAGTATTTTCTTCTTCCTCTTCTGATTTCTTACAAATGATACAATTATGTTTTAAAGGTCCACTGTCAAATGCTTTTGAATTGTTGTGGACATTTTTGTTTGGCTTGGCAAAAATCAAAAGTTTTTAAAGGTATGTGATGCCTCATACTTCATTAATACACGTTCATCTGTTGGCAACCTTACTGCTATCATTAAGGTGATCTACAAAGAGAACAAGGTGCTTCTGTTGGCACCTTGAGATGCTCTGGAGAAGTGAAGATGGAGTCCTCAAGCACTCTACACCTCAAGTCGCAGCCTCAGACTTCCCCACCACCCAGTGTGAACCTGTCATCTCATTTTGTTAAGGTTTAGATTTTACAACTTCCCTGCCTTCTCCTAGCTCATGAGGCAGCGTCTGTGCAGGGTTCACAAAGCTAAACTGATGGAAAAAAAAAATAATCCAAGAGATCAGGCATTTATAAGGAATTAAGAAAGGCCCAAAAAAAAAAAGTTGAAAGTATACCTGAATATATTGAGTGTATTTGTATCTTTTTGAGCAGGCCACATATTGCTTTCAGTGTACAAAGAGTGGGTGGCAGCTGAGGGGTCCCTTTTTGTCTTTTCTGACACTCTAAGGTTTGTCTATGAAATGGAACAGCCAGACTAAACAGTGCAGCTACACCAAGAAGGCAAGGGAAACAAGAACTGGCTGCTGGATTTGCCAGCCTTTTATTAATCACATTCTTCATATATTCCTACTTGCTGATACTTTATTACTTGCCTGTAGCAAGAGGTTTTCCTGCTTTGGGTTTTTATAGCATTAGGCTACTTATTGAATTTGTGTGTTTAAAATAAAGATCTATGTATATATGCATATATATGTGTACATAGGAAAGTAAGGCTACTTGCCAGTCATTTCTGTAATTTATTACATATGCATTTGCATACTGTTGCAATGTCTTATTTTAATTTTTTTAGAGTTTTGCAAGGCTGAGATTAGGGTGAAATGAGTGAGACACTCAACATGGACACAAAATATAAGACTATTTAATAAACTTCAGTGATGATATTTCAATGATATATTTAAGAAGATGAAAAATAACTTTACTGAAAAAAATCCACTAGGAACACCATGTCAAAATTTAATCAAAGGCCTAGTGTGGTGGCTCAGTGGCTAAGGTCCTTGCCTTGCATGCACCGGGATCCCATATGTGCGCTGGTTCTGATCCCAGCAACACTGCTTCCCATACAGCTCCCTGCTTGTGGCCTGGGAAAGCAGTGGGGGATGGTCCAGGGCTTTGGGACCCTGCCCCTGTGTGGGAAACTTGGAAAAGTCTCCAGGCTCCTGGCTTCGGATTGGCACAGCTCTGGCCATTGTAGCTACTTGAGGAGTAAATCTTTGGATGGAAGCTCTTCCTCTTTGTCTCTCCTCTTCTGTGTATATCTGACTTTGCACCAATAATAAAACAAGTCTTTAAAAAATTTGAAACAAAGACAATATCTGATCCTACACTGAAATGACTTTAACTTACTTACCTTACCTTAATCCTGGCCTTGCTTCTAACAAACTTTTACTGAAAAAAGAAGTAGATAGCCGATGGGACAACATCTGTTGATTTTTAAGAAAATATTGCATCAAGCTATTACTTATTTTGGTTACTGCATGTGATATTTAATTTTGTGTTGTTTTAATAGAATGTCACAGATCAACTTATTGGTTCTCTATCCTGTAGTCTGGGAAGTACAAAGTCAAGGGCTTGGTATCTGACAAGGGACTCCGCATTGTGTCATCCAGAGGGCAAGAAAGCAAGAGGAGGTGGGGGAAGAGAGCAGAAGGCTGAGGTCCTTTTTCTAACATGTTCTTGGTATAACACATGCACTCTTAGGAAGGTCACATGAAGCCATTCAGAACCCTCATGAAGGAATCACCTCTGAGAAATCGCACTTCTTGATTCTAATGCATTGATGATTAACTCCCATCAATGGGACTTTGGGGACAAATTCAAACCAAAGCACTGGTCTTTGTCAATGATATACATTTTGTTTCCTAGACCTGGCCTTGCTTTACAGCTGCCCTTAGGGTTCTTGAATTTTACTGCATCAGTTTTACAGATAGCCGAGCAACTAGTCTAAGAAGACACTGACAAAATAGAATAGTGTTGATATTCATAATCTTGTCTTCAGCATCACCAATTAGATTCCTTGAGAATATGTTTTTTTTTTAATGCTTATTCCTTTGCTGCTATTCAGTTCTATGTGTAGAGTTGCCCCCACTTGCTCCCTGACTTCCATAAATACTATTATCTTACTTTGATACTATCAATTATTTGTGCAACCTTAAAAAAAATAACTGTGTGGCTGTTCTGGCACCATGAGTTGTGCTGTCACTTAGGTCACACATTCCCCATACTGGATCGACTGAGATGGAGTCCCGCCTCTGCTTCCCATCCTGCCTCCTACTAGTGCATAGCACTAGAACCTTGGGAGACAACAGGTGGTGGCTGAAGGTGGATCAACCCTTGTGGAGAACCGGGATGGAGTTTCCAACTCCTGTCTTTGTCCTGGCTCAGTCCTGGATATTGTGACCATTCGGGGAATGAACCAGCAGATGGAAGACATCTCTTTGTTTCTCTGTTGCTCTGCCTTTCAAATAAATAAAGATAAGCAAACTAAAACTTCTATTTTGAAGTTATTCTATAACACACTTCAATTTTAGGTTAATTAAATGAAATTTTTAAAAAACACAAAAGAAGGGAAAAATCAAATGTTGTCTTGAAACTAAAAACTATTTGGATGTTAGTGTGTAGGCAAAATAGCTTATTCCCTATGTGACTCTGGTTGTTAGTTGGCTTGAGGTCATGTGTTGGTAAAGGCAGTTTGTGAATATTCAAAAAATGGACTCTCCTTAGTAGTTTATAGAATTGATCATTAGTAACTGGTTGTTGTTCTCAAGAGAAAGTGAACTTTGCAGTAGGCAATTATCACACCTGGTGTTCAGTGTTTGTTCATTTTCCTGGAGTGGGAGGAAGAATTTTCAGGTTACTAACAATCATATAAAGCAGCACCATGCGTTGGCAGGAGCATGTACTGTGGGTGGGAGGGAGGGAGAAATCGGAAGTGAGGAAAGCACAGTCATCTTGTAGGGTTTTTTGGTTAAAACTATGAGAAATTTGTGGGTTTCACCTCAGTCAGTTCTCATTATTTTTGTTCTCATCTTCTTTGATTCACATGGTTTCAGTTTCTATCCAAACATTTTTGGTTTAAAATTTTATGGTTATGAAACAGAGCAGTTGAAAAATATTGACAAAAAGTTTTGGAAGTATTCACACAATTTTGCACTATTTTTACTAGCAGTTATTTTTAATGTGAATAAAATGGTTCTACACTACAAAAAAACATGCATTGGGAATGTTTATGTCATTATTATGTAGCCACTTATGTGGAAAAATGAGACCACTATGTTATAGATGTTTGCTGAAAATGGAATTTCTGAAAAGTTCAAACATGGAGATTGCATACATTTATACATTTATTCTATGTACAGAAGTGTAATGTTGTTGGATTGAATATAACATTTGCCTGAACTGGAGAAGATGTAGCTAGCTTAGTCTGTTAATTGCACACGTTGTCTCTCCTAACTCGTTACAAGGGAAACCCACTAGCATCATCGTGACAAATATTTATGGGGTGTCTAAGTTTCAAGGTGCTGGCTTCACAACATCAGCAAAATTCTTTGTACTTTTAAGAACTTAAATTTTTAAAAAGATGATACCCCCAAAGGATAAGCTATCAGAATATATCCATGCATGGCACACGTAGGCTGCAACAGAAATTAGGTGATCACTCATTTCACAGTTCATCAAAAAATACCTACTGGGAAGAGTGAAAGGAAAGAACATGTTCTGAGTGCCAACCATTCCAGGTGCTGTGACAAATTATGTTCTCTCCCTTGTGGTGATGTGGAAGGCACAGGGCAGAGACACCCACAAATACCTGGGCTTACCATGGAGGACATGAGCTTGCATTCAGGAGGTCAGAACATGGCAAATGGGGAGCATGCAGTGAGATTGAAGAGAAAGGCTTGTAAAAGTGGTCCAGATATGGACTTCACTGCGGAGATCCATTTTGGACAAGTGAAGATGTTTGAAGAGACACAGGCTCAGTGACCAGAGACAATCACCTTGCTTAGAGGGACCTGAAGCAGAACAGATTGGGCATGAAGAGGAGTGTGATCATACTGAGATGTGGTGCCAAGCAGAGCTGACCCAGCTAGGAAGGCAGCTTTCTTGAATGGCTCATTCTAGACTAAGCCATCCCCTGAAAAGTAAAGATTTGATTTTTTTTTTTTTTTTTACTTCTCAGTAATTTAGAACCTCCTCCAAAAAACTTGTGGTTGTATGAGATGCCTGCGGCTGAAAGACAAAGCCCAATGCACGGAGTATGCACCTGAGTCATGTTGGTCTCAGGTGGTGTTAGTAAGTCAAGGAAAGTTGGCTGTTGCTTGGAGATCAGAGTCTTGGAAGAGGGAGGGGTTCAGCAGCTCCTTGGGCTGAGGAAGAGTGACCATCTGTGGATGGAAAGAGAAAGGGCATTCATCTGCTTCCTCCATTTGTGGAGCACATGTGGTCCATCTTCAATCACTGCGTGCCCGTCTGCCCTTCCCGTCCACTCCAGCTCTCTCTGGGAGCTCCCTCACGAAACCTGTTTTTCTTTGTCCTCACCCTTCTTCACCCTCCGGTGCCAACTGCGTGTGTGGCTGGCCTCCCCCATGCAGAGCCATTTGTCTCCTGTGTGTCTTTGGGTCACCTTCATCATCTCACAGCACTCTGAGCAGCGTCATTTTCCGCTTCTTGATGGACACATCAATCTAGGATTCTGAGAATCCTCAAATTTACTGGGACTTCTAAAATAAGCAATTATCTCCTTAAAACACAAGTTTGCATTGAGGAAGGCATTTTCTTAAAGTGATTTTAGTGAGTCCGTATATCCATGTAGAGGACATGTCTTGACTTTAGTGTCACTGTTCAGGAAGGTCCTCTCTGACCTGCAGGATGATGTTGGGCTCCTTAGTGACATAACGTGTTCTTCAAGAGGGACCTTGTACCTCTCTTAAAAGTGTCACCTCATTTTAACTCATTTGTAACCCATTTAGGATATGGACTGTGCTTTAGGAATTTACCTATATAAGATAATAGCTTAGGTATGCATTAGGAACTGAAAGAAAACTGGTTGCTTAATTGGTTGACTGCTTATGAACCTGTTCAACAGTGTGCACTTTACCTAACATGTTTTCTAATGAGCACTGATTTCTAAGATACTCTCGCTCTCTTCTTAAAAAAGATTATTTATTTTTATTGGAAAGACAGATATACAGAGAGAAGGAGAGATAGAGAGAAGGATCTGCCATCTGCAGGTTCACTGCCTAAATGGCTGCAACGGCTGGAGCTGAGCCAGTCTGAAGGAGTCAGGAGCTTCTGGTTTCCCACATGGGAGCAGGGTTCCCTGAACTTGAGCCATCCTCTGCTGCTTTTCCAGGCCACAATCAGGAAGTTGGATGGGGAGTGTAATGGTTGGTTCATGAACTGGTGCCCATAGGGGAATATAGTCACTTGGAGGTGGATTATTAGCCAGTTGATCTGTTGTACCAGCCCAAGGCATTCTTGTTTTTGTTTTATTTGCTTAGCAAACCCAGTTGACTTTTCTTGGCCATTTTTCTTAATCAACTTGCAGTTCTATGAGCATTTTTTAAAAAATTATTTGAAAGGCAGAGTTACACACATAGAGAAAGGAAGAGACTGAGGACAGAGAGACAGTTTTCCAATACATGGGTTCACTCCCCAAATGGCTGCAAAGGCTGGGTCTGGGCCAGGACAAAGCCAACATCCTGAAACTATCCAGGTTGTTCACTATGGCTCAAGCAATTGGGCTGAGTCCAGTTACCATCTCAGTCCTGGCAACATTTCAAATCACTGTGTATCTCAGGCCTTCAGATTTCCTTACAGACCAAGTCACAATTGAATTGACTCTATACTTCTACTAAATGGTTTTTGCACATTTTCTTTTCTGGGCAAGTCAGTGGAAGTAACCTTCCTTTGTTTTTCTCTAAACTTTGACTTCTCTATCCTTTCATGTAAATCTAACCTCCTATCAAATTGCAATAAAATATTTCTTTTGGTTTGTCAAACTTAGCAGGTAAAAATTGTAGTGTAATATTGACATGGTCCTGGGAGAGGGAAGGACTACGTTGTAGACACAGAAGGCCCTATTCTCTGAGGAATTTTGGGCAGTCCCTTTACTAGGATTTCCGAGAATCCCTGAAGACTGCTCCACAATTTTCTAGCTGACCTGTTGAAATTATTCAATACTCTTCCAAATTGCTTTGTGGTTACCTCTAGCCACCCAAAGTATGGATGAAACTTTGACCTTGGCAGAACCAAGGAAAACCAAGATAGGTCTCAGATAACCCAAAGCTGATACTATTGCCAGAAGTCTTCAGACCTGATCCTTCTTCAGCTGCGGCCTCTTGGAGAGTTCCCCAGGTAGAGCAGATTTAGTCTAATACAAGCAAAGGCGACACCTACCACTCTCCTTTCTAGGCACACCAAGTAAGTGCCTGTCTCTGGAGAAGGGGGAAGTCAAATTCAGGAGTCCTCAGAAGCTGTGGGAAGTTTAGGGGAAATGACGGACTTAAGCAGTCATTGGAGGCATTTTCTCTAGAAAACTGTGTAGTTTGTGCTTACCTTAGCATCTCAATGGGAGCAACCATCCAAGACAGTTTGAAACATAAAGACAACGGGGCCACACTACAAAATGCAGCCACTGTTGGTTTGGTGCAGGAATATATGGGCTTTAGTTAGGTTTCTTCCTTTCCTGATTGGAGGGGAAAATCAATATTCCCTACTCATAATCTCTGGTGGATCGCTTTGCTAGGGTGGTCAAAAGGGGTCTATACTATCTAATGCAAAAATATCATGGTGCTAGCTTTATAAGGATGATGAGAGATGGGATGGTATTCCTTGGTGCCACCTGGTTTTCACACTTCAGGCAGAGTAAAATTTAATTGAGTTTCCAAAGGCAGGAAAATATTCTGTTGCTGGGAAATATAGCATAAAAGATTTCTGCAAGTTTCCTCTGGGCTTTTCTTGCAAGCTTTAAATGAGAATTTTCTGCCAATTTTTTGGCAGAAGCAGAGGAGACCCAGCAGTTTTGCTGATGGTTTTGATTATGGATTGTCTATATGGCATCAATAAAAGAAACTAGAACTATGTCTGATGGGCACTGAACTTGCTTCAAATGCTAATAAAAATTACAAGCGACGGGAATAAATCTTAAATTTTGCATTTTTCTTCTAATACATATGGAAAGACCATTTCTCAGTTTTTTTTTGTATGTGTGTTAGAAGTACAATAACTGGGGAAGAATATGTTCTCTTCAAAGTGCCAATAAAAATTCAAAATGTCATTTTCCAGTGCAATTCGCCTGAAATCAACCTGTTTTATGGTAATTATGGGTTCTGGCACCAGAACATAGCAGAGCTTTAGGAAGACTGAACGAGTGGGTGAGTCCAGCCTCCATAAATGTGAAACAAATGAAATGATTTCTGTAAAGTAAAAACCAGAGAGCATTGTCACCCTCCACATGTCCACAATGCACGAAGCTTCTCTCTTGCTGTGAGGTGACCACTTCAGAGTGAGGAAGCGTGTGAGAAAAACACTTGCAGAACAGTAAGAATGCTCCTGGAAAAGCATGTCACCTGATGGAGGCCAGCTTTTTCAGAAGGATGTGCTGTAAGGAAGAGATGATGATGGCTGAAGACCATGAGGCAACCTTTCTTGGGCAAGATGCTGGCAGGTCACTGTGAAAGGGAGACATTTCTTAGAGCCACTGTGCTGTCAGTTACCAGAGCTTCCAACACAGCATTGGTAGCCTGGGGCAGCTTCTCGAATGGTGGTTATGCAAATCAAGATATACATGGTAGTCCTTTTCACTGGACCCGCTTATTTTTTCTTTTTAAGATTTACTTATTTTTATTGGAAAGGCAGATTTGCAAAGAAGAAAATACAGAGATAAAGAGAAAGAATGGCCTTCTGTCCACAAGTGGCCACAGCAGCCAGAGTTGAGCTGATCTGAAGCCAAATAGAACAATGGTTCCATCTGATACAGTGGTAGGAACAAGAATACTGAGGAACATCATTCATGGACATTCAGTAGGGAAAGAGTATGTATGTGTGTTTCCCTCATAACTTCCCTGGGCTAAGTAGATATCTAGAAACATGAAATTGGGTTCGGCCATGGGGCTGGGACGAAAGGAGCCGCCTGTAGTGTGGTGGCTGCAGGGAGTACCTTAGCCAGGCCAGAATCGATGATGGGGACTCAAGCCGTGCTCACTGCGGCCAAGTGGTGACTAAGTCCTAGGCGATTCCAGGTCCGAGAGACTTCTTCCTTCTGGGTAAGTACATCATGAGTGAAGATTGGGAATTGGATTAAAGCCCTGGCTCTGCCCTGCTGCTATCATCTTGCGAGAGGAAGAGCCAGGGCAGTATTCGGCCATGGGGCTGAGACAAAAGGAGCCTCCCGCAGCATGGTGGCTGCAGGGGGTGCCCCAGGCAGGCCAGACCCAACTGCTGCCAAGTGGTGATTAAGTCCTAGCCTTTGGACTGCCAGTGTGCCTATTTGGCATGAGGTTCTGCCTGCTGGCCGCCCGGTGGCGAGCTCTGGGGTTTTTAGGGTATGTAATTGCTGCCTAGGGACATCCATGGATAAGCCCAGTGTGAGTGTAGGTAAGAGATGAATCCTGGGTGATTCTCAGTGATTAGGTCACAGAAGTTTCTGGCAAGTGTGGGGACTGAGACCTGGTGGATGGAGGGGAGAGTCCATAATATATGTTTGGGCAAGACTGATTCACCAGTCCACATGTGAATCCTGAGATGGGCTGTTAGCATAGAGCATCACTGACTGCAACACACCAGTCCACATGAAAGCTGGGGGCCTGTTTGGCAGGGTTAGGTACCAGTACCTGACTGGGTTGTGGAACAGTGGACAGGTCACAATTGGCAGGGTCAAGACACTAACTGGCATGTGAGAGAACCAGATTCAGGGGTAGATTCTCTGGAGGAAGTGAGCGCCCAACCCTGTGGAAATACAAATCCCACTGATTAGCTCACAAGTTTGGGTGGTGATGGGCTGAGCTAGATGTGACCATGGCACCTGCTATCAATTATGGGTAAAGGAACTGACATAGTGACCAGGGTAGGGGTCAGGCCTGTTGGGGGCTATGGAGAGCCGCCCCAACTAGGCTGCAGCTCCAACTGGTTTGTGTTAGGGCTGAGTATGAAGTGAGTAGGATTTAGGCTGGATAGGAATACTCATTGGTGTGTTCCTACCCAGATAGGGCTGGAAACAGAACTGACCCAGCAACTGCAACCACCAACATGTGCATAAGCTGATTGGGGCCACGGATTGTGCCGGACCCTGTGCTGGCAAGCAGACACAAGAATCAGGTTTAGGATCACCTCAGACAAAGTTTCTTTAGAGATCCTTCCAACTGAACTGCTGATCCCAGAACCCCAACCATGAACAGACTATGTCAGCCAGTAGATTGTGAAGAGATTTCATCATGCTTGGAGCGGCAAGATTGGCAGCAATTCAGAACTGTTGAATTATCAAAACTGCTTGAGCAGGACCCTTGGAGCATGTCTCACATTGGGGACCTGGGATGGATGGGAGGCTGTGTGGGGCTTCTCCCTTTGTTTGTCCCCTTACACTAGATACAGAAAAGAAAAATGATATTAGTGTGGAGAAAAAAAAAAGATAGTTACTGTTCATCATGTGTGAAGAAGTATGTTACAAAGGAGAAATATAAAAAAGGAGAAAATATGTTACAAAGAACATTTTTTTTCTAGAGGTCTGTTAGTCCTTGACCTGTCTTCCTAGTTAGCTTCCCTTTTGCTTAATCTATCTGGAACTGGCGTTAGAAACAGACTAAGGCTTGGTGAGATGGCTTAGTGGCTTAATTTATGCCTTGCCCATGCTGGGATCCCATGTTGGCACCAGTCTGTGTCCCAGAATCTTCAATTCCCATCCAGCTCCCTGCCTGTACCCTGGGAAAAAAGACAAGGATGGTGCAAAGCCATGGGACTCTGCATCTACAAAGCAAACCAAGAAGAAGCTCCTGGCACTGGTTTCGAATCAGGCTCAGCTCCGGCTGTTGTGACCACTTGGGGAGTGAACCAGAGGATGGAAGATCTTCCTCTGTATCCCCTTCTCTCTGCAAACCTGCCTATTCAATGAAAATAAAATAAATCTTTGTAAAAAAGTAAAATAAAATAAGAAAAAACCCCCATGAAATTGGAATATTAACTTATATAAAATTAATTTCAGGTAGGCAAAAGAATCCTGAGTTTGTGGTTTTCTTTCATAATTTTGAATATATTCCAATGTTTCAGTTGAAAATTCAGGTTTTGTCCAAAATTTTTTTGAAATGTTTTGTAAATTTTCTTTTTTTTCTTTCTTTTTTTTAATTGTTATTAACATTGTATTATGTGATACAATTTTATAGGCACTGGGGATTCCCCCCCCCGTACCCCTCCCGTACCCCTCCCCCCATAGTGGATTCCTCCACTTTGCTGCATAACCACAGTTCAAGTTCAGTTGAAATTCCTTCATTGCAACCACATATCTAGCATAAAGTCCAGCATCTTATTGTCCAGATAAGTTCAGTGGCCTCTTGGGGAGACCTTCTCTGGTCTGAAGGTAGAGCTAACAGAGTAAAGTTCCGGTCAGTTAAAAGCCCCAACAAAACCTCAGTATCAATATACAACATTATGGAATTAGTTGACATAGTATTGAGTAAACAAAGATTTCCTTCTTGTTTTTACTTTTAGAAATTTAATGTGCTATGCCCTGGGGCGCAAATATTTTGTTGTATTTCTGTTGCTTGGGGTTTACAGTGCTATCTGAATCTGTATTCTTTTATTTTCTTTTTGTCAATTTTGAAAATTTTCAGTGATCATTTCAAATCTATTTTTTGCTTAATTTTTTCTTCTTTTATATTTTACAATTTCTTTTTTAGGCTTTATTACAGTATCCTCTAAGTCTTCTGCCTTTTGAAATTTTTATCATTTGACCTTCTGTGTGGATATATTTTGACATTTCTTTATGACCTTTCTTGGAATTCTCTCCTTAGTTTTATCTGCCCTGGTATTAACATGTACACATTAGAATTTAAACCTGTTTTATTGTTAAATTCTAGTTGATTTATTTTCAATATTCAAATATTTAAATTTTCAATTCTACTCTTGATCTTCTTGAGAAAAAAAAATTGTTTCTTATAAAAGCTGTCCCTGAATACTTTAGTATAGGAAGCTCCTGTAAGTGTTTCTCTATGCTGTTTTTGCTAATTTTTATTCATGTTTTTATCCACTTTTCTGTTTTCAAAATTTTTTAGGGTAACTTCATTTTTGTGTATTTTTTTTTAAAGTTGCCCCTGGTTGTTGTGTTTATAAAATTGTTTATTGAAATAATTCTAGGAAAAGGATAATTTTATCTTTCTCTTCAAAGTTTGTATTTTCTTCTTTGTGTCATCTTCTAGAATAAGCTTGCCTCATTTTTGGATATTGAAATCATGACTGTTTGAAGGTTCACTTCAATTGCTATGAAATCCTGCTCAGCCGAGATCCACATCTTGAAAAGCAGCGCTTTTGCATCCCACTGGACTTTAGGGAGGGATAGTCTTTTCTGGAAACTCTCCCTCTGTCTCTGCTGCTCTTCATACTGTAGGAAGAGCTCCATCTCAGTATTATGTTTGCTTCTTCTAAATACAGTTGATGACTTTGTGGCTTATTATTGAATTCCTCACAGATTTGGCTTAAAAGTATTTTGCCATAAATATCACATTCAGACATAGTCTTTTTTGAGTTTCATGCTAACTACTTCCGTAAATTTGTGCATTATGATCCTTATTGGTTTGTTAAAGCTTTTTCTTTCACAAATTATTGTTTTGGCATTTGTGTTTCTCTTATTATTAGATAATTAAGACTTTTTCTATGTTAAAGAAAATGGAAAGCTTTGCTGTTTTGTAAATAAAAAATTGGCTTGTACAGTGCACATTAAATAACTACTTATTTCCTTTTTAAAAATGCATGATAGATGTATCGCTATGACAGTTATGACTACAGATATTCTTTTCAAGCCTATATACACATGATTGATTCAACTTTCTTATACATCTGATTAAATAACAACATAATTAAAATAAAATAAACAATATCAATACTTCCTCTTTGTATAAAGAATAACTAAAGTTGGATTTGGAGTAAAAAAACAAGTGTATATTGCATTTCAGTTGATACATACTGCTACACCACTTAACAAATTTTAAGGATTTTTTTAAAGATTTATTTTTTTAAATTTTTATTGGAAAGGTGGATATACAGAGAGGAGAGACAGAGAGGAAGATCTTCCGTCTGATGATTCACTCCCCATTAGAACTGGCACCCATATGGGATCCCGGGCATGCAAGGCGAGGACCTTAACCACTGCGCCATCATGCCGGGCCCAATTTTAAGTTTTTTAAATTAAGAAATAACAGTTGTATATAAGGAGGTCACATCATTTTAAAATGTCCATAAGAATTCATAGCCACAAGGTTGCATCAAGAAGAGCTCCACTGGCCAGGTAGGAAGGGGATGAACTCAGGAGATGAACCCAGCCACAGAACTGCCTGTCTTGCTGATTTGTTTATTTGTTTATTCTGATGATGAGCAGACAAAGAGTGACAGAGACCAAGCAGTTGGGTGCAGGAACAGAGTGCATTTAACAGATCAGATCCCCACCAGTGCCACGATGGGTGCCATTTTGTGTACCGAGGCAAAGGTTGTGGGGCTGGAGGGACAACAGTGAGATGCACATGCACAAAGCCAGGGGTGAACTCACTTTTGGCTCAATCCATTGCTCTGGTTCCACCAAGAAAACAATGCCAACTCAGCATCCCATGGGTTCTATCCAAAATAGGTCCAGGTTACCCCCCTGTCCTAATTGCCACGAGGCTTTGGCAAGAAAAGGAAAGAAAAAAAAAAGTCTATTCAACAGGCACCACTGAAAACCCTGTGGTTTAGGCTAAAGTCACAGCTGGTGTCTCCCTCATCCCAGGTACTGTTAGAACCAGGAGCAGGAGAAAGGTTGAGCAGGCAATGGTGTGGCCACAGCATAGGATCACAGAAAACGGAGAGTGGTGAGCCAGGAGCCAGGGCTGTGACAACCACGGTAAAAGCTTAGCAGGGTGCCTGGGACCGAAACTTGCTGTTGGAAGTGGCACAAGCAATGGCAAACGAAGAACTGGGTACTGAATGGGATCGATTAAGTCAATCTGTAGACTTTTGGACATCAAAGCTTAAAAGCAAGCCCCAAGGATAAGAACATGCTGATCAGAATTTAACAACCAAAGTGAAAGAAGAGACATAGTCACAATGAGAGTACTGATGCCTCCCCTGCAAAGAACCAGAAACCTGTGTCAGCCTCAGGTTTCTTATTTCTGAAAGAACCTTCTAAAGTAACCTCAGGTACACATTGGTCTCCGACTTCCCCCAATACTTCAAAAATGGTTTGCAATCTGAATTAACACTTACCATCCTGGGCAAAGTTAATCTCTGATCAATATTATCTGTTACGCTGGGTCTGTCACAGTTCAATGTCATCACGAGAAACATGACTTCATTCCTTGCTGCTTCTTTTGTGCTAAGGGTATACAGCAGGCACTCAATAAAATTTGCTAAGTGAATACAGAAAGCTTTTATTTTTCAGATATTTCAATTTTCCTGGATAACTGTTCACTTTATTTCCTTCCTTCCTTTTCTCTCTCTCCTTCTTCCTCCTTCCCTCCCTCCCTCGCCTCTTGTCTTTCTTTTTGTTCCCTTTCTTTTTGGTTAGGAACAAACACATTTTTCGGTTAAAGTTTTTTATTACACTTTTAAATTCTTATTTTCCTTTTTAGAGTTTTGCAGTTACAGGGCTTCCCTCCCTCACCTCTCTTTCCTCCCTCCCTTTTCTCCTCTCCCCACTGTCCCTGTGTTTTATAATAATGAGCTCCAGCTGTAGTCTCGCCTCCAGCATTCTGCTCTTTGCGTGTGTCATGGCATTGTAGGTATAAGCAATGTTTTCCTTTCTTTTTATGTTTTATCTAGAGTGTTCTTCATTTCTGTTGCTTTGTGAATAGAGCATTCCAATTTGATGCATCTTTAAGGGGACCTTTTTTTCAAGAATATACACATATTTTATATTAGTTGAAAACATTTGCAGAAATTTAGAAAACACAGGAGCTATGGTGTGTATGTGATTTTTACAAATTCACATGCTGGAGGCTTGGTTGCAGTGTTTGGTGTTAAGGTGGTGGTGGTGCTTTAGGTGGAGTAGAAATAATGAAGGTTTTGTGGAAGGGAAGCGGTTCTCCGAGCCTGGGTTGTTCAGAAAGAACGAGAATGTCTCTTCCCTGTCTTCTTGGACTTCCTGTCTTGCCAGGTGATTTCTTCCTCTCATACAAGTTGCCATTGTGGTGCCATTCAAATGTTGCACAGCCATGGGGCTCCTGCCGGAGTCCAAACTGCTGGGGCTGTCCCAATCTTTGTTGTTCAGCCTCTCATGTTGTAAACAAAAGAAACCTCTTTTATTATTTATATGCACCAGTTTCAGGTATTTCTTTTTTTTATAGAAATTGACAGAGGACTCACGCGACGAAGATTCAGAGGAAACTAGAAATAATTATTTATTCTATTGTTGTGAATTTCTTTTCTGCGCTTTCCTTCACTTCTGCAGACACACACCCACATGCATTCATGTATGTAGAATACATACCTGTACAGTGTGGCCACATGCTTCATATGATCGCTACATTCAGTCAGTGATAGACTGCACATAGCAGCAGGACCCGTAGCAGTATAATGGAGCGGAAAAATTCCTATCACCTAGTGACATTGTAGCCATAATGTCATCACAGCACAAAGCATTCTATGCATATGTTTGTGATGACACTGGTGCAAACAAGCCTATTGTGCTGCCAATTGTGTGGAAGCTTATAAAACAGTTGTATGCAGCACACATATTTGATAATGATTATAAATCATTTATTTTATTTATTTGAGAGAGAGAAAGGAGGAACGTGAGAGTGAGAAACGGAAGGCTGAGAACGAGGACTCCTATCTGCAGCTTCGCTTCCTCAAGTGCTGCTTGTGGTGGAATCTGGGCGAGGGAAGCCAGCAGTCTGGAACACAGTCTAGGCCTCTCACATGGGTGGCAGAAGCCAATCACCTGACCGATCGCCTGCTGTCTCTTAGCGTGTGCATTAGCTGGGACTTGAACCTAGGCATTCAGATATGAAATGTGGACATTCCAACTGGCGCTTGAACTGCAACTGCCCCTAAACTTTTTAAATAAAAAAATACTCCAGTTATTATTATTGTAATTATTTTGATAGCCCCTTGGAAGCTTAACTACTGGGTTAAAGGCTGTGACCATTATTAAGAATTGTGTTACACATCATCAGTTTTCTTTTCAGAAAGATTTTGCCAATGATTTGCATTTCTGGTCCGGCAGAGCTTGAGGGTAGCTGCCTCCCAACACTTGTACTGGCATTTACAAAGGGTCAGTCAATCTGAATGGCTTCTCCAGCTCTCTGGCTTTCATTGTAACTCATTTTTTTTTTTGCTTATTAATGAAGCTGAGCATTTTTCATACCACTACTAACTGTTTAAATTTTCTCTTATGTGAGTTCTTTTTATGTCCTTCACTCTTTTTGTTTTATTTCTATAGGATATTAATGGTTTTTACATTCTGATTTTTTAATGGGCACTATAGATACCAGAAGGTTTTTTAATAATATGTTTCTCCTCTCTTACTGGATAGACATATTTACAAATGGTAGGATACCAGCTAGGCAGAAAAAAAATGACTATTTTTACTACCACTGTAATTGATTCTAGGAAATTATTTTCTATTACAGTAATTTTTAGTTATGTTGTACTGCCAGTTGCAAAGTTAGTCAGAGTATAGTCTATCATATATTCCATAAATCATCTAGGTAGTGTCCTAGGTGAAATGAGACCTAAAGAAATGTTATTTGCACTTGTTTTTCTGTTTTTGAGAAATAATGCCTATATACGCAGCAAACATTTAATTTGTGCTTCTCATTTTTAACAAATTGAGTTTTATTTTTACAGTCAGTTCTTCAGATTTTTCATGTGTTTTTAAATCAATTTTAACAAATACTTCTCAAGTCACTAAATATTTCTTTGTGTAATCACTTGTTCTAGTGAAGATCTAAAGGAGAGAGTTCATTGCCTTTACAGATATCACTCTATTGTCTCTTGCTTCCATGGTTTCTGATGAGAAGTAAGCTGTAATTCTTTCTTTGGCCCTTGAACGTAAATGTTTCCTTTTTGCTTTGGGTAATGAAATATTTTACCTTTGTTCTCAATACCATAACAAAAATCATAACATTTTGGGTTATGATTTCCTGGGTCTATGAAATTCCTATTTGCCATATCCACCATCTGGCGAGAACTCTCACATTTTCCCCTGACTGCCTTACTATGAACAGGGTCTGTCTTTTAAACTTCTCTATTACTGGTCTCTGGAACACACGTTTGCTTCTGATTTTTGCTCCACAGAGATTCTGCTCCTTCAAAAACCCATCAGTCATGGAGGTGGAAGTGCAGTTGTCAGTGCTTCCTCATTTCTAGAGACAAGCACTCTGGAAATGTGGTATGTTTTATATTTCACATTTCCAGGGTGCATATTGCTAACTCCTGATGTTCCAGATTATCCCAGGATTTTAAAAGTATCTTATTATAAGAACCCAATATTTTACTGGCTACAAAACTATCTCAGCCTGCTTTCTGTTGCTATATCTGCGGGGTGGGGGGAGGGAAGGTAATTTATAAACTTGTTTTTTTCGCTTGTGGTTCTGGATGCTGAGCAGTCCAAGAACACAGCATTGGCATCTGATGAGGGTCCTTGCACTGTGTCAGAAGAACAAGGGAGTGCGCCTGAGTCGGAAAGAGAAAACTGCAACAAACTCACCTTCTGTCAGGAACTCACTCCAACAATCACAACCTACTCCAGCAGGAAACTCCTGAAAAGCTTCACATCTTCAAAAATTTTTAAATTTTAATTCATTCCTGATAATGTTTACATAGTTGAGAAGGATGGAGGCCTCTGTGGATCACTGATTAGGATGGGAAGGGTTAAGCAATGTGGTGTTTCCATTTTTTATCTTCCTGTATTGGGAGGAAGGAAGGAGAGAAGGGAAGAGGGCTGCTCCCAGCAGCCTAATAGCATCAGTATCAGGGATGTGGAACAGCTGTACAACAGCATCTTGGGTTCCCCATCGTGGAACATGTTCTGCTTAAGGGAATTCATAGTTCTGAGATGCTGATTTCATTGTTCCAAGGTTGAGGAAATCCTTCCAAAGTCAACTTAGAATCTCTACTCACCCAGATACTTGTTGTAAAAGATTGGCCAGGAGAGTTGTCCAGTTTGTTCTGCCTTCCATGGTACTAAATGTTCTCTGCAGGCCTCAATGATCTGACACATCCCCCATGTGTGTCTGGGCATGCCGTCCACTGCACCGGCTTCAGTAACCGAGGAGCTCAGTTTTGACACATGCATTCATGATCAGATCATAAATCCTGTTGCTAGATTTCTGAGACTAACAATCTGGTTGGGGTTGCCAAAAATCCTCCCCAGAAGTTTCCCCAGACCTGATTCCTCGGTGTGCCAGCCAGTATTGGGTCTGGCTCATTCTGTCATCCTCATCAGCCTACACATACACTGGAGGCTGCAGTTGCCCAGTCAGTTGTCTCCAGCCCTATATCACATGCAAATCAACGGATGCTGTGACCCAACCCTGAACACCATACATTCGGCCCTCATGCATGCTCTGTGGGAACTGCAACCTAGTTGGAGTAACCTCCAGAAATCCCCACCAGGCTACCACCAGCCATGGTTCATGAGCATGCCAGTATGTGCAAAAGACTGTGCCAGTCAGTCCCACATCCCATTATTCAGTCTATACTTATATCAGTGGGTGCTACTGCTTGTCCAGACAGGCATGCCTAACCCATTTGAACCCTAACCCTGGTTCAAATGCTCATCAGAGGGAACTGCAGCCCATCAGATGGGTGCCTACAGTTTCCATATGAGGCTCAGTTCCAGCCCTGGATCTTGAACTTTTCAGGTGGTACTGTGGTCTAGCCCGACAGGATTTTCCCCATCACACCCTTATCTCCCAACATTTACCAGTTGATACTGCAGCAAAGCCCGACCAGTCTGCCTTACTCTGGCTCATGCATTCACTAGTGGATATGATCACTTAGCTTAGTTCTCCCCCAACCCAGCTCACATGCAGGCCAACTGGTGTTTTAGCACTTCCCAGCCTGTTCCACCCCAAGTCCCAGCTCTCATGTTCACCATTGGGAGCAGGGGCCCAACAGGGGAGCTCCTAGAGCCCCCCTACCAGGATCACACCCTCTTCCCTGGGGTCTTACATATGCTGATGTATGCTTGACCCACTTTGGCATGGCTGCCTCACCTTGGCATTCAACAACAGGTGCTGCAACCTGGCTCAGCCTAGCCTGCTCCAAGTTCAGCTGATGTTGGTAGGTACTGCTAGACAACCCTTCCAGCTAGGGCCCCCAGGACTAGCTTTTATGTTCACTGGTGAGTGGTGGTTAATGTGAACTAGCTGGTATTGCATTCCAACTCAGCCTTTCCTGAATCCCGGCAGAGATCTTGTGTCTGCCAAAGGGTGCTATGAATTGGTCCAGCCTGTCCTGCTTCCAGATTGAGCTACACATATGCTGGCAGATAGTGTAAGCTGTCCTGGTCAGGGCTGCTCCCAGCCACAATTCTTGTGCTTACCTCCAGGGACTGTATCCTGACAGAGGAGTTCCCAAGCTCTTCTTAACTCACCTCCCAGTGGCAGATCTCTTGTACACACTGGTGGATTCTTGGCTTAGCCTGACTTGGCCCACCTCCTATCCTGGCAGCTACAGTTACCTTGCTTGACCAACCCATACCCATTCTGGCTCTTACTCTTGGGTGCTACAACCAAGTCCCACTTGATTCACCTCAAAATCCAGCTTTTGCATGGTTCTGTGGGTGCTGAGACCTAGCCTACCCTTCCCACATCCACGTTGGCTCTTGTGAGGATTAGGAGGTGCTAGACTCTAGCTTAGTCACGCACACCCCGACCCAGTCTACACCCATGCTGAGGGACACTGTAGCCATGTCCAGGCTGTATTACCACCTCTGTTCTGGCTATTGTGCTCACCAGTGGGAACCGCAGCCCAGCCAGGACATCCCCTTAGTACCCCAACCAGGAGTATTCCCAGCCAAAGATCTTGCACATGCCAGAAGTTGCTCTGACCCAACTTGGCATAGCCTATCCCCTGTCTTATCTTTTGTCATCGGGTGCTGCAGCCTGGCCTAACCTGGCCTGTCCCCATCCTTAGCTTTCATGAAAACCAGTAGGTGTGATAGCCTAGCCCAGCATAACCTGCACTCAGCCTGGTTCCTGCCCATGCCAGTGTGTTAAGATCTGGTACCCCTGAGCCAGACCAGACACCTGCAGACACATATAGCAGCCTTGCCCAGCTTGATCTAATACCCAGCCCTGACTCACTTGCTTACCAGTGGGAGCTACGGCCCACCAGGGGAGTTCCCCAAGTTCTTTCGCTAGGCCCACACCCAGACCCAGATCTCACATGTGCCAGTGGGTGCTAGGCCCTTTCCCACCATAGTCTAACCCCCCAGTCTTGGCCATTGTGTATGCTGGTGTATGTTGTGGCCTCGCCTGCCCCACTCCCAATTCTTGGGTACACCGGTGGGTGCTGCAGTGTGGACCGGCTTGGCTGCTTCTGTGCCACAGTACTCATGAGTATTGTAGAGCTCAATGGTTATACCTAGTTTGGTGCATCACCCCCAGCTCTTGAACAAATCAGTGAATACGTCAAGCCTACATATTCCGCTCAGAATCTGCTCCCAGACCTGGTTCTCTCACATGCTGGTTAGTGTCATGTCCCAGCCTAACATGATCCATCCCCTGCTCCTACACTCACTGGTGGGTAATGTGGTCCAGCCCTTCTAGCTAGGCTCCCCAGGCCTAACTTTTATGTTCACTGGTGGGTGGTGGTTGATGTTAACTAGCCCAGTTCTAGTCTCTCATATGGGCAGGTGCCTTGGTCTGGCCCAGAAAGGTCCTTCAGTTTCTCTCCTTAAAACTTCTGGGTCTCAGCCCCTTTGCTTACCTGCAAGTACATTAGCCTTTTCAGCAGAAGTTTCCCAGAAGTCATTCTTTACCTATAACATGCACCCTCAGCAGTCTCCCTTCCCACCCATCTTATACCACTTCCTGATCAACCCACCACTCCCTGCTGAGTTTCCTAGCCTCTTCTTATGGCAGCTGGCATACTGGCCTGAAGCCCTGTATATCCAGTCCTCAGGCTCACTTGCTGCCCTAAGACCCTACCCCTCTGCCCATCTAGGACTCAAGCATGTTAAGGAGTCCCCAAGCCCAGTCCACCAGCACACCATGCCAACACGCGTGCCTGGTTTCTTAATACCTCCCCAACTCCTCCCTTCCTGGGCTCAATCACAAGCAGGAGTTCCCAGGCTCACTCTGCTCCCTGGTCCTCAGCCTGAGTTCCCAAGCCCCCGGGGTTGCCTAGGCACCAGTGGAAGGCAAAGCCTTACAACTTAACACTGTTTCAACAAGTAAAAATTTTCATCACAAATTTTGGAGTTAACAAATGTAACAAAAAGCTAGAAAAAATTTATTTTTTGGATTGAAACTTCACGGGTACAGTATTGAACACTATGATTGGGATGATGGCAATAAACCTTTGTGTAATAGGGCATGAAGTTGGATTTGAATGCACCTGCTATCTGATAGAAAATGGGAATGATGTTTCATGGCATGTAGTGGCTTCTACTTAAGGTATCCCCCAAGATAACCTTGAGACAGGTGAGCTTTTAAATGTGTGTTTCATCAGACCAAGTGGCTATTACTCTATTGGACTATCATGCTAACATTAGAAAGATACCTGGCTGAAAGCACTGGGTCCAGAAAATTGTTTATCTAAAGGAATCCCTTATTTTATTTTATTTTATTTTATTTTATTTTATTTTATTTTATTTTATTTTATTTTATTTTATTTTATTTTTTTGTTGAAAAAGTCAATATAGCTAACCCAACAATCAATCAACTCTAAGTTGGGCTTCTAACTTAAGATTAAGCTATAGGCTTTCTGGTTCACTCATAAGAACATCAGAAAATGGTGGCAAAAGTAGAACCTGGGAATTGAAATGTGATTGGGTAGATTTGGTTAAATCTTAGTATTCCAAACCATCAAATCGCTCCATTCCCTTTGCCTAGCAGAGGCAACTCATACTTAACCTACTGAGGTTGGTGGAACTTCACCTCAGGTAGTAGCTGTTTAGTTATATGCTTTGGCTCTCATTCCACTGGCTTTTTCATACCTATAAAACTCAACATGCTCTAGAGAGATTAGTATGGATATTATCAAGGCTTGCATATTTATATAACACAATTGCTTCAGGATTTAGCTAACTCACGTTACTAGTAATCTGGAATCTTTCCACTGGGGGTAGGATATAATAATGCTAGACCAAGAGGGAAGGACTACTAGGGTTATTTCATTGATAGGCGCGTACCTACTAGCAACTCTGAATCCCTCACAGGTATGAGAAGTGGAGTTGCTTCTACTCATGTGTCAGCTAATTGGCTTAAATTTGAGAGTCTCATGAAACTAAATGAAATCAAGATAAAAGAAATTTTAGGGTAAAATATTGGTGAGGGAATCCAAAGAATAGGAGTGAATTTGTCATATACTCAAATGATACTCTCACCTACTTCCTAAACTTGTTCTTATATTAGGATCTGAACCATACTCTTATAATCAAGAAGCTGGGAACTAGTGCTGGGCTTTATCATTGCAGCAGCAGCAGCAACAACAGCAGCATGGTAGTAGTTGCTCTCCAAAGGCCAGAACACAAAATGTCATGGAAGTGGTCCACCTGACTTCAATGAAAGTATGGTGGCTGTTGAGGTCACAGAGGTAGTGCGCTTATCAAAATAAGCAGGATTTGGATAGGTTGGTAATGGGATGATTTGTTCTGCAGGGATCTTTCGTAGTGGTTAACTCTAGTACTCTAGTGTTAGAAAAGATAAATTTCATTTGTGTGTATGTAACCGAAAGTACCCTGGGTGAGCAATGACTGGTTCACCTGAACTATTCCCAACAGACAGTCTGACTTGTCATGTGTTCCTTTATCTGAAAACCACCTGCTCTGAACTCAGGTGTTTGGAGCCTCCTTGTATGAAGAGGGGACCAGACAATCCCTTATTGTTTTGCACGTACACAATTGCCTGATATCTTTAGCCGTGAGTAAATGTCTGGGTAAAAAAAACATATATATATATAGGCTTTTTTTTCCCCCATTGGGATTCTTAATTCTAGGTGTGAGGTAGCTACATTTACACTATCTTTCACTTTAATGGGTGTCACTATATTTTAGCCTTATCTTGCTTCTGAAATAGATTCCAGATTGAATTATTCTTTCTTACAAATGACTTAGTAATTTTGCCTGACTTTCCAATGACTTCTTCCAGTTTCCTTTAAAATTTTTACTAGGTGGTGTGTACTTGTGGACAGTTACGAATCCGTTTTTCTTGGGGTGTATCATACTGTTTAGTATATAGGTTCAAATTCCCTTTTTGTTTTACAAAATTTTTGGATCATATTTCAAATTGTTTATGGAAAACATTAAAATAACTATGCATGAGTTTCAAATTCTTTATCAAACCAAAATAAACTTATTCTTACAATTCTATTTTTCATGAACTCTGTAACCATAGTTTCCTTCTTAGTGTTTTGAAATATTCGTCTTGACTTTTTTCCATTTTGTTTTCTAATTCCTTAAAAAATACATTGTTATGCTTTCATTGATTTCTCTATGTCCTTTGCTGTACTTCGGGAAGAGCTGTTTTCTCCTAAATATCTTCTAGTTTCCTCTGAAATCCTGTAATAAACTTATTTTTTCTTTTATTCCCTCCTTGAACTGTAAGTTCACATTTCATCTCTTCTGTTTCCCTTTTCATTGAGGTTGTGCACGGTGCCCCTGCAGTTTCTAAATGAATAGCAAAATGGGTTAGCCTCACTACCCGTGTCTCACTGACAGCATTATCCTGGGAACTAGCCTGTGTTTGTCATTTGTATTTCCTGCTACTTGACTCCTTTTATCAACAATGTGTTTGATTTAGTACAGGGCATGTTCTTTTCTGATAAACCTTTTTTGTTTTGAATGAGGTGAATTTTTTCAGTTTATAGGAGCTGCACATACATATAGGAGTGATCAGTGCTGGTGTCAGGATCATTGAGATTTACATTCTTACAGGTTTTCAACTGTAACCTTCACTGGTCTCTGCTTTTTCTATGGATATTGACAACTACTTGGGGGAATTCCTTCTATGTTGCATGAAGGTTTGTTTGTTTGGTTTTTTTTTTTTTTTTGATTCTGTGTTGAGCAAAGAGTCTCTGATATTTGATTCTGCCCTAAATACCCACCATGTAGGGTTTCCTAGTGATTTCTTTCTTCTTCTTGGAACCAGACCGGGCATAGGGATATTCCTCAGAGCAAAAAGGACACATTTTCCCAATCCTTTTAAGGAAAGAGGCTTAGAGTTTTCACTTGAGGGTTTTCTTTACCTCCAAGAACGTGGCATAGCCCCCAAGCCCTTTCATCTCTTTGCTTCTTGATTTCCTGATCTGCTTCTGCTTTTGTGAATCCTCTCATATTTTGTCATAGGCTTTAGCCGTGTCCTAATGGTACTGCGGGGGAGACTTTCTTTTGGTTCACATTCTATGGGACTTTGTTTATTTATTGATTGATTATTGCTATTATTTTCCATTATACAGTTTTATAGGTATAGGGAATTCTCACTCCCCCACCTCTCCCTCTCTCCTTCCCTGTTTTTCCCTCCTGTCATTTCCCCCCCTAACATCACACTAGTACAGTCCTTCAGTACACTTAAGCTTAAGTTTCTGCTAATTAAATCCCAAAAAGACAGATATCATGTGATCTCTCTGATACAAGATAACCTTCATGAAAAATGCAAGATAAATAGATAAGTAGGTAATCGAGTATATTCATATATTCTCATAGATGAACTGTATGTTGGAGATTAACATATTGTGAAGACACATGCACTATACAACTTTACACCTGAATGAAAGCAGGACTCCCACGAAACAGCTAAATACACCTTGACAGTATGATGCTGGCTGTTCTACATTCACCTAAGCCTTCAAGGCCATCAAAGTCAGCCTTATGTCTTAAATAATTCACCTAGTAATCACTGACCATTGGCCATGTGCCAGGCTCTTGGGCATTTGGGGTTCTAAGGACAAAGTTTTTGTTCTTGAGAACCTTTTAATATAGTTGGGGATGGAAAATAAACAATGACTTGAAGCATAAAATGACAATAAAAGAAACCCAAAAGAAAAACAAGCCAGAGTAAACAAACAAACAAAGAAAAAATAAAACAAGACAAAACTTCCAAATTACCCAACTGGGCAGGACATGCTAAATGTGAAAGAACAGATTCAAGGTGGTAGTTGTTCCCACAGTTTAGGGGACCAGGGAGATTAGACAGGGAGGCAGAACCAACATGGGACTTGACATGTGAAGGAATTCAATCAATACTGAAAGAATTTAGAAGTATATTTCACTTCAGGGAACAGAGATCTGCATTATCTTTTCTTGTGGTACAATTTTAGGATATTCTGGTTCCAGAAATCATTTCTCATCTTCCTTTAGCAGGATTTGCTTCAGAGACACCTGTCCCCCAGTTTGTATTCTTTTCATTATCTCTACCTCTGAGATAGATTTTGGAGAATGGGTCCAATGCTGACGGATGGATAAAAGGGTATAAGATCTAAAATAGGGCCAAATCACACCATCAGGACATCAAGATACCACAGGGCATGATAAGAAATAAACCTGAAATTCTATCTAGGACCAAGGATGTCATCTCAAAATACCATTTAGGTTTCTGCATGTTTAAATTTGTCTCCAAAAAATCAAAGGAAACTAGATGAATGTCCCTATATTCTATGTACATCTTTAAAGATAAATGCTCATTTTTTCCATCTATTCTTCAAAAACAAAACTGACAGTACAAGAGTTAGTTTTCTAAAGTGTTAATTTTGTGATTCATAGAAGCAGGACATTAGTCATTAATAATTGGTAAAGTGCCATTTTTCTTCTAGTTTGTTGTCATAACATCCATGGTTATTACACAACACAACTCAAGATATCTCTAATCCTTTTGTCTTCTGCCCTCTTCCTTTCTCCCCTTCTTTTTTCTTGTCTCCGTTCAGTCAACTATCAATCAATTAATTAAGCATTTATGAGGGCATTTGCTGGAGTTAACATGGCAATGATTTTTAAAAAAATCTTTATTTTTAAATATATTTTTAATTTTAGATGATGTTAATATAGTTGGTCAGAGTGGGATGGATCAAGGGTTAGGCAAAGGTGGGTGTGATCATTGTTTCTAAATGTTCTGTTTCTCCTTGTTGCAGGGTTGGGGCAGGGAAGGATAAGGGGAGAAGCCATGCCCAGCCTCCTAAACGCTCCAGTACCCAGGGATGGAGAATGACTACTTGAAGTCATGCCTGGGTCCCAGTGCGGCACATACTTCAAGGGTTCTGTCCAGGTGGTTTCGATAGTTCTAAAATGTTGTTGATCTCACTAATCCAAGGATGAGGGAATCCTTTCAGTTCCATTGACTGACATAGTTGACCTTAGTGTCTCTATTCGCCCAAATATTTGCTGTCATCGTTTGGCTAGGGTAGTTGTCCAATTTGTTCCTTCCTCTGGGATGGTAGCGATGTCCCTCTCAGGGCTCAATGGGCTGCCACACCCTCCATGTGGATCTGGACCGGCTGTCCACTACTCTGTTTTTTCCACTGAGGAGGACCTGTTCTCCGAGGTGGGCCAAAGACCCTAACCAGGTGACCTAGGTCCCACCAAAAATCCTGCTCCAGGTGCTCACAGATCTGGCACCTGCTGTGCAGGCAGGCTAAGGACCTGGGTCAGGTGACTTGGGGTCCAGCCAGATCCCCAAGCCCTGGGACTCATGGTCCTGGCCTCCACTATGCAGAAGGTCAAAGGACCCAGGCAAGGAGACTCAGGTCCCCCTGCACCCCCACCCCTGGGGCACATGGACCAGGCCCCCACTGCATAGGTGGGCCAAAGACCCAGGCAAGGTTACTTGGACCTCACTGGACCCCCAGCTCCCAGTAGTCACTGACCCGATTCCGACCTTGCTCCCCTCCCCTCCTCTCTTCTCCCCTCCCCTCTCCTCCCTTTCCCACCCCTTGCAGCAGGCCAAGGACCTGGACTAGGCGATTTGGGTCCCACTGGGCCCCCACCTCCACTCCTGAGGCACACGGACCTGTCCCCCTCTCCTCAACACACAGGTGGGTCAAGGACCCACACCAGGTGACTAGGGCTCTGCCAGACCCTCCATCCCCTAGGGGTTCATGGACCCAGACAGTGATTTTTTTTTAAATAAATTTGTATCAATCATCAATTAATTGATCATTCATGAAAGCACATTCTTTTTTTTTTAAGATTTATGCATTTTTATTACAGTGTGAGATATACAGAGAGGAGGAGAGACAGAGAGGAAGATCTTCCGTCCAATGATTCACTCCCAAGTGATCGCAACAGCCAGTGCTGAGCCTATCTGAAGCCAGGAGCCAGGAACTTCTTCCACATCTCCCATGCGAGTGCAGGGTCCCAAGGCTTTGGGCCGTCCTCGACTACTTTCCCAGGCCACAAGCAGGGAGCTGAATGGGAAGTGGAGCTGCTGGGATTAGAACTGGCTCCCATATGGGATCCTGGCGCGTTCAAGGTGAAGACTTTGGCCGCTAGGCCATGCTGCCAGGCCCCATGAAAGTATATTCTGGAGTTAATAGCAGTAATTTAAGAAGTGTCAACTGCCTAAGTTTTCTTTTCTTTTTTTTTTTTTTCATTTTAGAAACAATGCGATAGTTTTCATTTCCCAACTTTTAAAAAACAACTGTAGTGCTCTATTTTGGTGAAAAAGATTTACTTAAAGATGTCATAAACTCAAATGCTGTTTAGCTCATATAATCATAATCACCACCAACGCCATCGTAATAATAGCAATCGTTGGTGGGTTGAATGTAGAAATCAGCTCTGCCTTACTTGTGTTCTGACCTTCATTATCATGGCTGTTATACTTTCACAGAAAATACAGGGAATAAAAGTTTACTTGTTCGCATGCTGTAAAAATTAAGAGGACATGATTTAGGAATAAAAGTAGGAATGATTTAATTCTGGAATCGATGAACTAAGCTCCGGTGGTCTGGAAGGCTGTGGGGAAAAGCCCAGATATTGCAGTGACAGATTTGGTTTAGAATACTTGGTGAATGCAAGAGCAGATGCACTTATGAAAGGCTTTGCCAATCAAGAGGTGACCTCCAAAAAGGCTGCTTCTCCACGGCTCCCAATTGCATTTACAAGATTTTTGTTTAGTCAAAACATGAAAAATGTTCCTCTTTACAGGTCACTTAAGGAAGTATTTAAAGTTACATGGTATTTAACACTTCCATAATTGTAAAACCTAGTAACCAGATATAAAGATAGTCTTTAAATCAGTAAAATTTAATGTGTAATCTTCACAGAGTCTGAATTACGGTATATGCTGTCTGGTCATAGTCCTGGGGACTAAAACTGCAGAAGTGTGGCTGATTTGCCTGTATCTTTGCTTCCACTGAAGAATTTGAAAAGCAGTGGTGAGGTGTTTCTGTGGCTTCCTAGGATGCCATTGGATTGTACTGTACTGTTGTAAGTATATACCTTGAAGATTTTCATGGATTCACGCAGGCTTTCACGGAGTTAATGTATTCCAAGCAGGCAGGCGTTGTGGAGCACTGGGTTGAGACCCAGTTAGGGATATCGTCATGCATGATCAGAGTGTGAGTCCCACCTCCTCCACGTCTCACTCAGCTTCTGGTTCGTGTGCCTAGGAAGGCATCACAAAGACTTTGGGTTCTGCCACACAGGCAGGGGATCCAGGTGGAGTTCCTGGATCCTAATTTCAGCTTGGCCCACTCTGGTTATTGTGGGAGGTTAGGGAGAGGATCCATGGATGGAGGCTTTCTCTGTCTCCCTATTTCTATCACTCTCTTTTTACTTTAAAAAATAATATTGGTTTGAAGGGCAAAGTGACACACAGAAAGAAACAGAGAGAAATAGAGATTGATTTACTGATTCACTCCTCAAATGACTGCACCAGGCTGGAGTGGGCCGGGTCACGGCCAGGAGCCCAGAACTCCACGCAGGTCTCCTCTGTAGTTGGTAAGGACTTAGCTGCTGTGTCCAAGGGCGCATCAGCAGGAAACTAGATTTGGTACTTTGGATCCTCTTCAGGTCTCATAAATCTTTTACCTTTTACTCTTTTACATAAATAAAGAAATCTTAAAACATATGCTAAAATGTTTGGAAATTTATGCTTATATTGTCTGGACTCTTGAATCCTTGATATTGGAATGTCATAAATTCCTCTGTCCATTGTACATGTGCCTGTCATTTTCTTTCCTGTTAAGCACCCCTAGTAAGTAACGTGCAGCATGTTCTTGTTTTTTGTTTTAAAGATTAAAAAAAATTTTTATTGTAAAGTCAGATATACAGTGAAGAGGAGAGGCAGAGAGGAAGATCTTCCATCTGGTGATTCACTCCCCAAGTAGCCACAACAGATAGAGCTGTGCTGATTCAAACCCAGGACCCGGGAGCTTCTTCCAGGTCTCCTATGCAGATGTAGGGCCCCAAGGCTTTGGCCCATCCTGGACTGCTTTCCCAGGCCACAAGCAGGGAGCTGGATGGGAAGTGGGGCCTCTGGGATTAGAACTGGCAGCCAGATGGGATCCTGGTGTGTGCAAGGTGAGGACTTAAGCCCCTAGGCTACCACGCTGGGCCCACATGCAGCATATTCTGCAGACATATGCCAATTGACAATTAAGCTTCAGGAATCCTGCTATATGACAAGTCTAATTAGATACCATGAAAATTTCTTATTAACCTCTACAATCTCGAGGAGGATGCAATCCATCATATTACTGATAAAGATTTTCCATCTTGGCCTCTGAAACTGCTCTAATGCCCATTCAAGGACAAATTTGAAAATCGCAAAATTTCTGAAAGTTATAAGCTGAATAGAAATCCTGATTATTTTTTTTTTGAGTAGTGAGAACTGTCTATCGACATAAGCCTTCGTATTTCATACTGAGATCTTAATTTGACATGATAGCATTTTCTGGTTCTGTTTGAATTTACTGTCAAACCCTAAAAACATTAGTGAGTGGTACCCACACTTTTAAATCATAAAAAGCAACCTCGATTTGTTTGCCTTTTTTTAATCTGTTGTTAATAAACTTGAAAGAACACAGCCCTGGCTAATAAACACATCACCCTAATGGGTTCCAGAGCAGCTCAGAGGGGTGTTTGTTGTTTGGTGTTTAGATTTCAGTCAGAATTAATCAACAATGGATGCGGCCTGCTGTATTTATTAGCAACTCAAGCCCCTGTGATTTAATGCCAGGTCTCTTTGAGGCATGCCAGTGAACGCTGGCAACGTGACAGCACTGATACATACTCACATCCTCGGGTCTGAAAAAGAAAGGGAAAAACAGAGCCGAAAATCAGACCGCAGGATTGGCAAGAATTTCCCCGAGAGCCATTTTGAAAATTTCACTCTATACAGTGAGTCTGTGAATAGGAAGCAATTGATTCGGGAACAGAGGCGCCTTTTTATTTCTTTTGCCTGAAGAAGCTGTCAGCTGTGCAGATGGCTTGCTGGCATAATCCAGTCTGCTTTTGTCTTTTATTTTATATATTAGGCTACTTTCTTCTCACACTTTATATCGCTTTTATTTTTTTTCTCCCTTTGCTCTCCGCCTCCAGATCTCAGGGGGCAAGGTGAGGTTGCGGGGGGTCAGTAGTAAGAGTGACTGCAGCATCCACGGAGTATTTCCCACAGATTTATGGGTTGCTAGGAAATGGCTGCCAGCACTGACTGCCCGTCACCGACAGCGCTAGGGTGTTCTTTGTACAGAAGTGTCAACTTCTGAATGAGACCACTAGGAACAGATGGAAAGATGCAGCCCGCGAAGGCATTTTTCTGCCGCTCAAAAAAAAAAGTGCCCCCGATGCAGCTGCCTTGGTTTTCGACATTTATTTATCAAAGTGATCTCATTTTTCAATGACAAAGACTTAACATTCTTTTCAGTTCCTGTTCAGAACATTCCAGGACCTTTAGCCTTTCCTCTTGCTTCTTGTGTCTGGGGGCTGCTTGGCGCGAGGACGTTATTTGTGGAACTGCCATTATTTATCTGGAAACCCCTCAGTGAAAACTTGATTTGAGTCCGGTGTTCCTCCAGGGACCATCTATCTCCCTCCGAAGATAAGATTTGCCAGCGCTTCCCGCCTACAACTTCCTATGGGAAGATAGCCGACTTAGCCCTGATAAGGGGTTTCTCACCGAATGACCTGCTGCAATCCCAGCCATTCTCTCTTTTTTACCAGACCCAGAATTTTCTCTCGCACTGTTTTTGCCCTAGATAATAGAGTCTTCCCCCCACCCCCATCTACAGGTGGGTTTTGGAAAATGAGCTGTATGTTGACATGGGCACTTGTTTGACTGTTTCCATATGAAATACTCAATATATCTCAGTGTTTGGAAGTAAGTCTATGTTTTTGAAGAAGAAATACTGAGTGCTTTCCTTCTGGCTCTCTTCCTTTCAATGAGATGTTTCCTTGCAGCAAATAGAAGACATCGTGGGAGTGATGTGGACTCTTTTTTCTTTTCTTTTTGTATTGTCAGTGTTCCACAAATAAAGGCTAAATACCACAGCATTCTCTGCTTCACATGGCTTGTTTGTGAGTCACTGTCCTTGCTTTGCCTCCTTAACAATTGTCTTTCCCACTTACATGAGAGACACATGCAAATGGTTCCTCTTTTCTTATCGTTAAGCAGTGTTTCTGATACATCTCAGCTGAGGCTTGGAGAAAGTTCTGGCTCTGTAAACATGTGTGGGAGATCAGCAAATGTCCTGATTGTAATCATTCTCGGAACGCTCAGCACCTCCATCTGCGAGGGGCATTTGCGTTGGCACTGTGTCCTCCACTTCTTAAGGTGCCTCTTTAAAATGTGTGTCTTGAGAGTACTGGCATGTAAGGAAGAACTTGGCTCTCAGATGAAAAATGTTAACATTGAAAACGAAACACAGATTTTGGACTGAAGATCACAGAAGAGCTGGGTTAGTATCCCAGTTGGTTCCCCGAAATAATTAAAATCAGCACCAGTGGTGAAAAGCATATAGGAAAGGCCGTCTTCTGGGAAACTGGGCTAGAACTGCACATGCAAAGTGCATCAGTTCATTTCCCACTGCTGTAACGAGAAGCCTGAGCCATGCACTTTATAAAGAAGAGCTTTATTTTGCTCTCAATTTTAGTGGCTCAAAGTCCAAGTAGAATAGTGCAAGGCCCCTGGCTGCAGATTTACTTAAATCTAAAATTCTATTTGCTTGGAAAGTGAAGATCTATCTATTTATCCGTCTCCTGGTTCATTCTCCAAAAAGCTTGTAACTGCTGTGGCAGGCTCATCTTGGAGCCAGGAACCTGGAACATAATTTGAGCCTGCTATGAGGCTGGTAGAACCCGGGCACTTGAGCCATCTCCAGCTACCTCTTGTGGAGCATGTTAGTGGGAAGCTGGAATTGGGAGTGGAGCTGGACTGTGAACTCAGTCACTCTGGACCAACAATGCAACGGCTAGACCAAAACCTATCCCAGAAAGTTCCTTAATCTCTTCCATGAGTGATACCTAAATGACCTAATCACTTTGTACTAGGCTTCACTTCCTGAAACTCTTCAATACTTCCCACATATTGTCACTCTGGGGACTAAGGTTCCAATACATGAACTGTGGAGAGCATGCTTAAATCACATTTAATCCCTAGGCACAAACCATTGCAATAAAGTATCAGTACCCAAAACAGTGAAATTAAGACCAAACTAAGAAAAGGCTCTGTTTGCTAGGGCATACCTTCATGGTCCCTGTAGGAATGAAATTTCAGAAGTTGAGGCTCAGTCCTGCAAGCCTCAACCAAGTATCTGTTCCCCAGAAGGTCAGAGTCTGGGAGTTTGTCTTGGCTGGAGAAAGGTCACTGAATCTGAGTTTACACTACGGAGGAGGAGCAGAGTGTAAACACAGAATTGCTTAGACACACCACTTGATTACAGGAAGGCTGACTTCCGGGGAAGAGGGAAAATAAAAGGCAAATGGAGTTTTCAGGGAATCCAAGGCAGTTGGATTGCTGGGCCAGCATCTACCTGCTCTCAGGAGTCTGCCACTCAACTGTAAAACTTAGCCATAATCAAATGTTAACCTTTAAACCTATAACATATTATATGGAAAATAAAGACAATAAAGAATCCTTGATTGGTAAATGCTACTCTTATGTGCATTTGCATTGAGTCTATCTAGCCTGTGAAAACATTGTATAAACGTGTGCTGTGTGCATCTCTTTAACTCCTTGGTTAGCAGTGCTTTGTGTGTTGGTGGCTTACATGAGCCACACTAGGAGCAGTTGCCATGAATATCTGCAATACCACAAGTCAACTCCTGATACATTGTTTTGTGTATTAAAATTAAAGTCACAGAAAATACATTAGTAATGTAGCTGACGTAATAGAGGCATGCTTGAAGTAGAAAGAAATTGAAGAATCCTTCCAATACTTGAAACCATGATCTGATTCAGCAAAACAGTCATTCAAGTGTTTAGCAGAGGTATGAAGTTCTGAGTTGTACATCTTTGACTTTCACCTTACTTTAGTAAGTCAAATGAAATAACAGGTGGACAATCCATAACCCCAAAATACAAAATCTGAAATACTCCAAAGTAGGAAACGTTTAAAACCCCAGCATGAAAAAAAGATAAACAAACAAACAAACAAAAAACAACATGAATGCTACATGTGGAAAATTCTTATATCTGACTTCGTGTGGTGTTGATGTTGCTACAGTAAAAATATAGGCATACCACATAAACTTTATTTAGCATCCCCAAGGGAGACAGACCCTCCCAGCCTGCTGCAGCTAGAATGTGGATTTTCTGTGAGTTCCTGGGTTCCCCCATGCAAGCATGTCTATGAGATGTACTAAAAGGACATATGGGCAGGTAAGACATGCCACCAAAACGTTTTCCACAGTGTCTCACATGGAACCGAGACTCATATGCATTACTTACAATGCTTCTTTTTTCTGGGATATAAAGTTATTGCTAAAAATATTACAAAGACCTGTAGATATCCCCATGAGTAATAATAATATGAAAAAGAAAAAGCATTTGTGCTTATGGAAAGCACAGAAGAGTAAGCTGCTGGAGAAGCTGGGGAGCAGCATAAAACTTCTCTGCAGAAGAAGAGAATGTTAGAATGACCACCATATATGACCCGAAGAAATAGTGACAAACTGTCAAGATTCTATGCTGAGAGTGGGGAATGGAAATGAAGGAAAAACAGAAAAAAACTGCATAAAGCTAAGGATGGAGATCTCAGTTGTGTATTGAAAGGCAGGATCCATTAGCCCTGTGGTGAATGCATTCCACTTAGTCATGTGCAAGCGAGCTTGGATCTATCATGGTGAGCTGAATGCCAAAGGGAACTAGAATGCTCAACAGGCTGAGTGCAGATATTTAAGAAAAGGCACGGCATTCCATTTTTAAAGATTTGTGGTGATCAAGCAGCTACTGATCTTGAAGCAATGGAGAAAGTGGCTGACCATTTGGTCAAGGTCATTGCTGGTGAGAATTTGGTGCCAGAACAATTTTACCATGAGGAAACATCACTGTGTGACATCACTGCCCAAAAAGATTCTGATGATACACATCTCCTTCAGCTTAGTCTCCAGCCTCTTCACATTTAGTTTGTACTGAGTTGGCTTAATACAACAGGCATGCTGAGGTGCAAACTTGCTGGAACAGGCAAAAGCTTGCATTGTCACTGTTTCAAAGAGCTGTTCTCTCCTCTCTCTCTCTCTCTCTCTCTCTCTCTTTCTCTCTCTCTCTTTCACTAGTCCTGCTAATGAAAAGGTGTGGATCATCAGGGAATCTTTCCTGATTGTTTTCACAAACTTTTCTTTTTTCTCCAAAACCTTAAGTTTACAATAGGAAAGTTGGAGTAATGGTGGCTGCAAGATTTATTATTCCTTCAAACGTATTCTGTTCTTCCTCCAGCTGAAATTCTTGTTGAAAACAATGTTTGGATCATGAATCTTCCTCCAAATGTGACTTCACTGGTTTAGTCCTAGTATCAGGTTATCCTTGGATCAGGGGAAATGGGAGGTAAAAAAACCCACTTCCTTGAAGAACATGGCAGCTGCATTGACCAAAGCTGTGCATGTGGAAGAATTTCAAGAAGAACTTAGCAAAAGATGTGATGTGAGTCATTGTCAACACTTGGAATATGGTAGCCATTATCAAGCTGTGTATGCCTGGAACAACCTTTGGCTTCTGACTGTGTTCAGCGCTGATGATGAACAAGCTGTTGACTCTGAAGGATTCTACATGTCAAGGGAGGAAAAAATAAATAAATGATGTCTAGCTCTCTCTCATACACCAAAATCATGCTTTTGGAACCCATCAATGAGATGGAAAAAGTGTATATCAATGAGGATTTTAACACTGATAATGAGGCTGGAGCTGTTTGTTCATTGACTGATGGCGAAATAGCTGAAATGGGTGTAAATCAAGGTGATTGCAATAATCGTGAGGAAGAAGATGTTGCTATTAGCACTGCAGAAAATTGCCTGCAGGTGGCACGCTGAAAATGTGCAATGGGCTCATTGAAGGACTAGGATGCTGTGCATTCATTACAGAACATGAAATCATGCCAATTGCTACAAAGAGAGGCTGTGTGAATAAGGTATATGTGAAGAAAAAAAAATCAACTTTTGTGTTTAGACTTGGGTTATACCACTGAGCTAGCTCATTACATATCTGAAAAATATACATGCCCTCCCCCCAAAATCCCAAGTAAGAAACAAAGGATTTCAGATGAAGGATGCTCAGCCTGCATCACAAAATGTTTGAGGCGTACATGCTTGTCAACAGCAAGCACAGGTTTGGAATGGGTTTGGTCAAATTCAGTGGAAGCAGAGTTGATGTATATGGACTTTGCAGTGATTATTTTGTAAGTTGTAGGCTACATATCCTTTGCATTAGTAAACTTAGTAATGAACATGTCTTTGAGGGTACTCACAGAGGCTCATGGGAAAATGGAATTAAAGGCAAGTTTGTTTTCATAAGAAAAGTTTAAAACCTATGCTTTTAGTTTTTATAATGCAGTTATGATGCAGTTTTTATGAACACTTAGATCTTTGGTTTACATGGAATTCAATTTTTTTTTTCACTGAAACAGGCATAATTTAATTTCATTTTCCACAAGCATTTTGATGTATTCTCCCACACCAAAATATAATATGGGTAGGTACATAAAAATGCATTCAAGATTTTAAGAATGCTCAAGCGGTTGTCAATGAGTCTTAGATGCTTTTCAGTGCTCTAGTTAGGATATCCTCTTCTCTCTGTGTGAAGGGATGTGAACAGAATGAATGGGATCGAGAAAACTGAGCACACAAAACACGTAACTGGACATATTAGGTTTCAGAACCGGTGACCAAGTACATTAAAACACTGCTTTACAATGCACGATACTTGCAATCACAGTTTATATCCCACACCAAATATCAAGTGACCCGGAAAGAACTGCTCCTGTTAAAAATGTCATTATTATAAACTGAACGTGTTCTCTCAAGTTCATGTTGAAACTTTGAATTTCAGTGTGACTGGGCCTTTAAGTGGGGATCTAGGAACAGACAAGGTCAAACAGGAGGCTCTCCCTGTTATGACTGGTGGAAGGGGAGGGACACTGTGTGCACACAGGGAAAGTCATGTTAGGACAAAGTGAGAAGGCAGCTATTTTTAATTACAGAACAGAGATTTCACTGGAAACCAACAATGCTAGAATATTATCCTTGGACTTCTAACGAACTCCAGGACTGCAGAATATGTTTTGGTTTCTATACCACTCACGGAATGTGGAATTCCACTAGGCAGCACTAGCAGGTCGTTATACTCATCTGAAAGGAATGAGCACAGAATCCACACAAAGAGTTTAAAGACAAAAAACTTAAGATTTCCACAATTTTCCAATATTTACCTGGTGTGTTAACATGTGCTGTTGGTCTCACTAAACCCATATGTCTGCTTTCCTAAAGACAGTTCTTCCTCTTTTCCACGTTTTGTCCTAAATGCAGCTTGTCTTGGCCCATCTTCTCCAAGCGTAACAAAGTACGTGAAGCTGAGCACAAAAAGAGTTTTATTCAGTTCACGGTTTCTAAGGCTGAAAACCCAGGATCAGACCCCATCCATTTAGGGCGTGGTATGGTCTCCCGTGGTGTTGTCACGACTTGGTAGAGACGATGAAAGGGCAATGCCCACGCGCAGAAGGGGATAAGCACATGAAGTATCTTCACTCCATAGCAACCCACTCTTCTGGGACTTCCTGTGAAGATGAGAGCCATCAATGCCGTCCCAGGATGGCACTACTGTGCTGTCACCACCCACCTGACCACAGCTCTGGAAGGCTACATCACCCTTCAAGGCTGCTCAGTGCAGGCTTCCAGCACACAGACCCGTGAAGCTCCCACTCAGATCTCATCCAAACCACAGCAGAGTTCAGCCATGTAAAGTAGCACAGAAATTCTCAATAATACATGATCATTATTCTAATATGAGATAGTTGAATAATTTATATCAGGCTAATAGTTACTCTGGGAAGTACAAAACATGTTAAAGATATCCTCCCCCATATGATAAGAAATGCTAATGACAATTTTTGCTTTTTTTTTTTTTTTTTTGAAATAAGAGGTCAAAGAAGAAAGTGATGGGTGGGTGGAGACAGAGTTTTGAAGGAAGGAAATGCTTGTCCACTGGATAATTTGGGACCAAGCCAAGCTGCATAACCATGGAGGACACAGGTAGATACTCTCACACGTGGAAGAACGCAAGGAGTAAAACATTCATTCATCTTTCTGGAAAAATACATGTAATGAAATCTCAGCAATATGTAACACATTTCTTGACTTGAAATTAGAAAATATGTTTTAACTTTAATGTGTTTGAAATATTAAAAAATGGCAACATCACAGACAGCTGCCATGAATTCCATAACTAGAAAAAGATCATAACATGGAGAACGTAGTAATTCAGCAGAAGAACAAAATAAAAGCAAGATCTTAACTCAGATTTTATGAGCTATGCAAATGACAAATGCAACTCATGGAGAAAAATCAGAACTGAAACTTCAGAGCTTGTAGAAAATAATGCCATTCTGAAAATAATGCCATTATGAAAAGCATTATGTGTATGGAACTCAGATCATACAGCAGAAGCCACTCTTGGGAGAAAATCCATATTCTTCAATTAAACAATTCTTTACATTTGTTTTATTTTTATTGGAAAGTCAAATATATAGAGAGAAGGAGAGACAGAAGGGAAGCTCCGGTGCTGCGCCGATCTGAAGCCAGGAGCAAGGAGCCTTTTCCGGATTTCCCCTGTGAGTGCAGAGTCCCAAAGCCTTGGCCATCCTTGACTGCTTTTCCAGGCTAGAAACAGGGAGCTAGATGAGAAGTGAAACTGCTGGGATTAGAATCTGTGGACATAAGGGATCCTGGCTTGTGCAAGGCAAGGACGTTAGCCACTTGGCTACCGTGTCAGGCCCATAAATTAAATAATTTTTAATGTAAGAAATTAGGAAATAGGATCAATCTGCCTTTAAGCAAGCAGAAATAAAGGTTTAATAAAAATAACAGCAAAACTAACACACTGGATAAATATTGGGAAAATGTAGAACTAATAAGTAAATGAAAAAAAAGTCTTCAATGGTGTAGACAAACTAATGATTAATGTAACTTTAAAAAGGAAGAGATAGCACAAACACACATGCTATGAACCAAGAGAAAGCTAAGTTAAGAATATTTTTGTGTGGGCCTGGTGTGATGGTGCAGTGGCTAAATGTTTTCTTTCTTTTTTTTTTTAAAGATTTATTTATTATTTTTATTACAAAGTGAGATATACAGAGAGGAGGAGAGACAGAGAGGAAGATCTTCCGTCCGATGATTCACTCCCCAAGTGAGTGCAATGGCCGATGCTATGCCAATCTGAAGCAGAATCCAGGAATTTCTTCCAATCCCATGTGAGTGCAGGGTCCCAAGGCTTTGGGCTGTCCTCTACTGCTTTCCCAGGCCCCAAGCAGGGAGCTGGATGGGAAGTGTAGCTGCTGGGATTAGAACTGGAGCCCATTTGGAATCCTGGCGTGTTCAGGGCGAGGAGGTAAGCCGCTAGGCCACGCTGCTGGGCCCAAATGCTTGCTTTCTACACGCTGGGTTCCCATATGGATGCTAATTTGTGTCCTGGCTGCTTCACTTCCCATCCAGCTCCCTGCTTGTGGCCTGGAAAAGCAGTGGTGGACGGGCCAAAAAATGAAAAACTGTAGCAGTGTTGTTCCTTAAAAATAGACTAGGCTCTTGATATTTTAAATGTAAGTCTTTAAGATATTGGGAATAAATTTTTAGAAATCCATAGATACTCTTCCAAAACTTAGGAAAGACTTCTAATTTTTATAAATTATTGAAAGACTGAAATGCATCCTGAAAAAATAATTCTTACGTGATAATTGAGTATAACTTATATAAATGACTGGCTAGGAAAGTGTATACAGCGGAATATCTTACAGCCACTAAAAAGAAAAGTGCAAAGTGAAATGAAAATAAGATATTCTAAAAATTAGGGGGGTGGGAAGGGAGAAAGATGGTGGGGGAAGGGAAGTAGGAGTATGAGTGGACAAGGTGGGCAGGTGGGAGATATTTCTATGCTTCTAAAATTGTATCATGAGATACATGAAATATATTTACTTTATACAAATTTTAAAAAGAGAGAATAAAGGAAGATGCAGAGCCATCTTTGTGTGTAAATGGAAAAACCCTCCAAATATATTCTTTTTTTTTAAGATTTATTTTTATTATTATTATTTTTTTTATTGGAAAGGCAGATATACAGAGAGGAGAGACAGAGAGGAAGATCTTCCGTCCGATGATTCACTCCCCAAGTGAGCGCAACAGCCGATGCTATGCCGGTCCAAAGCCAGGAGCCTCTTCCAGGTCTCCCACACAGGTGCAGGGTCCCAAAGCTTTGGGCTGTCCTCGACTGCTTTCCCGGGCCACAGGCAGGGAGCTGGAAGGGAAGCGGGGCTGTCGGGATTAGAACTGGCGCCCATATGGGAACCTGGGCGTGCAAGGCGAGGACCTTAACCACTTGTGCCACCGCGCCGAGCCCCGAATATATTCTTAATAAAACAAGATTCAGAGCAATATGTAGGATATGTGTCCTTCTGTGTCTCTCGTTTTTATAAACTTTTTAACTTTTTGTGGCTATGCATTTTTATTAGGTATTTACCAACTAAATAGTATTTTCATTGTCTGGAAATTACTCAGCTACTCCTCTTGAATTTTCAACTAGTCTAGAATTGCAGGCAGGATGTTTATTTTGCCATTGTTTTTACAAGATCAGATTACATATAAAAATCAGATAGTTAAAAAAAAAAAAAGCATTTTAAGGCCGGCTCAGTGGCCCAATTGCTAAATCCTCACCTTGCATATGCCAGGATCCATATGGGCACCGGTTTGTGTCCCAGCTGCTCCACTTCCCATCCAGTTCTCTGCCTGTGGTCTGGGAAAGCAGTGAAGGACTGCCCAAAGCCTCGGAACCCTGCACCTGCATGGGAGACCTGGAGAAAGCTTCAGATAGGCTCAGTTCCAGCTGTTGCAGCCACTTGGGTAGTGAGCCAGTGTATGGTATCTTTCTCTCTGTCTCTCCCATTCTGTGGATCTCTCTTTCTAATAAATATAAATAAACCTTTTTAAAAAGGCATTTTACTTATGTATTTACTTAAAAGGTAGGGTGACAGAGAAATGAAAAGAGAAATATATATATATTTCATATATATATACACTATATAAATTTATGAGGGATATAAATATATATAAAATATATTTGAGGGATCTGTGTTAGTTCTTTCCCCAAATGCCTACAGTAGCAAATATTGTTCCAGGTCAAAGTCAGGAGCCAGCAACTCTGCCTTGGTTTCTCATTTGGGTAATGTAGACCAAGTTTTGGTGCTACTGTCTGTTGCTTTCCCAAGCACATTAGCAGGAAGCTGGATCAAAATGGATTAAGTAGAACCTGAACTAGCATTCCCATCGTGCTGCCCTAGGGGCAGCAATCAAGTCCAACATATCATGATACCCACCTTTCAAATAGTATTTTTAAAAAGAATATTATTGTTTTTAAATTGAAAAGGATAGAGAGAGAAGAAACACAAGAATATTCCTGTCTTCTGGTCCATTCCCCAAATACCCCAAACAATAAGGAGCTAAGAACTATGTACAGCTCTATGTGGGTGTCAGGAACCCAAGTGGTTGAGTCATAAGGCTGCATCGTAGTGTCTGCATGAATATGAAGCTGGGATAAAGAGAAGCAGAAATTCAATCCAAGTACTCTGAAATGGGACACTGGCAACCCAACTTTAGGCTTAATTGCCAGGCTGAACAACTGCCTCAATACTTTTCCCTCTTTCTTATCAGAAGGATATTCCACGAAAAAGGTTTACATCATGGGATTTGAAGTTAACTAATTCAGTTTTATCACAAATATCCATGACTTTACAGGGATATTAGCTATTTAATTTTCATTGTACATTTCCACTTTGTGTTGCCAGCAAAGACAGTAAGTACCATCTGATGCTCTTGAACAGAATAGCATTATGAAATCTCATTTCTTACCCAGGATGTTAGAATTTTTGACCTTCCTTTCACATGCAAATGACACTTGGGAAACCTCAGAAAATGCTGGTTATCTGGTAACCTTATAATTTATGTTAGCTGCTGAGGTTGTTGTGTTTGACGCATCAGCCTGAGGAGTACTCTGTGAGAAGCAACTAGGAAGATGGAGTGGCTCCAGCTTTCCGGTGGGATGCTGTGTAGGCAGAAGGCACGTAGTTAGTGGACTCTCTCCAGTGAGCTCATTTTACTTTGTGTGAGGAAAGTGCTTTGAACCGTGGTCTGAGTGTTTCAGGTGTTGTGTTATGAATTGCTGGATGAAATGGCGGAGAAGTAACTGAATTCTAGTAACGCAGAACGTAGAAAAGGCAAAGAAGTTACTACAAGAGTCTGAGGTGGGGGTTTCATCATTAGTTCAAGATTTTGAGACAAAATTTTCTTTCCCTTTCCATGTATTTTGCTTTTAACAATGAGAGGCTTATGAATACAGTATGATACTTACAAAAATATGAGCTATTGTTTTTCTTGCTGTTACGTCTTGTCTGATCACATCCATATCTGCCACTCTAAACATATAGCAACCTGCACATATTTTCCTTTTAATTTATTATTATTATTCTCCATGACGCAGTTTTGTAGGAAGAGGGATTCCCCCTTCCTCTCCTCTTCCTCCCTCTCTATTCTCCTCTCTTCCTATTATTTCTCCCCCGTATTATTACATAGTCCTGTAGCAACAGAGAAACGTGTTGCTAAAGTGTTCCTGCACTAGTGTAATGTTAAAGGAAGATCTGGATATATAATATCTGCATATCAAAGTTTATCCTACCTTGTTGCATTTTCAAGCTAATACCAACTCCAGAATTCAGATATATGATAATTGTGAATAATGACTAACCACTGGAACATCTATAGAAGTGGTAAGAACAGTGAAGGAATCCTCCCTGTTTCAGTTTGGGATGCTTCTTTTGTCCTGGACTCTTTTGGTCCAGCATTCTTGAGCCCTGGCTAATGAGGTGCTAATGAGCTGTTATTACTGGCTACTAGACCGAGGCATCAGAGAGATAGGCTGGTAAACACCCTTTGAAGTACGTGCCTAATCCTTTGAAGTGTGTCTCTAATGGAAAGATAAGCACATTTCCTGTCTTAGAGAGCCACAGTTTTGTGTCCTAACCCTATGTGATAAACTCAAGGCCAACACACTTGCGCTTTTTCAGGTAGCACTTAGAGAAGAAACTGCTTTTGGATGAAATGGCTCCAGGACTTGGACTTGTCATTCTTGACATGGCTAACAGTGTCTTATCTAGGAACCTCCGGAATAATTGTCTGTGTAAGCTCCTTCCGTGCCTTTATTTCCCTCTGCCCCAAATGGAAATAGAGGTCAAACCAGGGCAACGGAAGTTCAAATGACACAATTTTCTCTTTGGCTTCTTCTTATTCTATCGTATCCAATACTATAATTATGCAACGTCAAAACTATCATTTTATCCTTTTCTATTCCCAGTTCACAGTACCGTGGTTTGTACACAAAGAGTGAATCTAAGTAAGACATGAATGAATTGGCTTGTCACATGGATTAAAACCCTGAAAAAGATGCTCTATTACATGGTTCTTAAAACTGAAAAGTTTCTCATTTGTAAAAAGCACCTATAAGACAATAGAAGACTTTCCATATCTTTTAGTTTCTAAAATACTTATAGCTCATGTTGTCAAGTTAAACTGAGAAGATCAAATTCAGATAGGAAGAAAGGGGACAGAAGATTTTCTGGCTTTCATGTCTAGATTACTAAATTATACTAATTTAGTGAAGTGACACTTTGCATATATTCTATAATGCAGGGTTTTTTTTTGTAACCATTCCCTGGCAAGGGTGATTTGAAAACTTTCTTAAGGAAAAGTATGTATATATAGCTTAAACATCAGCTATCAAAATTCAAGGTAACATTTATATATTTACTTTAAAAAACCGACCTTAATTTTAGCAGTTTCAGATTCCTGGTAAAGCTGTGCACATGGTACAAAGATTTCCCACACCTCCCTGTCCCCACACTCACTCTCCATCAAGAGCAACATCCACATCAGAGTAGCAGGTTTGTTACAATGACGAATCTACACTACACATCACTATCCCAGAAAGCCTACAACCATGATAGCATTCGCTCAGTGTTGTCCATCCCCTGAATTTTGACTGATGGAGAAGGCTATATATCCTGTAGAATAGTTTTATTGCCCTAAAAGAATCCTCAGTGCTGTTTATTCACACCTCCTTCCCTCCACTTCTCCCTTCATCAACTCCTCCAACCTCTAGCACCGCTGGTCCTATGGCTATTGATGAAGCTTTTTTTGTTTGTTTTGTTTTTCTTTCTGGATGTCATTGTTGGAATTATGCAACATGTAGCGGTGTCTGAATGAAATCTTTGATGGCTCATTTTAGTGTCAACCTGACTGAGGGGATCCTAGAGCACTGGTAAAGCATTGTTTTGGGATATGTATTTGACAGTGTTTCCGGGGGAAACTGGCATGTGAATCAGTGAGCTAAGTGGAAAAGGTCTGCCCTCAATGGAACCAGCCACCTGTAATTGACTGGAACAAGAACACACAAGAGGGGGCCATCTCCCCCTGGTTCTCCCTTCCTGAGTGGAGCACATTTTTCCTGCCCTTGGATATCAGGCTTCAGGTGCTTCAGCCCCTGGTTTCTGGAACTTCTATCCTCCAGAGGTTCACAGCTTTTAGCCACTCTACTGGGACCTCCAGTCACACAGAGGTTTTGAGGCTTCTGGCTTCTTGAATGAAGCTATACTATCAACTTCCCTGGCTCTCTAGCTTGCAGAAAGCTGGTTGTGGACGTTTTCAGCCTCTGTGATCATCTCAAGAACTAAGAAATCTTGTATGTGTATGTTCTATCGATTCTGCTGCTCTGGAGAGCCATGATTAATAGAGAGATTGGTACTGAAAGTGGGGTGGATGCTGCTTGCTTCCCAAGGATTCACAGTCTGGATATATGGTCCTCAATCTGGGTAGAATCTGGCAGAAAGTAATTATGTCATGGGGGATCCATTTTCATGAATGAATCAATGCTGTCTTATGGGAGTGGGTAAGGTTATGCAGAACTAGGTTAGTTCTACCAAGAGTAAGTTAATATAAGTTGAAGTTTCACTATGTGCTTTTTCCAGTCTGCACATTGTGGTCCCTTTTTACCTGCCCACTGTGTTATGATATATGCAGAGACTTCTTGACAAGATGCCAGTGCCATGTTGGCTGAACTCTAGTTACCACGATTGGAGGCCACATAAAACTGCTTAGAAGTGATCAAGTCCTAGGCACTTTTTAGGGAAGAGTCTTTCACTCAGAAGTGTGTATTTAAGTTTCTTCCTTGTGTTTTTAGTTTGCTGGCTCATGTCATTGTCTGATGCATCACCATTTATTCACTTGTTTATGAGCTGAAGGGCCTCTTGATGGCTTCCAAGACTTGGCAATTAGGAATGAAGCTGCTATAAACATTCATGTATAGAGTTCCATGCAAATATAAGTTTTCACTTATTTTGGGTAAATACCAAAAAGTACAATTGTCAAGAGTACATGTACATGTACTTTTTAAAGAAACCACCAGTGTTTTATATGGAGGCTATACCATTTTACATTCCCAATAACCATGGCAAGGATCCTATTTCTTCATGTGATCATCATGATCTGATGTCATTAGTATTCTGAATTTTTCTGTTCTAATAGGTGTGTGCTAGTGACAGTTTGTGATTTTGATTTGCAGTTCCCCAGTGGCACATATGATTGGGCCCCTTTTCATAGTATTATTTGATATCTTTGTGTCTTTTTGGTGAAGTGTCCTTTTAAGTTTTTTGGCATTAGTAAATCCATTTTGGAGTTCTTATTGTTGAATCTTAAGCGTTTTTGTATATTTTGAATAAGGCTCTATTATTAGATATGTATATTGCAAATGTTACTCTCAGCTTGTAGCTTGTCATCTTACACTCCTGACAGTGACTTTTGCAGAAAAGAAAATTTTAATTTTAGTAACTCCAAGCATTGAACCTTTAGTGTTATATCTAAAATGTCATTACCATATCCAAGGCCACTTAGATTTCCTCCAGTATTATTTTCTGGCTTTATTGTTTTACAATTTGTGTTTAGTTGGTTCCTCTCTGGGGGTAAGCTTTACAACTTGATACTTAGATAATGGGCAGGTCCTTATGCCTACTTAAGAAAAGTGCCATTTTGGATTCCAATTGTTTGGCTTTCTGGACCCTCATCATCTCAGTGGGCATATGTGCATGTGCACGCATGCTATTTGATGCTTTCAAGTAACTGAGAATATCAGCACAACTACCTTGGCAACAATGACAATTCTTTCATGAAGCCTCAGAATTCCAAGCCTCTTCCCAACAGTCCCATCCCCTCCACTTTACTTTCACCTCCATTCTAGCACTGTAGCTCTATTTCTTTGTGTTAGACCCATGTAAGCTTGTCTGCCTCCTATGGAATGTGAGTTTCCAGTGTCAGATGGAAGTTTCATAAAATCTGCCACCCCCTCACTTCTGTGGTCCAGTAAAGTAACTTGCATAATAGTAAATGTTGACAGAATGTATAATTTAATAATAATTCTCTAATGGAGATAGTTCTGATAGATACTTAACAATCTCAAAAGCAACACAGAGATAAGTTTGTTAGAAAAGCTTTGAATGGGCAGTCTTTCTTAAGCATGATGTCATCTACAAATTCATTTTTAGTGGCAACTAGTTTAGGATTGACAGTGCATTTGCTACTTTCAGTAATCCGAGGTCCCTCAACAGTGGAAGGAAACCAGATAATGGGGGGGGGGGGGGAAGGCTGTAAGCAACATGGGAAATCTTCAGACACCTGTCCAGTTGCCCTGTGAACAGTGGGGAATGGATGGAGAAGGCTTCCGTCCCAACCAACCCGACAGGCAGCCACACACAGAGCTAGCATCCTTGTGTGAAGAGTATTGTTTCTGATAAAAATAGGAGAAAACTTCTTTCCCCTTAAAGTTCAAACATTTTAAAAGCAACTGTGGGAAGTTTTAATCACAGGGTGGTTCACTCTTTTCTGAAACTAGAAAGAGACCTTACAATTTGAAGTTCAGTGGGCTGACATGATTGGGTCATTTCCTCTGGAGTTGAGCATGTCAGCAAGTGGACGTGTTTTCCTTGTGGAAAGTATGACTGGAAGATGCAGCTTTTTAGATTAAAAAAAGAAAAGTTTTTCTTGTTGGTTTTCTTCCCCTGGGAAAACACTTAGAACTTTACTGCATTTAGAAACACAAGTAAAAATACCAGGCATCATATTCACCATTGCCAAAGAAATAGAAGTTGTATTACAGGGACTGGGTTTCTTAGTATGGTTGATCTAGAAAACAATAAAAATTGTCCCTTAGGAAATCAGCTTTGCTTGGAGATCCATATCATGAAATACTAACCTGCAAATTTATTTAGAAATCAAGGATTTTATGATTTAGTCAGCATCTCTTTATATCTCATTCCCAGAGTCCCAAAACCATTTTTCCATTTGATTTGTCAGAGCTTTAGTAAACCTTTTTTTCCCCCCATGTAAATAGGTCTTAATGTATAGCTTTACTTTTTTAAAAAAAAAATTAGGGTAGGACTCATGTACTCACACAAAGTAAGGTGCATAATTTATGGCTTCCATTTCCTAAATGCACTACATATTTTGTCTCTCATGGATTTTTTAAAGTTATGGACTTCGTTATTAATAATGAATTGAGGGATCTTTAGAACGCTAATGGAAAGTACTTATAAAAAAACTATACATGGACTTCATTTCTTCTCCAAAGTAAATTTATCTAGTGGTTTCATTTTTCTTGTGAACTTTTGGAAGTCTCTTTATATGTGGAGTTTAGTGGAAAAGAATACAGCTGTCAATTTTTTAAACATCGTTGTTTAAATTTTTTTAAAAAATTGATGAAGAAAGTTTTTCTTTTTTGTAATATTGTTCAAGGCAAACTGTGTTTAGGGATGTTGTTTTGCTTCGCTTCATGGATTATTTCAATCTGGAGTCAGTTACTCTCTTTAGCAGAACAATTTGTCCCCAGTTTTGCCATTACCTACATGGCTGCGGTTTAGCAACTCTACTGTGTAACCTCGTGAAGTCTCAGTCTCCTCATGTGTAAAATGGGGAACATGATAGCAGGGCTGTGGACAAAATGAACACCTGCCTCTACACAGGGGGCCATGAGAAACAACCCATGTAAGTTTTGCCCTTGTGATTGCTTGTCTCTCCCACCCCCTTTTTTTGATTCACCTTCCTTCTTTTCTTTTTCTCCAATCAACTCAGTTGCCCAATTTTTACAAATATGCTTGTGTTTCCTCATCAGATACATTTACTTTATGTATGTGCATATAGCATGTGATTCATAAAAAAATGGAATTGGTTCCTATGTGAAGCCCTTGAAAAACATCTGCAGTTATTACACCTACCTTATAAGAACAGTTCAAAAGATGGAATGAAAGGAAATTTTAGTGTAGTGGGAAAATTTTCAATCTGTGCAAGCGTGTCTTGATATGCATTTTCTGTGAACTTTGAATATCCCTTGTACACAGAACAATAACAGGATTAAACATCCAAATATGATATCATGTGGGAGACAAACTTCAACATGCTCTTGTCTAGCGATTCACACCTCTGCCATGTCTGCCTTATCTCATTCTTACATGTGGCCCACATACCAACACTCACCCTCCCCTTTGCTTTGGCTTAGTCTCCATTCTCTGATTTCTAACTACTGATATCCCCCGCCGCCCCTCTTTTCCATGTTTCATGAAATTCTATTTCCTTCAATACTGCTTCTTTGTGATGCTTGCTATCTTTCTATTCTGGGATGTAAACATCTTATGTTTGATGCAAAGAAGCTGCACAGGGAATAGAATTAATCCAAGAATGGCAAAAGGAGACATAGCAGTGTTGTTCTCTCTGCTCTACATCTGTGTTTTGCAGCTGTCTGTCCTATGTGTTGCTAACAAAAGGGAAGAAAAAGTAAAAGCACTGGCAGATTCTGTTTTCCAGGTGCTTCCCAACACCCACTGGATAAGATCCAAGCTCACACCTTCTTCTAATTTTCCTCTGCCTTCTTTATCTTTATTGCTCTAAGTCTCCAACTCGTTCTTCAGACTTCATCTGAGAGCAGAGCTGCCTCCCCTTTGGGCAATCTTCCACGATCGGTTTCCACTTCTTACTAGGCCATGCATCCTTGTACCTTTTGGATTGCCCTGCTTGCTGGGATTACTTCTGCCATTTATACTCCTTTAATTTGGATTAGTTGGTTTGTAGGTCTGTTTTCTTGGGAGTAAATTCCATCATAGCAGTGAGTTCATATTGCTTGTTTCTATAATTTCAGCACATATTATGGAGCATGGCATCATGTACACAAGCTAAAATGTCCTGTGGAACTTTTAAACTGACCCACGGTGGGATCGTGTGGAAGAAGGTTCTGGTGATATAACTCTTACTTCCTTTCATGGGATTTCCCCAACAGTGTTCTTTCTTCCTTTCTTTTAAAAATATTATATATTATATTCCATACACATTATAGTTTGCTTTTTTAAAAGATTTATTTATTTTTACTGGCAAGGCAGATATACAGAGAGGAAGATCTTCCATCCAACGATTCACTCCCTAAGCAGCTGCAATGGCTGGAACTGAGCCGACCTGATTCTAGGAGCCAGGAATCTCTTCTGGGTCTCCCACATGGGTGCAGGGACCCAAAGATTTGGACTGTCCTCGACTACTTTCCCAGCCCATAAGCAGGGAGCTGGATGTGGGGCCTCTGGAATTAAAACCGGCACCCATATGGGATCCTGGTATGTTTAAGGCGAGGACTTTAGCTATTACACTATTTTGCCGGGCCCTATATTTTGCTTTCACCCTCAGGAATTTTCCTTGCCACCCTCCACATTCTCCCTTGCCCCTCACTGATTCCCCCTATATTACAATAATATGGTCCTTCAATAAAAGTCTCAAGACCATTTTTCCTAACACTGTTCTTCACATTGGAATTTCTTCCAGACAGCAAGGTTGGCTGGGTAACCTAACCCTTCTCCAATGTGCAGTCCTATTCCAAAAGGGACTTACATTTTCTAACTTGGATTTCACATTTTTACAGCCATAGATTTTTTCTTGAGTTGTAATACAGATCGTTTGCCAACTACATGCATTTCTCATTTACTCATTTCTTCTACAGAATACTTATTAAGATAATGGACTTTTTAAATGCACAAGACAAATGCCTAAGAAATGCCTAAAACAAAACAGGCCATGCCACAGATTGTCTCATAGAAGAAACCTGTAGGCACAAAATAAATGCCTCTTAGTGTAAAAACAAACAAGCAATTACCTGAGCAGTTTCCTGTGGGAAACAGCATCCTACCTCCCATGGTGATAGTTTGAGATTGTTTTTGGAAGGGTTGCATCATTCTAAGGAAAGTCATTCATATGTTTCTCAACAAATGCACATTTTATTTTCTTGGGCAGAAAACAAAGTTGATGTCTTTGTTCAAGTTTTTTTTCTCTAATTTTGCTTCTTTTATTTTTTAAAAAAAGACTACATATTTAGTATGCAATTTGAATCACAGGTAAAAAAGATTGAAGGATGGCTATCACAGGTGATAAGTAGGGACAGAACTTGGGCTCATAAAACATCTGGAAAATTTGGGGGGTAGGATTTGCCTGTGCTCTGTTCATCTGAGTTTTAGCATTAAGCCATGACTTCTAGAATTCAGTTGAATTCAAAATGTGTTTAAATTGCATATGCTATTGTTAGTCTGGCATAATCCTATTTGATGAATAAGCTTTGGTTTTCCTCTATGTATTACAATACCTCTTCCTTTTTTATATTAATCTGAAGTTTTCAAAGATACTCTAGAATGGAGACATGGCATAAGCCATATTTGAAAAATAACAGTGAGGATAGGTCTCGAAAAAAATTTTAAAGTGAAATGTACACTTAACACCAATATATAAAAATCTATTGTGAGAATTGCTAACTTGATAGAATTTGCTGAAAAATAAGAATGCTGATTTTTGCATTTTCCCTTTAATATTAGATTACTGGCCAGTTATTTTGCAGCTTCTGACCTTTATAAGTTTAGATACAAATCTGACATTTGCTTCTTTAAGTATAGAGATCTATCAATTTGTCTTCAGTGCTTTGTAGAAAATGATTTATTTTAATTAGGAACCATCAGCTTTTCTTTGCCCTAAAAATTAC